>NW_026555135.1:13697500-14897500 GCF_021234165.1 Pteronotus mesoamericanus | reverse complement strand
GGATGAGGTCATAGCCAGATGATTCTGATCTCTTTTCTTTTGATGGACCAGAAATTAGGGGTTGTAGTGGGTACCAGAGAAACTGGGGAAAAGGGCAGAATGTCATTTTGAAAATTATTTCAAAGAAACCAAAACACAAGGGAAGTGACACAGTTTGTACTGTGACCAAAATAGTTTGCAGGGATTCTTTTTTTATTTTTTCAAATTTTTTTGCCCCTCCTGAAGTTCCTAAGAGTGTAGATCTGGATGATGATGTTGAATGAAGCTCTTCTTGCTGCAGACTCTGAAATTAGTCACTTTTTATGTGAGCATATAATCCCAAGATCAGTGTTGTACTTTACTGGAGAAGCTATTGAAGAAGGTGATGATAATTATGATGAAAGGGTTAAGAAGTGTATGAGGAAGAGGAAGAGGATGATGAGGAACGTGATCCAGACTATGACCTAAAGAAGGATCAAAACCCAGCGGAGTGCAAACAGCAGTGAAGCAGGATGTATGTCACCTTGAGGGTAACCTGCACTTTCATAACCTAAACACAACTACTATTTACTTAGCAGCCTTATGTTTTTCTGTTTTCATGGTGGACTCAGCATTTTTTTAAAGGCAAGGAATTAATATGTTAAAGACAGTTGTTTTTTTTTTTCTGCATGGCATTTTGACTAGTTTTTCTGCCACATATGCTGAATGCAGAAATTGTCTCTCACATTTTCATTCATTGCTACATAATTTGGTTCTTCAGGGGAATTTTTATCATGTAATTATTAGATTACAGCTATGAAGATAAACAACTGTTAAATAAAAAAAAGAATTGCAAAAGCAAGGTAAACCATAAAAAAAAACAAACCACTTCAAACCTGAGGCACTGCTGAAATTTTGAAGACTCTGGCTCAAACATATGATGAGTGAAGAAACTCTCTTAGTGCAAGGCTAATGGGCATACAGTAAAGATGCCTCACTGCTTTGTGACAGAATAACTGACTGTGGCCTCAGATGAGAACTGGTTCAAGGATAAAGCCAAGATGAGTCTATTGCAGCAAGGTCAGGAAGCTGAGTAAGTAAACACTTTTCAGGAGATAAGTTAAGCACATGTGACATTCCATCTAGTGCCTTTGAGAACAACTCATTTTCCTTTTTCTGTCCCTCCTACATTCACAGCTGTCATACATTTTCTCGGACCTCAGTTGTTTCTAGTTTTTTGATTTTATTGTTTGTCTGTTTGTTAAAAAATCATAAAACCCCATTTTAATATTCTTGCATAGAAACTACCTCCTTTTTGCATAAAGTGATTTATAGCTCCTCAACAATATTCTTAGCTCTAGAAGAGTGAGATGCTATCAGAGTTAAACCATGACTTTGGAAACAGTTTGTGAACTCTATAGTCAAAATGAATATTCAAATAGCAGTTAAAAGCTGGTCTTACACTAAATCTGTCAATTTATAATGGTTACGATAGTATAATTTTTATAATTATGTTTTATAGGAATACCTCGCCAAAGAGTTTTTCTCCCTGTAGACTTTTAATTAATGTCTTCTGTTTGTAAGGCCTTGATTGAATGATTCAGAATGCTAAGAAACAAACATCAATTAAAGTGGTTTTTCAAACAATGTTGCTTTTATTTGTACATGAGATTGCATAATCACACATTAATTACAGAGATTTCTTAGCCCGCTGCTGGTGAAGTTTCTTTTCTTAAGTTGTTTGAAAAGTCCAAATAACATGGACTACCACTCACTATCTTCCACTAAGTCTTAACTCGGATGTTAAGGGCTTATCCTGATCACCATACTTAATATCACCATCTACCAGCTCACGCCCTGTCTTCCTTACCTGCTCTATCACAAATATTGTGTCACATGGGATATTTTTAGACCTACAGGTCCTCAGACTCACACCAGACTGTCAGAAAATCTGGGGCTGGGGCCCGGCACTCTGTTTTAACAAGCCTTCGCGGAGATTCTGATGCACAGGAACATTTGGGGACCATAAGTGAAGCATAGAACAAATTTTAAGACTACCGCAGACTTTTGAACTCCCCCCTTTCTTGTTGTGTTTACTGATATGATTATCTTCTGGAAAAGAATAGTTTAAAATTGAAATGCCATCTTCTCTGATGGAACAATTAATTACATTCCTCTTTTCCCAAGATGAAGAAAGAATTGTTGTGGAGGATGACCTTGAACCCTTCCAGCTTCCAAAGCAGAATTTTCCAAGTTTCTTGACACAATGTATCCTTCTTGGATTTTTTCCCCCTAGGTGTGTGATTTCTAACCAAAATAATATATAATTGACTGTAATGATTAATATGTGATCATTAAGGACATGAGCTTTGGAGTCAAATGTACCCAAAATTTAATAGTAGTCTTTCCCCTTAATAGAAGGGTGGCTTTGAGGAAATTGTGTAACATATTTGAGTTTTAGTTCCCACTTCAGTAAAAAGGAGGTTATACCTTTCTGTGAAAGTTGTTGTGTGGATTAGGAGTAAAGATGTATATAGAAGATTTAGTGTAGGCCCCAAATTAAGTATTCAATGAAGTGTTCTTGTTATTATACGTCATTTTAGGTTTTAAAAGTAAGAGTCTAAGATAGTTTTTGATTTTTAAAAAAATTAGAACCTTTTGCCCTGGCCAGTGTGGCTCAGGTGAATGGAGCATCATCCCATAACTGAAAGGTTGCGAGTTCAATTCCTGGTCAGGGCACACATGTATGTTGTAAATTGGGTCCCTGGCCCAGGCACAAATGAGAGACAAACAGTCGATGCTTCTCTCTTGCACTGGTGTTCCTCTCTCTCTCTTCCTCGCACCCTTCCTCTCTCTCCAAAAGCAATGAAAAAATGTCAGTTGAGGATAAAACGCACATACACACAAAAATAGAATTTTTTAAAAGTCAAAGTCAACCAAATAAAGATAGAGGCAAATAATTTTTCCAAAAATGTACATTTACATCAGTACTAAATGGATGCAGATTGCTATACTTTATTATTAATAATAATATCAAACAGTTATCCATGCATACTGTTTCTAAGTACAATGTTAAAAGCTTATCAAATATAGTAGCATTCAGCTACATAAAACAGAAATGTCAGCTAAAAACGATGGGGCTTATCTTTCTCCTGTAACAAAATGCACCTAAATAAGTGGCACTGGTTTTGGTACAGTGTCCGGATGTTACATCTGAGGTGTCTGCAGGTCCCTTCTCCTTTCCCTCTCATGATCTTAAGATGACATCTTCAGCTTCACCATCATATCCTTATTCCAGGCAGAAGGAAAAGCAAAAGGCATAAAAGGTCCATACAAGGTGAGTGGGCTTCTCTTTCAAGAAACTTTTCAGAATCCCTACGCAAACATCTCTTTATATCTAATTGGCTTAAACTGTGTCTTACTTTGGACATTCCTTTAACTAGTCAAATTTTAACTGGTCAAATTTTACCACATTTTCCACCAGGGAAGAGAAGTACTCAGCGTGCTATGCAGAAAACAAGAGAATAGAATTAAAAAGTCTCTCTTCTCTTAGGAACCTGTCTTT
Organism: Pteronotus mesoamericanus; assembly: GCF_021234165.1. Lineage (NCBI taxonomy): Eukaryota > Metazoa > Chordata > Mammalia > Chiroptera > Mormoopidae > Pteronotus > Pteronotus mesoamericanus. The sequence continues at coordinate 14,893,977 of NW_026555135.1, read as the reverse complement.
GGTTACAAAGGAAAATCTGAAAGCACGCCTTTGCTTTGAACTGAAAATTTTCATTTACTTACATTTAGGTACATTCTACAACATTTTTAGTACCTTTATTTGTTCCATTCTACTTTTTCCGTTTCTTCCTCTTCTCTTTCTCTTTTTGTCTGTGACTATAAGATGTGTAATAAGGATAGAAGCCATGGTCTATTTCATAATTAAGTTGAGCTCTCTAAACTAATAGGAAAAAATGGCAAAAACAAAATATAGTGCAAAGAAGTTTTGGGTTTGAAAGTTTGCACAAGCTAAGAATTAGCCAGCAATGAAGATAAAGACTTGTTAGTACTTTCTTACAGCAGGAGGATAAGTTGCCATGTAGAAAAAGGAGGATAGCTAGGAAAAGGATGGGATGACTTGTTTAAGAAAAAAAAGTAGAATATTTGAGCCTAAAGGCATATAATGTCACAGAAAATAAAATAGCTCATTACCATCTAAATGACATTTCAAATTAAATACAGTTTCTGAAGTAGCATGTTTTATTGGAATGGCTGATTGTAGTGCAGAAATCTATAGATCTAATTTCAATCTTAAAGTTTCTTAACCAAATACTATATGCCTGCTATAAGCTTTCAGAGAGAGTTATTTTAGTAAGGTTTGCAGCTGTGTTTAAATATATGTTGGAGTGGGGTGTGAAATTTGGCTAGATGTTACACTTAAAAATTCACTAGGGGATGGGCAGTTTATAGTTCATGTTTCCAGTTAACTACCTAGTGTTGGAAAAGTTTGAAGAGTTTGGTAGCTTTTCTTTTATATTATTTGAAATAGTGCATATTATTAAAAGTTTTAAGTAGCATATTAATCAATCAAGCCTACATTAGCCAGCACAGATAACAAAAGGCAAAAACCATTTTTCCTTTTAATTTTTAATATAAACTAAGTATAATACTGGATAGCCATCTACAACATATGTATGTGTGTTTAAGAGTGAAAAATAAACATAATTTAGTATACTACATGCTCAGTAATAATATTACTGGTACAGAAAATCTAAAAATGTTCCCTAAGACACACATTAATAATTTAGTTTTTTATTATTTAATTATAGTGGACATTCATTATTATATTACTTTCAGGGGTACAGCATAATGGTGAGACATTTATATAACTTACAAAGTGATCCTCCCAGTGAGTGCAGGGTCCATCTGGCACCATACATGGTTATTACGATATTATTGACTATATTCCTTATGTTGTGCTTTAATTCCCATGAATATTTTGTAACTGCCAATTAGTAGTTCTTAATCCCTTCGCCTTTTTCATCTAGCTCCCCACCCCCTCCCAACTGGCAACCAACAAACAAAACAGAAACAAACACACATTTATAATTTTTAATGCGTATTTGAAATGTTAGTTAGGACATTAAGGAAATTGCTCGGAGTCATAAAGCATAAGAAATTTCCTACCTAGATGAGTAAGTGAAGTGAGTGTTTGAGTACATATTTGCTCTTCACAACATGTCTATTTCCCTAAATATTAAGGCTAGTTTTAATGGGTCACATGTGTGGTTGACAGAGATAAGTTCTGGACTCTGAAGACAGCTGGAGAAGCAGATCAGAGACCCCTGCAAGTTGCCTAAGTGAAACATCACCACTGGATAAAGAGATTAAATAGTGTGCTCTGCAGAAGGAGATAGTGGGGATAATTGACTTATTTTGTCCTTGGCTCTGAGAAAAATTAAAAAACAAAATCTCCCCTGATATTTAGTCACCAGAAGCTCTGTCTTACTTGGGTTGGAACAGTGAATTCATAATATATATGCAGCCCAATAAACCCAGAGACTAAAATTTAGTTTAAAGTGATTTCAGATTTATGGTGTTCTCCTGTTGCCTGGAAGAGGAAGATGAAAATACTCTTTTGGGGAACACATTTTAATTCTCAAAGGAATCTTATACATAAGGCACCAGGAACATGAGCTTTTATTTTTTAAAATGTGGAAGCAAAACACCATGAGCACATGTTAGTAGAAGTCATATATTCAGACATTATAAAACAAATGTTGAATATGTCTAAAGAAATAAAAGCATTAAAATAATGTTGAAGACACATGGGACAATCAAATTTCTCAAGGCACTTTTGAAAAAGAACCAGTAGAGCTTCTAGAAATGAAAGATACAATATTGTAAATTTAGCAGATTAACACAGCCATAGAGAGAATGAATGAATTGTCAAATAGAACTGAAATAATTATCCAGAATGCAGCACAGAGACTTAAGATATGGAGGATATGAAAGAAAGATTGAGAGATATGGTAGATGGAGTGAGAAGTTCCTGCATTTCTTTACATTAAAGATGGAAAAGGAAGGGAAGGAGAGGGAGAAAGTACATGTAGGAGATGTAATATTTAAAGAAATAATAGTTCAAATTCAGGGTTACCAATAAATCCCAAGCAACATAATAAAAATAAATTCACCATAGGAAACACCATAATTTACTTACAGAAAAATGAAAACAGAAACCAACACTTAAAGTAGTTAAGAAGAGAATGGGGAAGATAAGAAATAAAAGGTGGGACGAACAAGATGATGTTTTGGTAAGTGATTCAACATAATTGAACTACATTCTACAGTTCAAAGGAAAAGGTTTTCAGATTGGAATGAAAAAATAAAAGAGGACAATAAAGTGTTGTCAAGAGAGTCACATGAAACAAAGATACAGAAAGGCTGAAAGTTAAAGAAGATGATGAATATAGCAGAGAGAATCTAGCCTAAGAATAATTATTTCAGATAAAATAGACTTTAGGTAAAAATATTTGTAGGAATAGAGTTACCAATCACTAATAGAAGTTTCAATTATTTCTCTGAATAAAGAATTAAAACAAACTCCTGTTTGGAGAAGACAGTTTTGGTTTGCTTCGTTATAAATAAAAGTGGAGGTCATTCTGATGGTAGACATAAGCCACTTATTATATGCATGGCCTTGAGCAAATTTAAACTTCTAGAACCTTAGCTTCTTAATCAACAAAATGGAATAGCACCACTTAACTCTCAATCATAAATACTCCGTCTAAAGCATGCAGCACGGTGCCAGTTATATAGATCTATTGTTGTCAGGGTAGGTAAGGAAAAGGCTGATGGTTTTACACTGTAGTGCCTTTCCAGAAACTAAGATTAGGCCTATAAATTTATTTTGGTTAGAGAAATAATCTTTGGGCTCTCTAGTTCAAAGATAGCTATTCCTTTTAGAAACTTCACTTCTCTAGAAACTTGTTATAATATAAAACTTCATTAAAAGTAACATCTCCATTGACATCAACCTAGGTAAAATATGGGAGGAATACCCATTTTGCCTTATTCTGCTAATATAGGTTTGATATCAAATCAGAAATTGATATAGATGTGTTTTTTTTAATCTTTAAAATACCATAAAATTGCTCAGCTGTTATTTACCTAGTGGCTATTAAGAAAAAAAATTGTTCACTTTTTATACTGTCTTTTCATAGCCTACTCTTTCATTGGATATGGCTAATAATCACAAGATTTTTATCTTTTATGTTGTAGGCTAGCACATCTTTTATTTTTAAAGTATATTTATTGAGTAAAGTCTATTCTTTTATAATGTGAAATTTTAATTTCTAAGAAACGTTTATTTACCAAAGTATGTGATTAAATGATATTTTCATGGTCGTAGAGAAGTTGGGGATAGAGAATTTCATGACTGTAACAACAAAGCTACTTCCCAAGCCCTGCGCCTGCTGGACTCTTCCATAATAAGTGGTGTTTTGGGGGTTTTTTTAAGTTGTAAGTACATGGCTCTAACACCTAGACACCACTGAAAAATTCCAAAATTTGGTCCCATCTAGCTTTTGCTGAGTATAACGGTTTCTTTTTTCCCATCCCTGCAAGGGCTCTCTTTAGCAAGGTGTCTGTATACATTCTTTTCACTTTTATCACCTGCATGATTGGGCAGAAGGATGCGCACACAGAGCAGCGGTGCCACAAGGAAGCTCTTCCTTTCCTTCTTGTGTGCAAGCAGTTACTTTCCGGCAACTGTCACATATAACCAGTGTCTGTGAGAAAAGCACCTCTTCTTCCATCTAGGAAGGGAGGAGCTTCAGACTGGTCATGGCACCTTCTATGACACCAGGTTCCTTATCTGTTAAATGGGGGTAATAATACTATGCCTGCCTTATAAAATGTTAAGATTATGACATATGTGAAAAGTACAAAACATTGTGTATATGTAATTTGGATATATAACACGCAAGTTATTTCTCAAATTGCCCTTTATTTAATACTTGTGTGTGTTTTAATCATTGCCACTGTCTTCCTTTTTCTCTTAAAACTTGATAATTTATTAAGTAACCTTTTTAATGTACAAGCACATGGATGGGCTGCAGGGATATAGAGATGAGTAAGAAACACTTCTTTTCTCCTTGGGAAGCTTATAGTTCAGGGTTAAAATAAAATTTTTGAGATGACTTAAACTATATTATTTATTATTTATCCTGTTTTTATAAAATATATTGGGCTGACACTGGTTAAGAAAATAATACAGGTTTCAAGTGTACAATTCTATAACCCTTCATCTGTGCATTGTGCGTTTACCACCCAGAGTGAAATCTCCTCCCATCGCTGTATACTTGGCCCCATTTACCCTTTACTCCCTCCCCCCAGTCCCTCTTTCCATCTGGTAACCACCATACTGTTGTCTGTGTCTACGAGTTTTTTGTCTGGTTGTCCTGTTTGTTCATTTGTTGCCTTCAGCTTTATAGCCCACTTAGGAGTGAAATCATATGGTTTTTGACCTTTTCTGACTTACTTCACTTAGCATGATTTTCTCAAGATTTGTGACAATATAGATGGATCTTGAAAATATACTACGCAGCTTTCATTTTTATAACCTACTTGAGTACAAATATTGCAATTTTTCACCCGTGGTTTTTTTTCATTTTTTGCGGCAGCAGGTGGTTGTCAGCCTTAGTCATAGTAAACCTTCTGTTGTTATATGTTAATTCCCTCCATTTATTTAATCTTTAAAATAATTTTTGCAATGTCTACTGCAGCTAAAGTGATTCTTTGTGAAACCTCACAAAGGAAACAGTCCGTTAAAGAAGAATGCCTTTTCTTTTTCTTGATTCTAGGTCTCCATTTCCTAAATTGTTCCCTTTTCTCTACAATCTTAACAGACACTTTTTGGAAAAAAGAAATTTGTGATGAAATATGTTTACAAAATGTATCCCCTGCTTGGAGATTATTAAGGCAATTTGGCATGTTAAAGACTTAGAGTTTCAAATTAAAGATACTTTTCAAAAAGAAACAAATAAATCTTTTTTAACAAATTTTCCCAATTTATTTGGCCATAAAATACTCTTTATCCCCCTTATATTATTGTTCTTTTAAATCCCTTTTGAGAAGTACTAATAAAATGAATACCTATATTTTTTAATTAAAATGTTTTTCTTAAAAAAATTTTATGAATTCTGACTAGCTCTCAGCTCAGATTATCTAAATAAGGTCTATTTTAATTTATTTTGATAACAGTGTGTCTTGGGAGATGTGATAGGAAGTACTGGGAAATAAGATTTCAAGAATTGTTGGTTGTACTTTTATCTTTTAATATAGTCGAATTATTTTGTAGCTGATAAATTTCTCCACTGAGAAAAGGTCTGATAAAACTGTTGTATCAGCTGATCAGTGTTACTCATTACATCTGTTAACATTTAATGGATTCCACTTTCAAGGGAAAAACATCAATATTTCAAAAAATGTTTATATATTTCTGAACGGGCCAGGGAAGAGGATTCTTCCTTTTGTTTGAATTCTCTTTGTTCCACCATCTTCGTAAAGAACCTTTTCATTACGGCTGAGCAGCATTCCATTGTGTGAATGTCCCATACCTGTGTTACCCACTCATCTGCTGATGGACACTTGGGCTGCTTCTATATCTTGGTAATTATAAATAACACTGCAATGAACCTAGGGGTTTATATAGTCTTTTGAATTACTGTTTTGGGTTTCTTCAGATAAATTCCCAGAAGTGGAATTGCTGTTTCATAAGGCAGGTCCATTTTTAACTGTTTTAGGTCTCTCCATACTGCTTTCCACAGTGGCTGCACCAGCCTGCATTCCCACCAACAGTGCAAACAGTTCTCCTGTCTCCACATCCTCGCCAGCACTTGTTGTGTTGATTATTGATGGTAGCCATTCTGACAGGTGTGAGGTGATATCTCATTATGGTTTTAATTTGCATTTTTCTCTGATGATTAGTGATGTTGAGCATATTTTCATATGTCTGTTGGCCATCTGTACATCTTCTTTGGAGAAGTGTTTATTCAGGTCCTTTGACCATTTTATAATTAGGGTGTTTGGTTTTTTTGGGTGTTGAGTTTTATAAGTTCTTCATAGGTTTTGGATATTAACCCCTTATCAGATGTATCATCGAGTATGTTCTCTCGTTCTGTGGGTTGTCTTTTCATTTTGTTGATGGTTTCCTTTGCCTTGTAAAACATTTTAGTTTGATTTATTGTTTTATTTTGTTTCCCTTGCCTGAAGAGATAGATTAAAAAAAATATTGCTACGGGAAATGTCCAAAATATTACTGTCTATGTTTTCTTCTGGAATTTTTATGGTTTCAAGTCTAACATTTAAGTCTCTAATCCATTTTGAGTTTATTCTTCTGTGCGTGGCTATAAAAAAGAAGAAAATTTTACCCTTTACAACAACATGGATGTACCTAAAGAACATTATGCTAAGTGAAATACGCTTAGGAAAAGACAAGTACCATATGTTTTCACTCGTATGTGGAATCTAATGAATAAACTGACTCAGAGAGAGCAGGCTGACAGCTCTGGGGGAGGTGGTTGGGGGTATACAGATCAAGCAAAATAGAAAAAGAGCTCATGGGCAGGGACAACAGTGTGGTGATTGCAGGAAGGAGGGGGGTGGATGGAGGTAGAAGAGGGTACGGGGGATAAATAATAATGAATAATACAATAAAAACATGTGTGTACTCAAAAAAAACCATGCAAATCTTTCATTAGTCATCAAATAAACTTTGAAAATATGTCAGGTTCATCTTACCTCCATGACGTTGCTGCAAGAGTTTGAACAGTTGCCTTTACTTTCTGTAATCTTGTCATAGCTACGATGATAGTAATGGTAGACCATTCTTTTAAAGACAAGACATTAAGATAGGAAGAAAAGTCACTGCTCATAAATTAAAGGCAACAGATTCTGCACATTAATTAGGTTAAATATGTAAAAAATGATCAAAATAGTTCCTCTTTCTGCCTCCCTCAAAAACCCAGGTGTTGCCAAGTAATCAATCATCAGTAATTTCATTTTTTATCCCTTCTCTCAGAAAGTCAAAATTTTATTTTATGTTGCACAAAAAGCATTTCCAATGAAAAAACAGCCAGTTCTCTAAGGTTCTTGAAATCACATTCCCATCTACATTTTTCATCTCATACTGAAGTTAGTCCACTTTTTATATTTATGCTAGACCTCTCTGATGGCCCAGCAGTGGGCTGTAGATGCTCATTGATGCCATTAACAAACAAACTTTTTGATCATTGTGGCCCTTTACGATTCTTAGCAGGCTTTTTCTGTGTTATATCTTATCATTCCTTTTAGAAATGTCGGAAATCAGATATATAGAGGACAAGTAACATGCTAATAACCCAAACCCCGGTAAATGTCTAGAACCCTTAGTTCTTGTCTTCTCATCCAAAGTTATTCTGAAACCCCAAAGAGTAGATGTATGGGGTATCAGGAGTATGTGTGTGTGTGTGTGTGGACATGTGGGCTGGAAAACAGACATGTAGGAAAGGTAATTGACTAATGACTCCTCTTATCCTTTGCTAGGCAAGTACAATGTCATTGTGTCAGCGTTTCCTTTTTGTAAACAGGCATGAGTAGAGAAGTGGGCAGCATGAAAATTGCTGAGGATAGGAGTTGTACTTTTCATCTCCAGAACTTCGCAGACAGAAAATACTTAATAGGTATAGGCAAATGGAGGATGTGTTAGATAATCCCATCAAAGAGAAGTCCTCTACAAGGACAGGAATTTTTGTGTCTTGTTCACTGCTATAATCTCTAGCAACTGAAGAGTGCTTTTTTACAGGATAGGTGCTAAAATTTTGTTAGTGAACAGGAACCTGCATGGAATGGTCCAGAGAGCATCAGTCCTTAAAAAGAAAAATTCATAAACACAGCTACCAAGAGACTGAACAGAGACACTGAGTTGAAAGTTCCAGAGAAGGGTTTAGCTTGTGTATATATATACTTAAGCCAAGAACGCTCTGTTTATTTGTACTTCCTGTTACTTTTCTCAGATACTTTTATATCTTGCTGGAAAGATTCTACTCCCAGATGCTTTTATGTCTAGCTCCTTCACTTGATTTATATCTCTGCTCAAATGGCACATACACAGAGAGGCCTTCTCTGACTATCCCTTTAAACTGCCTATGCAAAATTTCAAGAATATTAAAAGCCAAGAGAATAATGTAATGAGCTTTTATGTACTAAATCACCCAGCTTCAGTAATTATTGTTTTACCTGTTTTAAAAAAAAAGCATTTATTACTATGTGACATTATATCATATATCCTTTTATATCTTTGTTTATGGGCTAGTCCTTTTCTCATGAGGTCAGGGACTTTATCTATCTTGTTCACTTCTATATTCCAGACACTATGAACAGTATCAGGCACATTGCAATTACAGAAAACTATTGTTGAATGAAGAAATGAGTGATTAATTAAGAGAAGATTGCTCTAAGGCTAGTGGATTCAAAATAGTTGTAGAGATTTACAATAATCTTATTTTTGCTATTGGAAGTACTTATTTTTAATCCCAATTTTGTTGCTTAATGTTTATGTTCTAAATTTGCTTACATTGTGAAAAGTGGTAGAATCTATTTACATCTGTTGTTTTTGAGCCACTAATATCTTGAGATTTCTATGAAGAATCCAATATATTGTATCATTAACTTTTAAATATAGCTTTTGTTCATTGAGTAAATAAACTTGTGAGTGAAATAGATGTAATAAGGATTAAGCATATTGTGCTTAAGCATATTGTGCATAGAGTGTATGATCTGTCAGTTTATTCTGAGTTTCTATGTTTAGAACACTACCTTAAGCATTTAAACTTTGATTATTTTTTCTTGAGGTGCAAAAAATATCTTTTTAAATAGATATAGTATTTTTTAAAGCACTTCTCTTGCAAGTTTCCAGGACTTAAGAATGTAGTGAACTTGTAGTCATGAGTGTCTAAGTTCTGCTGCAGTAATTAGTTAACCTTGAAAAATCCCTGAAAATGTAATGAAACACATTTATTTCTTGTTCATAAAGTGTCTTCTGTAAGTCTAGTCATTCTCTAGGACAGCTTCCTTCAAGTTCTAAGTCAAGGATTTAGTTGGCTTTGTCCTCTGGTTCAACTCATGGCTTTAGTTCCTATGGGAGGGGAAGAGTTTTCCTTGCCTCATTCCAGTAGTAACAGATGTTGCTTCCACTCACAGCCTAGTGGTCTGAATTAGACATAAGGTTCAATGTAATTACAAAAAAGCTCAGGAAGTGTAGTCTACTGAGTACCCAGGAGTAAAGGAAACCAAATTTTAGCAGTGACTAGTAGTATATAACACAGACTACATGCCATAGACCTCAGAGGTCAAAAGACTATCCATTAATTCATTTAGCAAACATTTACCAAACATTTGATTGGTAAGCCCACAGATACGTAATCTTAAGTGATCTCTTGCAAAAACTCTTGACAATAAAAAACATGTATATCCTAAGACTGACAACATAAATATACTTTTTAGGACTGTTACTATTTTTTTAGCAAAGTTATCTTTTTACCCTCAACCGAGGACATGTTTATTGATTTGAGAGAGAGAGAGAAACATCGATGAGAGAGAAACATTGATTTGTTGTTTCTCATACGTGCCCCAACCAGGACTGAACCCACGACCTAGGCATGTGCTCTGACTGGAAATCAAACCCGTAACCTTTTGGTTTATAGGATAACACTCCAACAAGCTCAGCCACACTGACCAAGGCAACAAAGCTATTTTCTTTTTACAATAGGAAAAAGGCTTTAAAATTCCAGTACCTTATGTACATGTGTTTTGTTTTTTTTAACATAAAAGTAGCTAAAAGAAGGTAGCCACAAAGACTATGGTAATATACCATAGAGGTTATAGGCTATGCTAGTTATTAATTATGGTAACTAATAATCATAAAAGATAAGTATTTAGACCATCAGGTCAACATTTTAAGCACCAGCACAAAGGAGAGGAGGCAAACAGAGATGCAACTTTCAACTGAGGTAGCTTCTTTCAAGGAGCCTTCCAGTTTTTCCAATTGTACTTATGTTTTACCATGTTAACCAATTCATAGTCACACAAAATAGGTAAGGGGGTTTGGGAAACATAGTGTTTTGTCTAGGTACTGTGCTTTCCTAAATGGAATTAATGTTTTGTCACTAGGAAAGAATGGGAGAATGAGTGTAGAGTGAGCAGTTGCAAGGATTTTTGCAGTTAAGAGGGATTCACTCACACACACACACATGCATATACACAGTTGAGTATATAAAGACAAGCTGAATATATAATCACAAGTAGAGTAATTAAAGATTTCTTTAGATTGTTCTTCATCTGTTTCTGTACTAATAAAACTTAACTGGGGCAGGAGGAGAAACTTTTCTTTTTTCCTAGTACTTTTCCGTTCCCATAGTAAATGTTTTGGTTACCATTTCTGCTACTGACTTTACCATTAAAGAGAATATTATTTATTGAATATAGACACAGTAAAGCAGTTGGTATTTTAATTTAGTCAAATGTAGTAATATAATATCAGAGCTTTAACTTGTCAGCTGTCATGGTCCTTTATACATTTTCTTATATGTTTAATTAATGTTTCCCTCAAAAAGGCATGCTTAGAAACAGATATATTGTTTTAATATTAACAGTTCATAAACAACATTTTATTGGTTTTTTTTTAGGCTTGTCACTATGAGAAACAATAAAGTAAGACCTGAACCATCACAAAGCCTAGTAATTGGATTCAGCATGTCTGCTACATATTATAAAAAAATCAATTAAACTTATTGCCATCTTTCCCACCTTTGTCTTCTTCTCCACAGGCTATATGTTGATGGTCCATTTGGAAGTCCATTTGAGGAATCATTGAACTATGAGATTAGCCTCTGCGTGGCCGGAGGTATTGGAGTAACTCCATTTGCGTCAATACTCAACACCCTGCTGTATGTCATTTTAATCCATTTTATTAGTCCAAATAAAGAACTGCCGATATGTTAGACATTTCTTTTTTAGGATGAAATAATTCCTGATAAAATCTTTCTACTTGCTGTTGAAGGAGCTTCCTTTACTGATTGGTGAAGGGAATAACTCAGTGGTTCTCGATACGTAGTCTTTGGCCTTCTGCATGCTCTCTGGTAAAATATGGCTGTAGCAGTCATGTATTCCTCTGTCTTTATTCTCTATTAAAGTTCTTCGCCAGCCTTCATTTCTCTGCTTCCTCATCAGAGTTAAGTGCACTACTTATCCATCAGTTAACAAATACTTTTGAGCAACTGCGTGCCAATCTATCTTATAGTTAATACTGCTAAGCCAGTAATGAATGAAACTGAGCCTCTGCCCTTAAGAACCTTATGTTCAAATGGGGGAGGTAAGAATATACCAGTGAGAAATTCGTAAGTAATATTACTTCAGAAAACATTAGAACTCTAAAGAGAAGAGATACTCATGGGATAAAGAAATAAAGGGCCAAGGCTGTTGTAAAAGTATGGTCAGGGAGAGCTTTTCTGAGAAGATGACAAAATGAACCCATCATTTTTTGGCCCATTATTTAGCAAATTCATAACAGACAGAAGAATAGAAATTTCTATTCTAGTCAGAGGTAAGACTGCTTAACCAGGAAATACATCTTCAGTTATTTTTGTCCTAGGAGTATAAGCAAAAATTAATTGATTAACATTAATTGTCATGAAAACACAAACGAGATAATAGTCGGAAATTATTCTCAAATCTATTACATTCACTTTTCAAGATACAATTTGCATTAAAAGACTGTTTTATGGAGAACCAAAAAAGAAATCATAGTTTGAAGTGATGTGTTCGAGTGATATTTTATTTCAGTTTTAGATACTTGATATAAATTTAGGCTTTTTTGTCGATTCTTAGAAAAATAACCGTATTGCATGCCAGAAATCATGTTTCTGAAAACATATTGCAAGTTATTTGGACAACTAAAGTTAAGAAAAGGAAAGAATATTTCCTTAACCTCAAGCTTACTTCCTAATTATAAATCAGAATCCTACTTGGAATCATGATTTACTGGAATGCATTACATAGTAGGTGGTTGTGAAATCTCCTTCTTTAATGCTATTAAGAAGGGGATAAACAACCAGTTTCTGGAATGGTTTCCTCTTGCTTTGCCTGGAAGCCAGGGCAAGAATGATGAGGACTGGAGCCCTGCCGAGGGATAGAATTCACTGAAAATAGAGAGCTTTTTTTCCTGAGATGCAAAGCTGATGTTATTCTGATCCAGGAGTTTAGTTTATTGCTTTCAACTGGAAATGGGTGCTGTGCATATAATATTCACAAGTGTGAGCACTGAATTCACGGAGAGTACTATGTTTTAAATTCATTTGGAAGTTATAGTAAATGCTAGGTCAGATGCTTGACCGTAAATAACTGGTTTTTCTATTGGTTTCTTACTAATGAAAAGCAAATTTTCAAAGATACAGGGATTCTAAGCATTTTCTGCCATTCTAGTCACTATTGTGTTGTTTTAATTTTAAAGGGATGACTGGAAACCATACAAGCTTAGAAGACTGTATTTTATCTGGGTGTGCAGAGACATCCAGTCCTTCCGTTGGTTTGCAGACTTACTCTGTGTGTTGCATAATAAGGTAAAATTAGGTTTGATTTACCTTTGCAATTTTTAAATTTAAAAACATGATTATTTTCTTTCAAAATACTAAACTACTAAATGCTTTATAAAGAAAAAAATCCAAAAATATGCAGATAAATAGTGAAGAGGAAAGATCCTTTAAACTTCAAAAAGCAGAGATAATAACAGTTGTTAACTGGTACACGTCTTTTTAAATACTAGTGTCTGTGATTATGTGTATATGTATTTGATATGTTTTAACATGGACATGCTGATTTATATATTCTAACATAATATTTTAACATAGAAATGCATGCATATGCTAGTGATGTGTACATATGCACATATATACTGTTTGCAAATGTGTGCATATGGGGTGGTGAGGGAAGGCAGAGGAAAGGAAACAGCAACAGATAACTGCTGCTATACTTTCTATCTTTTGTGCTAATAGCTCTTATCTCTTATCTCCACCTTTAATATCCCAAATGGACCATCACAAAACCTTTGGCACACTATGCAGAATTTCAAAAAGCCCAAATTCTGTTTTGTTTCTTACAAAGATGATAGCAGGCATTCTTCATCTGCCCTACTTGTAACATCTTATTTGTCTATTAGTATGTCTATCTTTATTTTTTAAGTTGTACAAGTAATACACATCCTTTCTGTATCTTTGGTGTAAATTTTTAAAATAATTCAGATAAAGCAAAATCTTCCCTTACTACCTTCCCCACCCAATCTATGTAACAAGCGGTAACTCATGAGTGTTCTATAGATTCTGGCATACTGTTTGCAGTGTTCTGAAAGTTGCTTTCCTAAACTTACGACTGTGTCTTGAACATTGTTGGTAGTGGTACATGTAGAGTTACCTCATTCTTTTTTACTGCTATCAAGTATTTCATAGTATGAATGTTTCTAGTTTGTTGAACCATTCCTTCATGATGGATATTTACATTTTTATCACACAGAGTACTGCAGTGATATCATACATGCTATTTTGTACAGATAATTACTCTTTTGGTCACCCATCAAATATTTACTAACTGCCTACTATGAATTAGAAACTGTTCCGGGACATAGAGCTAAATTGGGGATCAAAATAAAATCAAGTTTCTGATTTCAAAACCAGTTTGCGATTTACCTTCTAAGTAGAGAAGATAAACAATAAAGCAATGAATGAATAGAATGTCTGATTCTGATTAGGACAAAGAAGAAATGGAATGTGAGGTAAAGCAGCAAAGAGTACATGATGGAGGACGTATTAATGTATGTTGTGTATTTGGAAATACCCACCAAAAATGGTATTTGAGCAGAGGCCCCAGTAAAGTGAACAAGGCAGATATCTTGGGGGAAAATTTTTAAGGCAGAGAGACCCAACTTTACAGGCAAGCGCTCTGATGCAGTAGTGGTAGATGGGAGGAAGATGAAAGGGAGCTGTGCGGGCAAATCAGAGGAAGCAAGGGGAGACATTGTGGGAAAAGCAATCAGGGAAGTCGTCTGTGTTTTATTGGTGGGGGGAGGGCAGATTACATAAGGCCTTTGGATTTTACGCAAAAAGAGATTAGTTCTGGAAATGTACCAATAATAATTGAAAGCAGTGACTTGAACAGCTGTTTGTACTCCAGTGGTCATAGCAGCATCTTTCACAGTAGCCGAAAGAGGAAAACGATCCAAATGTCTATCAGTGAATGAACAGATGAAGAAAATGTTACATATACATATAATGGAATTTTATTCAACCTTAAAAAGAATGAAATTCTGAAGCATGTTACAACATGGGTGAACCTTGAAAACATTATACTGAGTGAATCAGTCCAGACACAGAAGGACAATTAATTATTACCTGATTCTACTTAATAGGAGATACCTAGAGCAGTCAATTTCATAGAATGCTGGTTGCCAGGGTCTGAGAGGGAGAGGAAATGGAGACCTATCGGTTAATGGATACAGAGTTTCAGTTTGAGAAGAGGAAAAGTTCTGGAGATGTATGGTGTTAATGGTTGCCCATCAATATGAATGTATTTAATGCCACTGAAATGTATACTTAAAAGTGGTTAAAATGGTAAGTTTATGTTACGTATATTTTACCACAATAAAAAAATACAGTTCCCTGGGAGCCTCCAGGGACCTGCTGAATCAGAAGGGGAAAAAAATGGAGGGATGGGTAGCTACTGAAATAATGTCAACAAAACTGATCTGACTGTAGATCATCTTGGGAATGTGTGTGAAAATACCAAGCCCTGGAATGTTGCAGTTTGTAGAGGAGCGAAGAGTGAGTAATAGTTAACAAAGGAGACTGGTCAGAGTGATGAGTGAAATAGTAGCAAAACAAAAGGGAATCCCAGCTTTGAGGCTAAGGGAGGAAAATCATCAGGAAGAGCAAAATCACCGCTTTCTAATTTGTGAGTGTTTTTTTTTTCTGGGCCAATGCCAAAGACTAGACTTCCCGAGTTGGAGGTTGTGAATAAATTTAAATTTTTAAATTATACTGGCAAAACTCTCCCAGAAGAGACTAAAACAATTTACATTTATGTCAAAGAATAGGAGAGAAATTTATTACACCAGTCTGCTCTCTGTATCTATGAGTCTGTTTCTGTTTTGTTCATTTATTCTGCTCTTTGGATTCCACATATAAATGAAATCATATGGTATTTGTCTTTCTCTGTCTTACTTATTTCACTTAGCATAATACCGTCTAGATTTATAAGTGTTGTCACAAATAATAAGATTTCATTTTTTATGGCCAAGTAATGTTTCTATTGCTCATATCTATCGCATCTTTTTTATCTGATTGTCTATCGATGAGCATTTAGGTTGTTTCCATATCTTGGCTATTGTAAATAATGTTGAAATTAACATGGGTATGCATATATTTTTAAATTAGTGTCTAACCACCTTGCTGTACATCTGAAACAGATATAAAATAATATTGAATGTTAACTGTAATTGAAAAATAAAAAATTTAGTATTTTGAATAAACTAGTCCACACTTTCTGAGAGGAATTGTTAATCCACATATGTTTAAGACATACTGGATAGCATTCTATATTTTGCTTGTGACATTAATTACTAAAAATAATTGCAATATCAATATTTAAAGTTTCTATTCTCAGTTATTTGAAAGATTATTTTTAACTTGAAAATTAAATTAGATATTTTAACCTAAAAGTAAGAAAATATACAGTCTTTTAATCTTCTTCCAAAAGTGAGTTCTTTCATATCATTGTAGAACATAACCTGGAACATAACTAGCTGCTCTAGCCACTCAGTCTTGGTGTGAGATTACCTGAAATGATGACGAAAGTTGCCCCTTGGGTGATTCTGTTTGGCCAGATTGTCCAGTCTGGTGAGTGAAGCAAAGAATGCAGGGCTAGACGTCAGGTGATCTCGTACCAGCTCTGCCAAAAATTATATGACATGCTTCAAGTCACTTCACGTTTTTAAAACACATTGAGAAAATCAAAAAGAAGAACCAGGGGCTGCATCAAGCATTTGGAGCCTGTACCTCACACTGACTCTAAGATGTTGTTAGATAAACCACTTAACTTTCATAAATCCTATTTACACTTCCAATTTGTAAATGAGGATCACAGCACTGAAAGCCTGATGTGAGATTTAGCTTTAACATATCTAAAGAAGCTATCATATTGAAAGTATATAATAAATGATTGCTGTCATTTTTATTAGTGATCTTTAAAATTCTTTTCAAGAGTCACATTCTTCTATTTTTTAATATGTGAGGAAAATAAAGTAACAGGCAGGAGAAATAAAAATGAAATAGATAATCTTTGTGCATGATACTATAGTCCTAATCTATTTGCAAGACTGTGTTGATTCATCAATTTGCTCCCTGGACTTGAAGAAAATTGTTCCTTTAGTGTGTATTATTACTTACCTTCTGTGAGAGAGAAGTTGAAGTGGAGACATTGAAATCATTAAGAACATTATTTAAATTTGTATAGTTCTTTCTGGGGACTACAGGCACCAAACATCAGTTATTGAGGTAGGAGTCATAAAACAGCATCCTAGGAGGCTGTTAAGAATCAATACAAACCGTGTATTCTATGAGATGGTACCCATTACTGGACCTGGAAATCCCTCCGTTTCTTCCCAATTAGAATTCGTGAATCTTGATTCAGTTCAGAAAGGGCCTTAAAATGAATTTAGCATTTGGATATAACTTGAGTTATCTATTGGATGGGAAATGATTAATGATGATATTTTAAGAAGACTATGTGTGCTGATAATAATCACTTTTAAGGTAAAATATGTTTTCCTTAGGATTTTAAAATTCACAGTTGCCACCTGTCAGAAAATGTATAATTTTAGATCTGGAGGAGACCTGTGAGATAATATCCTTCAACCATATCATTTGTCTTGATGAAGAAGTTGAAGCCAAGAAAAGTTGAGTAACTTTTACGAATCTCTGGGCCAGGCAGTCATGGCAATAGACTAAAGTCTCTCAGTTACTTCCCAGAGAGCCAGAGGGGCAGTGAAACAACAATCACCCCTTATCTGCAGAATGACTTCATTTGCATTCCTAAAACATCTACTTGAGTCCTAACATATCAATTTTTAAAAAAATCATTACTTTCACAATTTTATATATTTTATATATATATATATATATATATATATATATATATATATAAAATATACACACACACAAACACACATACATTTGCTGGTAGATATTGACTGATTAGGCAAGATGCATCTTAACAAATTCTAGAATCACACATCTTAGAAAAGGAGGAAGTCTGAGTATACAGAAATAACTTTAATGTCTGTTTACTTATATCCTCTCAGTTTTGGCAAGAGAACAGACCAGACTATGTCAACATCCAGCTGTACCTCAGTCAAACAGATGGGATACAGGTATGTGGCTGTATGTTATTGTAAATTAAACAAGCCTCTTGATACTAGGAAATTTACTGTAAGGGCTGTGCTGGAAGGAAATTTCTGTAGGTGGTTTGAAGAGGTTTCCCACAGAAAGGCCTCTTGGAATGTGTCCAGAAAGTTCATGACTTGTCCTTGAAGTCGACCATACTATGCCCTTTTTTGTCCTTCTCACAGGGAGTTTGAGCAGCCTTTTGAGTTCATCTCTGTCCTCTTCACTGTTGCCTCAAGTTCTTTACCTATAGAGATTGTGACTGTGTCCAATGAGAAGAGGCTTTATGTGGAAGAAAAAGTAAAGCCATCCACAGTAAAGCTCATTTCTCTTCAAGGGAAACAAAAAAAATACTTATAGTTATCATACATTAGTTATTCACTGTGCTAGACACTGTGTGCTAATCAATCATATACATAATTGTGTAATTCCAGCAAATTCAAGAGGTAGAGAATATTCCTATTCCCAAATTATAGATGAAGACACTGATGTTGTAGACAACATTGACGAGCTGCATAACTGTATAAATCTGAGCATGAATGTTTTCACAAGTTTTATTTCAGAATTTTCTCTCATTGTTTTCTGTAATAACTTTGATTACAAAATATGAATGCTTGCCAGTTACTTCAAAACTAATCTAATCCGATTTTTTCTAGTCAGAATTCTTCCCTACTTGGTATGTAAATATATTTTATTTTACTACTCTTATGAAGCAAGTCAGTACCATTGTTTCTCATGGCATTGCTGTAATTAAGGTACAGAGCATAAATTGCATTTGGTTCTCAGTTTGTCTGCTTGAACACTTTTCTCCTCTTTTCTCACTTTATCTTCAGATCTCATATTCTGTTCATTCAACAGTTCTTTAGAGTTATTTTGTTGATAAACCCAGGATCTGGAGCTCTTCTGTCTTAGGCTTTCTTGTCTTAGATCATTTTCCCAAATTTATGATTACAATTTGTAGTAATTTATCCATATAATGTGCCAGATATGACAACTTTATTTGCAGTGCAAAAACAATTCAATAAAGTTTATGTTCTGATGACTTTTTTTGATTAGGTAATTAGAACGAATTTTTAAACATTGCAGTTGTTTAAAAATGAAGCAAATCAACCATTTGTAATAATGACATTCAGGAAAAGAATGGATTTTAAAGGTAGAAAGGAAGGCAATGATGTTCTGACTGTACTTAATAGGTTGCTATTTGATACTTATATTCTTTATATCACAGCAATTTGGTAGGAAGCCACAGCACCAGCAGAAATGATGTTAGAGAAATGGGTAATTTGCCAATTCCGTGTCATGTAAAATATAATGCTTTCTTTGTGGCAGAAAATAATTGGAGAAAAATATCAAGCACTGAATTCAAGACTTCATATTGGACGTCCTCGGTGGAAACTTCTGTTTGATGAAATAGCAAAATGTAACAGAGGGTAAGTACCATTCCACAGAAAATTTGACATGTGGCTAATGATCAAATTAAAACATTACCACGTCATTACATGATGTTTTTTAAGATGGATTAGTAATGGGTTTACAAATTAGAAAGTCACTTAAGCACTCAATTATCACTATCAAAGGAGGAAGCAAGTCTGGGAATACTTTACTGATGTGTAATGCCAAATAATTAAAATTTGGCTTAGAAATAGTGTATAAATTATCTATGAACTAGACTCTTCTTCTTACTGTTAAATTTTCATAGATTCATATTAAAATAAGTGTTCATTCCCATAGCATATATCAGGTGATCATTAGAAAAGTTTTCAAAATCCTATTGGCAAACAAGGAAGCTCTACAAATAATTCTAACATTACACGCACTTTAAAATCTATCTTTGTACATCTTTTACCAGAATGAGTACAATTTTTGAAACTCATAGTTATTATTTGCTGTTTCCAGTCAGGAATATTTTTAAACAATTTTTTCTTGAAAGTTATAATTCTAAAGGAATTTAACATTGTGGACTATGTATCTATGATCTGAAGAGGTTACTACTGAAAGAAAGCATTCGCATTAGGGCATAGAGCAGACAACCCACTTGCGTTCTATAAACTTATTATGGTACGAGGCAATAAATAGTCTACATCAATGTAAACACATTTTGAAAACCATACACCCACTCTCCCATTTTAAAGTTGGCATTGGAATAGTTTCATAATAAGGTTAAATAATTGCAAAGGCTGTAATTTCTAACATACTGCAGATGTTGGCATTTTTAAATTAATGTAACTGTTTTAAACATATCTCCTGGAATCTAAATATCAGTTTCTTGGTATCAACCTCATATATTGCAAATACACAAAAAAGCTTTCATTAGCAGTTGGAAATTATACACAATTCTTATTTTCTACTTGAACTTGCATTTCTATCTTGAGTAATCTGCAAAATTATATCAGAATTCAATATAGTTTTGTATTTGAACTAATTATATTTTTGTTTCTGACCTAAACATTTTTGCAACAAAAATCTACATAAATTGATGATTTAATTTTTAAAATTTCCTTTGACCCTAAGGTGCTACTGTTATTTTTTTTTCTGAATTGAGTTATTATTATAATTATTAGTGTATAGTTGATTAATTCATAATTTAAAAATATTTTGATAAATATAAAAATGATATTTGACTGTAAATGAATGAGATGGCATAGGAGATGAAGAGTTTTGTTTTTTTTTTAATCTCAATTCATGAATCATGGATCAAGATGTCTTGAAAGAATGGCTTTGTCTTCAGAAGTTTTGTTTTAAGAAGTATGGTGTGGAGCCCCAGAAACAAAATTTAATAAGGAATATATACTCGTGTAATTCAGAGTTCAGCCATGTTTGAAACCAATTCTGTATTCCCTTCCCTTGAGAAAGTACTTTGGGGTTGAGGAGGGAAGCATTACTTAGAAAGTGGAGATCTTTTGTAATACGCAGGGCCCCGGTTAAAGGCAACCTGTAGAGTAAATTAAAAGTCAGCCCAGTTTTGTTTTCTTCTTTCCCATCTTTTCCCATTGTCATCCACCTTATATGTGATCTTGTCTTACTCATCTGGGTCTTGCTATGCACCCCAGGCAGTTCATTTCTTGTTAGTGACATTTAACTGACCTCTGAGAAGCATTCTTTTATAAGTTTCTGTAGCATACTGCTGAAAACTTGGAAAGTTTTGGTTTCTACTCTCTTCCTTTCCCTCCCTCCCTCCCTCCCTCCCTCCCTTCCTCGCTTTCTTCATACTGAAATCAAGCCCCCAAACAGTAGAGGATCATTTATAGGAAATTAGATGGGAATTATTGGTTTCTTTAGTTATTTACTAAGAATTCTCATTTGTTATACTCTTTGTGATTTAGACAGATTTTGTCTGTTTATTTTTCATTTTCTTAAAACAGCAAGCTGGTTTAAGATGAGTAAATGTGCACCACCTACTGTTCACGTTGTGTAGAGCACTTTCACTTTCTGTATTTGCTCTGATCAGGCTCCTGAAATTCATTATTTTAAAAGGATCGTTATGTAGCATAGTTTGGAAAAGAATGAATTAAAGTCTCTTTCGTTTATTTAATTTCTGAATGTTTGTTTATTTCCATTACCATTTACTCCCTTAATACCCCCACCCCTCAAGAATCACCACACTGTAGTCCATGTCCATGCATCCATTTTTGCTTTTTTCCTCAATCCTCCTACCCACTAACCTCTTCCTCCCCTTAGCTGTCATCCTGCTCTCCATCTATAAGTCTGTCTATATTTTACTTCTTAGTTCAGTTTGTTCATTAGATTCCACATATGAATGAAATCATACAGTATTTGTCTTTCTCTGACTGGCTTATTTCACTTAGCATAATATTTTCCAGGTCCATTCACACTGTTGCAAAGAGTGGAATTTTCTTTTTTTATGGCTAACTAGTATTTCATTGTGTAAATGCCCCACAGTTGTTTAATCCACTCACCTACTGATGGACACTTGGGCTGCTTCCATATCTTGGCAATTGTAAATAACACTGCAGTAAACATAGGGGTGCATAAATTCTTTTGAATTAGTGTTTTGGGTCCTTCAGATATATTCCCAGAAGTGAGATTGCTGAGTCAAAAGGCAGATCCATTTTTAATTTTTTTAAAGATTTTATTTGTTTATTTTTAGAGAGAGGGGAAGGGAAGAAGAGAGGGAGAGAAACATCAGTGTGTGGTTGC
This sequence comes from Pteronotus mesoamericanus, assembly GCF_021234165.1. Lineage (NCBI taxonomy): Eukaryota > Metazoa > Chordata > Mammalia > Chiroptera > Mormoopidae > Pteronotus > Pteronotus mesoamericanus. The sequence goes on along the minus strand of NW_026555135.1, from coordinate 14,872,034 downwards.
CGCTTGTGCACCCCTTACCAGGGACCTGGCTTGCAACCTAGACATGTGCCCTGACTGGGAATTGAACTAGTAGCCCTTTGGTTCGCAGGCTGGCACTCAATCCACTTGAGCCACACCAGCCAGGGCCCATTTTTACTTTTTGAGGTATCTCCATGCTGCTTTCCACAGTTGCTGCACCAATCTGCATTCTCACCAGAAGTGCAAAAGCGTTCCCCTTTCTCCACATCCTCCCAGAACTTGTTGTTTGTTGCTTTATTGATGAGAGACATTCTGACAGGTATGAGATGATATCTATCATGGTTTTAATTTGCATTTCTCTGATGATGAGTGACATTGAACATCTTTTCATATGTCTACTAGCCATCTGTATGTCCTCTTCGGACAAATATCTATTCAAGTCCTTTGCCCATTTTTTAAATCAGGGTGTGTTTTTGTTTGTTTGTTTTTTGGTATTGTTTTGTAAGTTCTTTATAAATTATAGATATTATTAACTTCTATCAGATATATCAGTGAATATGTTCTCCCATTCTGTGGGATGTCTTTTTAGTTTGTTGATGTTTTCCTTTGCTCTGTAAAACATTTTAGTTTGATGTAGTCACATTTGTTTTCTTTTCCTAACCTGGACAGATATATCCAATAAAACACTGCCACAAGAAATGTCCGAGATTTGTGGCTTTGTTTTCATCTAGAACTTTTATGGTTTCAGGTCTAAGTTTTGTCTTTAATCCATTTTGAATTCATTATTGTTTGTGGTGTAAGAAAAGAGTCTAGTTTCATTTTAAGGCTTCATTAACTAGAAAAATATGCTATTTAAATAGAAGAGTTCATTTTAGATGTATTATTTTTTATTAACCTCTTGTACATAAATATACAGTGTGAAGATTGATAGTGGAGGAGAGTAGGTGGAGGAGAATATAGGGAAGATAAAGGACAATGGAAAAAATACAATAAAAATTAACTATTAAAAAAGAATATATAGTGAAGACATAAATTATTTTTAAATGTTTATTGTTATTCAATTATAGTTGTCCTAATTTTTCCCTCTTTGCCTCCCTCCGCCCATCCCACTCCCCGCCCATCCCACTCCCCGCTCCCACAGTCAATCCCCACACTATTGTCCATGCCCATGGGGCATTCATACATGTTCTTTGACTAGTCCCTTCCTCTTATTTCCACCATTTACCCCCTCCCCCACCCCTTCTGCTCACTGTCAGTCTCTTCCAGGTTTCCATGCCTGTGGTTCTGTTTTGTTCATTAGATTCCTCCTATAAGTGAGCTCATATGGTATTTGCCTTTCACTTACTGGCTTATTTCACTTAGCATAATACTCTCCAGCTCCATTCATGCTGTTGAAAAAGGTGAGTTCATTCGTTCTTTCTGCTGCATAGTATTCCACTGTGTAAATGCACCACAGTTTTTTGATCTACTCATTTACTGGTGGGCACTTAGGTTGTTTCCAGCACTTGGCTATTGTAAATAACACTGCGATAACCATAGGGATGCAGAGCTTCTTTTGAATTGGTGTTTCGGGATTCTTGGAGTATATTCCCAGCAGTGAATACTGGGTCAAAAGGCCATTCTATATTTAGCTTGTTGAGGAAATTCCACACTGTTTTCCACAGTGGCTGCACCAGTCTACATTCCCACCAATAGTGCACTAAAGTTCCCTTTTCTCCACATCCTCGCCAGCACTCATTGTTTGTATATTTTTTAATGATGACCATTCTGACCCATGTGAGGTGATAGCTCATTGTGGTTTTAATTTGCATCTCTCTTATGGCTAATGATGTTGAGCATCTTTTCATATGTCTATGGGCCATCTGTATGCCCTCCTTGGAGAACTGTATGCTCAGATCCTGTGCCTATTTTTTAATTGAATTGTTTGTCTTCCTGGTGTTGAGTCGTATGACTTCTTTATATATTTTGGAGATCAAATTTTTGTCTGATGTGTCATTGGCAGATATGTTCTCCCATATGGTTGGTTCCCTTTTCAGTTTGATAATGGTTTCTTTAGCCATGGATAAGCTTTTTAATTTGATGTAGTCCTGTTTGTTTATTTTTTTCTTTTTTTTCCCTTGCCCTAGGAGATATATCAGCAAAAATATTGCTATGTGGGATATCTTAAATTTTACTGCCTATGTTTTCCTCTAGGACTTTTATGTTATCACAAGTTATATTTAAGTCTTTTATCCATCTTGAGTTTGTTCTGGTGTATGGTGTAAGAAGTGGTCTAGTTTCATTTTTTGCCATGTACTAGTCCAGTTCTCTCAGTTCCAATTATTGAAGAGGCTACTTTTACTCCATTTTATGCTTATGCCCCTTTTGTCAAATATTAATTGACCATAGAGATATGGGTTTATTTTGGTACTCTCTATTCTGTCCCATTGATCTATGTGTCTTTTCTTATGCCAGTACTGGACTGTTTTGATTATAGTGGCCTCGTAGTATAGTTTGATATCAGGTATTGTGATCCCTCCTACTTTTTTCTTATTTCTCAAGATTGTTGAGGCTATTCAGGATCTTTTTTTATATTATTTAATTTTTGAAATATTTGTTCCAGATCTGTGAAATATACCATTGGTTTTTTTAAATTAGAATTACATTGAAAATATAGATTGCTTTGGGTAATATGGACATTTTAATGATGCTAATTCTTGCAGTCCATGAACACAGTCTGTACTTCCATTTATTTGTATCTTCTTTAATTTCTTCCTTCAGTGTTTTATAGTTTTCCAAGACAGGTCTTTTTATCTTCTTGGTTAAATTTATTCCTAGATACTTTATTTTTCTTGTTGCAATATTAGATGGGATTTTTCCCCTAATTTCTCTGATAGTTCATTGATGGTGTTCAAAAAGACCATTGATTTCTGAGTATTGACTTTGTATCCCACCACTTTGCTATATTCATTTATTAGGTTGAGTAGTTTTTTTCGTGGAGCCTATAGGGTTTTCTATGTGCAATATCATGTCATCTGTGAATAATGACAGTTTTACTTCCTCCTTTCCGATTTGGATGTTTTTTATTTCTTGTCTGATCACTGTGACTGAGACCTCCAGTATTATGTTGAATAAGAGTGGTGAAAGCAGACACCCCTGCCTTGTTCCTGATCTTAGGGGAAATACTTTTAGTTTTTGCCCTTTGTGTATGATGTTGGCAGTAGGTTTTTCATATATGGCCTTTATTATGTTGAGGTATGTTCCCTCTACTCCCACTTTGCTGAGTGTTTTTACTATAAATGGGTGCTGGATTTTATCAAATGCTTTTTCTGCATCTGTGATATGATCATATGATTTTTGCCTTCCATTTTGTTTATGTGATGTATCATATTTATTGATGTGCAAATATTGTACCATCCTGGCATTCCTGGAATAAATCCCATTTGATCACGGTGTATGATCTTTTTGATGTATTGCAGGATCTGGTTCACTAATATTTTGTTGAGGATTTTAGCATCTGTGTTCAGCAAATATGTTGACCTGTAATATTCTTTCTTTGTTGTGTCTTTACCTGGTTTTGGAATTAGGATAATGCTGGCATCAAGAAAAGGGTTTGGAAGTCTTCCCTCCTCTTGAGTTTTTTTGGAATGGTTTGAGAAGGATAGGTATTAATTCTTCTTTGAATGATTGGTAAGATTTTGCGAAGCCATCTGGTCCAGGGTTTTTGTGTGCCAGGAGTTTTCTGATTACTGCTTCAATTTCACTAGTTTTTATCAGTCTATTCAGGTTTTCTGCTTCTTCCTGATTGTTCTGGAAGTTTGTATGTTCTAGATATTTATCCATTTTGTCCAGGTTGTCTGATTTCTTGGCATATAGTTGTTCATAGTAATTTCTTAAAATCCTTTGTATTTCTGTGGTATCAGTTGTTGCTTCTCTCCTTTCATTTCTGATTTTATTTAATTGGGCCCTCCCTCCTTTTTACCTAATGAGTCTGGTTAAAGGTTTGTCAATTTTATTTATCTTTTAAAAGAAATAGCTCCTGGATTATTTGATCTTTTGAATTTTTTTTTGTCTCTGTCATTTATTTCTGCTCTGATCTTGATTATTTCCTTCTTTTCTTCTACTTGGGCTTTGTTTGTTTTGTTTTACTCTCCTCTTAAGGTGAAATTTTAGGTCATTAATTTATTTCAGACCCTTTCATTTTCTAATAAAAGTGTTTAATACTATAAATTTCCATTCTAACCCTTGTGGCTCAGACTGTTGGATGTTGTCTTGCAATGCAAAAGGTCACGGGTTCAAGTCCCAGTCAGGGCACATCCCGGGGTTGCTGGTTCAGTCTCCACTTTGGGTGCATAAGAGAGCCAACCCATTGATGTTTCTCTCCGTCGTCCCTTCTCTCTAAAAATAAATAAATAACATCTTTTAAAAATACTTTAAATTTACCTCTAAACAGCATTTCACCTACATCCCACAATTTTTTATTTGTTTTCACTTTTTAACCTTTTAAAATATATTTTAATTTTCTATGTGATTTATTCTTTTCCCCGTTAGTAATTTAGAAGTATTTTGCTTAAGTTTCAAATATCAGGATTTTACAGATTTTTATTGTTTTTAAAAATTGTTTATTAAATCTATTGCGGTGGCAGTTGTTAATAAAACTACATAGGTTTCAAGTGTACAATTTTGTAATGCATCATTTGTTTTTTTTTCTTTCTTTATTTATTTTTAAATACATTTGTCTCTGCCTCCCCCCCCACCACTTTCCCTTGCCCCCCCCCCCCTTCCCTCCCTCAGCTCTTCCCCTTTGGTTTTGTCCATGAGTTCTTGCTATATGTTCCTTGACTTGCATCATTTGTATATTGCATTATGTGTTCACCATCCAAATTCTAAATCTCTTTTCGTCTCCATATATTTGACCTCCTTTACTCTTTATTACCCTCTGTCCCACTTTCTCCTTAGTGACCACCATACTGCTGTCTGTATCTATGAGTTGTTTTTCGTCTGTTTGTCTTGTTTGTTCATTTGTTTCTTTCAGTTTTAGATTCCACATAAGAGTGAAATCACATGGTTCTTGTCTTTTTCTGTATGACTTATTTTTTTAGCCTGATATTCTCAATCTATTCAATGTTATTGCAAATTGTAGTATTTCATCTTTTCTAAGTGTTATTGGCTGAGAAGTATTCAATATGGTCCAAAGAATATGGTCCTCATATTCTTTATCCAATCATGTTGAGGAATACTTCAATTGTTTCCATGTCTTAGCCATTGTGAATAATGCTGCAATGAACATAGGACTACATACATATTTATGAATAAATATTTTCAACTTTTGGGGGTAGATACCCAAAAGAGGGGTTACTGGGTCATATGGTAACTCTATTATTATGTTTTTGAGGAACCTCCATCCTGTTTTCCATAGTTTACCTTTCCTCTTTCTCCATAGCCTCTCCAATGCTTGTTATTACTTTTTTTGTTGAGAATAGCTATTCTAATAGGTATGAGTGATATCTCATTATAGTTTTTTTATTGTATTTTTTCCATTATCATTTAGTCCCCTTGTATCCCCTTGCCTGCCCCCAGCAATCACCACACTGTTGTCTGTGTCTATGAGTCCTTTTCTCTTTTTGCTCCATCCCTCCACTCCCTATTCCTCCCTTAGCTGTCATCCTACTCTCTATCTATGTCTGCCTCTATTTTGCTTGTTAGTTCAGTTTATTCACTGGATTCCACGTATGAATGAGATCGTATGCTATTTGTCTTTCTCTGACTGGTTTATTTCACTTAGCATAATGTTCTCCAGGTCCATCCATACTGTTGCAAAGGGTAAAATTTTCTTCGTTTTTATGGCTGAGTGGTATTCCATTTGATTTGCATTTCTCTAATGGCTTGTTAAAAGAAGTCGAACATCTTTTCACATATCTGTTTGCCATTTGTATGTCATCTTGGAAGAAGTGCTTTTTGTTCTTGATTTCTAGTTAAATTGGGTTTTGTTAAGAAATCATAATTTTTGTGATTTTAGTTCTTTAAAATTTATTGAGACTTGTTTTATTGCCCAGAATATAGTCTACCTTGGTGAATATTTGACATACATTTAAACATAATTTATATTCCATTGTTTTGGAATAGAGCTCTCTATAAATATAAATTAGTTCCAGTTCTTTGATGGTGGTATTCAAGTTTCAATACACTTACTGATTTTCTGTTTCTTTTATCAATTAATGGAATAAGATTGTTGAAATCATCAACTATAATCCTAGATTTATCTCTCTTTACAATCCTAGCAGTTTTTATTTCATTTATATTGGAGTTTTTTTCATTGCAGGGTTTAGTTGTAGTGCTTAAACTATTTACATTACATTTTATTATATTTTATTACATTTTATTCATTGCAAAATATATTGCATTTTATTATTACAGTAGATGGAATAAAAAATATTGTTGATTATTTCCCCAGCTTTATTGATATATAATTGACATAAAATTGTGTAAGTTTAATGTGTACAATGTAATGATTTAATATATGTATGTATTACAAAATGACTACTACAATGAGAATAGTTAATGCATCTATCACCTCACATAATTACAGTTTTGTTTTGTTTTTTGTAGTGAGAACTTTTGAGATCTAATCAGCTAAAAAGGCAAAATTCAACTGAGTAAATATGAAGATATACTTAATTGGCTCCATTCAATGGTTAATGATTTGGGCAACATCATACCTAAATAATAGAAAGGAGGTCCAAGAAGCTGTATGAAATGGAAGGCTTTTATAGGCAGAAAGGGGCAGTTAAAAAAGGAATGTCTAGCAAAGGGTGGATTACTTCAGGCAAAGGCCACCTTTCTTTGGGGAAGGTCAGCTGTCTGTTAGTCAGATTACCTAACTCATGCTGACCCAGTAATTTCAGGTTGAAGGTTAAATATCACATTCCTGATTGAGGCTGAAAATGCAATTAAGTCTTGGTTTGCTGATGTGGGGCTTAGCAAATCTGACTCTATTTTGGGCCTATTCTTTCTTTTTTAACAACTCTTTCAGCAACTTGAAAATATACAGTACAGCAGCGATTTTCAACTGGTGTGAGAATTTTTAAAATATGCAATACCTGAGTATTTAGTCAGAGGCATTGACCTCTATTCCCTTAGATGGTCAAAAAAAAATGACAATGAGCCAGCAATAGCTGTCTGGTGTGAATGAATCAAAATTATACCTATATTTGTAAGATCAGCAAGAATTATTGAATATAATATTTTTTGGTGTGCCATAGAATTTTAATAATTATTTTGTGTGTACCATGAAAAGAAAAAGGTTGAAAATCACTGCAATAGAAAATTAACAATATTCATCATGCTGTACATTATATCTCCAGAACTCATTCCTATTGTAATTCAATGTTTGTGACCTTTTGTCTACTTTCTCCCTTTTCCTACCTCTGAAACCTTCTGGCAACCACTGTTCTGAGCTTGTCTTTTTTAGATTCTACATATAAATAAGCTCATACAGTATTTGTCTTTCTCTATCTGATGTAGTTCACTTAGCATAATGTCTTCAGGGTTCATACATGTTGCAAATGGCAGAATTTCTTTTTTATGGCTAAATAGTATTTCATTGTGTACATATTTGTATATAGATGCATATTACATAGTTTTTTAATCCATTCATTTTTTATCTATTCATTCATCAGTGGACACAGAGGTTTGTTTCTATGTCTTGGCTATTGTAAATCATGCTGCTGTGAACATGGAGGGGTCAGGTATCTCTTTAAGACAGTGATTTCAGCCCTGGCTGGGAGGCTTAATTGGTTGGAGTATCATCCCATACACCAAAAGGTTGCATATTTGATCCCCAGGTTCCTAGTCAGGGTTCATACTTGGGTTATGGGTTCGATACCTGGTTGGGGCACGTACAGGAGGCAGCTGATCAATGCTTCTCTCTCTAAAATTAATTGACATATCCTTGAGTGAAGATTAAAATTAAAAAAAATAAAAATAAAAAGATAGTGACTTCATTTCCTTTTTTTATAAACCTAGAAAAGGGATTGCTGGATAATATGCTAGCTCTATATTCAATTTTTCAAGGAGCATCTATACTGTTTTCCATATAGTCTGTAAAAATTTACATTTCCACCAATAATGTACAAGGGTTCTCTTTCTCCACATTCTTATCAACACTGATTTCATCTTTTATTTGTTTTGTGTTTGCAAATTCTTCATTTCTTTTCTCTTTTACATTTTTTTCCAGTTTTAGTGAGAAATAATTGGAATACCTCACTGTATATAAAGGTTTAAAGTGTATAGCTTTATGGTTTGATTTACATATATTGTAAATTGATTACCACAAAAGGTTTAGTTAACATTCATCATCTCATATAGATACAATAAAAGGAAAAGAAAAAATTTTCTTCTTCTGATAAGAACTCTTAGGACCTACTCTCTTAACAACTGTCTTACATCATATACCACGCAGTGTTAACTATAGTCTCATGTTGTGTATTTCACCCCACTACTTATTTATCTCACAACTGGAAGTTTGTGTCTTTTGAGCACCTTCCATGTCCCTCCCATAACCACCCTACCTCTAATAACCACAAACCTGATCTCTTTTTCTATGAATTCAGTGGCATTTGGGGCAGGTTAGATTCCACATATAAGTGAGATTATACAATTTTGTCTTTCTCTGCCTGACTTATTTCACTTAGCATAATGCTCTTAGGGTTCATCCATGTTGCCCAGATGGTAAAATTTCCTTGTTGATTGATTGAATAATATTCCACTGTGTGTGTGTGTGTGTGTGTGTGTGTGTGTGTGTGTGTATGAACACTTAGGTTGTTCCATGTCTTGGCTATTATGAACATGGGAATGTAGATACCTTTTCAAGTTAGTGTTTTCATTTCCTTTGGATATATTCCCAGAAGTGGAATTGCTGGATGATAAAAGGTGGTTTTATTTTTAATTTTTGAGGAAACTCCATACTGTTTTCCACAGTGGCTGTATCAGTTTACATTTCCGCTAACGGTACACAAGGGTTTCCTTTTCTCCACATCCTTTCCAACACTTGCTATCTCTTATCTTTCTGATGACAGCCACTCTAACAGATGTGAGGTGATATCTCATTGTGATTTTGATTTGCATTTCCCTGATGATTAGTGATGTTGAGCACTTTTTCATGTATCTCATGGCCATTTGAATATCTTCTCTTTTTTTCTTTCGAAAAATATCCATTCAGGTCCTTTGCTTATTTTTTAATTGGATATTTTTGCACTTGAGGTGTATGACTCCTTTATATATTTTATATATTAACACCTTACCAGTTATATAGTTTGTAAATACTGTCTCCCATTCATAGGTTGCCTTTTCATTGTGTTGATCATTTCTGTTGTGTGTACTACTTTTCTAGTTTCATGGAGTCCCACTTGTTTATTTTGCTCTTGTTGTTCGTCCTTTTGGTGTCACATGCATGGCATTGCTTAGACCAATGTCAAGGAGCTTTTTTTGTAGGTTTTCTTCTATGAGTTTGATGGCTTCGTGTTAAGCCTTGAATTCCTTTCAAGTTAATTTTGTAAGTTGTGTAAGATAGGAGTCCACTTTCATTCTTTTGCATGAAAATATTCAGTTTTCCCAACACCATTTATTGAAGAGACTACCTTTTCCTCAATAAGTATTTTGCCTCTCTGGTTGGGTTTAAATCTAGCAATTTACTATTGCTTTCTCTATATTTAAATTGTTCATTCTTTTCAATTTTTTCTTTCCTTTATCAACCTTCTTTACACTGAATATTTTTTATGATTCCATTTTTCTCCTATATTGGCATCTTAACCATACCTCTGTGTTTGTTTGCTTTTAGTGATTTTTCTAAGGCATTGTTTTCCAAACTGCATTCCTTGGGTCAACGTCACCTGGGAACTGTGAGAAAAGCAAATTCTTGTTCCCCATCCAAGATCTGTTGAATTTAAAGCTCTAGGGATGGGGCTCAGCTGTCAGTGGTCTGTGAGGTTTCTCAGGTGATTCTGATAAAGCTGCAATTGGAGAAACATAGTTTTAGACTTCTGGTGTACTACATCATTAGCTCATCACAGTATACTTCAGACATGTTATACCACTTCATGTACTTTCAGTATCTCTGCATCTTTTTGGCTTTTGTTCTTACTCATCTTACTCCCAAATATGCTATAAACTTCCTAATATATTGTTATTGCTTTTATTTTAAACATAAATTATATTTTTAAGAGATAAAAATGAGACAAAATATACATCATATTTATTTACAGATTCACTATTTTGGGTTGTTTTTTTTTCATTCTTTTAGGTTAGATTCAAATTTTCCTGAGTTCATTCTCCTTGCTAAACAATTTTTTTTTTAATATAGTTTATAGTGCTGGTTTTCTGGCAATGAATTCTCTCACCTTTTATTTGGGAAGTTTGTATTCCGCCTTCACTTTGGAAAGTTGATGTAGATTTTTCTTGATATAGAGCTGCCTGGGGCCAGTTGGGGGGCACATGGCCGTGATGGTGGAGGCGGAGGTCGGCTCAGCCCGGCAGTCTGAGGAACTGCTTGTGCATCAGAGCCAAGTGCCTGTGGTCCATTTTTGGGTGCCATGGGCTCCACAGTGTGATCAAATGAAAGATGTGATGGCACAGTTAGCTAAAGAACACTCAAGTTTAATTTGTGAAATTGGAAGCTGAAGGTCTTCCTAAAGTATCAAAAAAATATGAAATTAGTTCTGTTCCCACCTTTCTGTTTTTCAAGAATTCTCAAAAAGTTGACCGTTTAGATAGTGCGCAAGACCCAGGGTTGACCAAAAAAAGTTCAACATCCGTGGGCTCCTTCCCACCCAGTGGTGATGAGCACCCCAAAGAAGACCTCAACCTTCGCATAATGAAATTCATTCATATGGCCCCTGCATGATGTTTACTTAGGAAAGGGACTCCGGCAGAAGCCTCGCTGTGGTTTCAGCAAGCAGGTGAGAAGAAGAATTTTCAGTGTAGCAGTTTTAGTGTCTGCTCCGGTGAAGATGTTTGCCAGGGCCTCAAAACCTATCCCCATGACCTCCTGCCTATCCCAAACTCTTTATTTCTGGCAGCTCATAGGAGGACTTGACATAGTGAAGGAGCTGGAAGCATCTGAAGAACTAGATGCAATTTGCCCCAAAGCTCCCAAATTAGAGGGAAGTCTCAAAGTACTGACAAATGACGCTTTTGTGATGTGCTTTATGAAAGGAAACAAACAGGAGGCTAAATATGGATTTAGCAAACAAATTCTGGAAATATTGAATAGTAGTGGTGTTGAAAATGAGACATTTGATATGTTGGAGGATGAAGAAGTTTGGCAAGGATTGAAAAGTACTCCAGTTGCCAGGCCAAGTTACCCTCAGCTGTATGTGAAAGGGGAGCTTGTTGAAGGGCTGGACATTGTTAGGGAAAGAAAGCAGAAAATTGCTGCCTCCACTGAAAGGAGAAAATTAAGAAATGCTAAATGTGGTATCCAACTAATGCAGGAGATAATGACAGCAGAGCAGCGTATGAGTCAGTCCTCAGGCATGGACGAGGAGGAGAAAAGGCTTCTTCCCCAGCCTCACTCTGGGCCTCCACAAGGCTGTGCTAAATAAATGTGTGCTGTTTTTTGTCCCCCCAAAACAGAACAGAAACGTCTTCAAATTCATTTTTTTTTTTTTAAGAATTTGCCTGGAATAGAATGGGCAATAATTCCTTTTGCTTTTCAGCACTTTGGAGGTATCACTTCATTACCTTCTGAGTTGCATAGTTGTCACAAGTCCATCTTTCATCTTCTGCTAATTTTTTGTACTGTGTCTTTTTCACCTCTGGCTGCTTTTATGTCTTTCTCTTTGTCACTGGCTTTCAGAGTTTTACTGTTGGTTGCCTTATGTGTTTTTTTGTGTGTGTGTTATCCTTGGGGTTCAGTAGACTCTTGGATGCATGTGTTTATATTTTCATTAAATTTGGAAGAAAATTTTGTCAATTATTTCTTAATAGTTTTTTCTTTTTCCATTTTGCTATCTGTCATTGTTGAGAGTACTGTTACATATATTTTAGACTAGTTGATATTGTCCCATAGGTCACTGAGGCTTTATTTATTTTTGTTTTGTTGTTGTTGTCTTAATCTTTTTTCTGCGTACTTTCATTTTGCTAGATTCTAGTGCTGTGTTTGCATTTATTTATTTATGTTTTCTTCTTCAGTACCTAATATTCTGTTAACCCAAGTATATTTATCATTTTAATATTCCATTTAATCATTAGAATTTCCATTTGGGCCTTTAAAAACCTTTTGCTTCTCATCGTATCATGTTGATGCTTATCTTGGAACATAGAAATCATGTTTCTTACCGTTGTTTCAATGACCGTGTCTGATAATTCTATCATTTCTGTCATTGTGGGCCTCTTTCTGTTGACTGATCTTTCTCCCTGTATTGTTTTGCTAGGACTTCCATAACAATATTTCACAGGCTGAGTGGATTAAATAGTAGAAATGTAGTTCCTCACAGTTCTGGGGGCTGGGAGTCTAAGATCAAGATGCCGGCAGGGTTGATTTCCTGGGAGACCTCCTCCTCTTCAGATGACCACCCTCTTATTGCCTCTTTATACGGTCTTTTTTCTGTGCATGTGTGCCTCTCATGTCTGTTTGTGTATTCATATTCCCCTTATTAAGACACTAGTCAGATTGGAACAGCCTTATTTTAATCACATGGATAAATGTCCTATCTCCAAATACAGCTACATTCTAAGGTTCTAGGAGTTAGAGATTCAACATGTGAATCGGGCTGGGGCACAAATTCAGCCCATAACACTCCTAGTTATTGTTCATAGTTTCTTGCTTTATACATTCCTGGTAGTTTTTTGTTGAGTGCCATACATTATGATGTTTAAATGTAAAATGCAAATTTTGATGTATTCTCTTCAATATTGTTGGATTTGTTTCTGGCATAATGTTTTGTTACTTGGGTTTAGTTTGAATTTTTTTCCAAGGCTTGCTTTTAAGCTCTGTTAAGGCAGGTCTGAGCAGCCTTCAATCTCAGGCTGATTTTACCAACATTCACTCTACCTTCTGAAAATAAGGTGGTACCTTTATAGAACACTACCCATTGCCCATGCATTATATATAAATCTTATCATTCTAGCTGTGGGAACATGAATTATTCACAACCTTGTATAAAGGCCGCATTTTGTTTGACTTATTGCTCCCAGACAGTTCTTTACTGAGATTCATGTGACTTTTTTTCCTCACATGAGCAAATCAGTACTCAGCCCAAGACTTAAGGTTACTCCTCTATAGCTCTCCAGAGCTGCTTTCTGTAGTTGTCTCTCCCCTTTCATATTTTTCTCTACAAATTCTAGCTACTTTGGCCTCCACAAATTTTCTTCTTTGTCTCCTCAGCTCAGTGAGACCACTAATCAGTGCTGCCTGCGGCCAGTAGGTTGTCTCCAGGCAATGAGCAGAGACAGTTGCCAACTCACCTTGTTTTTTTTCTCTTTCTCAGGGATCACTGTTCTCTTCTGCCTATTGCTCAGTATCTGAAAACACTTGTTTTTTCTAGTTTTTTTAATGCCAGAGGGTAAATCTAGTCCTCATTACTCAATCATGACTGCAAATGAAAGTTTTATTTTCTCAGTTCTTTGATTTATTTTTCAGGATGAAAAGTTTTAATAAAACCATTTTTCAGTATTTGTTATAAATTTAAATGGATTCACTATCTTTTTTTCAGCACCAATTATTTTCAGACAGTGAGGACATAACTGTAATTTGTCTAAGATATATGAATTGTTAATCATTTTCATGTCCTAGGAAGAATTCCAACACATCAACAAATTTGGAGGAAGATTATTATAAAACATTTGTCATTTCCTGGGATTTATTTAGTCTATATGTATAATTTACCTACTAAAATTTTATGTTAGCAAAAAATAAAACCTGCTTGGCATTTGTTACAATTATTGCAGTGCATAAATGAAAAAGAAAATGTAACCAGATTAATATGCTTTTTATTTCAGTGTGGATGTAAATTACTCACTTAAAATTATCCTTTCAAATTGGTAATAGCTTTTCTTTATCTTCTCATATTCATCACTGTCCATGCAAATTCATGGAATCTTCAGGGAAAAAATGTATGTAAAACAACTATAAGTGAATATTGACATGATCTAGTGTGAATGAACATCTATCAACTGCTGCTCTTGATTTAGCCTGTGTTGTCACTAATGTCATGTAATGAGAAGGCTAAGGCAGACTGTTTACTCTTTGTCTGATAATAAGCAAATATGTGCTCACAGTTACATTTTTTTAATTATCCTGAATTCTAGTATGAATAGGATAAGGTAAATAAAGTATCTTCTGTGGGAGCATTTACATTTGGAAATAACTGAACAACAATTTTCAATAGGCCAAAATTATTTTTAGTTATTCTAATAGCAAGAAATTAACTTTATTAAGTACCTTACACATGCTCATAAAGTATACTTTTTATCATGTTCTGCCAAATTTTCCACCTGATTTTCCATTTTCTTCCTCTCCCTTCCCAGGAAAACAGTTGGTGTTTTTTGCTGTGGACCCAGTTCAATTTCTAAGACTCTTCATAAACTGAGTAACCAAAACAATTCATATGGGACAAGATTTGAATACAATAAAGAATCCTTCAGCTGAGAATTTTTGCCATAAACCAGGACTCTAAAGAAGGAATGAGTGCAATTTCTAAGACTTTGAAATGCAAATGGTTATGTCATTCCAAAGAGTAGCAAGGCTTTCTTATTTATGATTATTTAAAATAGAAATGCAGAGAAGTAGCCAGATGACAGGTCACATTACATGTTTAATCTGGAAACCAAAGTGGCCCTTTGATGTGATTATTCACTTTTCAGTGTTAGAATTAAAACTATTAGATGTGCACTGTTGATTTTTATGGCAGATTCAAGAACTCCCCAGTGAGGAGCTACACTTGCTCACTGTGTGACTGATAGCCTTGCTCCTCTTTAAATTGTTTTTGGTTGAACAAATGCAAGATTGAACAAAATTAAAAATTCATTGAAACTGAGATTATATTTTCTACTTAAGTATAAATAGAGCTGATTTAGAAAAGCTCCGGGCAAACATATTAGATGTTTGAAGATACAGCACAGGACTCTCTATTGATACGGGTACTTTGTGTCAATATCTAATCTTGCTCACTACTGATGTTAATACCTCTATTTGATGTCTGTAGACTTTATGTTGAATGAATCTTTTACAGATGTTGATATAGTATCTATTTTTATATATTTCTCTCTTTTGTTTCCCCCTCTGTCTAGGGAAATCTTTCCTCCCTTGGAATGCATTAAGCACAATGATTTAATCAGTCATTTTCACCCTCAATTTATTTAATCAATTATTGTTGCATAGTAATGAAGAGATATTATTACTATAAATTATAAAGGGATATATAGACTAATAAGTTTTTTTCCCTTTTCAGCATTGTGATCTCTATTATTTTTATTTACTTTTTTTCCCAGCATAGTTTGTCTTAGTTTTTAGCTTCTTAAGGTACTTAGTTTAATTTGCACTTTGAGACCAAAGCACATTGTGCCTGTCCGTGGTTACTGAGATAGATCTCTCTTTTGTCAACATCTTGGTTATGTTGGAGATATTGAAAGTGTACTCACATGTCTAACAGAGAATCTGTATTTTACATCTTACACAAGATGAAATACTTCATTAGTTATTCATTTCTAAGTTCAGAATCAAGCATATTATTGCTGCACCATCTGGCATTCTGGTTCTCAGTAAGGAATTATTGAGTTTAAAGTCATTGTTGGCATTACTCTGTGTGAACCTATCAGTTCCTGTTCCCTGGCCATTATATTCTTGGCTCATAGGAAAAAATTAATTCACCATATTACTTTAAGGCATTTTTTACAGTTTAGTGATTTTGTTTTGTAGACATCTATCAGCTGCTATCAAATATAGCACATTGCTGAAATCAGCACCATGATTTGTGTTGCCTTTATTTAAATTTTGCATGATACAATATAAGTTGATAGATGTTACTGTCGGTTTTGTTTTTTTGTTTTTGTTTTTTGGTGGGGATTTACCAATAGCAGTCAAGCTTGTTAAACCATCCAGCATTGGATGCCCATTAATATATTACTTACAGATATTTCTTTCTCTCTTTGTAATTCTTTCTTCTCCCTTCTGAGGAAGGCTTGTCAGAAAAAGACATGGGAAATGTGCAATGTTCCTGAAGATTTAGCTCTGAAAACATATTTAATAAATAGTACATCTTGACAACACTTTCTAAATTAAAAATAGTTTTCATGTAAACATGTAACAGAAAGAACTAGTAAAAAGAAAGTTAGTAAAGGCTTGATGTGCAATACTAACTCTTTATTGATCATAATTTATTTAAGTGATTATATTAATACACCTAATTTCATTAAACCAGGTGGAAGATTTTTCAAAAGAAGAGTAATCTTTCCAAGTAAGTAGGTCTGCTATTCCAGATGAGCCATTTTGCCTATTTTAAATTCCAGTTAATGTACAAACATTGTGTGAACATAGGTAATTTTTGCTTCTGTAGATAGGGCTTCATCATGCATGTAGATGAGAGCTTTGTTTTGTTCTGAGAGATCCTTTCTCTCTAGCTAATTCTTGTCACACAGATCTTAAACTGTGATTTTGGTGGCAATAAATGTTAAAATTGAAATAATATCCTCTAAATCTCTATAAGTTTACTTTGCCTTCACAAAATACAAAACAGGCAGAGTTTCTTCACCAGATAATGCAAGTTGCAGAAACATCATCTATTAGATTGTGTACTGGCATGAACAGCCATAGGGATTTGTGTTCTGAGGCTATCAGTGTCCCTGGTTAAGGATGCGACTGTGGCAAATTGCTCCGCACTCTGGGATTTCTCATTTGGACCAGATCCACACTCAATTAGTCTTCTTCAGGAAATGTATCTTTTTGAGGACATGATTAAAAAGAAATATTATGGCATATGTACAAAAGATACAGACAATCTTGGGGACCCAAAAAAAATCTCCAAAAGCCAGGACCCCTGTTTTAAGAATCTCTGAACAAAATTGCCATCATTATAGATATTTTTTAAACTGTAACTTTCTTTTCTTTGATTTTTGGAATAAACTATCAATTTTTTGTAGATTATACTAAGAAATTAGCTTAGTGGACAAAGGAAAGTAAATTCTTTTTGCACCCCCTAAAGCAAAGAATCTAAAAGACTCTTTCATCAGTTTTAATCTTCTTGGATCTCCTACCTTATGCAAAACGAAGCTGTGATTTTACATACCAGTAATATTTTTAAAAACATTCATACATGCACTCCCCCCTCCACACACACACACATACACATAAATCTGGGTCTTGGTTTTTTGTGGATTTTTTTTTGTTCAAAAATGACATGATTGACGGTTTTTTATGTCATGACTTTAAATTCCAGTTGGGTGATTTTGATATTACAGACTCTTAAAATAAAAAAATAAAGCAATGTAGATAGACTAAAGCATATTCTGAGTTGATTTACTCCATACTTCCATGTCATTTATATCCTCTCCCAAATCAGTGTTTACCTGGAGCATTCACAGCAGATAATTGATTTAAATTACACTGCGTTGTTAAAGAGGCTTGCTAGGGGCTAAAGACCAGCCATTGTCATCAATAGATAATGCTGGTGCTAAAGGATGTTCCTTATGTTAGAGGGGAAAAAAATTTAAATGGTTAAGAATGGTTAACTCAGCTGAACAGTGCTCTTTCTAACCAAACCAATAAGATACATTTTCACTTGCTGCTCATAAGAAAAGGGAACAAACGGTTCCCTTTTCTTATGCTATCTAGAACACTTTCATAGCGAGTTGTATTAGAGCAGCATTAAATGCTAAAGTTAGGAGCACTGTTATTTTGCAGTTGAGGAAACTAAGGTCCAAAGGAAGGTGGCAACTTGCTTCAAGTCATCCACTGAGTTTGTCATAGAGTTGAAATGAGCTAAGCTTTCCTTACCTCTGCTACGGAGAGGCTCTTTCCACTTCCCCATGAAATATGCATCTAATAAGACACGTCTAAATACTGTTCATTTGAATCTCCATATCAACTCTAGTGCCAGGTGGAAAATAGGTATTTAATGTCAGTTCTAGAATCATAGCAGAAAGCCACACTCTTCTTCCCTATACATGTATCTTCTGATTCTAAAGTTGTTATTCATTTATTTTCCCTACTCAAATCTGTTTTCCTGTATCAGTTTTAAAATATGACAATTGTGCTAAAAAGATTTTGTTCTCTAGAACTCTGCACTAAAAATTTGTAATAGTATGTAGTTTCTAGGAAATACTAATATTGTAATTTTAAATTTAGGTTCATAGACAAAAGTCATGACTTCATCAGCTGCCTAACAACTGAGGGATCTGTTGATATTCAAACAAATGACTGTTGTTTCCTACTTACATGACCATAACATGCCTCTTGTTCAGGACAAGAGTCTTCTTTTTGTAAACTAGTGAGGCAGGAAATAAGTGAAATCAAGCATAATGAGATCTGCATTTCCCTCAACCACTATAGACAATGAGAACTGACTGTTTCCTTCTGTCTAAGTCTCCCCTCCATTACCTCAGCTTCTCTATTCCATTCTGCAGTTCTCGAAGGACAGAGTTGCAAAAGCTAGCTAGATGAAGTTTTCCAAAGAAAAGAAGCAATAGACTTCTGATCCTTGGCAAAGAAAAGTCCACTAAGAGAAAAAAAGAAAAAAAGGCCATGTGAATGATAATGAAATTAGTAGCTAACTAAGTAATGTTGCTTTAGAATAGACTAATAATTGTAATGTAAATACACAGAATTTTTATTTTTCCTTATACAAATTTTATATTTTTGTTTATAGAATCTAAAAATAGATTTCTTCTCTTATTTTACATAATAGCAAAAACACTAGTAATCTTAATGCAGAGAGTTAAACTACAGTTCAAGAATATGTAAGATCAAGGAATGCCTCATGGGAACAAAGGTAGAAGAAAAACACGGAGTCACAGAAAGAAAAATTTTTTAGTACATCAGGATGTCATAATGCCTGCCTTATCATAACTTAATAGATGATCAAATGTGTGGCAAAACTGGCAATTACTCTGGTTTGGGAAAATGTAAAACAATGTGGTGTTTGGTTTGTTTTTAGAGAGAATCTCGTGTTTTCTTTGCCACTAGAATGATGGCAGAAGCTTTGATCAGAATTGTAATCTGTGAGAATTAGAGCTTTGTTGAGCTACTGGTTGACCTAGAGACAACCCAGCCTTTAGATGAGAACCATCACTAAATGCTCTAATATATGTAGCAATGAAGAAGAGGAGGCAGCCATGCACTGATTTAGCTGCACACACCACACATGAACATTTTGTCATTGCAAGGTCATGCTTTTCAGCTTTAATCCTTCCACTCAGGGAATGAAACCGTAATGATTCAGACACAGAAACAGATATTCTCAGTTGTATCATAACAGAGTATCTGTTCACCTGTATCAGCACATTCATTTGAGACTAGTTATCATTTTAGGATGAGTATATCTTTTATTTTAGTGGTGAGAAGTCTCTGCAATGCATCAAATGAGAGCCTTGCTTGCCTACTAAAAAATATATGGCAGCCAATACATTGGCTAGGGAGAAAGCAGTTAAATCTTCCAGGTTTTGGTCTCCAGCTGAGCCTTATAGGAACATAAAATACCTTACCACACATATGCTGGAATGGGACCTGGGTTGCACTCCAAGCTCTGCAGAAGACATGCTGCACAGTTTATTCTGCAGATGCCCAGGGACTTTGGTTCAGGGAAATACCAGCTCTTGAGTCAGCTTGGCATCTTTAACCACATACCTGGGCACCCACCAGGTGTAATTGCATGTTTATTTAAAAGTGACAATTTTCTGCTTACCAAATGACTACAGCAGGAGACTATCTTTATTTTTTTCTCTGTTACACAAAATTTGATTAAAATTTAGAGTTGGGAAAAGTAGAAGTCACTTTGAAAAGTGGGAACAGTTGGTGGCAGTTGTGCAAGTGTCATCGTTTTGTCCAGCTGCCTCCAGTGTGTGGAGTGAACAGGATCCTGGGTTAGAAATCAGATTTGCAGCCTTTACCCCTGCAAAGCATTAGGCCACATACATAAAAATGGAAATGTTATCAACCTCTGCCTAACTTACATGGATGTAGTGGGGCAAGAATGTAGGGGAGAGGAGGAAAAGAATGATGAAGAAAGAAAAACTTCCTGGTTAAATCTTCTTAAGTAGGTTTTTTGAGACATCGTAAAAATAAAACATTTCTGAAAAAATAAAAACAAAGGCATTTATGAGTCACAGTCCACTGTCACTGAAAGGGTTAGTATTTAGTTGTGTTTTCTGGGTAAGTAGAGAAGAACCCACAAACGAATCAACACCACTAATCTGTTCTGAGATTCTGATAAACAACCCGTTGGCTCTTATGTCCAGTGTAACTGCCTTCTGAATGCCTCTTAAACTAATTTTGGTCAGGCCCAAGGTGGCTAGAGATAGCTCTATTGATCTATGACAATTTGAGCTAGGAAGTGCTGGAAAGCAATATACCTTATCCTTCTAATTTTAGGTTTCATGGAGTGAAAAGCAGCTGTTTATGAGACATCCTACTGAGTTAAAATCTAAAGCCTGTATTGTAGAACTAGAAGCAATTCTGGAAAAGACAAAAGCATTGCATTGTAGCTATTTTTTTCCTAGATGGAAATGTATCTTTTTATTACTCTTGCCAAAGATACTTTACATTTTGTATTTTCATCAAAACTCACATTATTTTGTAGATATTTATATTTAAAATATGTATGTATGTGTAAGAGAACAACAGGGAGAGACAGAGAGAAATTGTGTTTATGGTGGGTTGGAAGAAAAATTGCCTGAATGAAATAGACATTCTGCAATATTATGTAATGATACTTTCCAACTGTCATAATAAGCATTCAACTGTGGCAGCTTTGCCATTGGAAGGAGTGTAGTCCTTCATCAAAATCTGAGCCGCTCAGCAATCCAGATGTGGCATTTGATTCTGGCTAAATGGAATTGTGAGTGTATACAGTGATGAAGAAGAAGTGCTGGCTCAGATCTAATGCTTGTAGAGAATTTGAAAAAGTACTTTTATTTTTATATGTAATTTTATTGCAGCGAAATCATAGTATGTTTGTAGAAAACCATTCTTTTTGGAACATGCATAGTGTTTAAAAGTCAAATAAATAAAGATTAGACAAATGTAATTAAAATTTATTTTACTATAAACTAATTTTACACCTTTGGCAGTAACAGTCAAGAATTTTCTCCATGATTTTGAGAATGAACTTGTGTTGTTTTTATTCTGAAACCAGGTGATCTCACTCATCTTTCATGTGACGATATTGAACAAGTAATGCCAGTATTTTTAAAAATGTTACTTAGAAAAACATTGAAAGTGGTCTTGTTTAAAGCATGTCAGCACTCTTGTAACTTTCATTTCAACAGGATTCATAATTAAAATTATAGAATTCTAATCTCCAAATTTAATATGCTGAGTTTGGGATTTTAGTTTTGTTTTTTTTTTGTTTCTTTGGTATTGTCAAATTTCATAATTGTGTCCATTAAAACATTGAAATATTTATACAACTGTAAGATGTCAAATTATACATGTTTTCTGCACAGAAAATTAATAAACTACAACATGTTCATTATGAAGTCCAAATGTTGAGTTTTTATACTTGATCATTGAGGGTTTCAATTTTACCTAAACATTCAATATGAAGGTTTCAATTGTACCTAAACATTCAATATGTTGTAAATATTTACATGCATATAGTAATCCTGCTTAAAGGAATTTGTTTACTTTTTCAATATACCCCCATCTCCCTTTTTTGAAAGTCTATGAATTACACAAAATAAAGAATAATAGTACAGTAACTCACAGTTCTGTCTGACATTTACATAGATGAGATAGGATCAGTTTGCCATAGATTATCTTAGAGACCTTTGTTCCAGTACCGCCTGCAAACTACCTGTGTGATTTCCTCATCAGAGAAATGTGGACCAGCTTTTTCCATAAGTTCACTCCATTTTGTGTTTCTGTTTTGTCTGGGAACCTATAATTTGACGGTGGACAGGATGAGTAAAAATGCTTCAATGTGCATGACTGTGGTTACTTACAGGCCCTAAGATATACCTAGTAAGGCATATGAAATTGAAAGGTCTTCTTGCATCAGAAGAATGAAAAGATATTTGCTTCAGAGTAGAAGGTATCATACTACTATGTTTCTAAATCTATGTTCTTTATATCAAATTATTATTTCTTATTTTCATATAATCTAAAAATTATTTATGGGTCAAATCAGATGCCACAGTGCTCTACTTTACACAGCTTTTAGAAGTGGTGACTTGTTTACAGGGTTTAAGAAGTTATTTCACTATGTGGTTCTGCATCATTCTCAATCAATTCCTACTGCATAGCAGTCCTTCAAGTGATTTGTTGTCAAAGAATCTGTTTTCCTGAGATGGTGTCTTGCCTCCTGTATTTTGCAAAGCTGTCGGGCATTTTGTAATGGGCATTTCAATAGGTCAAGTTCAAATGCATTTAAAAGGCAAGATTAGCAGTTATGTTCTTGCATTTATTTCCTATGTGCATTATTTGCTTTGTGTCACAGTGGGGTCATGAGTACATGTTTTAACCCCACATGTTTTAATAGCATTACTGTTGTAAAAATATTCATCAGAAGTAGCCAGGGAGGGAAGACCACAGAAGATAATTGGGAAAAAATGTGGGTGGGGGGAGTGTGGTGCACAAATCGAGAACACTTTGATGCAAAGCTCATCCTGAAGATTAAACATTCCTCTAAAATGCCTTCCCTTATTCATTTTGATTACTCTGCTGTCAGGAATGTGTTTGCCACAGCTCAAATATGAAAATGTGTGACGGTAAAATTTTCTCATCAGACTTTTTATTAGGCAATAAAATATACAAGAAATCTTTGTAAGTAGCTTGTGTTGCTGAGGCCCTCTTTGCAGCTTGCCGATAATTGTGTCAAAACTGGGAGATGTAAACGAACATCCAAAACTTGGCTTTGCATTTCAAATATAGACCCAAGGTATTGTGTGACAAATACTTTTTGACTTGGAGTGCTGTTAATTGTGACAGATTTTTCAGCCATCTTACATGGATTTTGACAAGGTGATTTCTGAAATTAAATTTCAGGTTTGTTTTGACAGACGATTTTGTTGAGAGGTTTTGATTAGTAAACAAATTCAGATTTCAAGTTTTTAAAATAGCTGACTCTTTGTCTTGTTTCTTTTATGGTAGTGGTGAGAAGTAGTTACTTATTTATTTTAAATCTCTAATGGGATACTTCGGTGTGGGAGGGAATATTTGGTTTTCCAAAGCAGATGGAAGCAATATGTCAAGCAATGTGTGACAACTGTGTAGGCTTTTTTTTTTTTTTTTTTTTTTTTAGTTGTTGTACTACCCTTTAACCCTATTTGTAACTGGGAGAGTGCTTTGAACTGGATCAGCAGGCAGCAGGGAGATACAGTTATTTTCTGAAGACCTACTGTGTGATTAGTAAACAGCTATAATCTAGAAACCTAATCAGGACTCTCAGGCATGGTTTTGTTTTGTTTTGTTATTTTCCTGTTGTTTTCTAGCCCAGCTATAGACCCCAGAACCCCAAGGCCCTATGCTATACTTTGCATAGTCTGTTTGGGTCTTTGGATTAGCAGAGGCTCTGTTTCTGTTTCCCATTCAGCCCTTGACTTAACCTACTACCTTTGGTTCTGAGTTTTCCTTTGTCTCAGGGTTTAGGGGAGTCATCCAGGCTCTGGCCCTGCCCACCTACAGATCACTGTAGCTGTCCATCACACAAAACAGTTGAGTTTTTTCCCAGTAGTTTTGTTCTATAAAGATACCACATATGCACTGAATTAGTAAGTACAGAGCCATTGCTCCCCGTTAGGTCCTTGTAAGCCTCTGCTCTATTTCTATCGAAGCTCATCTAACACACACATGTTTTCTATAAGGCAAATCACAGCCTTCTTACACTGCGGGGGCCATTTTAAACAGTAAAACCACCAACAAAGAGCACAAACATGCAAAAAACGTGGCACTATATGGACCACAAAAAGAATATTTGAGTATAGTGTAAGAGTTGAAACAATAAGGCCTAATTACCCCTTGTTTGACATCAGCTGGAAACGTGGGCCTCAAGCAATACACATTTTTCATTGCTCTATACACATCTGCAAATGATTCTGAATGTTCAACAAATATTGCTTTGGGGTTACAAAAAAATTAGTAGGTGATTTGCAAATAAGAATTCCATGACTAACTTTCATGGGAATGGAAGACTCTGTGCCCTTTTTTTTTTTTTTTTTTTTTTTTTTTTGCCTTTTACTTAGTCTTTATTCCTCACTTCTGGTTTCAAACTAACTTGGAGTAGGTTTTCTGTAGGGGAGAGAGACGATTCTCCATCTTGGTCTGCTCTTCTCATCCCTTTCCTTCTTTCACCTCAAGAATACTTTTGATTAGGTAGAGTATAATACTTTTATTGACCCAAATTAGTAGATATGGTTATTGTATGTAAGAGATTGTGGATATAGTTGTGTTTAGAGAAAAAGTTACTATCCCAAGCCTGAGACTGCTGTTGGTCTTAGGAAGGGCTGCTTGCAAGGTTGGCCATTAACTGGCATTTGGGAACTTAGATACTAGGTGGGTTCCTTCCACCCTAACTGGCTCAGTGTGACTAAACTTTTGTGCAAACAGTAAAGTTTATACTGAATACTACTGCTTTTCTTCTGGGAGTCTGGAATTTTGACAAGTGCTAGTCAGAGGTGCCTCTCTGATCTCCATGATCAACCCCCAGTAAAAACCTTGGACACTGAGTCTCTAATGAGCTTTTTTTGTAGACCACATTTCACAAAGATCGTCAGGTCATTGCTGGAGGAATTATGTGTGTCTTGTATGACTCTGCTGGGAGAAGACTGTTGGAAGCTTGGGCCTGGTTTCCTCTGGACTTCACCATACATGCCTCTTCCTTTTGCTGATTTTGCTTTGTATTTTTTTTCTTTTTCTTTTTGCTATAATAAATCTTAGCTCTGAGTACAACTATAGGATGAGTTTTATGACTCCTAGAGAATCAACAAACCCAGATCATATTGGGCACCCTTGACACAAACTGTATGCCTCTTAGAACCTTGTTCTGTCACTGTACTTTTTTTTTTTTTAAAGACTTCATCTATTTATTTTTAGGCAGTGGGGAGGGGAGGGAGAAAGAGAGGGAGAGAAACATCAATGTATGGTTGCCTCTCATGAGCCCCCTACTGGGGACCTGGCCCGCAACCCAGGTATGTGCCCTGGCTGGGAATTGAACCAGCGACTCTTTGGTTCAATCCACTGAGCCACACCAGTCAGGGCTCTTAATTTTCTTTTGCGAGCCTGGGAAGGGAATGAATGCAGGCCTTCATCGCATATTCTCTGCTCTCACTTCCATTTTTTTATTCCATGTTGGTGGCTGAACCCTTAAAGTAGGTTCCTGTCTTCTTTGTTTTGTCTCTTTTCTCTCTCTTTTTTTTCTCTGATAGACCCAGGGCAATAAATGCCCAAGATTTGGAGTCATCCTTTACTTACAGTTAATGGTTCAATAGGGGAACAGGTGGACTATTGCTTGAATCTCATTCACCAACCTAGTTTTACCAAAGAATCCCAGACTGGGGTTAGACACTGGTCCAGATACTAAAACCAGTTTTTCCCCTCTTTGGATATTGTTTATGGTACATGCCTCTCGTAGAATACCTGCCACATGAATAATAAAGGGTACTGGACACAAAACAGAGGTAATTGGCAGGGTAGGATTCAAACATGCTTTGACCTTTTTCGTTAAATGTAATTAAAAAAAAACACCCAAACTCGTAATACTCTTCATCTGTTTCTCTCTTTTTTCTGCTCATTGTCATCCTCAACTTGTCTGTTCTTATATTTTCCTTAAGTGGATTGTGGCAAACATGGTCTATTTTGGCAGGATTAGCCATTCTGAGATACTCCTTTTTCTCTTTGTTATCTTTTCTGCATTCTCCAGACCACCTCTTTTCATCAAATCCCATTAATTCCAAATGGAATCTACAGAACAGTTTATATTCCCAGGAAAAAAAATCTTTATTCCATCAGCAGTTCTTCATTACACTTTTGAAAACTACCAGTGCCCAGTTTCCCCACCAATATTTGGCTTATTTCAATAAAGAAGAATCACAGCAGTTTTACAGTCAATACATGGTGGGTTGATGCTGATTGATTATCAGATATCATATATTCAAGAAGCCTTTAGTTTTCTGTCAGGATGAAGGCTGATGATGTAACTGACTTCGTAGATTGGTGTCTTCTCTGGACCTACAGAATTCCAGAATTGATCATGTAAGGTAATGGTGACAATTACTTGAGATAAACTCCCTAAATTTTAGAATCATATTGCTTAAGTTAAAATCGTGCCTCTGCTATCATGAGTTCTGTTATCTTGGGCAATTTTTTAAAAAGTTTCCTCAGCTTTAGTCTTCTTATCTGTGAATGAGGGTTACATGGGTTAATAAATGTGAAGTATTTAGGGACACTAAGTAAATACTCAATGCTATTAATAGCAATGATAATTTTAATAAATAGAGAAAGATGAGTATCAAAGTGTGGAAGCAGTATGGTATGTATAGCAACAGGTATGAATTGAAAGTCCTGATATACTTTACTAATTTTATACATGTTGTTCATACCAGGTTTCTGTTCTTCCAATTTCATTAATAAAATTAAGGTAAAAAACACACTTTTAGGTTTTATATGAGAACTAGCAATTATAATAGTGCTATGAATTATGTCTAACATGTAGATAAAAGGAAACTATTATAATTATCGTGGAAGAAATTAGGCTAACCTAAAGAA
This sequence comes from Pteronotus mesoamericanus, assembly GCF_021234165.1. NCBI lineage: Eukaryota > Metazoa > Chordata > Mammalia > Chiroptera > Mormoopidae > Pteronotus > Pteronotus mesoamericanus. Next base: position 14,845,186 of record NW_026555135.1, on the reverse strand, counting down.
ATCAGGTAGTAGACTATGAATAATCCATTTTTCTATATTATGATCTTTATTTATGAAAGTGTTTTTAAAATATTGCTCTGAGGTGATTCTATTTCTAGTACAATTCCATAGTTATTTGTTTATTTGCCTGCCACCTCCACTAATTGTTCATTTCTCCAGTGAAATGCATGTTAGGGTCTTAACAATCTTTATATTCAGTTCCTAGCAAGATACCTAATTCTCAATAAGTCTCAGTAACTGCTAAATTAAATCTAATTTGCATTGTGTTGCAATAACTAAGGGGCATAACTGAAAGTAAATATTGGGTGTTGTTAGAGGCATGTACTTAAAAGCATAGAAAGAATCTTAAAATAGTTGCCCTCAAGACAAAAAAAATATCATAAAGAGAAACAAAAAGGAATCAGTTAATCATTTCTGTGATCAACAATAATTTTCAGCACTTACACATCAATTATTTGACCAGCTAAGGAAAATATAGTATCAGACTTTAAAACTTGAATATTAATTTTGATTCTTCCTCTTTGTCACTTATGTCACCGAGTCTTCTTAATTTTTTTTTGAAATTTTCTGCATCCTATCCTTTCTCTTCCCATGGCCACCATCTCAATTATAGATACAACCTCAACACCAGGTTGCTAATTTATTGGCCAAAATGTAGAGTAGCATTAAATTCAAGACTATTCACATTACATAATAGAAATGATTTTTCCAAATGTTTTAGAATTTTTAATAAAAAATCAATATCCATGATTCTTAGTCTTCTTTTTATACTTAATATCAATGATTACGCTCAAAATTCTTTTTAGGTATCAATTAAGGATGCATCTCAGTGAAAACTTCCACAGAATACTCACCCCAGTAACCTCAAGCCATTGGAGGAGCAGGAGAGGAGGGTTTTCTTTTGCTTTTGGGGAAAAGCTCTTTTATTATCAAAGAAAACAAACTCAAAATTCTCATTCTCTTCTGTCTTGCCTCCAAACTTTGATTGAAGACATACCAATCATCTGAATAACCAGAACGATTAGCTTAGATGTCATTTTTTTCCTTGAATTTTCTTGATGCTACCACTAGATGCATACACATACACACACAACCCATAATCACATATGTGTGGCAATAAAGCTAACCCACAGGGCATATGAGAAAACCCATGAACTATGGAGTGAAATGTAGGTTTGGATCCGAACGGAATATTTGCAGTATGACTTTGGGCACGCTACCTAACTCCTTGGCATTCTACTTTCCTTATCTTTCAAGTAAAGACAATACTAAACTCAAATAATTTTTGTGATAATGAAATGAGATCAAATGTGGAAAATGCCCAGATCCTGACATGACATATAATAAAATCCTCCCTAAATATTAAATCTATCAAATCTTTCGACTTCTGTGATTCTTCTCCAAAGACCCTAAGCCAAAGCTCTTACATTTTTGTCATTTGTGCATGTAAGTATTTCTTATGTTTCTCCTTGACTCTATGCATCTTAGGGGCAGAATTTATGTTACTTCACTTCTGTATCCCTGAAAACCAGAGCCTGAGAATGCCTGATTCCAGTTCATTATTTCATCCAATGCTTTCTACAAAGAACTGTTCTGAACAAAACTATTTCTATAAATTATCCCACTATTGTCCGTCATGAATAGACTTTTCATCATGGATTATCACACTATGGAAGCTCTAATGGGGATGTTAACCATCTGCATCTAAGAACACTGTTTCGAGAGTGACTAGCAGATGTATCACATCCTGTGCTTTCAGTTCCTGCTGAGGATTTTTCTGTGAGCACTTCTTCCTTCTCAGGGTCACAATTTTCACCAGCTGTGGCTCTCCCACATAGAGTAGATGTCCTATAAATACCTGTTCCTTAAATTAATAAAACAATTAAAGGTTAACCATTCCTGTCCAGCTCAAAGAAAAGTTTTTCTACTAAAGGTAGTTGGCCTAGCATGTTCATTAGTTTAAAGTCGTTTCACATTATTAAAGGTGGTTTAATAGCCACCTTCTATTTATGAACTGTAAGCCTATTACTGGCATAATTAAGATTTCCATGCCTCAAATATTTCTCTGTCTTAAAGTTACATGCTTATATTTATCAAAATATCATTTCATTAAATAAGTATATTATAGCTCTATTCAAGATTATGCAAAGTGACTTAAAAGAAAAAAAATGTATGGTTATATTTTCATCTCTTTTTTAACAGTTAACTTATAGTAACTTAATCTGTTCTATGAAAATGTATTAACTCACACTTAGTGAGCACTTGTTCTGCATTATTGTAAGTGCTTTGCATTTATTCAGAATATGTTGAGGAAAGTACTAATTTTATTTATGTTTTAAAAATGAGAGAACCAAGGTGTAGAGGTAAAATAATTCATACAAGGTCCTACAGCTAATGAGAGAGTGATGACACAGAAATCAAATTCAAAAGTCTGACTTCAGAGCTCACATATGATAAAGGTTTTTGAATACCCTTAACATAATATCACAGTCTGTGCCATATTAACCTCAAATTAAGAGTAATTTATCACCTGGACAATTTCCTTGCTAGTTTTTAAGTCCACATTGTAGACAGAATAAGCCCTCCATACCTCTCTGCCAAAAATGTCCCTGTCCAAATCCCCTGAACCTGTGAATATATATTTTTTACATGGCAAAGGAGCTTTTTGGATGTGATTAAAGGCAAGGACTTTGAGATGGGGCCTTCAGGAATACCAGGTAAGCCCAAACTAATCACGTGAATATGTAAAAGCTGGTAATTTTCCTGACACTAGTCAGTCACAGAGAGATATTGCTGCAAAAGAATAAACATACCTGGCTTTGAAGATGGAGAGAGGTCACAAGTCAAAGAATACATATCAAGTTCTCACTTAATACCTTCAATAGATTCTTGGAAACTGCCACTTTGAGGGAAACATTGTGTATGGAAACCAATTTAACCCTAGGCTAATTGATACAAACACGAATTAAGTTTCTATGGCATGTTTCTGTTCACAAAACCATAACCAAATTCTTAAATAAAGACATAAAAAACTTCTGTTAAACGTTGAAATAAATGTGTGCTACACATACATTTAGGAAAGGTTTATAAAAAACAAGATAATTCTTTTCCAACCAGCTGATGCTAGTTCCAGGTCACCTGCGTGGCTGGGACCTCTCCCCATATAGCTCAGGGCGCGAGGCAGGAACCCACCGCGGACAGGACGCCCTCCCATCTCAGGGCCACTCACACGGACACCACACTCACTCAGACCGGGGACAGTGTGGACACGCTTTTCACCCCGCGTGCACATCTTTGGGATGTTGGAGGAAACCAGAGGGCACGAAGAAAGCTCATGCAGATGTGGGCAGAAGGTGCAAACTCCAAAAAGACAGTGACCTGGCTGGGAGTCTATTATTTTTCCTCATCTGGGTTAATGAAACGAGATAGAATGAAAAGAGATTATTCCAGCACCTGCTATATGCGGCTTCTAGAAACTAGCAAAGGTAAGGAAATTAATCTCTCCCTAGCATCTCCACAAAAACCACAGCTTTAATGCCACTGTGATTTCAGCCTAGCCAGACCTACCTATATTGGGCTTCTGGTTTATTGAATTACAAGATAAATCTCTGCTGTTTATGCCACTGTGTTTGTGGTAATTTACTGCAGTAGCAATAAAAGAGTGATACAATCAGCAACAAAGTTCTCTTTGATACTGGAGATGAAGAAATTTTAGTCTTTCTGTATTTTCTTTCTGTCCAAACATACATACACACTCACATAAATGCATCTACTCTTTGCAATTACTCTGGCAAGAATGCTTTAAAATGACATGATCCAGTAAGGAAGGCTGACTGAATCCCAGGCAGCTTGTAGTGTTTGCTCAAAGAGCAGTGAAAAGGAAGTGTTCAACCTTGTCTTGGGCTTTGGTATCAGGGCCTTCCCAGGCTGCCAGGCCCCTGTGACGGGATCTCCTGGGTATCCCAGCTGCTGAAGCTGACTCGGCTTTGATTCAGGCTGTTTTGTGATGCCCTGATCTTATTCCTCCAAGGGTGGATTTCTGGTTTTGCTGTTTTTATTCCTGCATTATTCTTCAGACGCAGCCACTTCTCCACGTGCCAACACGTTCACATTTTTAAAAATATCTTACTTGGGGACCAATTTACATTCATGTTATTCCCTATTCCTCTAAAATTGCTTCAGTTTGAATTTCCTTCTAATTTTAGTAAGGAAAAAGTGCCCATTAAATAGATAATTTGAAAAAGATATATTTATGAATGGAAGCAGTATTTCAAGTGCCAACTATGGTCTTCAGTCTCTTCTTTCAAAGAGAATTGCAACTCTTCTTCATCTTTTCATTTTCTTTATTCCTTTTGATCTCTTATTTTTAGACTCCTTCTTGCATTTTCAAATCTATGCAACCCTTTTCAAAAGCACTGTGGCAATTCATTAGAAAAAACATAAAATTATTTATATGCTTTGACCCAGAGATCATACTACTGGATAATAATTTGAGAGAAGTCACATATTAAATGTACCAAGATATTTCTTATACCAATAAACATTATTTAAAACCTGGATAAAACCTAAATATCTAATAGCAAGAAACTGATAAGTTATGACACATCAACATAATTGAATACAAAAAATAAAATTTATAATATGATTCATCTAGAAAAAAATATGCTTCATCTGGATTCAGATCCCACCTAAATTACCAAAACGACTGAAGAGACATATAAACCTGGATAAGGTACAAGTCCAATGGAAGCCACAGTCTTCTCATTTGAATACACAAATAATATTCTCATATCAATAATGTGAAGATTGAATAAGTTTATGTAACTTATTTATAACTATTGGAACATCATAACTATTCACTATACTGTGACATCTTTGTTATTTATTTTTAAATACAAAATTAGAAATCTGTATGATTATGATTGTGAAATATGCAAAAATTTGTAGATTAACATGAAATTATAAGAAAATTTCTTACATTATTAAGAAAGGAACTCACAAGACAATTAGATAAACTTGGATTACACAGAGTATTAATAAGGCTTCTATTTAAAAGAAAATACTTAAACTATTCCTATTTATATTTTAAACAGTTGAAAGGTTTGGAAGTCCCTAAGGCCTCTAGTGGATGCCATAGGCAGTCTTTTTTATGTTGTACAAACTAGCAGATGCTTTTGAAAATAAACAACATGAAGTTTGAAAAAACACCTCTTTTTACTTGCATTTCAGCAGTTTTCAGAGGAGTCTAATCAGAAGTGGAGGTGGAACTTTGTTCTACTGACATGCCCTCCAAAATAGCACAAGCTCACAATAGGTGGCCCCAGTGAGGCCCTTTTTATGGTGACAAAGAAAAGTGTTCCTACAAATCAAAGCCCATATAAACAAGGGAGAGGCTATTTTAAAGCCCTCACAATCAATGCCAGTTGTCAGCCTGTGAGAGACACTGGCTGAAATGACTTGTACCCATCACATATTTATTTCTACAGATGGAGAATTATGTACTTGACTTGTTGGAAAGGTTGGGTACTAAAAATACTTTTTTAATATAAAACAGAAAGAGGAACAAAAATTTGGCAGCTGCTTATTTCATTCTATGTGACAAAAATGTGACTTATCATGTAGCGGTAGAGAAGAGCAGAGCCCAAAAAGTATCCACGTATAAAAGCCATACTATAAAACAATACCAGAGAATATAATGTTAATTAGAATTCAATAAAACTGCCAAGTGTCTTGAAATATCAGTCATGTCATTTTGTAACTTTATTGAGAAAACCATGGAATCAGCATGGTGGTGGTTTTATCACAGATGTTGCTGCTACGCAAGTAGTTACCTTGCTCCTCCAGAGAAATGAAACAATATTCTCTGTTGAAGGGCAGTGATAAAGGAGGGAATTGCCTTGTGATAAAGAAAAGAATGACTTTATGCAGATCTCAGTTAGTGACAGTAAAAATTCCTTAAGTGGATTTTATTCAGGATGCTTTATTAAAAAAAAAAAAATTCAGAGTACCACCAGGATTGATATTTCACCTTCACATCAAACCTGGCTAAGTAATTGCGCTCTGAGGTCAGGTTGAAGGCAACCACAGTCACAGTGAATGCTTCTCCAGAATCTTCTGCAGACTGTCTGGCAGATTTCTTTTCCCATTCCTTGTTCTCGATTTTATTTTTTTCCAATTTTTAACTAAATTGAATCCACTTCTTAGATGCCATTGCTAATTTATTTGAAATCCTTTTTTTTTTTCCCAGTTACACATGAAGTTGAGGATATAATTCCCAGTATTTGCACTCTAATCCCACAGATTCCCCACTGTGTCAATCAAGTAGTATGCTGCTCCTTATCCCTTGTCTGACTTTCCTCCACTAGGAATCAGAAATTAGACAAGATAGCAAATGATAAGTTTGACAACTAATGAGAGTTAGAAGATGATTGCTCTATAATTGAGTTTATTAACTACTAGTAATTTCTAAGAGTCAGTGACATTACTTTAGCAATATTTATAAATTACTATTCATTCTAGATGAAAATTAGACAAAATCATATGTGGCTTTTCTTTGCAATCCAAACTAGGACTAAGTGAAGTGTAACCATTTAAAATTATGTGATCTTTATCTTAGGCCAGTCTTTTTTAGATAAAGCCATTTTCAATAGCTCATTTTTTTCAGTAAATTCTTTTTTAAATGCACTTGTAAACAATCTGAACACTAGGCTTCAGAATTGCAGAAAACTTTAGTTGAAAGGTACCATACAGTGTGTTTCGTCTTATATATGCTCCCAGAGATTCAGAGGCTCAGGAGCCAGACCCAGGCAGGTTTCTGGGAGCCTGGACTGGATAATTCTGTCTTTAAAGCTTGGCATGAAGCGTGAAAAAACACTGATCAGAGATGACGCTGAAAAGTAAGTCAAGTAGTCAAAACCAAGAAAAAGAAAGAAAATGTGGAACAGAGAAATACACACTAGGTATAAGGGACTTAAGAGACTGAGGATGCCAAGGCAGAGTGAATGAGTTTGAATGAGAGGGTGGAATGTGGGAGCTAGTGAAAGCACCCTGAAATACTGCGGCAGGGTCACAGGGACTTTTTACAGAGCATGCTTGGCCCTGCTCCTGAATGGGAAGTTAAGAACCTTGAGCCAATTTAAATGTATCATAGAATTGTACACTTGAAACCGATATAATTTGATTAACCATCACCCCAATAAATTTAATAAAAAAGTAAAAACAAAATAATAATTACTATAGACTCAATACTTAAATTCCCTTTATAGAATTCAATTGAATTAGCCATCCAAACTATATGTGAAAAATTACAGTGGCAATCACTTATTATTTTCCAAGGTTGTTGATTTTGGTTTTGGAAAGCTCTGAGTATTGCATAGTGTTTCCTTTTATTGGACCCCTGTAACCTCTACCCATTGGTTCTAGTCTTTGATACTATTATATAGCTATAATACAAGTATAATATCAATGGGCCTATTTTTAGAAATTCTGCTGGATCCAAGTAGCAGGATTATCTAGACTTCCTAATGTAGGGTCTTTAATAGCCAAGAAAAATAGAAATGTAATTTAACTAATATTGCAGACAGATTGATAGTCACATAATTGTTCTCAAACTTCAAATGTTTTGTGGCATTTTAAACATTCTCTAATAAAATAAAATTCTCCTTAAGAGGTAAACAAAGTTCTTAATAAGATTATTATTGTCATTTTTAGTGGCAAAACAGCACCAGAATGTTACCACACCTTGGTTCAGCAACCCCAGTACTTTAGTTTTAGCTAAGAAAGAATTCAGAGCCAAGACTCAAATACAAACAAAAGTTTCTTTAGAAAGTCACAGAGGTAAAAGAAGTGAGCCAGCTGGGCTGTGTGGGTTCAGGAAATCAATTACAGAGGCAAAAGAACCTTGGAGCTTAGAAGAAAGAGAGTAACAGTAAGCCCCTGGAAGAAGAAGGTAGAAGAGTGCAGACATGCTCCAGAGAGAGAAAGAGAGAGAGAGAGAGCACACGCTGTGGGGTGGCAGGGGAAGCAGGTAGGGGAAGGTCTGTGAGTGTTCAAGGGAAAACACGAGTGCTAGCTGGATCCTCCTCCTGAGGGTTTTTATTTTCTCTCTAAAGGTAGGGATCTTAAGGGAGTTCCCAGAGGAGGATCTCAATGGAATATTCATCAGCTTTTCACGGGTGTCCTTTCAGGGTTCTGGTCTCTACTGATTAGTCAGCTAGGATAGGGGGGTGTCATTAGTAATCACAGCTGGTGCTGATGTCAGCCATGGCATCACTCCGTTTGGTTTTGCTGCTTTTCTGGGCCTGGAGCTGAGCACATGATGTTATCTCTAGTTTGTCCAAAACTCTGTTTCTGTGGTAAACAAACCCAAGGCTTTGTTCATTCCTAAGATTATTTGAAGTGGGTCAAAGCCTCATTGTCCTGAGGGCTTATTGCTTAAGGGAGTGGTTCTGAAAGGGCTCATATGGGAGTTGTATAAGGCTATTCCTTGGCCTCCTTGTTCCTTGTAAGGAAATCTTCCACATGACTAGCAACATGCTAATGGAGGAAAGGTCAGGGAGAGTCTGAGCTGCATGACCAGCAATATGAAAGGTCAGGGAGTCTAAACTGCATGGCCAGGAACATGCTAGGGAAGAGAGGTCACCCTTGGAGTGAGGTCCTTGTTTTCTCAATTTTTCTCATTGCTAGGTACCTGGGGCTTTCTGTCCCAGTGACCTTCTGTACCAGACCTCTTGTTCGTACTCTTCTCATGACTAACTGCTTACTATGTTGTCAACATATTTAATGAGCACATCTTGAGACAGGCACTTAGCCAGATTGTTGTAGGCACAGAGTCCTTGTTTTTAGTGACCTTCAAAAGTATAGTCAGGGCTATGGCAGGAAAGAGCTGAAGGTTGTTTTATTTTTTGGTGTTTATAACACATTTTGGTGCAGGAATGTAAAATATAAGGGAAATGTGCTTTTTGAGAAAAATAAAAATATATTTCTCAAGCTCAAAGGATTCAGTTAATATGTTTGTTATATTTTATTAAAACCAAAGACAGACAATAAAAAAGGAGCATCATCAAACAATGAGAAGGAAAGAATTAAAATGATCCCTACATTTTATAAGAATGCATTTATTCAGAGACAAGTAATGGTTACTAATTATTGAAGGCATTCTTTCCTTGGAAATTGGGGTTTGAGGAAACCTGTCAAAGGGATGATCAAAAAACAGCAAAGCAAGCACAAGTGTGTTCTACCTGAGACAGAAGAGGGGTATACTTTGTATAAGATTACAATTCTGATAATGGTCTTCCCAGACAAATACCAGGGATTTCTGTTGGGACATCCCCTGGGAACTTGAACATCATCTGATTCCGAGTGAAGTCAGGCCTTTTGGACCTACTCTGTTGCCTAAGCTTTTTATAAATTGCTCTGATACAACAAGCTGTGGTAATCCTCCTTTTCCATGAGGAGTGGCTGCTGTTCTTCAGAGAGTTGCTTTCTCTTTCGACGACATATTCTCTTTCGACGGCATAACAGCCTAGTGAGCCCTCCCAGCACAGCTGTGAGGGCAGACCCCACTACAGCTGCCCCAGTGAGCCATGGCCAGATCCGGCGTGCTTGTTCTAAGTAGGGCTTAATGTAATCTTGAAAAAAGTCTGGGTCTGAAATAGAAAGACATCCCAATGTTTTTACTATTGTTGTTGTCATCATCATCATCATCCTTGCATAGTACTTTAGAGTCAGATGCTTGGGTTTGAATGCCAGCTCTGCTACTGACCAGCTGTAAGAGTTTAGGGAAGTTACATCTAATACTTCTACACCTCAGTTTCTTCTTCAGGAAAATAGGAAAACAACAATACCATCTTGTTGGAATGTTTTAAAATTTATACATAAAATCTAATATGTAAATTTTACAGTGCCTGCCCCCAAGACAGCTGCTGTAAAACTTTTAGCTATTCATTCTGGTATTTGTCTCCATATTTCTAAATAGCAGGCAAATATGCCATCTTTTAGTTATCAAGTTTATCTCTGGAATTCCTGAAATGGAAATAATGGCTTTGGTTCTTGCACAACTCCCCTTTCTTCTATCTTTTCAGTATAATAATATCATGATTTGGGGTCAAATCAACATCTAAGATTTTTATTATTTTTAATAGTTAGGTATTATTTACAGTTGAACCAAATATTATGCTATGATTATATTTCATTTTTTACATTATTTCTCCTTGAAGCCAATAATTTTTTTGTATCCTTTTGCTTGATTTTAATTGAACTATCACTATTTATGAGATGCTTTGACCCTTGTGTATCCATTTTGTAATACAATGGAAAGAAGAGCATGCATATTGGGCTCAGCCTTGCAGCAAGTTATGGCTCTGTGATTCAAGTTTTGAGCAAAAGTAATATATGCAACTTTTGGGCAATTCCCTTAAAAAGAAATGGTGCGCCTTTTCCTTTTTGCTTAGCTGGAATGTGGTTAGTGTCCTAGTGAGCCATCATTGATCATGCAGTCCAGGTTAAGCCCTGCATCTACGGGAACTATAAGGGGCAGCCCTGGCGCCTGAAGTTGTGAAGCTGACACTGGGCAGCATACCGAGACTGTTACTTGAGTAAAAAGTTAACTTTGTTAAGCCTTGGATATTTGAACCTACATATTCTCTCTATCCCTTCTTTTCCAGCCTTGCTGATGTAGAAACTACAATCTTCCTTTTTGACTCCTTTTCTTGGCTACAGTCAATTAATATACAGTGGACCCTTGACTTAAGATGGGCCAGTCAGAATTCACTGTGCTATAAATGACAGTCAGGTGGCTCCAGAGCTGATGACAGCCTTCCCAACATGTGGAAGACATGATGAAGTCAACACACTCCAAAAGGGGGAGAAAAGAGTCAGAGAATAACAAGATTCAGAGAATGAGAGAGACAGTCTTTAGGGTGCTTAGTTCCCCGGTTCTTGATGTCCCTCAGTATCAGGTGAATTTCTGCCTTTCCTCAGTTAGAATGCTCATCCTGCTTCTTGAATTTTATAAACCAATCAATTCCCTTTTTATCTAATCTCATTCCAATGGAGTTTCTGCCATTTGCATTTCGAAAAGTCCTAATTATTTTTAAAATTTCACTATATGCTTACTACAATAAAGATAGAGAAGTATCTTAAGATATTTGGGAATTACAATTATCTGCAAACCTTATATATAATAAAAATGAGATTCACAGACCAAAGAGAAAAGGAATATTTGTTTAATAAATTATCTTAGAAAGTATGTGTAGCAACATGAAGTAAAATTTAAAATGAGAGTCTCGTTAACCATAAACTCAGTAATGTTCAGAACAATTAAAGGAAAGATGCTGTTTTTTTTTCTAATCAGGAGAACTTGTTAAAAACTAATTTTATATTAAAGCCCAGTATTCATTCAAAGAAGATAAAAATGGAGCTTCTGTGGTTTACATGGGGCTATAAGGTTAAAACCCTGTCTGTTTTTCTTGCTGCCTTTTCTTCTTCCTTGGCACTGTCCCTTTGCCAGTGGTCATTGAGACCCTCTAAAATACCTTAGAGCATAATGAGCATTATTTAGACAATTCTGTAATTTAGTGATTTAGTGTTTCTTTTCATCAGGAAGGTTCAATGACTTGCAAGTTATAAACACTCAGTTAATTACTAAAAAGATTTATAACTTTGAATTATAGTAATTTAACCCAAAAAATGAAATAAAACAAAGCTAAAACAAAAGAAAATTTTAAAAATGTGAAACCTTTTTAAAATCAAACATAAAAGTTACTGTTTTTAATATATTTTAAAATTATTTGAAAATGGGACTATAAATGCCTACCTCATGTGGCTGTTAGTTACTTTACTATATAGTACATTTAAAATGTCTAGCAAAATGCATAGTTATATAATAAATATGATTTCCTTTATTTTGTTTTAAAAAATTAACTAGAAATAAGTAATGAATACATTTAAGCCCCTACTGTGACTTGTTGAGTCTCCTCTCCCTTTACTCTCCAATGGTTTTTGTTGCCTTTCAGTACGAAGTACCTATTTGCACACTAGGGAAGGGACAGCGAGATGGAACGTGTGTACAAGACACATGGGGACTAAAGAGAACCCTCTCTTTCATGGAACAATAGAGAGAGAATTAGTTTGGGATACAATATTTGCCACTTACTAGCCTTGAGACTTAAAATTAGTCACTTTGCTTTCTGTTCTCAATTTACTTACCTATAAAACAGAATAGACACCACTACTGCATAGAAGACTAGCAGAGATAACAATTTATACGCCAGTGTCTCCTATGTTAGTATCTGCAGGCCAAACTCTCTCCTAAGTTTCTAGGCAATTCAACTGCCCCAGAGACGTATTTACTCTGATATGTCATATCAGTCCATTTTACTATGTAATAATGAGATTCCCTGTGTCTAGCCCTGTTCCTATTGTTACTATCTCAGTGGATTACATCACCTTTCATTATTTTCAGAGCCCAGAAAGCTTAAAGGCATCCCTAGTATCTCCTTCTATCTCACCTCGTATAAAAATCGTTTTTCAAGTTCCATAAATTTTCTTTTCAAAATAGTATCAGAATCTTCAGGGCTTTCTGCCTCCTTTCCTACTACCACCGCTGCAGCCCAAACTGCCGCCACCTCCCCCCGGACATGTATAATGGTGTTTCCACTGCCTCCCCTCAATGTACTTCACAACTGCTACAAAACTTTCTACATGTTATGAGAACAGTAATCTTTTGGAAACTCTAATTTGACCATATCTGTTTAAAATTTATTAAGCCTCCCATTATTCTAATAATATGGCCAAAATCTATAATCAAGAGACCTTTATCAAATAATTAATTGTTCTTCTCATACTGATTTCCTCTGAAATGTCACTTTATTGACTCCTAGATACAGGAACATCTCTGAATGAGTCATTAGGTAAGTAGTTGTTTAAGGTCTTTCTTCCATTAGGATGTAAGCTTTGTAAAGATAGAGGCTTTGTTATTTAACACTGTATCCATAGTTCCTAATACAATGCCTTGTTCAAAGGTAGTTATTAAACATATGGATGTAGAAAGAATAAATAAATCAACAAAATCTCTTAGAAAAAAAACAAGTGTGGTAGAAGGTTTGACACATATAAAAAAATACGTATCTAAACATGAGCTGGGTATTAAAAAGGGTGACTTTTTTTTCTAGCAAGACTTCATGATAAATATTACTTGCACTCAAACTAATTCATTGATTTCATTCCATACCAGATACCAGTTGGGACGTAAATGGAAAAAGCTTACAAGATATCAATTCTGATCTAGGGCTCAGCCAAGGTGGAGAGGGGAAAGATTTATCCTTAGAAAAATAACTGTGTAACTCTAAGAAAGGAGCAATGAAACATGACTATGTAAATATATAAAAGGATTTGATACCTGAGAGTTTGACAAATAAACAAATAGGAGCAGAATTTAGCTAGAGAGAAGAGCATATTCAAAAGCATGAGTCAGTGAAAGACTCTGGCATGTTCTGAAATGGAAATCATGAAGTCCTAAGTGGTAAATCTTTGAAAAACCACTATCAATATGCTATTTTCATTATATACTATGGGTAGTTACACAAGAAAGGGAAAACATATTACTTAAAATCACCCCTCTTTTTTTTAAGATTTTATTTTTATTTATTTTTAGAGAGAGAGGAAAGGAGAGAGAAAGATAGAGAGAGAAACATCAGTGTGTGGTTCCCTCTTGAGCACTCCCTACTGGGGACCTGGCCTTCAACCCAGGAATGTGTCCTGAGTGGGAATCGAACCGGCAACCCTTTTTTTTGTAGGCTGGCACTCAATCCACTGAGCCACACCAGCCAAGGCAGCCTCTCTTTTTGACTCACAGGAAGCCCTTCCCCTTACCATCCATCAGTTTGCAAAATCCCCTGTTCTCAATGATCTTAAGGTTATCGAAGAAATGATCTTCCCTACCAGCCATTTTAGTATTCCTTCCATTAGCTTGATATTCAAATAAATTGAAACAGGTCAATCAAACTCCTATCTGTTCAACCAGTGGTCCCCCAAAGGGCAGGAAAATGTTAATAAAATGCAGGTTCTTTTATTGGCCTTAAATTGTGGTTCCACTATGCTGCATACTAGATAGACTAGAACAAGTTTATATTCTTTAAGCCTTTTTTTTTAAGCTACAAACAGAAAAAAGAAAGAGGAGTATCTACTTCATGGGGTAGTTATGAAGAGTAAAGGAAATAATGCACAAAGCCCACCTAGAAGAGTTCCTGGAACATAAACACTCAGTATGTTTTAGCTATTGTGAAATGACTCAATTTAGCACTTGAGTATAATTTTCCATTGTTCATACTACTCAAATAGGAAAACTTAGCACTCAGTAAATACAATGTACACCTTCAACCTCTATTTCTCTTGTTATCCTTCCTTCTTTTAGTTTAGGATAGTCCCTGTCCTTTTATACCTGCTACCTGCCTGCTCATCCTTCAAGGCCTTGTCTTGTCTTTCTAGGTGAAATTATTCAGAAGTCATTGTTTTCATCTCTGTGAAGCTCACAACTCTTTTACTATGCTTAACACAGTCTTACCTTTCATGCTTGCTGGCACAATTGTCTGACTTTCACACTGAATTTAGAGCTCTTTGAGGTCTGGAACTATGTCAGTCATTATGTCACTGAAGTCTAACACAAGAAGTAAGAAGTTGATAAAAGTGATTCATTTGTTTGCTTTATTTGTCTGTTTATAGCTTCACAAATTATCAATGACTATAATAAAATGTCAGTGCTTGTTGAAAGCCTCTTCTTACCAACAAGCCGCATGTTGTCTTACAGCTTTTGGTTGCTGACCTTTGAGTTAGAGTGGAAGCATTATGCAGTGTGAAGGGGACCTTCTGGTGCTGCAATCTGACTCATCCACGTATTGGTGTTTGATATTGGGAAAGTCAGTTAAATTTTCCTACTGTCAGTACCCTCACCTCTTTCTAGGGATAATAATACTTATCTAGTATATGGTTGGTTAATAATGCATGTATGGAATCTGCATGTAGCAAGCTCTCAAGTAAGGGGAGACATTACTATCTGTTCATCATCAAGAAGCTGCTGATACAGTTCTACTCAGGAAGATTATTTAAAACCCAGATCTAATTACAATTCTAGAGTTTTATATCTCTACCTTAATCATAGTCATAGCAATTACCATTATAATAGCTATTCTCATTATCATTATTTGGGCTTAAACAGAAAATGTCCACGATTTTTCTTGGTAATCAGGCAGGAAGTTCCCAAAGATGATTTTAAAACTACTAGATGCACTAGGCTCTTTAACACATCACATTCATTTAATTGTCATATCTCTTTGTGGTATTCTGATCCCAATATTTCAGGTTAAGAAACTTAGATTCAAGGAATTGATATAAAATTTCCCAAAGTCATAAAACAGTCAGGAGATAGTCATATCTCAAAGCCATTTTTTTTCCTGATTTTAATTCCAGGCTCTTTCCATGACTTTCATGTACAAAATATATATTAAGCAGGATGGGTATGAACTTAAAGATCCTTGCAACTTGGTTCATGTAATATACATCGGTGATAAGTTAAGGACTGTAATGCACTTTCCTGATTTAAAGAATTTGATGATAACTTTGTAAAACTTAAGTTTTTTTAAAAAAAAAATCTTCACCTGAGGATATGTTTATTGATTTTAGAAAGGCAGGGAGAGGGAGGCTGGGGTGGTGGGGGTGGAGAGAGAGAGAGAGAGAGAAGGAGAAACATTGATGGGTTGACTCCCATGTGCACCGCAACTGGGAATTGAAACTGCATTCCAGGTATGTGCCCTGAGCAGGGATCAAACCTGCAACACTTTGGTGTACAGATCAATGCTCAAACCAACTGAGTCACCCTGCCAGGGAAAAACATAAAGTTTTGTATTCTCTCAAAAGAAATTGGTCACACCTTATTCAGCAATTCTTATGAAAAAATTGAACTTTACCTTGTAGGTAGCTATAGTCATAGCCCAGGTCTCTCGATGAAATGAAGAAATCACCATTTCTGTAGAGAGGTATAAAAGGAACCATGTAAGATTCCCGGTTATGTCCGATGGGCGCATTGGCTTCAGGATAAACTTCTTGAAGAGGACGGTGTCTTCGGAGCCATTGTTCAAAAATACTGCAGAGGAAAGGATTATTCAGATTTGGAAACATATTGTTTATAAAAGAAATATTTTGATTTCTTAAAGTAAAATAACAAGACATATCTTAAATTCCCAAGATATGGAAAGATGCCAAACATATTTTTCATTTTTTGAAGATATTTTTAAAGCACCAGTTCATGCTGTCAAGCCCTGATGAAACTCATTCATTTGAAAGAAATATTAGAGGATAGCTTTGAAACAGGAATTTTTTTTAGAAGATAAATAAAGCTTACATGGCAAGCTTAGATCCTTCAGAATGCTGCAGAACAAGGGTAATTATTGGGTGACTGATAACTGAGTCATAGTTATAAATTAAATATGTTTCTGTGTCAAAGAAAGTTAGCCCAAAGAAAAAATGTACAAAGCTAAATTGGAATTAATAATAATAATTAAAAGTTGGTCATTTTTTGGTCATGGTGGGGACCTTCAATTATTTCAGCCTTCTTGTTATGTTTGGTGAAGTGTATGCTTAATGAATCTTGGAGAGAGGAAGAGCTCACCTCCCATGGGAAGCTAAAAATACTTGGTTTCCCAAGTTTACCTGAAGCTAGAGTATGACCATAGGATCAATACTCAGCCAATCAGACATACCCATCCAAGACTTTGAAAGAGGACATACTGATACAAAAATAGAAAGACAATTGAAAACCAGTCTAGTAGTGAGCAATGACAGTTGCAATAACAACATCCAGTTTTTAGAGGCAGCAAGCCTAGAGGTACCAGGAAAAGTACTTACTGTCCAGGGGTATCCTGTGTTCTATAGCATCATTTTGGCAGATGAGCTGGCAGATGCCCTCTTCCCTTGTTCTCATCTGTTTCTGAACCTGCTTCTCCACGATTTCCTGACCTATCCAACATCCTCTCAGAAAATTATTTTCCTGTTTAAACCAGTCAAAGTTAGATTCTGTTGCATTCGATTAAAGACTCTGACTGGAACAATAGCTACAATATGAAGTGATCAAAAAGTTCCAGTAAGAATGAAGTAAAAACTGAAGCTATAGCAGAATTTACAGTGGGCCATTAATAGTGTGACAAAGAGAATGACTTTGTATTATCAGGCTATATAACATAGAGGAAGAACACTAGATCTGGAGCCGGAGCACCCCCTGAGGCCCAGCTCTATGGGTTAAGAGCTGTATGACTGAAAGCAATCACTGAAACTCCTGGAGACAGCCTTCTCATCCTTAAAAAGAAAGTAATATTTGTCCTATCTGTTTCCAAGGGGATTGTTTAATATGATAGATTTTATGAAAGTGAAAAATAAATAAGCTATTTTTTACTTAGTTTAAAATTAAACTGGGGGTAAAAGGCTAGTGTATGGTTAAGAGGGTGGAGTTTTTTAAAAAGGTGATAATGCTTCAAAGAAACAAATTAAAAAATAAAGGACATATTGAAGATTTTGAAGGACAAAAAAGAAGAGAACAAGGAAGACAGACAGCAGGAGTGAGGGTCATTTTTCTGTGATGGAAAATATTTCTATTTGCTTAGGGAATCTGGATTTCAAATACTAGTTCCGGTCAAAGTTGATTTTTAATTGTGAATTGAGGTATCAGCAGGTCACAGATAAACACTGAAAGTACTAGCTGCTCCCTAAATTGGTCAATTATTAAATATGTTTACTGAGTACCAACTGTATGTCAAGTTTTGGAGAAACATGAAACTGTAAAAACCTGAGTTCTGTTGGTTGTGACAAGGGAAATTTTTGATATCTCTTAACCTGTTTGATTTCCTTCTCTTCATTTGAAAAAGGGGAATAATATTTATGTCATGAAGATATTGTGAGGATTAATTAAAATAACCTAAGATACATAGCTAAGTGTTTGACAAATGGTAAGCAGAAAGTATTATCATCCCTAGCTTCCCCTTTCTCTTCTTCTCCTCCTCATTATTAATGTTATACTGGGAGAACTTTCCAATTGGGGAGAAATCTGAGATATGCTATAACAGAAATGTTGAAGCCATGTATATTAGAGCTGGACATTTAAAATGGTTATTATTTACATAGACCTAAATGTGAATGGAGAGGATTCAAGGAGTTTGGTTATTCTGTGTGTGCCTCTATTACCTTAAGTAATTAGAGACTGGCTTAACAAACAAACCTCAAATTCTATTCAAGTCCTATAATTTTATGAATTAGTTTTCTTTTTTTCTTATTCACTTTTAGAGTATGAAGAAAGGAGGGAGAGAAACAATTTGTTGTTCCACTTATTTATGTATTCATTAGTTGATTCTTTTTTCCTCTTTTTTTATTCTTTTTTTTTTTTTTCAAATACATTTGTCTCTGCCTACCCGCCACCACTTTCCCTTGCCCCCTCCCTCCCTCAGCTCTTCCCCTTTGGTTTTGTCCATGAGTCCTTGCTATATGTTCCTTGACTTTCCCCTTCCCTTCCTTTTCCCCGCCCCCTCTCCCTCCTTCTCTCTTGTCTCTGTTGGTTTCTTTTCCTTTCAGTGTTGCTGGTCTTCTTTTCTTTGCATGTTTGTATTGTTGGTTAGGTTCCACTTATAGGTGAGATCACATGGTGTTTCTCTTTTCTTCCCTGGCTTATTTCACTTAGCATAATGCTCTCCAGTTCCATCCATGCTGTCATGAAGTTTAGTAGTTCTTTTTTTTTTCTGCTGTGTAGTATTCTATTGTGTATATGTACCATAGTTCTTTGATCCAATCATCTATGATGGACATTTAGGTTGCTTCCAACACTTGGCTATTGTAAATTGTGCTGCTATGAACATTGGGGTGCATAGGTTCTTCTGAATTGGTGTTTTGGGTTCCTTAGGGTATAGTCCCAGCAGGAGAATCACTGGATCAAAAGGCAGTTCCATTTTCAGCTTTTTGAGGAAATTCCACACTGCTTTCCACAATGGCTGCACCAGTCTGCATTCCCACCAACAGTGTCCTAGGGTTCCCTTTTCTCCACAGCCTCGCCAGCACCTGTTGTTTGTGGATCTGTTTATGATGGCCATTCTGACCGGTGTGAGGTGATACCTCATGGTGGTTTTGACCTGCATTTCTCTGATGCTAGTGATGCCGAGCATCCTTTCAAATGTCTCTGGGCCCTCCGTATCTCCTCCTTGGAAAAGCGTCTGCCCAGGTCCTTTGCCCATTTTTTGATTGGATCATTTGTCGTCTTGGAGTGGAGTCGAGTGAGTTCTTTATATATCTTGGAGATCAAACGTCTATCTGATGTATCATTAGCAAATGTATTTTCCCATAGGGTTGGCTCCCTTTTCATTTTGCTGATGTTTTCTTTAGCCGTGCAGAAGCTTCTTATTTTGATGAGGTCCCACTTGCTTATTCTTTCCTTTATGTCCCTTGTTTTAGGAGACATATCAGTGAAAAAATTGCTGCGTGGGATATCTGAGAGTTTCCTGCCAATGTTCTCCTCTAGTACTTTTATGGTGTTGCGACTTATATTTAGGTCTTTTATCCATCTTCAGTTTATTTTTGTGTATGGTGTCAGCTGATGATCCAATTTCAATTTTTCGCATGTAGCCGTCCAGCTCTCCCAACACCATTTGTTGAATAGGCTATTATTGCTCCATTTTATGCTTCTGCTCCCTTTGTGAAATATTAGTTGCCCATAGAGACCTGGGCTTCTTTTCTGGGCTTTCTATTCTGTTCCACTGGTCTATGGATCTGTTCTTGTGCCAGTACCAGATTGTTTTGAGTATAGTGGCTTTGTAGTAGAGTTTGATGTCTGGTATTGTGATCCCTCCTACTTTGTTTTTCTTTCTCAAAATTGCTGCAGCTATTCAGGGTCATTTATGGTTACATATAAAATTTTGAAATGTCTGTTCTATTTCTGTGAAATATGTCATAGGTATCTTAATAGGGATTGCGTGGAATCTATAAATTGCTTTGGGTAGTATAGATATTTTGATGATATTAATTCTTCCAATCCATGAGCACGGTAGTTGCTTCCATTTATTTGTGTCTTCCTTCATTTCTTTCTTCGATGTTGTATAGTGTTCTGCGTACAGGTCTTTTACGTCTTTGGTTAAATTTATTCCTAGGTACTTTATTTTTCTTCTTGCTATATTGAATGGTATTTTTTTTTCTGATTTCTTCTTCTTATATTTCTTTGCTGGTGTACAAAAATGTCTTTGATTTCTGAATGTTGACTTTGTATCCTGCTGTTTTGCCAAATTCACTGATTACGTGGAGGAGTTTTTTGGTAGAGTCTACAGGGTTCTCTATGTACACTATCATGTCATCTGCAAACAATGATAGCTTTATTTTCTCCTTTCCTATTTGGATGCCTTTTATTTCTTTTTCTTGTCTGACCACTGTGGTTAGGACTTCCAATATGATGTTGAAAAGAAGTAGTGAAAGTGGACATCCTTGTCATGTTCCCGATCTTAGTGGGAAAGCTTTCAGTTTTTGCCCGTTGAGTATGATATTAGCTGTAGGTTTTTCATATATGGCCTTTATTATGTTGAGTAATGCCCCATTTATTCCTATTTTGCTGAGTGTTTTGATCATAAATGGGTGCTGTACCTTATCAAATGCTTTTTCTGTATCTATCCAGATGATCATGTGGTTTTGTCTTTTTGATTTATGTAATATATTATGTTTATTGACTTGCGTATATTGAACCATCCCTGCATGCCTGGGATGAATCCCACTTGATCGTGGTGGATAATCTTTTGAATGTATTGCTGGATGTGGTTTGCCAATATTTTCTTGAGGATTTTAGCATCTATCTTCATCCGCGAAATTGTCCTGTAGTTTTCTTTCTTTGTAGGGTCTTTATCTGGTTTTGGGATCAGGGTGATGCTGGCCTCGTAGAAAGAGTCTGGGAGTCTTCCCTCCTCTTGGATTTTTTGGAATAATCTGAGAAGGACAGGGGTTAGCTCTTCCTTAAATGTTTTGTTAAATTCTCCTGTGAAACCATCTGGCCCTGAGCTTTTGTGTGCTGGGAGTTTCTTGATGACTGCTTCAAATTCCCCAGCTGTTATCGGTCTGTTCAAGCTTTCTGTGTCTTCCTCCTTCAGTGTTGGAAGATTATACTTTTTTAGAAAAGTGTCCATTTCCTCAAGGTTTTCAAATTTCTTGGCATATAATTGTTCATAGTAGTTTCTTACAACCTTTTGTATTTCTGTGGTATCAGTTGTTATTTCTCCTCTTTCATTTCTGATATTATTTATCTGGGTCCTCTCCCTTTTTTTCTTGATGAGTCTGCTTAAAGTCTTGTTAATTTTATTTATGTTTTCAAAGAACCAGCTTCTGGAATGGTTGATCCTTTGAATTGTTCTTTTCGACTCTATGTCATTCAGTTCTGCTCTAATCTTGACTATTTCCTTCCTTCTACTTTCTCTGGAATTTATTTGTTGTTGTTTCTCTAATTCTTGAAGTTGTAGTGTTAGTATATTGTGGCGCTGAATGACACACTGAACCAAAGAGACTTAACTGACATATGTAGAACGTTACATCCCAAAGAAGAAAAATCCACATTCTTTTCAAATGCTCATGGCAGTTATCAAAGATAGACCACATGATAGGACAGAAAGCAAACCTCAGCAAATTCAGGAAAATTGAAATAATACCAAACTTTTCTCGGACCAGAAGGGCTTGAAACTGGAAATCAACCTCAAGGAGAAACTTCATAAACTTGCAAACTCATGGAGACTGAACAGTAGACTATTAAACAATGAATGGGTCAATAATGAGATAAGAGAAGAAATCAAAAAATTTCTGGAAACAAATAAAAATGAACAGACAACAGTCCAAAACCTATGGGACACAGCAAAGGCAGTCCTGAGAGGGATGGTCATAGCAATACAGGCTTACTTAAAAAAAAATAGAAACATTTCAAATAAAAGACCTAACATTAGTTGATTCTTGAATGTGCCTGATTGGGGAATGAACCCTCAAGTGTGGTATATGGGGACGATATTCTAACCAACTGAGCTATCCAGCCAGGGCTAGCCTTTTTGTTTTAACTTCTACAGTGTTCTGTTCATAAGCATCACTTATTCATTATACAGGATGGAACAAAAGTAGGTATATAGTTGTAGGTATAAAAAAATTTATTCTGATATTATTACTTATTAATTATTGTATTATCTTCCATAAAAATGACTGTGAACCTACTTTTGCCCCACCCTGTATACAGTTCAGATAATATTGTATAAATAAGCAAAAAAGGAAAAAGAAAAAAATCACATATAATTCCTCCTTATTTTTTGTTATATCTAGTTTTAAGAATATGTATAACATTACATACATATTTTCACAAAAGAATTGTATCATAGATAATGTTTTACAAGGCATTTTATTTGCACCAAACAATGTTTAAACAATGTTTATAAGTTTTCAACTTGTAAATCTGATTTTTAATGGCAAGAGATCTCTCTGATAATTAATCTTTCCCCCACCCCTTGTAAACTGACTGATTTAGGAACAGTCCAATATACAATGAGTTACTAGACAAGGGCTTGAGGCAAAAACTGTGCCTTTTGTAAATTGAGAAAAATTACTACCATAGTTCAATTTATAAATAATCTTATTTCTGCCAAGAAATAAAAATTCTTTACCTAGATAAGACAAGGACATCAATTCTTAGCACCAAAAAATTTAATGGATGAAACCATTAATGTGCTCACCCACCTTATCAACCTTTCAAAATGAAGGTATTAATCTTGATTAAATTCTTCATTGGTGGTTCTCACCATCAGTTAATTTCATCAAATCATGTCTAGAATAGCTCACATTGGAATACAAATGTTTAACTTACATAATCACACTGACATTTGGGGGGAAAATATTCTTTTACAAAAGATTCATTTAAACTTTTTCTAGACAGCTTTCTAGATGTCTGAGTGACAATGAAATGCACAAAAAGAAATTAGAAAAAGGTCAAGACAATGACAGACAGAAATAAGAAAGGATGCATTTTATACTTCAAAGTAACAAGGTTTTAGATTTCACGTGTAAAGACCCTGGTCATTCTCATCCTTACACCAAGAAAAAAACTAGATAAATGGAAAATCAACAACTTTTCTTGGACCCATGTGAGAACTGAAGTCACAGAGCAAACTGCCTCCCGAAAAACTGCAGACAAGTGTGTCCAGAGGAATGCAAGTGAGATTTGGTTACCAGCAGGAGAAGCAGTGGAACCCATAGCCTGGGAGGAATACTTAAACCTTTTGATGAACAAAGATACTAGGGAAATTTGAAGCCTTTGGCACATATAGGCTACAAAAACCATTAAACACTATTGTTGCCAGATTAATGTAAATTCTTACATTAATTGCCCATCTACCTCAGTACCTATCACCCAATAAAACATGCCTGACTTTCAATAAAAAATTACAAGCTATTCCAAAAGGCAAGAACAGATGGGTAATGCAAGCAGAGATATGGAAACTTTAAGAAAAAAATCAAAGACAGTGCTAGAAATAAGAAAACTGTAATAAAAATGAAAAAGACATTAATGGACTCAGTAGGCTCGACACAGATGAGAAAAGAGTAAGTTAGCATGAAGATAGAAACTTTCAAAACTGAAATGCAAAGAGAAAAGAAGAATGCAAAAAAAATCAAGAACTCTGGGACAAAGGGGTAGCATGCATATACTTAGAATAACAGAAGAAGAAAGAGTAAACAGAGCAGAAGAAATACTGTTCAGTGAAAAGAACTGGAGGCACCAATAACAATAGTTCCCAATGATCAAAAGTGGAACAATTTGAGCCTCAGAATAAATAAGGTAGTGTTAGATTATAACCCTAAGTATAACCATCATGCAAGGAAAGTCTGAAAACTGACACAGCCAAGAGGAGCCTAAGGAATGTGATGATCAAATGTAATGCGGTATAGTGAAGGGAATCCTGAAACAGAAAAAGATATTAGGTAACTCCTAAATAATCCTAATAAAGTATGGACCTTGGCTGTTAGTAATGAATCAATATTGTTTTATTATTATGATAAATGTTCTGTACTAATGTAAGATGTTAATATTAGGGAAAACTGGATATGGATTACATGGGAACTCTGTTCTATATTTGAAAAAATTTTGTACATGAAAGACTATTCTAAAATAAAAATTTATTTTTACAAAACTGCCAATGGTAGATATTTAGTACACTCACCACTACCATCACAACACAAATGTAACATGCACATATACAATAGAACACTTTTTAACTCATGTATTCATCTATTTCATAAGTAAATATGAGTATTCTGAGCGTCTTTAATAAACTGACTCTATGCAAGGTATTGATGGAGTTGCCTGTTCTTGCGGCACTTTGAGTCTAGTAAGTGGAGATAGATAGTAACCAGAGATTTCAGACACATATGTATAATTAGACTGGTAAACACTATGAAAGAAGGCAACATGATGACAAGATTTGATGGGGAGACTCATTTAGGCTCCTTCCTGCCTGGGGGAAGGCCTTGGATGGCATATTAAATCCAGAGTTGAAGAACAAATGTTTAGAGAAATGGTAGAGGTGTTTCTGAAGACTAGGATATAATTTGCAAATGGATTTGATGAAAGCTACAAAACAAGTTCAAGAAGCTAAAAAATGACCGGTATGTCTATGGAGAGTAAGGAGAGAATAGTTCAAGGTAAGGCTAGAGAAGTAAATGGAACCCAAATCATGAAGGGTAGAGGGGGCCATTTGAGAAATAGTTTTTCCTAAGAGCAATAGAAAGCCACTGTTCGTATCTGGGGTGGTGGGTGTTAACATGAACAAATCATCATTTCTAAAAGATTACACAGACTGCATTATGGAGAAGGGGCTGATGGATAGTAAGAATTGATGTGCAGGGATCAAGGGATGGGGAAATCAGTGAGGAAACTATGTCTAGGCAAAAAGGTGGTGTGTAGCTATCCAAGCAGTACAACTAACTGAAGGATGAGATGTCACAGGAGACTCCATGTTTACTGGTTTATGCTGTGAAACAAGGTATTTCTATTCCCAAAGATGTAGATCTCTGGAGAAGAAGTGTAGCATGAGGAAGGGGTGTTAATATCCTGAGTTGTGATGTGCTGTGCTTGAAGATGCTTTTGAAACATTCCAATGAGAATATCAGGTGGATATTTGGGTCTGAATTTTGGAGCAAGATTTACTCTGGACATATAAATTGAGACACAGTCAGCCTGTAGTGAGTGAGTGAAGCTATGAGAGTAGTGAGAAAATAAAAAGAGAAGAGAATCTGGGGTTATTTTTCTCAGATGTCATCTTTCTGATAAGGCAGGACAGATAAAGTGATAATTGCATTGTCTTTGAAAATCACAGCTTGAGATGCCTCCAACCATCCATTCAAAATTCTAATCACTCAAAATGTATTTAGTGCTTTCCTATCTTTTCACTTTTTTTGCATTACTTTTTTCTTCCGCATAGCCCTAGTTTTGAAACATTTACCCACTGAAACAAACCTTAATTATTAAATGACAATAAACATCTTCATTTAAACTAAGAGAAATTCCTCTAAGCATCTAAAATTAGAGAAATCTACTCATGTGTAGAATGGGGATGGAATTATCTACTTTAACATAGTTATGAGAACGAAAAATGAAAAAAGTGAAAATTAGAACAATAATACTTAAAGATAAAATGAAAGAATATTCATAAAGTGCTTGGCCTCATTCCTAAAAAGTAATAGTTTTTGTTTTCTTTCCCCCCCAAACCCTCAGTTTATAGACTAAATATTTCTAATCTAAACATCACAGCTAGTTAGTAGCACAACCAAGACTCAAACCGAGTGATCTGTGGCTGATTATAGTACCTGCCCTTGCCTTCTGTGTGCTTACATAGGGTGATGGGAGTGTTCTGCAGTCCTGAGAATGCGTGCACTTCTACCAGAGTCTGATGCCTGGTTATATCTAAGAAAGCTGGGATGGGGCTCTGCTTGACCTTCACCTTGAAATGTAAGCTGTTCAAAGCACCTGCATTAACTACACAGTATTTACCCTAAGCGTTCCTTTGCTCTAGAGACTCACAGGTCTCACAGGTTTATACTCAAGGAACAGAAATGAATACGATACCAAAAAATCAGGAAGGCTGTGCATTAGCATAGCAAATACAACAAAAGAGATAGAGTAAAAATCATAAAAAAAGCAGAAAAAGAGGAACAGAGAAAGAGTAGATAGTATCTGAGTGTGTGGGGAATGGGTGGTGTACTAGTCAGGATTTTCCAGAAAAACAGAACCAACAGAATGTGTGTGTGTGTGTGTGTGCACGCGCGCGTGTGCGCGTGCACCACACACACACAGAGCAAAACAAGAGGGACACACACACAGAGAAACAGAATAATGTTGGACCACATGGCTGGGGACCATGGCCTAGACAAACTGACATAATGGTGACCAACGCAGGCACTGTCTGGTGAAGTGCCCCACCTTAGATGATGCTTGAACTTTACTTTTGAAAACTGAATAGCAGAAGTCTGGGTAAAGTAACAAAAGGGAGAAGGCAGCTTGGGAAGAGTAAGGCACACGCATGAAGAGGTTGCTTTTGGGGCCTTGAGTATGGTTCAGGAGGGCTACAGGGAAGGATGTACATGGTACATGTGGCTAAACCAAGATAGTGCAAGGCCTTTCTACACATTATGGAAAGTAAAAAGTCTGATTATTAGTCTGACATCTATGAAGAGCCATTGGAAGATTTTAAGCAAGGAGTGAACATAATCATGTTTAATTAATATGTAATTAAATGAACCAGTAGCTGAATTTGGGGCCCAAAGAGTAACCCAGGTAATAGATCATGGCCTACTGCATTGTGACTGCTAGAAAAATGTAGAGCCTCCCTCTGGGTTGGAAATAACAATGTCCCAGTAGGTCTTTTTGTTCATGCTTCTGGCTAATGACAGAGCTCATTTAAGAAGTATTTGGAAGTTTTTAATGAAAAACAACAATTTGAAAAGAAATGGACAGATTAAGAGCATAGATTGTCAGGGCTGAGTAGCTTCAAATAAAAAGCCTATTATACAGCTAAGAATTCAACTAGGCCCAACCTCAATTGAGTATAACTTCAAATATATAATCTAAAACATTTTAGCTTAGTTGTGGAAAGGGCAAACTAGTCCTTAGGGAATGGGTAAGGAGTGAAAGCCAGATTAAAATCACTTAAGCTAATGATGAAACTTGAGGGAAGTTAGTATAAGAACTAAAATATCAGTGATAATGAACCAAAAAGAACGAAAGAATTAGATGTCTAAGAAAGAAAATACCATTTCAGAGGGTTTTTTCCTTTTCCTGTAAATACTTATGGGTGTCATTAAGTGGCAAGGCACCCTGCTATGAACTGTTTTGAGAGCAGATTAAAAGCAAGTCATAGTGCTTCCCAAGTGATTATAATGTGCACCCTTGATTGGGAGCCACTGTGTTAGGCAGAAATTGAAGTCAAATCAAATGAGCCAGCCTATACTTACAAGGCCATAGCCAATCAGAAAGAATCTGTGAAAAGGTATCCTAAAGGGCTATCACTCCCAGACAAAGTTGAGTATAAGCAGGGAACAGGCTTTTCATTTAGCTCTCAATGGGTATTACTGATTGACATTCAAGTTCTCAGTGCTCTTACCTGTGATGTGGTGATAATAAAGCTTAGCTTCCCCCTTCACTAAATTGTCCATTTATTTATTCCTTATATATTCCGTCTTATATTCAGTACATGTCAAGCTTCAAGGATGGATAAGAATAGATCCCTGTCCTCATGGATCTCACTTCATGATGTGATGAAGAGATACTTAAATTTCAAAATGATGTAAATGATAGTCTTGAAGGCATGTGTATAAAACCTACAGGATTGCCGCATAATCAGAGTCCAGGAAGGATTCACAGCAGGGATATGTTTAAACTGGTAAGCAGATAGATTATGGAGAAGGCATTACATTCAAAACACAGACCCACAGGGAGTCTGAGCACTGATGCAATTGAAAAATGAAAATAGTTTTGTGGTCAGGGTGGAATATAGGGTAGTGCAAGATCAACAGGAAATAAGACCAGAAAGGTGAGAATGGTCAGATTGTGAAAGACTTTCTATGTACCAACCGGAGGAGGTAGTTTGGACTTGATGCTGAGAGTTATATTACCCCCTAAGTACTTCAGATATAGAGTGACCGTGATTTGATTTTAATTTTAGAAATATAATTATAGTGGATATGTACATTATATATAACATTAAATAATAAATAAATATGTATTCCATCGATGGAAGATCCACATTAAATAATCATAGATCAAAATATGTCACTCTCTTCTATAGGGGATCACGATGTATCAGTGGACCAGTGGTAAAAAAAAAAAACAACTTCTACATAAGCAGACAATTAATATTTTCTTTTCTTTACATTTGTTACAGATTTATTAAATATAATTTACACTCATCATTTAGGAATTATTTTGGTTACTAGAGCCACCTCTAGATATTATTTTCAATATGCTGTTTTATCACAATTATTAAATGTTTCATCACTGCATTTTAATATAAATGGTTTCTTTTGTAATCCTCTGTATCTTATTTTTTAATTAATTAATTTATTTTTCCAAATACATTTGTCTCTGCCTTCCCCACACCACGTTCCCCTGCCCCATCCTAGCTCTCCCTCTCTCAATCCTTCCCCACTTTGGTTTTGTCCATGAGTCCTTGCTATATGTTCCTTGACTTTCCCCTTCCCTTCCTTTTCCCCCACTCCCCCTTCCCTCTTGTCTCTGTTGGTTTCTTTTCCTTTCAGTGTTGCTGATCTTCTTTTCCTTGCATCTTGTTTTGTTGGTTAGGTTCCGCTTATAGGTGAGATCATATGGTATTTGTCTTTCGCCCCCTGGCTTATTTCGCTTAGCATAATGCTCCCTAGTTCCATAAATGCTGTCACCGAGCGTAGTAGTTCTTTCTTTCTTTCTGCTGCGTAGTATTCCATTGCGTAATGTACCATAGTTTTTTGATCCAATCATCTACTGATGGGCATTTAGGTTGCTTCCAACACTTGGCTATTGTAAATTGTGCTGCTATGAACATTGAGGTGCACAGGTCCTTCTGAATTGGCATTTTGGGATTCTTAGGGTATAGTCCCAGCAGGGGAATCGCTGGATCAAAAGGCAGTTCCATTTTCAGCTTTTTGAGGAAATTCCACACTGCTTTCCACAATGGCTGCACAGTCTGCATTCCCACCAACAGTGTACTAGTGTTCCCTTCTCTCCACAGCCTAGCCAGCACCTGTTGTTTGTGGATCTGTTTATGATGGCCATTCTGACCGGTGTGAGGTGCTACCTCATGGTGGTTTTGATCTGCATTTCTCTGATGGCTAGTGATGCCGAGCATCCTTTCAAATGTCTCTGGGCCCTCCGTATCTCCTCCTTGGAAAAACGTCTGCCCAGGTCCTTTGCCCATTTTTTGATTGGATCATTTGTCGTCTTGGAGTGGAGTCGAGTGAGTTCTTTATATATCTTGGAGATCAAACGTCTATCTGATGTATCATTAGCAAATATATTTTCCCAGACAGTTGGCTCCCTTTTCATTTTGCTGATGTTTTCTTTCACCATGCAGAAGCTTCTTATTTTGATGAGCTCCCACTTGTTTATTCTTTCCTTTATGTTCCTTGCTTTAGGAGACAGATCAGTGAAAAAATTGCTGCGTGGGATATCTGAGAGTTTCCTGCCAATGTTCTCCTCTAGGACTTTTATTGTGTTGCAGCTTATATTTAAGTCTTTTATCCATCTTGGGTAAATTTTTCTGTATGGTGTCAGCTGATGATCCAATTTCAGTTTTTTGCAAGTAGCTGTTCAGCTCTCCCAACACCATTTGTTGAAGAGGCTATTATTGTTCCACGTTATGCTTCTGCCCGCTTTGTCAAATATTAGTTGCCCATATAGTCCTGGGCTTATTTCTGGGCTTTCTATTCTGTTCAACTGGTCTATGGGTCTGTTCTTGTGCCGGTACCAGATTGTTTTGAGTATAGTGGCTTGGCAATAATGTTTAATGTCCAGTATTGTGATCCCTCCTACTTTGTTTTTCTTTCTCAAAATTGCTGCAGCTATTCGGGGTCATTTATGGTTCCATATAAATTTTTGAAATATGTCATTGGTATCTTAATAAGGATTGCGTTGAATCTATAAATTGCTTTGGGTAGTATGGATATTCTGATGATATTAATTCTTCCAATCCATGAGCACGGTATTTGCTTCCATTTATTTGTGTCTTCCTTCATTTCTTTCTTCGATGTTGTATAGTGTTCTGCGTACAGGTCTTTTACATCTTTGGTTAAATTTATTCCTAGGTACTTTATTTTTCTTCTTGCTATATCGAATGGTATTTTTTTTCTGATTTCTTCTTCTTCTAGTTCTTTGCTGGTGTACAAAAATGCCTTTGATTTCTGAATGTTGACTTTGTATCCTGCTGTTTTGCCAAATTCACTTATTAGGTGGAGGAGTTTTTTGGTAGAGTCTACAGGGTTCTCTATGTACACTATCATGTCATCTGCAAACAATGATAGCTTTACTTTCTCCTTTCCTATTTGGATGCCTTTTATTTCTTTTTCTTGTCTGACCACTGTGGCTAGGACTTCCAATATGATGTTGAAAAGAAGTGGTGAAAGTGGACATCCTTGTCGTGTTCCCGATCTTAGTGGGAAAGCTTTCAGTTTTTGTCCATTGAGTATGATGTTGGCTGTAGGTTTTTCATATATGGCCTTTATTATGTTGAGTAATGCCCCATTTATTCCTATTTTGCTGAGTTTTTTGATCATAAATGGGTGCTGTACCTTATCAAATGCTTTTTCTGTGTCTATCCAGATGATCATGTGGTTTTGTCTTTTCTTTGATTTATGTGATATAGTATGTTTATTGACTTGCGTATATTGAACCATCCCTGCATGCCTGGGATGAATCCCACTTGATTGTGGTGGATAATCTTTTGAATGTATTGCTGGATGTGGTTTGCCAATATTTTGTTGAGGATTTTAGCATCTATGTTCATCCGCGAAATTGTCCTGTAGTTTTCTTTCTTTGTAGGGTCTTTATCTGGTTTTGGGATCAGGGTGATGCTGGCCTCATAAAGTCTGGGAGTCCTCCCTCCTCTTGGATTTTTTGGAATAGTCTGAGAAGGACAGGGGTTAGCTCTTCCTTAAATGTTTTGTTAAATTCTCCTGTGAAACCATCTGGCCCTGAGTTTTTGTGTGCTGGGAGTTTCTTGATGACTGCTTCAATTTCCCCAGCTGTTATCGGTCTGTTCAAGCTTTCTGTGTCTTCCTCCTTCAGTGTTGGAAGATTATATTTTTCTAGAAAAGTGTCCATTTCCTCAAGGTTTTCAAATTTCTTGGCATATAATTGTTCATAGTAGTTTCTTACAACCTTTTGTATTTCTGTGGTATCAGTTGTTATTTCTCCTCTTTCATTTCTGATATTATTTTTCTGGGTCCTCTCCCTTTTTTTCTTGATGAGGTGCTTAAAGGTTTGTCAATTTTATTTATGTTTTCAAAGAACCAGCTTCTGGAATGGTTGATCCTTTGAATTGTTCTTTTCGTCTCTATGTCATTCAGTTCTGCTCTAATCTTGACTATTTCCTTCCTTCTACTTGCTCTAGGATTTATTTGTTGTTGTTTCTCCAGTTCTTGAAGTTGTAGTGTTAGGTCTTTTATTTGAAATGTTTCTATCTTTTTTAGGTAAGCCTGTATTGCTATGAACATGCCAATCAGGACTGCCTTTGCTGTGTCCCATAGGTTTTGGACTGTTGTCTGTTCATTTTCATTTGTTTCCAGAAATTTTTGATTTCTTCTCTTATCTCATTATTGACCCATTCATTGTTTAATAGTCTACTGTTCAGTCTCCATGAGTTTGCAAGTTTATGAAGTTTCTCCTTGAGGTTGATTTCCAGTTTCAAGCCCTTGTGGTCCGAGAAAAAGCTTGGTATTATCTCAATTTTCCTGAATTTGCTGAGGTTTGCTTTTTGTCCTATCATGTGGTCTATCTTTGAAAAACTTCCATGAGCTTTTGAAAAGAATGTGTATTTTTCTTCTTTGGGATGTAAGGTTCTATATATGTCAGTTAAGTCTATTTGATTCACTGTGTCATTCAGCTCCACAATATCCTTATTGATGTTTTGTTTGGAAGATCTGGCCTTTTTTGACAGTGGGGATGCAGAAATCCCCTACTATCAGTGTGTTGCTGTCTATATCTTTTTTGAAGTTCCAACAATTTCCTTATAGACTTGGGGGCTCCTATATTGGGAGCATATAAGTTTACAATGTTTATGTCTTTTTGATAGATTCTTCCTTTAAGTATTATAAAGTGCCCCTCTGGGTCTCTTTTTATGGTCTTTGTTTTGAAATCTATTTTGTCTGATGTAAGTATTGCAACTCCAGCCTTCTTATCTTGCCCATTTGCTTGGAATTGTTTTTTCCAGCCCTTTGCTTTCAATCTGTGTAGGTCTTTGGCTCTGAGGTGGGTCTCTTGTAGGCAGCATATGTGTGGGTCATGTGTTCTTATCCATTCAGCTACCCTGTGTCTTTTGATTGGGGCATTTAGTCCATTTACACTGAGAGTTAT
This sequence comes from Pteronotus mesoamericanus, assembly GCF_021234165.1. Classification (NCBI taxonomy): domain Eukaryota; kingdom Metazoa; phylum Chordata; class Mammalia; order Chiroptera; family Mormoopidae; genus Pteronotus; species Pteronotus mesoamericanus. The sequence continues at coordinate 14,812,542 of NW_026555135.1, read as the reverse complement.
TACTGATAGAAACTTATTCATTTTTTCTGTTTGTACCTGTGTTTTTCTCTTTCTCACTCTTTTCCTTCATCTTCTTAAACCAGTCCCTTTAGCAATCTTGTAGTGTTGGTTTGGTGGAGGTGTATTCTTTTAGCCTTCTTTTGTCTGGGAAACTCCTTATTTCCCCTTCTATTTGAATTGAGAGCCTTGCTGGGTAGAGCAGCCTTGGCTGTAGGCCCTTGCTTTTCATTCCTTGGAATATTTGTTGCCATTCCCTTCTGGCTTGTAGTGTTTCTGTTGAGAAGCCAGCTCCTAGGCGTATCGGGGCCCCCTTGTATGTTACTTTCTCCTTCTCCCTTGCTGCCTTGAGGATTCTCTCTTTGTCTTTGAGAGTTGCCATTTTAATGATGATGTGTCTTGGAGTGGGCCTCCTTGGGTCCCTGTTGAATGGGGCCCTCTGTGCCTTCTGGATGCATGAGACCCTTTCTCTCCTCAAATTGGGGAAATTTTCCATCATCACTTTTTCGAGGAGGTTCTCTATCCCTTGCTCCTCTTCTTCTCCTTCTGGTATCTCTATTATGCGGATATTATTGCGTTTCAGGTTGTCCTGCATTTCTCTAAATGCCTCTTCATTCTTTTTGAGTCTTTTTTCCATTTCTCGTTCTTTTTGGGTGCTTTTTTCTACCTTATCCTCCATCTCACTGACTCGATCCTCAGCTTCATCCAGCCTGCTTTTGATTCATTCTACTGTGTTCTTCAATTCAGAAATGGTATTCTTCATATCCTCTTGTGTCTATTTGATAGTTTCTATGTCCTTTTCCAGGTTGATATAGTTTGTTGTAAGATCTTGATAGTTTCTCTGCAGTTTCTCATAGTTATCTTTGAGCTGGCTGAGCTCATTTAGTTTCCTTAGAGCCATTGTTTTGAATTCAATATCAGATAGTTTCCTCGCCTCTATTTCATTTAGCTCTCTCTGTTGGGAGTCCCCTTTTTCCACTCATTTGTGAGGAACTTCTTTTTCTATCCATTTTTGTGAGAGTCTATCAAGTATTTATTTATTTATTTATTTATTTTTGCTTCTGCTTCAATTGAGCCTTCTAGATTTCCTGACTTTGTGGATGAAACTTCTATGGTAGTAGATGGGTTGTTTATTTATTTATTCATTTATTTATTCTTTAGTTTTCTTTCTGGGCCTGCCTCTGATGATGTCAGTTGTTGACCCTATATGACCTTGGGTCATTTGTTTGAGTTTTCCAGGAGTCTATTGTCTGTGTCTGACTCCTGCTTTGGGCAGCTCTGTGACCCCTTCGGCCAGGGATCCACTATTTCTGTGGATCGCTCTGCACTCTCACGCCGGCTCCTTGAGCATGCTCTCCAGCCTGGAAGGATCCCCCACCCACCTGGGCGCTTATTTGCCCGACCTCGCACACTTGTCTAGCGTCCATGCCCAGTGGGCACCCCCGGACTGGTCAGTTTAGGGTCTTCTATTGTGGGCTTTCCCTGCTTTTTGCTCTTTGGGGTGTGCCTGCCTGTGCAAAATTTTGACTACGGAAATGGGTAGGCACTTGATTTTTTTAAAGGTCACATTAGAGCAAAAAGTGTAGGTAACTTAACTATTACTACTAATACTGTTATTATTGTAAATCAGTCAAAATTATACCTGGTTTTGACAGATTGGCAAAAGATATATTTTTTTGTATGCCATGGAATTTTAATAATTAGTTAATGTGCCATGAGATGAAAAAGTTGAAAGTATCTGCCTAAAAGTGACTGGCCTAATAAAAGAATGGATTGACCATTCAAAATTCAGCTAAGGTACCAGCTGGGAGAAAACATCCTGAAGAGTGGGTGTCATGTCTTACAAAGGCAGTGCGTGCTTTGATTTGCTGACCTGTATTTCTCCCATGTGCATTCTGTACAGAATAAAAGTGGAAGTGGGAATGGTTTCTTTCACAATTACACCTTATAAGCTACTTACCTAATTTTTCCCTGTCACTGAAATTTTGAAACTGTCTGCTTTTTAGGCATTTTTTTCCAAGAAGGACTGCCTCAGCAAGGGTGCATTGCAATATTGCAGTGAATTGGAAGTTTAGGTGAAGGACATTTTACGTGCTTAATGCCACTGAGTACATGTGTAAGAAAGAAGGATACTAAACTGGTTGGTGTGATCAATTCTGATTTTCAAGGTTTGTTTGAGGCATTGTTACACAGTAGTGTAGGGAGTCTACATATAAGGTTCAGAGCATTCTCTTGGGGAGTTTTAGTATTTCTATGTTAAACAGTGTAATTTAATGAAAGTCTATATATAGCAACCAAAGTAAGGCAAAGCTACGTGGAATTCAAATCCTCCAGGAATAAAACTTTCTGTCATTCACTAGGTAAAGATGCTTGGCTAGCAGAGATACTGGCTGAGGACAAACATAACATGTTAGAGCTAGTTGGAAAACTGTAGAGAACAATTATGGCATTGTAATCTGTTATGGTAATGAGGTCTGCAGCAGCCATGTTTATTTTCTTCCCTGTCTTTTCTAAGTATAATTTTACATACTACCTAATTTGTTTCTGTATATGTAATTCACATACATTGATATATTAACTTCTTTTTTTCAGGTCTCCTTTCTTGTTATTTCATATAAGAATTATCAATACTATTTAATTTTATAATTTAGTTATTAGTACAGAATATCCAATATAGGCTATGACAGGCTATGAGAATATGTAACATCTCTCAGATATGAATACTGTGTCTACTAATCAGAAATGAATAGAATGGCTCATTGAATCTCAGTTATCTCTTTTTGGTGATAGAATGGGAGAATCTTTGTTTGTAAAGGGAAAAGAAATGTAAGTGTGGCATTGGTTTAATGTGAAATTTAACCATGTGTAGGAGGGTGTGTGTGTGTTGATTCTAAATGGCCAAAGAGTAGACTCAGCTACTTATTAGCTAGTGTTTCTCAGCCACAAAGGTATTGTATTGTACTTCACTTTGTGATACTGGGGCTAAGACTCTTTAAGCAACATAGATCCTTTGCTAGGGGGATCCCTCACAGACACTGGTAATACACTGGAAGAACAAGGGACCTGTTCCCTCTTGTTTATTTCAGCACCTGCTTTTTACCCTAAGAAAAGCAGTAGAGTCCAGCCTCCAGCTTTTTTTTTGTTTTTTAATCTGCACTCGCAGAATCAACATCATCATTCCCTTGAAAAAGTTTTAACATGAGTTAAGCTATCTTCTCCCTGTCAGAAGTCTGAGATCTAGTTCTGTAAAAAACTGCTAAATTCCTGAGATACCAATGCCAGCTGACTAGAACCCCCTACTCAGAGATTGGAATTTCTGCTCCACGAACCCCCTCTTTTAAAACTAAGTAGTGCCATGAGATGTCACCAGTAACCGAACAATGACCCCTCATCAGAGGTTGGAGTTCAGTTCTCTCATGGCCCTCCAAAGCCACTGGATTCCAGTGTCTCTCACCACTGCCTTATTTTTGTCTAGCCCAAGAGGTGGTACTGCAGTTCCTATCCCTGTTTTCTTTCTGTTTCACTTTTTGATTCTCTAATCTATTTAATCTAGTATTTGTATTAAAATCTCTCTGTTAAAATGACTGGCATTGTTTCTATTTTCTCTCATCAAATCCTGACTAATAGAGAACACACACATATGGATCCTTATTATTTTTGATAATAAACTATAAAAAGTAAAGTTCTCCTTGGCTAATTGGTCATGGGTTAATTGTTTACCAAGTTAAGAAAATTTTTATATATAAAGTTAAGAAAAACCTAGCCAGTAATGACAGAGTATACTTTGAAGATATAAGACATAAGACATTATCAAATATACTCAATTTGTATTTAGATTTCATACATTTGCACGTGAAAACATATATTCACATACTCAAATTTTTCCAAACATACCTGTAATTTTTCCAATAACAGAAGCATACATCTGTTTTTAAATTAAAATGAAAAATTACACATATCCTACAAAATAGCCAGATTAAAAAAACACAAATATTTAATGTGAAGGGAGTGTATAAATAAGCTGTGATACAGAAAATTCCCAATTATACTAAGAAATTTGGAAGTGAAATTTAAGTAAAGTGAATCTTTATAAATTGGTAATAAATGTCAAAATATATATATATTTGCATATGAATTGTTTGGGATAAACTGAAAGAAAAATAAAATTTTAAAGTAGGAAAATTGCATACCTGAATTTCACTAGCAAAATTTTGAGTGCTCAATATTCTCATGTGCAGACCTTTATCATTGGCTTTCCTACTCATATTCCACACTGATGATTTAACAACCTATGGATGTTACTTCTGAACCATATGTGGCAGTTGCAGATACCAAAGATCAAAATACAAGTAAAATGTCACTATTCAATAGTATTTCCACTTTTCTTCCTTGTTCTGCCTCCACATGTGTGCACAAGCCTGCATGAGAAGGGAAGCACAGCTCTGCCACATGAATGCCACAGTAGTAATAATACACCATAAGAATTATTCTTGATGGAAAGTGGGACCACTGTAGTGCTTGAGCCTTTGTTTATTTCTTTTTTCTGAGCTCTAATACTTACTGCTGAACTTTGATTCTTAAGTTGATCCTCCTGGTAAGCAGTTCCTCTGATAGTAGCTCTGTATCAGTCTGAACTTTGATGTCTTAGCTATAATTCCCTGCTCTCTCAGAATCCATTCCTCACTCCCTATTCTTTCCTCCAAGGTTTTTGCTTGATTACTTCTGTCTTGACACTTACCACAGACACTAGTATGCCTTCACTTTGTGACTGAGTAGAGAGGAGAAAATTAACACTTGTCAGCAATCAGTTCTGCTTCTGCTTAAGAGGTAAAAACATTGTAAGAGAATGTCATTCCTAATTTAACAGTAAGAAAAATTTGCAACTTAAAAATCATACTTTTGCCTAATCAGAGAGCTAGGGTCACAGGGAAACCAGGCAAGCCGATTCTAATGGGTGGTACTAGAGGCTGAGGAGAGCTGGGGTATGTGAACTCTTTCAACTTTGGCAGAATATGAGAGGAAAGAATAAAAGCCATAAAACTGCGTAAGAGGAAAACAAATTTTAACAAATTAATTAATCCTCATGTGGGCTACAAAACTGTTTAGAATTCCGGGAAATCTGAGACACAGAGAGAATACTCAACCACCTACCAGCCCTTTTCCATCAGCCTTTACCGGATGCCCATGGGAAAGAATGGGAGGCAGAAGAGAAGACATGTTGAGCTTGCCCCTGGCTGAAAGTTAAGGACATGTATATTTGTGCTCTGGACTGAATAAGCACAGACTTTTAATTTGCGAATTAGCTGCTAGTGGGGGAGAGGCAGAAAAACTGCTCAGATCACAGGTTTTTAAAAAAATATTATATTAATTTGTTTTTAGAGAGCAGAAGGGAAGGAGAAAGAGAGAAACATTGATGTGTGAGAAAACCATCAACCACTTGTTTTCTGCATGCTCCCTGTCCCTGACCACAACCCAGGCAGCTGTCGCTACTGGGAATTGAACTGGTGACTTTTCAGTTTGTGGGATGACACCTAACCAACTAACTGAACCATAGTAGCCACAAATCTCCCTTTCTTCCCTCCCTCCCTCTTTCGCTCTTCCTTCCTTCCTTCCTTCCTTCCTTCCTTTTCTTTCTTTTTCTTTCTTTCTTCTTCCCCTCTCCCTCCTCCCTTCCTGCTTCCCTCCATCCCTCGTTCCTTTCTTCCCTTCCTTCCTTTTTTCTTTCTTTCTTTCTGAAAACACACCAGCTGCTGGAAAATGAGAGAAAATATTTGTGCCTACACCCCTTGTTCTTGCCTTGTTTTCAGGGAAAGATCACCTGCCTCTGCAAGGGGGCTAAGAATTCTCCCACCAAATGCCAAGATGTACCGACTGACACTAGTTATCCTATAATATAAATCTTGAAGCTTGTTCTGCTTGTCTTTTCCTCCCTGAGGTTAAAGGGCTTTTGCTGCTGCTTTTGTTGAGGGAAAAGCACTTTAATAAAACAACTTTTTTTATTTTGATAACTATATATGCACCTTTCTCCTGAGAGATTGCTTTGTAGAACACAGCTACAGAAAATCTTTTTCATTACTACCATTTTGACTTTTTGAGTTTAATAATATATCTTTCTTGTGTTTCCAACTGATTCTTATCCTCATTATTATTTCTAGATTATTGTGACTTTATATACTTGACAACAATTACCTTGGGCTTTCTTGACTCCAGGATGGAAATAACATTTGTATCACACATCCTTGGTTTTCTCTCTTCTCTGCTTTTCCAATCCTACATGCAGATTTTTTTTTTATATTTTCAGAAATCTTTCTATTACCTAAATCATCTTAGTGTCATATAATAAAAAGATATTGTATGAATAATTTGACAAATTACAGATGAGTACAGCTTGAGGTTATTTCAGTGATTAAGTTTAACAATGAAGGTCAATGTCTGGTAGCTCTGAAACTTTAGCTGACCCTGCCCCGAGGCCAGTGCTGGTATAAACTGGCCTTGATACACAGCCTGGTTCTTTCTATACTCTGGCCCAGCAGAGGGAACCAAGAGCTGTGGATCACTGATAGCTCCAAATAGATTGCCCAGGGCCAGTCACAGGCTGCATTTGACATGGGTCCAATCAGAGTCTGCAGATCTACCTATTATATTTAAAGAAACAAACACAAAGAGGCAGCCAAAATAGGAAGGCAAAGAAACAGGCCCCAGATGAAATAATGAGAGAATCCTCCAGAAAAAGAACTAAAGGAAGGGAGGGAAGCAATTTATCAGTTAGAGAGTTTAGAATGATTGTAAAGATACTAAACAGCATAAAAAAGACATAGAAACAATAAGAAAGACCAGGCAGAAATAAAGAATGGAAAATCTGAAATAAATAATACACTGGAAAGAATAAACAGTAGGCTAGATGAAGCAGAAAATCAAATCAGTGATTTGGAACACAGGGTAGGAAAAAACACTTAAGCAGAGAAGAAAAAAAAAAGAATTTAAAAAAGTTAGAAGATCTTAAGAAACCTTTGGAACAACATGAAGATTAACAACATCTGCATCATGGATTACCAGAAGGGGAAAGAGAGTGGGCAAAGGATCAAGAACCTATTTGAAGAAATAATGATAGAAAACTTCCTTAGTCTGTTGAAACAAAAAGACACACAGGTCCAGGAAGCACAGAGAGTCCCAAACATGATGAACTCAAAGGGGCCTACACCAAGACACATCATAATTAAAATTACAAGGCCTAAAGACAAGGAGAGAATCCTAAAAGCTGGAATATAAAAGCAGGTAGTTACCTGCAAGGGAGCTCCAAACAGAATGTCATCTGATTTCTCAACAGAAATATTTCAGGTCAGAAGGAATGGCATGAAATATTCCAGGTGATGAAAGGCAAGGACTTAGAACCAAGGCTACTTTACACAGGAAGACTATCATTTAAACTATCATTTAGACTATCATTGAAGGAGAAATCAAAAGCTTTCCAGGGAAGAAAAAACTAAAGGAACTTGTTAATATCATATTAGTACTGCAACAAATGTTAAAGGGCTTGCTTTAAGAAGAGAGGAAGAAAATAAAAACAGAAGAAAATAGTTTAAAAAAATAAAATGGCAATAAATATGTACCTGTGAATAATCCCCTTAAATGTAAATGGCTTAAATGCTCCAACCAAAAGACATAGGGGAGCTGAATAAGAAAACAACACCCGTATATACACTGTCTCCAGGAGACCCACCTCAGATTGAAAGATACACACAGACTAAAAGTAAAGACATGGAAAAATATATTCCATGCATGTGGAAATTAAAAATAACTAGGCTAGCAATACTTATAGCCAAAAAAAAAAACACTTTAAAACCAAGTCTATATTAAGAGACATAGAAAGACATTACATAACATTAAAGATAACAATCCAAGAAGAGGATATAATACTAGTAAACATTTATGCACCCAACATAGGGGCACCTAAATATGTAAAGCAAATTTTGAGGGACATAAAAGAAGAGATTGACAGAAATACAGTCATTGCTGGGGATTTAACACTCTATTGACTTCAATGGACAGATCTTCCAGACATAAAATCAACAAGGAGGCAGCAGCCTTAAATGACACACTAGATCAAGTGGATTTAATTAATATCTTCAGAGGATTTTACCCCCAAGCAGCAGAATATACATATGTTTCAAGTGCACATGGAACATTTCTCAGGATAGACCACGTTTAGGACACAAAACGAGTCTCAATAAATTCAGGAAGATTGAAACCTTATCAAGCATTTTCTATGACCACAATGCTATGAAACTAGAAATCAACCATAAGAAGAACACTGAAAAATATGCAACAACATGGAAGCTAAATAACATGTTATTAAACAATGAATGGTCAACTACGAGATCAAGAAAGAAATCAAAAGGTACCTTGAAATAAAGGAAAATGAGAACACAACAATTGAAAATCTGTGAGACACTAGGAAAACAGTCCTAAGAGGGAAATTAATAGCTTTGCAGGTCTATCTCAAGAAACAAGGAAAAGCTCAAATAAACACTAACTTTACAGTTAAAAGAATTTGAAAAAGAATGCTAAACAAAGCCCTGAGTAGAAGGAAGGAAATAATAAAGACCAAAACAGAAATACATGAAATAGAGTCTAAGAAAATGATACAAAAGATCAATGAATACAAGAGCTCGTTCTTTGAAAAGATAAACAAGATTGACAGACCCAATAGACATTTCCTCTCCCCATTGCATTAATCTCTTAAGAGCACTTGATATATTTGTCCATTTCCTCATTGCAGAAATTGTTTGCCTATGTGGCTTTTATGACTTAATATTCATCTTTGCACCTTCCTTCTTTGGTCAATGATTCTTAGTGTGCTTCCCTGACTCATCTGTATCCCCTCATCCTCTTAATGATTGGTGTACCAGACTGTCGGTTTTCTTCTCTATTTATACTCAGTCCTTGGGTGATTTCATCTACTGCCATGATGTTATTTAATGTCTGTAGGCCAACAATTCAAATATATGTTCTCTAACCCCTTTCTTCCTTTTGAGTTCCATGCTTCAAGATCCAACCAACTACTTGGCAGATTCTCTCGGATATCTAATTGCCATATTCAAAAAGAAACCTAATTATTAAAAAATAAAACCTCTTGATTCAGTTTCCTTTAATAAATTTATTACTAGCCTATTCTTTTCTATTTCAGTAAACAACCCCATTTTCTTTTCTAATGCTCCTTAACCTAGGAGTCATCCTTGATTCCACCCTTTTCTTCTTCCTTTTTAGCATTAGTGATATTTACATCTCCATGTAGTCTATTGACATGTCCAGTTGATTTTACTTCTAAAATGCATATGGACTCAGTTTTATTCCCAAAAGCTCCATTGTCACCCATCTCACTGAAATCACTAACATCTCTCACCTGGACCATTGCAAAAGAGTAATCTATGCCCCTACTGAAGTTCTCACCCCAACGATTAATTTATACGGCAGTCAGGACAACTTTTAAAAATATCCATCTACTTAAAGTTATTTAGTACCCCGATAAAATGATTTAAAGTCCTTCCACTGTACTTAGGCCTCTGCTGATTTATGCTGATCCCTTTAACCTCATTTTGTACCAGGTTCCTTTTGTTTTACCATCTTTAGCTTTGCTGGTCTCCTTGAGGCAAGCTAAGCTCTTTGCTGCCATGGGCCTTTTGAATTTGTTCTTGCTTTCTGAAATATTTTCCTAAAATAATTTTCTATAGCTGACTGCTTCTCATGAACCCAGTATCAAGTCATAGCTCACTTCCTTGGAAAAGTCAGTTATGACTAGACATCTAAATTGGAAATGTTCCAAGTAGTTCTTTATAAAATACATATTCTATATTACACAATAGTACTTAATTAAATTTTGAGCTTATTTCTTTATTTCTCTACTTCGTTTTCCCTTACTAGAATAATCTTTTTTTCACATTATATTTTTTATTATTTTTTCTTTTTTTTAAATTATTTTTTTGTTTTTTTATTGTTCAAATACATTTGTCTCCATTTTCTCGCCACTGCTTTCCCCTTCCCCACTTTGGCTTTGTCCATGGGTCCTTTATACCTGTTCCTTGACTTGATCCTTCCCCTTTTTTTCCCTGAAACCCCCCTCTCTCCCCCTTTCTTGTTACTCTTGGATTGTTTTTTCTTTCAATATTGCTGGTTATATTTTTCTTGCTTGCTTGTTTTGCTGATTGCGTTCCACTTACAGGTGAGATCATATGGTATTTGTCTTTAATCCCCTGATTTATTTCACTTAGCACTTAGCTCTCCAGTTCCATCCATGCTGTCATGAAGGGAAGTAGCTCTTTCTTTCTGTGGTGTACCACATGTACCACAGTTTTTTGATCCACTCATTTACTGATGGGCACTTAGGTTGCTTTCAGCACTTGGCTATTGTAAATTGTGCTGCTATGAACCTTAGGGTGCACAGTTCTGAAATGGTGTTTTGGTATTCTTAAGGTATAATCCCAGCAGTGGAATTGCTGGGTCAAAAAGAAGTTCCATTTTTAGCTTTTTGAGGAAACTCCAAACTGTTTTCACAGGGGCTACACCAGTCTGCATTCCCACCAACAGTGGACTAGGGTTCCCTTTTCTGTAGAACCTCACTAGCAATTGTTGGTTGTTGATTTCTTTATGATGGCCATTCTGACCAGTGTGAAGTGGTATCTTATTGTGGTTTCAATTTGCATTTCTCTGATGGCTAGAGATGCTGAGCATCCTTTCATATGTCTCTGGGCCCTGTATGTATCCTCCTTCAGAAGTGTCTGTTCAGGTCCTTTACCCATTTTTTAATTGGATTGTTTGTCTTCCTGGAGTAGAGTCATGTGAGTTCTTTATGTATTTTGGAGATCAAACTCCTGTTTGAGGTATCATTAGCAAATATATTTTCTCATACGATTGGTTCCCTTTTCATTTTGTTCATGTTTTCTTTAGCTGTGCAGAAACTTCTTATTTTGATGAAGTCCCATTTGTTTATTCTTTCCTTTATGCCCGTTGCTTTAGGGGACATATCAGTGAAAATATTGCTGCATGGAATAACTGAGAATTTCCTGCCTGTGTTCTCCTCTAGGACTTTTATGGTGTCACAACTTATATTTAAGTCTTTTATCCATCTTGAGTTTATTTTTGTGTGTGGTGTAAGTTGGTGGAATTTCATTTTTTTGCATGTAGTTGTCCAGCTCTCCCAACACCATTTGTTGAAGAAGCCATGTTTCCTCCATTTTATGCTTCTTCCCCTTTCATTGAATATTAATTGCCCACAGAGACATGGGTTTATTCCTGGATTCTCCATTCTGTTCCATTGACCTATGTTTTGTTCTTATGCCAGTACCAGACTGCTTTGATTACAGTGGCCTTGTAATATAGTTTGATGTCAGGTATTGTGATCCTTCTTAATTTGTTCTTTCTCAAAATTGCTGCAGCTATTTGGGGTCATTTATGGTTCCATATAAATTTTTAAAATGTTTGTCCTATATCTATGAAATATGCCATTGGTATTTTAATAGGAATGGTGTTACATATATTATTGCTTTGGGTAGTATGGACATTTTGATGATGTTAATTCTTCCAATCCATGAACACAGTATATGTTTCCATTTATTTGTATCTTAATTTTTTTCTTCAGTGTTATATAGTTTTCTGAGTACAGGTCTCTTACATCCTTGGTTAAGTTTAGTGCTAGGTACTTTATTTTTCTTGTTACTATAGCAAATGGGATTTTTTTCCTGATTTATGATTCTGATATTTCATTGTTGGTGTACAAAAATGCCTTCGATTTCTGAATATTGACTTGTATCACACTGTTTTGCCAAATTTACTTATTTGCTAGACTAGTTTTTTGGTGGAGTCTATAGGGTTTTCTGTGTATATTATCATGTCATCTGCAAACAATGAAATTTTTACTTCCTCCTTTCCAATTTGCATGTCTTTTATTTCTTTTTCTTGTCTGACTGCTGTGGCTAGGATTTCCAATACTACGTTGAATAGAAGTGATGAAAATGGGCATCCTCATCTTGTTCCTGATCTTAGTGGGAAAACTTTTAGTTTTTGCCATTAGGTATGGTGTTGGCTGTTGGTTTTTCATATATGGTCTTTATTATGTTAAGGTATGCTCCTTTTACTCCCACTTTGCTGTTTTTATCATAAATGGATGCTGAAAAATATGGAATGCTTTTTTCCTCATCTATTGATATGATCATGTGATTTTTGTCTTTCCTTTTGTTTATGTGATGTATTATGTTTATTGATTTTTTTAAATATTGAACCATCCTTGCATCCCTGGGATGAATCCCACTTGATCATGGTGGATGATCTTTTCAATGTATTGCTGGATGAGGTTTGCCAGTATTTTGTTGAGGATTTAATGCCTATGTTCATCAACAAGATTGGCCTGCACTTTTCTTTCTTTGTCTTTATCTGGTTTTGCCTTTGTCTTTACCTGGTTTTGGGATTAGGATGATACTGGCCTCATAAAAAGAGTTTGGGAGTCTTCCATCTTCTTGGATTTTTTGGAATAATCTGAGAAGGACAGGGGTTAGCTTTTCCATAAATGTTTTGTAAAATTCTCCTGTGAAACCATCCAGTCCAGGGCTTTTGTGTGCTGGGAGCTTTTTGATTACTGCTTCAATTTCACCAGCTGTTATTGGTCTGTTCAGGCTTTCTGCTTCTTCTTCATCAGTGTTGGAAGGTTATATTTGTTTAGAAATTTGTCCATTTCACCCAGGTTTTCAAATTTATTGGCATGTAATTATTCATAGTAATTTCTTACAGTCCTTTGTATTTCTGTGGTATCAGTTGTAATTTCTCCTTTCATTTCTTATATTATTTATTTAGGTCCTCTCCCTTTTTTTCTTGATGAGTCTGTTTAAAGGCTTGTTGATTTTCCTTATCTTTTCAAAGAACCAGCTCCTGGATTTATCGATCTTTCGAATTGTTGTTTTAGTCTCTATATCATTCAGTTCTGCTCTGACCTTGATTATTTCCTTCCTTTTACTCACTCTGGGCTTTGTTTGTTGTTGTTTCTCCAGTTTTTGTAGATGTAGGTTTAGCTTGTTTATTTGAAATGTTTCTATCTTTTTAGGCCTTTGTTTCTATGAACTTCCCTCTCAGGACTGCCATTGCTGTGTCCCATAGGTTTTGGACTGCTGTGTGTTCATTTTCATTTGTTTCCAGAAATTCTTTGATATCTTCTTTGATCTCTTTATTGACCCATTCATTGTTTAATAGCATGCTATTCAGTCTCCATGAGTTTGGATGTTTTTGAGTTTTTTTTCCTTGGGGCTGGTTTCTAGTTTCAAGCCCTTGTGGTCTGATAAAACACTTGTTATGATTTCAATTTTCTTGAATATGTTGAGGCTTGTTTTGTGTCCTATCATGTGGTCTATCTTTGAAAGTATTCCGTGTGCATTTTAAAAGAATGTGTATTTTTCTTCTTTAGGATGAAAGGTTCTGAATATGTCAGTCAAGTTCATTTGTTCTAATGTGTTGTTCACTTCTATAATATCCTTGTTGATATTTTGTTTGAAATATCCACCCATTGTTGACATTGAGCTGTTCAAATCCCCAACTATCAGTGTGTTGCTGTCTATATCTTTCTTGAAGTCATACAGGATTTTCCTTATATATTTGGGTGCTGTTATGTTGGGCGCATATAGGTTTACAATGTTTATGTCTTCTTTGGTTCTCAGGCCAGCACTCAATCCATTGAGCCACACCAGCTGGGGCTTGTTTATGTCTTCTTCATGGATTCTTCCTTTGAGTATTATGTAGTGTCCTTCTGGATCTCTTTTTACTGCCTTTGTTTTGAAATCTATTTTGTCTGATATAAGTATTGCTACCCTTGCTTTTTTTTTTTCCTGTCCATTTGCTTGGAATATTTTTTTTTTCCATCCCTTTACTTTCAGTATGTGTGGGTCCTTTGTTCAGTGGTGTATCTCTTGTGAGCAGCATATGTGCGGGTCATGTTTTCTAATCCATTCAGCTCCCGTATGTCTTTTGACTTAATGGCAAAAACTTGACTGTCTGATAATTGCATGCTAAGAACTTTTAATATATTATAAAAATATATTAATTATCAAACCTACAACTTTAATAGCTACTAATATTAGCAGAATCTTATGGCTGAGGAAAGGAAGGATTAGACTCTGTAAATAATTATGGTGAGGACCTTCCTATAGTCATGTTGCTTCTGCATTCCTTGGTTAAATATCCCTGTACCATGTTAAAAATTCCATTCTGTCTTTGAAACCTCCCACCTTGTGCCACAAGACCTCAAAACATTATTCCCTCTACTTTGCAAAACAGTGTGGCCTTGGGCAGCTCACAATCTCTGAGCCCTTACTTTCTTATTTATAAAATAAGTGGCTTTGATTGATCTTACTATTCTTTTTCAGATTTAAAAGTTCAGTAAATATTAAGGGTAACTCATGTTTCTTTATCCTCCTTCATTAGGAATTTTCAAGATATCAATATTTTAATTTGAGCAATTTAATTTCCCTAGTACTAAAATACATCAATCTTGTGAAGTGTTGGGAGATTTTCCACATTGTATGAGGAACATTTTTTAGGTTAGTATATGGTTTCTTTATCATCTAATGGAGTACAATTCAATGCCCTTAGGTTAATATTTTGCTCCATACAAAAAATAAGGCTGTCTGACTTAGAATTATCAGTTATACAACACTTTAATAAGTATTTAATAAATGTCTCTTATGTGCCAGGATCTGTGTTCGGTGTTGGGGTCTGTGCTAAATTCAAGACATGATCAGCACATAAACCCTGTCTTCATGGAGCTCAAGATTTAGTGGGAGATAAGTCCAAACAAAGCAGATTTGTATAAGAGTTCAATTCAACAATAGCAGCAAGTACAAAAATATTTGTAGGATACAGTTAACGATGACTATAATGATACAACTGCTACTTGTTCTAGGGAATTAATTCTCCTGCTTTCAAAAATCAAACAGGGGGCATTTTTTAAAGTTGGTCACAATCCAATCGTATGAAAAGAAACAAAGAAACAGATAAATCTTCCTCCACCATCTGTCTGATTCCTAGAGCAGGCTTTAAGATATTTCTCTGGTTTGTGAACTCACCTCCTTCCATAACCCTGGGATTTCTGCCTTTCTGAGCAAGCTTCAGCCTTGCAATCACCAGCAGGCAAGCAATCTGTTGTTCATCCTTGAAGCTCCAGGGACCTGCCTTCTGCCTGGACTGTTTCTGGTCTGCCAAGTTGGCAGGCACTTGGCTTGTGGGCATGTGGGTCAGGGCAGCCTTCTTAGCTGGATGGCCCAGGGGATGCTTGGGAGCAGAACGGAGGGGAAGCCTCAGTGGCGAATATAGCCAAGAAGTCACTCCAAAAAATGTAATTAATCTGTAGCTGAAGAGTGAGGCAAGCTTGCCATCCCAGGAATGTTTTGTTTCTGGTTTATACCTCATCAGGATCCCCGTGCACTAGAGAGACAAACTATAGAAGAACGAGTGAGGTGTTAATACTGTAGAGCACTGAGAAAACAGTGAGTAAAGAACAAAAGCATTGTGTGCACTTTAAAACATCCCTTAATACTCTACTCTCTTTACAAGAACTAGTTTATATATACTAGCATTTCTTTTGTTAAGTCTCTCTCTAAATCCTTTTTGAAGCAGCATAAAGAAATGTTTAAGAACATGGATTCATATCCTGACATGTTATTTAACCTATCTGGGCTCAA
Source organism: Pteronotus mesoamericanus (assembly GCF_021234165.1). Lineage (NCBI taxonomy): Eukaryota > Metazoa > Chordata > Mammalia > Chiroptera > Mormoopidae > Pteronotus > Pteronotus mesoamericanus. The sequence continues at coordinate 14,796,829 of NW_026555135.1, read as the reverse complement.
AACATTTGTCCATAAGATGGGGATGATAATGTTAGTTAACTGGTAAGACTGCCATAAGTGTTAAATGAGTCTATCCATATGATGCACTTAGCATTTAATGCCCAGTAAACACCAAATGTCAGCTGTGGTTTTAGTATTTTAGTAGTTTTTAACTATTGCCAATATCCTGAAGTATATTTCCCCCCCTCACACTTCTGTGCCTTTCTTGTTTTGTTGCCTATGCATTGAATATTTTTATTACCAAACTTCACAGATCAAAATCCTACTCGTTATTCATAAAGCCACCATCACAAGAATATTCCAAACAATAGGATCTAACAACTGAATATCCATTGCATATCCACTCAGTGTCAGGCATGAGGATAGGTGCTGCAGATGCAGGGCTTGAAAAAGACTGCTCTTGTCTTTCTTACTTCCTTGGTGCTCTTTTCTTTGCTCCCACATATTCTAGCCCATTACACCACTGTTACTGTAGAAGTTATATTTTGTTATTTATACATCTAGTCTGGGAGGCATTAGTTAGGGAAGAATAGTATTAGTGACTGCTGCATCCCCATGGCCTGATATAGCACACAACACATAGAGGACATTTAATGTTTGTTGAATTAACAGATGCATAACCACAAACATGTAGAAGTGTGCTTGCTTTTGTTCACCTGGGCTCGTCTTGAGTGATTAGGTGTCAAGGAAATGGAAGTCTTTCCAAAGCCCCTTTATATTGCTTTGACATTTATCCACAGGGCACCATCTAGCACTAATGTTCATCTTCTTTCCTAAGGAAGCCATAGGCATAAAAGCTCTTGACTCTATTGTGAAAATAACAGCTCTGCTTGATGGCTGTTGCAGTGTTAGGTTAGTTAAAAGTTTCAAATTTTTCTGCTTGTAGCATGCCCCAAATCCAACCTTCTTAGAGAAAAAGAATAAACAAAACTCCAACCTACTCTTTTATAGTTATTATTCCACAACCCTCTCTCCATGCCAGAAAGGTTTTGTGGTTTTTGTTTTTGTTTTTCCCAGACTTGAGAAGAGTGTTGAGTTCCTTGTCAGGCCTTAATCTGAATATTAGAGAAAAATAATTTTAACTATAGATTGGATTTATCTATTTGTCAGTTACCTATTAATCATAATTAAAAGGATGATTAAGCTGTCACTAAGAAATCCGCTTAAGCCCTTAATTGTGCTAATGTATTCTACTGTCATTAAAAAAAAAAAATCCAGAGTATTGTAAAGACCAGAAAGGACCTTGGAGCTTTAGATCAATTCAATCTTTTTACAAATAAAAATACAAAATGTTAAGGACTCTGAAGACATGAACTGAAAGATTGCATATAAAGACCATAAAAAAATAACTTCTGACTAGGTAGAAGCATACAACTAACACTTTAAAAGGTAATTAAGTACTCCAGAAAATATTTGTAATGTTTATGACAAAAATGGACAAGAAAAAGTATGACAAGCCTATATGGGTCAGTAATAAAAAGACAAATAAAGCTAATATGAAATAGCAGATAATGTAAACAGACATTTTAGAAAAAAAATCTATAACATGCAGAGGAAATAGAGATTCTAATGAATATTTTTCTATTCTTCCGAGTTGCAAGAAAAAAATCAAATGAAGATTTTCTACTTTTCAGAGTAGCAAAGATTAAAAATGTTTGCTATACCTAGGACAGGATGACAGACACATTCATTTTCTGTGAGAATGTAGCTGGCACGGTCATTTTAGGAAGGCAGTTTGGAAATACCTAACAATTTTAAATGTTATAAAGTGTGATTAATACCTTTCAATTCTAATGTTGAGAATTTGATCTTTAGCTATACTCACAAATCAAAACCGTATATTTTTATATATATTGTTTAGCAAAAGAGAAAAAACTAAAGTGCCTGTAAGAGATTAAGTGATTTCTAAATTATGACATGTCTACACAATGAAATTCCTATTTAAAAACCTGTATTGATTCATTTAAAGGTAGCAATTATAAACATATTGAATATCAACAGCATCTTAATATTATAATTAGTGCTGACTTCGCGGAGCCCCTAAAAATCCCTTAAAGTTTGTTCCAAAATATGAAAGGACAAAATTTGTAAAGTGAATTTTATTTGAGCTGATTTATAACACCTAAGTTTAAAAAAATTATAAAACTTGTTAAAAACCATAGCAAGTTGTTTTCAATTTTGATTATCTTTTATTCTTTGGTTTATTGCTTACTGCCTTTGCCTACAATATAAAGGATTATTTTTGACTTTTTAAATATCAGAGATTCTGTGTCTAACCAGAATAATTCTCTGTACTTTATGTCAACTTTATTATATTCTTTACTATTTAAGAAAGAAAAGAAAAAAGATTCATCAGTTCCCTCACTATCCATTTTATGTTTCTATTTATCAGAGTCCTGATGGTGCTTTGCCTGATATTAGGTAACAACAGTATAGTGTTTACCAGTCATTTCAGTTATTTAAAAAGTTAAGTAAGTCATAACCTTACTTCTGTTTTGTTGCTTTGCTTTTTAGAGAAACTTTAGGACTACAACAAAATTGAGAGGAAGATACAGAGATTTCCCATATAATCCCTTGCCCCCACCCATTATCAACATTTCCCACTGGAGTGGTACATTGTTACAATTGATGAACCTACATGACACATTATTATTACCCAAAGTCCATAGTTTATGTTAGGTTTCACTTGTGGTAGAGTACATTTGAGGGTTTTGACAAATATATAATGACAAACATCCACTATTATAGTATCATACAGAGTATTTCACTTCCCTAAAAACACTCTGTGCCCTCCCTATTCATCTTCCCCACCCCCACCCTTGGTGAACACTGATCATTGTACAGTCTCCATAGTTTTGCCTTTTCCAGGATGTCATACAGGTGGGATCACACAGCATAAAAACTTTTCAGGTTTGCTTCTTTTACTTAGTAATATACATTTAAGTTTCCTCCATGTCTTTTCATGGCTTGTTAGGTCATTTCTTTTTATTGCTGAATAATATTCCATTTCTAAATGTACCACAAGTTATTTATCCATTTACATATTGAAGGCCATTTTGCTTGCCTCCAAGCTTTGGCAATTATAAAGTTGCTATAAACATTTATGTACAGGTTTTTTTGTGGCCATGTATTTTTAGCTCCTTTGGGTAAATATGAAGGAGCATGATTGCTGGATCATATAAGAGTATGTTTAGTTTTATAAGAAGATACCATACTGTCTTCCAAGCTGGCTGTATTATTTTATATTCCCATCAGTGATGAATGAGGCTCTTGTTGTTTCACATCCTCCCCAGTGTTTGGTTTTATCAGTGTTCCAGATTTTGAGCATTTTAATAGGTGTGTAGTGGTATTTTCTTGTTTTAATTCAATTTATGAAGGGATGTGGTGACATATGATATGGAATACATTTTCATATGCTCATTTTTGCTGTCATATGTCATGTGAGGTGTCTGTTAAGGATTTTGACCTATTTTTTAATCTGGCTTATTTTCTTATTGTTGAGTTTTAAGAGTTCTTTGCATATTTTGGATAATAATTCTTTATCAGATATATGTTTTGCAAATATCTTGTCCCAGTCTGTGGCTTGTTTTCTCATTATCTTGACATACAATGGAATTCTATAAAGGTTTTACAAGGAAAAAGATAGGTCTGCATGTACTGATGTGGAAATATATCTAAGATTATTAAGAAGGAAAAAGTACAGAATCATGTGCAAATGCAATTCTCTGCTATACAAAAGATAAATATGCTTTTTTTTTCCTGGAAATGAGAAGAGAATGGTGAAGTGAGACTTATTTTGTCAATTTCATGCTTTCTATACTTATCCAAATTTTCTAAGTTATTTATAGATGGTATAATAAGTTTTAAGCAACTTTCCCAATTTGCTCCTTTATATATTTTTCTAAATTTCAAAAAAAACTATATTTTATTCATTTATTTATTTATTTTTGGAGATTTAAATACAGAGTTTTATTTTTTTAACAATGAAAACAACACAACAAAGATGAATTAATCCACAAATTTTTAAATCTAACACAGCCTTAGCACAAAATTATCCTTAATAAATAAAAACACATTACTAGTAACAAAGTAAGACTGTTCTTGAAACTCTCTGTGGAGTTTTGTCTGTATTTTACACAAAACTGGGTGGTAGGTAAATAAATACCTTTTAGATTGACTGACAAGTACGGGAAGAAAAGAGGAGCTAAGGAGCAGGGTCCCCAAATATTAAGTTAGTAAAGAGAACATGGGTTTTTCAAAGCAGTTTAGAAATCAGAGCTCACTCGGGGATACAAGGGTTTGAGATGGTCCATGTTCAAGACATTGCAATGAAATCTTTCCATATTTCTAGATTCTTGATCTGGAATCCATCACAACCTAGAGGAGGTTCTGCCAAAAGATAGGAGGCTCTTCATTCACACTGCGTAAGGAGACCTGTCTCCTGATTTTCCTCCTTTGACTTCGTCACTAGCTCCTATCACCAATATAACAGAGGTTCCACCTCCACTCCTTGAAAAAGTTACTAATATGTAGATGAGTGATTTTTCAACCAGTGTGTTGCAAGAATTTTTAAAACATGCAATACCTGACTGTTTAGTCAGGGGCACTGACCTCTATTCCCTTAGATTGTCAAATTAAAAAATGACAACAGCCAGCACAACAATAGCAGTCTGGTGTGAATGAATCAAAAGTATACCTATATTTTTTGTCATGTCATCAAAAAATATATTTTTTGATGTGCCACAGAATTTTAGTAATTAGTTTATGTGTGCCATGAGATGAAAAAGGTTGAAAATCGCTGATGTAGACCAAGGTATCTCTGATTTATCTTTTCCTCTCATAAGCACACTGATACTACAGGGATAGTTCTAAATATACCCAATACTTTTTATTTTTATCCTCTTACACACCTCTGCTTGGCTACAAAAATCTAGGACTCACAGATCATTTGTTAGAATAAAGGTGTCCATTGAAAAAATCTCTGAATTTCAATGGTCACAATTTTTTTTTTACCACCTCATCTGCCACATCTTTTTATCTGTCAACACCTTTTATCTTTCTTATTATCTTCTCAATTATGTCTCTCGGAAATCAGTCATCTGAACTACATTCTGAGCACCAGATATTTTGGCCAAGGCATCTTGAGCATCTTCATTCATCGTCTTTTTGCAAATCTAAGTCATCCTGTTAGTACTAAATGGGATCCCATCAGCCCTCTGACCAGATTCTGAAAAGGAAGTAGTAGCCTTCAGCTCACTACAATTCTTTAAAAAGGTTTTATTTATTTATTTTTAGAGAGAGGAGAAGGGAGGGAGAGAAACATCAATGTGATTGATGTTTAGGATGGGCTGCATCTTGCACGCCCCTGACTAGGGACCTGGCCTGCAACATAAGCGTATGACCTGACTGAGAATTGAATCAGTGACCTTTCCGGTTTTCAGGCTGGTGTTAAGTCCATTGAGCCACACCAGACAGGGATCACCACCATTTTTAAAAATGGCCTGTGTAACTGTTGATAGACCCAAGTTAAACTTTTTCATTAACTGTGGGATGACATTAATGGCAGCTCCCACCTCTGGTGGACAAACTTTTGCATCTTCTTCCTCATTGGGCTACATTTATAAGTCTTCCTCAGGTATGGATTGATCATCATCACACATTATTGTGTGTATTTCAAAATCAGGCCTCTGCTGAACCACTACTTCCTCAAACTCCCTGGTGGCTTCTACAAGCATCTTTTGGACTGCTTCTTCATTGTTTTGACCTCTACCTTTACAGATTCTTCTCCAGGCAAGTCTGTAGTTCCCCACTAGCAGCCTCCGTTCTTCCTCTGCCTTCTGCTAGAGTTTTTGGGAGGATGGCACACTGGGGCATCCCTCAACAGGTACTTATGTTCCTGGCCCCACAGCACTTGAAGTAGCAGTCCTTCAGGCGCTGCAAGGAGTGCTGATGGAGCTGATCAGGCTGAAGTTGCCCCAGGCCTATTAACACAGGTTGAGGCAAGAATTCTGGGAGGGCAGAAATTTTTGATTTTCAAAGGTGGCAGAATGGCAAAAAGCCACCTGCATGATGGCTTTATCTCTGTTAATCAAACATGAATCCAGATATTGAATTCAATTATAGCATTTTTTAATAAATGTATATTTGGTGGGCTAGCTAAAGGTCAACTTTTTTCTCTTATTTGGTACTTAAGTACAAATTCTGTGGTCTGGCAGGGGTCAACAGATTTTTTTCTGTAAGGTGAAAAAAACTAAATATTATTCATTTTGTGGGCCATTTGGTCTCAGTCACAACTATTCAACTCTGCCATTGTAGCATAAAAGCAGCGATAAGCAATATGTTAATAAATAATTGTGGATGTGTGCCAATAAAATCTTATTTACAAAGAAGTTAGAAGATATATTTGACCTATAAACCATAGTTTGAGATTTCTTGCCTCGAACATCAAAGTGTCTAGGAAATCTAGAATTCTTTCAAGTTCATGAGATAACAGGAAAGATAAAAAATGTCAAGAACTCATAAGGACAATATGATATAAAAAAAAATGGGAGAAAATATGGCAGAGGAGTGAATGGGAGTCACGCTGACCTCCTCCTCCCAAGATCAAACTGGAATTGCACCTAAATAGTGGAGTAATCACCTGGAAAGCAATGGAACGATAGTGGGAGAGGAGCCTTGGAGCCGCGGACAGTGGATTCAACTCTCACACATCCCAACAGGTGAGAAGTGCGGTGGAAGCTCCAGAGGGTGGGCTGGGTGCCCATGGGCACTAGCACAGAGGGACATTGAAAGGGCCAGTTAGCTCCACCCAAGAACAACTGGGTCTGAATCATAAACAGGGACCTCTAAACTACAGCAGCTAAAACCAGGAAAATACAGACAAAATGCAACCACGAAAAGCTTAGGGGCACTCTCTGCCAGAAACAGGAGGCTGGGGATACAAAGAGACATTTAAAGGGCCAACGCAAAAATTGCAGTGGCAGCCACCCTCCTTGATCTCTGGGTCGAGGTGGCAGCAGGGTGGGCTGGTGCCTGGGAAAAGATTGGTGAGGAAAACTTTGGGAGGAGAACTGAGACTCCGGCAAGTGGAGCCCTGGTGATAATGTACCTCCCACTCTGCAGCTACCATCTCGCTCTGGCATAAGGGAATCAATTAACCTGCCTTTTGTGTGCTCTCCACGCAGCTTGTGCGCATGTGAGCTGGGGGGCTAAGTGCAGACTGGCTGGGAGAGCCTTGAGGAGAGACTGGATATGGAGGCTTTGGGGAAAGAATGGGAGGAGGAACTGGGGAGTCCCGACTCCCTGCCCGTTCTGTAGTCTCCATTGTGGGCTGGAAAGGCACACCCCCAAAGAGGCAGAAGAGGGGTGCGCTCGAACCAGACTGCCCACGATTGAAACGCAGTCTGCACAGGGGGTGGATCCTTGGCCAAAGCGGTCACAGAACTGCCCAGAGACCCCTGAGGAGAGATCGGAAAAGAGGAGGTGTTGGGGAAAGAACCGGAGGAGGAACCGGTGAGTCCCGACTCCTTCCCCTTTCCTAGTCTCCATTGTGCAGGAAGAGGCCATACCCCCAAAGAGCCAAAAGCCGAAAAGCACACAATAGAGAGCCCAAAACCACTCAGTGCAGGTGCACACACTTACGCCCGAGTGGCCGGGGAGGGTTGGCAAGTGTGTGTGTGGACCCACGCGGGCTGACGAGACCTCCCACAGGTTGGCACCGATGGGGCCTGCGAGGAAGTGTGCAGATCTGCAAGGGCAGGTGTAAATCAACCTGTGGGGGCGTACAAGTGCAGAGCAGTCCGCAGAAATAGTGGATCCTGGGCCAAAGGGGTCACAGAGCTTCCCAGAGTCCCTGAAGGAGAGACTGGAGACAGGATTAACTGGAGAGTCCTGGAGCTGACTTCCTCCCATTTCCGTAGTCTCCATTTGGCAAGGACAGGCAACGCATCCAAAGAGCCAAAAACGGGGAGAGCACACAATAGAAGACCCTAAACGCACCAATGCTGGGATGCCCGCTGGCATTGGGGGGCCAGGCGTGTACGCAGGTCGCGAAGAAGCCTCCTGGGCTGGGGCAAGCACAAGTGAGCCCAGGCGGGCAGGGGATCCTGCCGGGTTGGGGAGCACAATCAGGGAGCTGGCGTGAGAGTGCAGAGCGATCCACAGAAATAGTGGATCCCTGGCCGAAGGGGTCACAGAGCTGCCCAAAGCAGGAGTCAGACACAGACAGTAAACTCCTGGAAGACTCAAACAAATGACCCAAGGTCATATAGGGTCAACAACTGACATCATCAGAGGCAGGCCCAGAAAGAAAAGGAAAAATAATTAAACAAATAAATAAGCAAATAAATAAGCAAATAAAAAGACCCGCCTACTACCATAGAAGTTTAATCCACAAAGTCAGGAAATTTAGGCAGCCCAATTGAAGCAGAAGCAAAAATAAATAAATAAATTACTTAACAGACTCTCAAGTTCCCCACAAATGAGTGGAAAAGGGGACTCCCCACAGAGAGAGCTAAATGAAATAGAGGCGAGGAAACTATCTGATATTGAATTCAAAACAATGGCTCTAAGGAAGCTCAATGAGCTCGGCCAGCTCACAGATAACTATGAGAAACTGCAGAGAAACTATCAGGATATTACAACAAACTATATCAACCTGGAAAAGGACATAGAAACTGTCAAGAAGACACAAGAGGATATGAAGAATACCATGTCTGAATTGAAGAACACAGTAGAAGGAATCCAAAGCAGGCTGGATGAAGCCGAGGATTGAGTCAGTGAGATGGAAGATAAGGTAGAAAAAAGCTCCCAGAAAGAACAAGAAATGGAAAAAAGACTCAAAAAGAATGAAGAGGCATTTAGGGAAATGCAGAACAACCTGAAACACAATAATATCCGTATACTATCCAAAATTTATAAAGAATTTACAAAACTCAACATCAAAAAACAAAAAACAAACACAAACTGAAAAAACTCATCCAATTAAAAAATGGGCAAAGGACCTGAACAGACACTTTTCCAAAGAGAACATACGGATGGCCAATAGACATATGAAAAGATGCTCAATGTCATTAATCATCAGAGAAATGCACATTATAACCATAATGAGCTATCATTTCACACCTGTCATAATGGCTATCATCAATAAATCAACAAACAACAGGTGTTGGCAAGGATGTGGAGAAAGGGGAACACTTTTGTACTGTTGGTGGGAATGCAGACTGGCATAGGCACTGTGGAAAGCAGTGTGGACATACCTCAAAAAATTAAAAATGAATCTGCCTTTTGACCCAGGGAACCTGCTTCTGGGAATATATCTGAAGGAACCCAAGCACTAATTTGAAAGAACATAAGACCCCTATGTTCATTGCAGTGTTATTTACAATCACCAAGATATGGAAGGTGCTCAAGGTTCCTTCAGTAGATGAGTGGATAAACCAACTATGGGACATTTATACAATGGAATTCTACTCAGCCGTAAAAAAAAGGAAAGTTTTACCCTTTGTGACAGTATGGATGGACCTAGAGAATATTATGCTAAGTGAAATAAGTCAGGCAGAGAAAGACAAATACCATATGATTTTACTCATATATAGAATCTAAGGAACAAACTGAACTAACAAGCAACATAGAGACAGATTCACAGGTAGAGAGCAGGATGACAGCTAAGTGGTGGAGGGATTGAGCAAAAAGGAAAAAGGACTCATGGATATCGACTGTGGTGACTGTGGGGGTGGGGGGTAGTATAAGGGGACGAAATGGTAATGAGAAAAAATACAATGAAATAAACAAACAAACAAACAAAAAATAGGGATACCAGAAGGAGAAGAAGAGGAGCAAGGGATAGAGAAACTCCTCGAAAAAGTGATGATGGAAAATTTCCCCAATTTGAGGAGAGAAAGGGTCTCATGCATCCAGAAGGCACAGAGGGCCCCATTCAACAGGGACCCAAGGAGGCCCACTCCAAGACACATCATCATTAAAATGGCAACTCTCAAAGACAAAGAGAGAATCCTGAAGGCAGCAAGGGAGAAGGAGAAAGTAACATACAAGGGGGCCCCGATACGCCTAGGAGCTGGCTTCTCAACAGAAACACTACAATCCAGAAGGGAATGGCAACAAATATTCCAAGTCATGAAAAGCAAGGGCCTACAGCCAAGGCTGCTCTACCCAGCAAGGCTCTCAATTAAAATAGAAGGGGAAATAAGGAGTTTCCCAGACAAAAGAAGGCTAAAAGAATACACCTCCACCAAACCAACACTACAAGATTGCTAAAGGGACTGGTTTAAGAAGATGAAGGAAAAGAGTGAGAAAGAGAAAAACACAGGTACAAACAGAAAAAATGAATAAGTTTCTATCAGTAATAACTCTCAGTGTAAATGGACTAAATGCCCCAATCAAAAGACACAGGGTAGCTGAATGGATAAGAACACATGACCCACACATATGCTGCCTACAAGAGACCCACCTCAGAGCCAAAGACCTACACAGATTGAAAGCAAAGGGCTGGAAAAAACAATTCCAAGCAAATGGGCAAGATAAGAAGGCTGGAGTTGCAATACTTACATCAGACAAAATAGATTTCAAAACAAAGACCATAAAAAGAGACCCAGAGGGGCACTTTATAATACTTAAAGGAAGAATCTATCAAAAAGACATAAACATTGTAAACTTATATGCTCCCAATATAGGAGCCCCCAAGCATATAAGGAAATTGTTGGAAGACTTCAAAAAAGATATAGACAGCAACACACTGATACTAGGGGATTTCAACACTCCACTGTCAAAAATGGATAGATCTTATAAACAAAACATTAATAAACATATTGTGCAGCTAAATACGCACTGAATCAAATAGACTTAACTGACATATATAGAACCTTACATCCCAAAGAAGAAAAATACACATTCTTTTCAAATGCTCATGGCAATTTTTCAAAGATAAACCACATAATAGGACACAAAACAAGCCTCAGAAAATTCAGGAAAATTGAAATAATACCAAGCTTTTTTTTCAGACCACAAGGGCTTGTAACTGGAAATCAACCTCAAAGATAAACTTCAAAGACTTGCAAACTCATGGAGACTGAACAGTAGACTATTAAACAATGAATGGGTTAATAATGAGATAAAAGAAGAAATCAAAGAATTTCTGAAACAAATGAAAATGAACAGACTACAGTCCAAAACCTATGGGACACAGAAAAGGCAGTCCTGAGAGGGAAGGTCATAGCAATACAAGCTTATGTAAAAAATATAGAAACATTTCAAATAAAAGACCTAACACTACAACTTCAAGAATTGGAGAAACAACAACAAATAAATCCCAGAGCGAGTAGAAGGAAGGATATAGTCAAGATTAGAGCAGAACTGAATGACATAAAGGATTGTCAGAATCTACTCTAAACAATTATATGCCAAGAAATTTGAACACTTCATGAAATGGACAAATTTCTAGAAAAGTATAATCTTCCAACACTGAAGGAGGAAGACACAGAAAGCTTGAACAGACCTTTAACAGCCGGGGAAATTGAAGCAGTAATCAAGAAACTCCCAGCAAACAAAAGCACAGGTCCGGACAGTTTCACAGGAAAAATTTACAAAACATTTAAGGAAGAGCTGACCCCTGTCCTTCTCAGACTATTCCAAAAAATCCAAGAGGAGGGAGGACTCCCAGATTCTTTTTATGAGGCCAGCATCACCCTAATCCCAAAACCAGATAAAGACCCTACAAAGAAAGAAAACTGCAGGCCAATTTTGCTGATGAACATAACGCTAAAATCCTCAACACAATATTGGCAAACTGCATTCAACAATACATTAAAAAGATTATCCACCATGACCAAGTGGGATTCATCCCTGGGATGCAGGGATGATTCAATATATGCAAGTCAATAAATGTGATACATCACATAAATACAAGGAAAGACAAAACCACATGATCATCTGGATAGACACAGAAAAAGCATCCGATAAGGTACCGCACCCATTTATGATAAAAACACTCAGCAAAATGGGAATAAATTGGGCATTCCTCAACGTAATAAATGCCATTTTTGTAGAAAAACCTACAGCCAACATCATACTCAATGGACAAAAACTGAAAGCTTTCCGACTAAGATCGGGAACATGACAAGGATGTCCACTTTCACCGCTTCTTTTCGACATCGTATTGGAAGTCCTAGCCACAGTGTTCAGACAAGAAAAAGAGATAAAAGGCATCCAAATAGGAAAGGAGGAAGTAAAGCTATCATTGTTTGCAGATGACATGATAGTGTACATAGAGAACCCTGTAGACTCTACCAAAAAACTCCTCAACCTAATCAGTGAATTTGGCAAAACAGCAGGATACAAAGTCAACATTCAGAAATCAAAGGCATTTTTGTACACCAGCAAAGAAATAGAAGAAGAAGAAATCAGAAAAAAAATACCATTCGATATAGCAAGAAGAAAAATAAAGTACCTAGGAATAAATTTAACCAAAGACGTAAAAGACCTGTACGCAGAACACTATACAACATCGAAGAAAGAAATGAAGGAAGACACAAATAAATGGAAGCAAATACCGTGCTCATGGATTGGAAGAATTAATATCATCAAAATGTCCATACTACCCAAAGCAGTTTATAGATTCAATGCAATCCCTATTAAGATACCAATGACATATTTCACAGAAATAGAACAGAGATTTCAAAAATTTATATGGAACCATAAATGACCCCGAATAGCCGCAGCAATTTTGAGAAAGAAATACAAAGTAGGAGGGATCACAATACCGGACATCAAACTCTACTTCAAAGCCACCATACTCAAAACTATCTGGTACTGGCACAAGAACAGACCCATAGACCAGTGGAACAGAATAGAAAGCCCATAAATAAGCCTAGGTCTATATGGGCATCTAATATTTCACAAAGGGGGCAGAAACATAATATGGGGCAGTAATAGCCTCTTCAACAAATGGTGTTGGGAGAGCTGGACAGCTACATGCAAAAAACTGAAATTGGATCATCAGCTGACACCATACACAAAAATAAACTCAAGATCGATAAAAGACTTAAATATAAGCCACAACACCATAAAAGTCCTCGAGGAGAATATTGGCAGGAAACTCTCAGATATCCCACGCAGCAATTTTTTCACTGATATATCTCCTAAAACAAGGGACATAAAGGAAAGAATAAGCAAGTGGGACCTCATCAAAATAAGAAGCTTCTGCATGGCGAAAGAAAACATCAGCAAAGTGAAAAGGGAGCCAACCCTATGGGAAAATACATTTGCTAATGATACATCAGATAGAGATTTGATCTCCAAGATATATAAAGAACTCACTCGACTCCACTCCAAGAAGACAGACGATCCAATCAAAAAATGAGCAAAAGACCTGGGCAGACACTTTTCCAAGGAGGAGATACAGAGGGCCCACAGACATTTGAAAGGATGCTCAGCATCACTAGCCATCAGAGAAATGCAGATCAAAACCACCATGAGGTACCACCTCACATCGGTCAGAATGGCCATCATAAACAGATCCACAAACAACAGGTGCTGGCGAGGCTGTGGAGAAAAGGGAACCCTAGGACACTGTTGGTGGGAATGCAGACTGGTGCAGCCATTGTGGAAAGCAGTGTGGAATTTCCTCAAAAAGCTGAAAATGGAACTGCCTTTTGATCCAGTGATTCCCCTGCTAGGACTATACCTTAAGAAACCCAAAACACCAATTCAGAAGAACCTATGCACCCCAATGTTCATAGCAGCACAATTTACAATAGCCAAGTGTTGGAAGCAACCTAAATGCCCATCAGTAGATGATTGGATCAAAAAACAGTGGTATATTTACACTATGGAATACTATGCAGCAGAAAGAAAAAAAGAACTACTAAACTTCGCGACAGCATGGGTAGAACTCGAGAGCATTATGCTAAGCGAAATAAGCCAGGGGGTGAAAGACAAATACTGTATGATCTCACCTATAAGTGGAACCTAACCAACAAAACAATGATGCAAGGAAAAGAAGACCAGAAACACTGAAAGGGAAAGAAACCAACAGAGACAAGAGGGAAGGAGGGGTGTGGGGGAGAAAGGAAGGGAAGGGGAAAGTCAAGGAACATATAGCAAGGACTCATGGACAAAACCAGAGGGGAAAAGTTGAGGGAGGGAGGGAGGGATGGAGAGAGGGAGTAAGGGAAAGTGGTGGGGGCTAGGCAGAGACAAATGTATTTGAAAAAATAAATTAATTAATTTTAAAAAATCACTCAGTATAAAGAATTCAGTCTATGTTTTTTGGTCAGATACTTATCCAACTGTCCTTTATATATGGATATAGGTGGTTATAGTATTAAATTGTTATGGTAATTTTAGTGTTTAAATATTTTCTTAAAAACCGTTTTCTGGACCTGTCTGGTGTGGCTCAGTTGTTTGGGAGTCATTCTGTAAAAGCAAAGGCTGCCAGTTTGATTCCCAGTCAGGGCATATGCCTGGGTTACAGGTTCAGTTCCCGTGTTGGGGCATGTTTGAGAGGCAACAAATAATATTTCTCTCTTGCATCAATGTTTCCCTTCTTCTCTTTCTCCCCCTTTACTCTCTCTCTAAAAATAAATAAAAATCTAATAAAATCTATTTTCTGAATAAAACTTGACTTGTAATATTAATTAATTCCTATAATATTAGAGTTTCCATGAAGTCAATAAAAAAATCTTTCTAATAATCTTTCAGGCTACTGGTCACTCTCTTATTTGATATTATGTTTATGTTCGTGAGAACATGACTGAGGTGGAAATGATGATGAGTGAAACATTTAGTTTTCGGCTTTAGTTTCCTTATCTTTACAACAGGAAAAGTAGAACCTGTTATGTTTACTAAAGAGAATGACAGTATTATCTTAATGGTAGGTATAAATCCATGTCCTTCATTCATTAGCTGTTGTGAGAAAATTACTTTAGAAGGAACAGAAAAAGAACCCTATATCTGTCTCTCATGATTTGATTCTTTATTTTCTTCTTTCCTCTTCAATACCAGTTACAGACAGCTGACTATCTTCCATATACTTTCTCTTCTGCTCTCATAGATAAGGGTTAGTAAGGTGGTGGGGAGCTCCAGGAGAATTAAAATGCTTTAAACAGGATGGCTCGGCCATAATGCATCCTGTCTGGAGAATTGCTCGTATAATTCTTAGGCCAATTGTTGAGATCGAAGACTATATCTGCTTATATGTGAGGGTCTGAGGTTAGAAAAGAAGAAATAACAATACACTACCAGGAAGAGAAAATTTTATACATAAAAAATTATATATATATATATATATATATATAATGAATGAGTACAGTGGATTAGTGGCCTGTCCAGATGGTGTTAGATAGCCTCACACCAGCTCTATGTGCCCACTTTCCTGAGTCTACGTGTTTTTTTCCTAAGCACTGTAGTTCATGGCTATTCAATATGGGAGTCCAAAAAATTGGTTCCTTTGTCTGTTTCCTTTAAGTACAAACTGAGGTGTACTTTACACTCTACCAAGATCTGACTGAGTCTGGGATTTTGACTGAAGCTGTACTCTTATTTGGCTTCTTCCCTTTTCTTGCCTGCTTTATTTATTCTCTCTCTGGTTTCTCTGTAATAAATCACTTTAATAAAATTTTTACATTCAAATCCTTAGTTTAAGTTCTGTTTCTGGGAGAACCTGATTGAAGACAACAGACCACCACAGTTCCTTAATAAATGGAATAGCTATAACTTTAAGTTACATTACATTTAACACAAATATGCACATAATTTATAAAGAAGTGTCTACCCACCTGTCAACAAATGCATGGTGAAGAAGGAAAATGGGATCGTTGGCAGATCCTTGTACCTGAGACATTGTTCCATTCATATACATGTGCAAGGCATTGTGCATAGTGCTTTTAGAGGCATCGGCCACCCCAGTAAGTGGACTAGCAAATCCTGTTAGTAAAAAGAATATTGAAAAAAATTATTAACGTTAGTGATTGAAAATCTAAGTGATAATTTGATTTGTTTTACAATAACAAGTGAAAGCCTAATTCAAATTCATAAAATGAATAATTAAATTAATTCTGTATTGGAACATTTTACATTCTTATGCCCAGTATTTAATAAATCTTTTTGGAATTGAATGATATTAATCTGGGTACAATGAACTGATTAATCAGATAAATTAAGTCGAGCCAATTTGTGCTCCCTTTTGAGGCTTCCGCCTATTGTTCTTCCTTTAGATGCTGAAAAGTAGTTAGACCTTTTAAAATAATAATCAGCATAGCTATTCTCACTTCAGTCTGTAACACACTGAGAACAGATCTTTCTAGCCTGCCATGTGTCCTTTTACTTTCCAGTTCTGGTGGTTACTTTTAATTTTGGTTTCTGGTTCCAGAGAAAGTATAATATGCATGACCTTCCACATCGCTGTGCATTTTCAATGGTCTGGGGTCTGGGGGGAGGTGGGGGCATCAGGTGAGAGGTGTGTTTGATTTTGCAAAACATTCATTTTAGAACTCTATCAAATTGTTCCACTCATTGCATCAGGAATACTAACAGTAGAAATCATAGTTATATTAAGAGCTATTATTTTCTGAATGTTAATTGGGATAAATGCTTTTTTTGGTGATATATGCCCTTGAATCTACAGCATCTTTTACTATTAGAAATTATTATTCCCATTGTAAATAAGAGAAAACTGAGGCTCAGAGAAGATCTGAGTTTCCCCTAGCTATGGAAGTAGTGGTAGAGTTAGGATTTTAACTCATTTTAATTCAACTTCAAGATCTGAGCTCTTGATATTTTGTGTTCTCTCTCGCATACTCCCTGGGAAGAGGTAGAATAAGATGTCATTCAAGTTCACTCAGGAATAACATAAAATATAAGCAGAACTCAAGACTCAAAACTTTCTTCTCATGAATAATTAGGTCAATACTCAGAAAGATGTCAGAGTAACAAAGTTAAATTCTAAGCTGGAACCAAGTTAGGGAGAAATGACCAAGGCCATATTATTGAATTTCAGCATTTATAAATATCAAGCAAGCAGAAACTGTAAGATGATGATAATGTAGGATAGGCACCGTGAAGGCACTACAATTTGGGCAGGGGAGGTCTAGCTTTATTTTATGCAATTAGGATTTTGTAATCCACCTCTTTATTTTTAAAAGTATAGTTCTTGACTATTGTATTTGATGCTTGGAGGTTCAGAGTAGTTCTGCCCTCTCACCTGTGGATTTATTCCCTTCCTTTAGCTATTTGAATTCATTCTAAGAGATCATACTCAGCTCTGGTACCACTGGAAGCTTAGCACATGAGCAATCACTTACATCCCATCTGAACTCTCTTATCTATGTCAGCTTTTATGATTGACAATCACTATGTGCAGGAACTTTTCTAAAAGTTCGACATGATTAATTTCATATAATCTTAAGAATGACCCTACAAAGTAAGTATCTTCATCATCTCCATTATATAGACTTGGAATGAAGGGGCTAAGAGAGGTCAAGTAACTTGTCTAAGGTTAAAAAACAAGTAAGAGGAGCTAAGGTTAGAATACAAGCCTGTTTTGTTCCAGGGCCCACGCTCTTAAATGCATGCTTTACTGTCTTTCCCATATAGCAATGAATCACATTTCATGCAAGGCAAAGTTCTGTAGAGCAATGGACTTCCAGCTTTTATTCTTAAGTAGCATCAAATTAAAAATTTTAAATTACACATTATATATGTTCTCACTTATTTTTAAGTAGATTTCTAAATGTTTTAATCATAGCTATAAATAGTTTCAGAGGACATGACTTCAGGGATGTTATAAATAGCATAAATTTAAAACTAAGAATTTAATATCACTTTTAGAAAATATATCTTATTCACTATCATTTATGTAAAAATACCTAAACATACTTTATTATACTCTAAAATTTTATGGGGATTCCTTTCTTTACTTAATCTCTTGCTTTTGTTCTATTTTCCCACAGAGTTATATTTAAATGTTATATGTTATACTTGAAAAAATTTTTAAAAAGCTGTTACATCAGCCCATCTTTTCTGCAACTGTAGATATAAATATTTAAACTTGTAAAAAATTTCATGTGACCATTAACCTAATCTTTTGGATTAAGTTATCATTAAATAATTTAGCTATATTTTTAAATTTTCAATTACCATTGACACACAATACTAGATTAGTTTCAGGTGTACAACATAATAATTAGACATTTATATAACTTAACCCAATTCGTCTGACGCTATACATAGTTATTACAATATTATCGGTTATACTTCCTATGCTGTACTTTACCTCCCCATACCTGTTTTTATAACTGGTGATTTGTACACCTGAAATAATTATTAGACCCTGGCTGGGTAGCTCATTTGGTTAGAGCATCATCTTTATAAGCCAAGGTTGCAGGTTTGATCCCCCGTGAAAGCACATACAAAACACAACAACTGAATGCATAAATAAGTGGAACAACAAATCGATGGTTCTCTCTCTCTGTATCAAATCAATACATAAAATAATAATTAAATATAAAAGTAAAATTTTATTAAAAATTTATTTTTTGATATTGATGAAAGAATCAATAATTGTTAATTAAAAATTAATTCAGAGATTAATGAATGAATAGTATTCATCATTAGAAAGAATAAAGTTCAACATAAATTCTATTCTAAATTTTTAAAAATAAATTTAAGTCCTAAGAAAACGTTCTTCTCATGAATAATTAGGTTAGAATAAAAATATATTTATATGAATTTCACTTAATTATTTGAACTCCTTTTTAGTTACATATGCCAAAAGTGATCCAGGATCTAAATAATCTGACCCATCAGCTGACAATGTAATAAATAATTCTTTAATGAAAGCAATCATAAATTATAAATTCATTTACAAATCACTTGACTTGCAGTACTTTTGCTACCTAGTTGATCGAGTCATTCCCTTCAGCAACATTGCCACAGTATTTTGAATTCTCTGCTTGTAAGTTTTCACTCTTTGTGGGAAAGTGCTGTGTTGAGAATGGATTCAGGCATGGGGGAAAGGTATGCCTTTCTTCTGAAAAGTCAGGGAAGGGAGACTATGAAAGTAGAGATGGTAAAGGAGCAGCCTCAGGAGTATTCTCACTCAGATTCATTGCAGCAAAGTGTTCTTGCGGGGAGGACCTGGAAATAAATTTCCTTAAAGCTCTCTATGCTGTGTACCCTTTAGAGAATCTTAGTGAACCTGCAGTAGTGTGTCCATCCAAGTTTGAAGGTACCACTATAGAGGAAGGACTTTTAGGGCTAATGAGACCACAGTTTAAATTCTACATTACTTTCAGAAAGTATGACCTTTGCCAAGTTAGTTATCTTCTTTGAACCTTGGTTTCATTATTGGTAGGAGAAAGAGTAACTAATGCCTATCTCTACAATTTTGATGAGGATTAATTTTGATAGCACACATGAAACACCTAATATAGAATCTGGTACAAACTGGATGCTTCCTCGGTAGCAGCTATCATTTTTATAAGTTCATTGAATTTGATAAATGCGTGCTTACCACGAGAGCTAGTAAGGCTAGCAGAAAAGCCTCTTCTGCCAGAACTTACTGCTGGCAGGGCCCATTCCAGCACCAGACACTCTTCCCTTCCTGAACTCCATTACTTTACAGAAACCTGCTTGCTTCATGCCTTCATTCAACATTAGGTGCTCTTGGGTGATCCTAGGAGATAGGACTGCCATTCTAAGTGTGTTTTCAGCAAGACTAGTGTTTCTTCACTCACTTCTTTTGTTAACTTGCCAGGTGTTACATTTAGGAAAGCTTCCAATGTTATTAGGAGGGACATCTGAATAAGAAGCAGATGGGGTTTGTCAGAACACAGGGTCTGGCAAAAGGTTTACTTGAGTGTGGTTGGTAGGATATGTGAATGTCTTGCATGAGATGGACAGCAATTTGAACACTTCACCTAAAATTTCACATGGTGTGTTTGAGTGTTATATTGTTATGTTACAGAATTACATGCTTATGATTTTGTAATAAAAAGAGGTGTTATTTGTGCCAGACCCTATACATTATGATATATGCCCAGAAATAGTACAGACATAGAGGTTGGACAAATACTCAGTCTCCTTGTGAAAGATTACCAGATTGTTAATATAGACAACATGATTATATTAACAATTTTAAATGAATTATGTATATCTTGTCTCTTCAAGTAGACTGGAAATGCCTCAGGAGTAGGGACCAAATTCTTTTCTTTGATTTTCCACAGCAAAAGCAGAGCCTTGCACATCTTTCTGTTAAAAAGAAAACCAATCATAAAATACTTAACCATCTTTCACTTGCACAATCCTATAGTGACTAGAAATAGGAAGGATACATTTCTCTCCATAAAATCTATGAGGGGCCTTCAAAGTGGCCTCAGATTCTTAAGTCACAAAATAGAGAAAATGTCATGGATGTGGATAATATAAAAATGTCAATAAACTGTTTTCTATTTTACTTTTTTACACATTTATTTCTTTGGGTGATAAATCACTTTGGAAAAAATAAATGATTACACTGACATCAATAGCTTCTCTTGTTGCTATTTTACTCTATTTTAGACGAGCAAGTCAAAGAAGAAATTTTAGACATCAAGTGTGTAGTAATAATTCATACAACAAGCTTTTCAAACATCTTTCATGTATGTGATCTCATTTGAATCCCAGGACTACTTGTGATATAACCATTACCATGCTCCAATTTTGCAAATGAGAAAACCTAAGTTTATAGAAGTTAAATAACACACCTAAATTCTAGCTTGTGGTGATTGCAGGGAGTGGGTAAGGAGGAGGTGGTAGAAGAGGGTATAGGGGTGGTGAATGGTAATAGAAAAAATACAATAAAAATGAACCATTAAACTCAATAAATAAAAAATTTAAGCTAGTAATTGAGGGAATCAAGGAATGGAATATAGCTCTGATTGATTTCAAAACCCATGCTTTTTTCCTGTACACCAGAATTTGATTGTGTCTAATCAAATTCTGACTTGCTGACACACCTTAGAAACCTTTTTCATATGTACTATGAAATGAATTTACTGACTTGCTATTTTCATCCATTAACTGCAAAGTGCAGAATGTGTTATTACTGCACTTTTGTCCAAGGATTCCCCATGGGTAGAAAGTCTAAAAAGCCAGCAGGGACCTTGTTAGCAGTCACAGATGCCAAAATGGCTCAAAGTTCTTTGGGAAGGACAATGACAGTTGCCCAAATTACTCTGTGCTATGCCTTTAAATCTGCATGCTACATTCCCACCAGAAATTAAAAAACACAGTTTCAGACGCAATCCATATTAAGATACCAATGATGTACTTCACAGAAATAGAACAGACATTTCAAAAATTTATATGGAACCATAAATGACCCCGAATAGCCGCAGCAATTTTGAGAAAGAAAAACAAAGTAGGAGGGATCACAATACCGGACATCAAACTCTACTACAAAGCCACTATACTCAAAACAATCTGGTACTGGCACAAGAACAGACCCATAGACCAGTGAAACAGAATAGAAAGCCCAGAAATAAGCCTAGGTCTATATGGACATCTAATATTTCACAAAGGGGGCAGAAACATAAAATGGAGCAATAATAGCCTATTCAAAAAATGGTGTTGGGAGAGCTGGATGGCTACATGCAAAAAATGGAAATTGGATCATGAGCTGACACCATACACAAGAATAAACTCAAGATCGATAAAAGATTTAAATATAAGTCGCAACACCATAAAAGTCCTAGAGGAGAACATTGGCAGGAAACTCTCAGATATCCCACGCAGCAATTTTTGCACTGATATATCTCCTAAAACAAGGGACATAAAGGAAAGAATAAGCAAGTGGGACCTCATCAAAATAAGAAGCTTCTGCACGGCTAAAGAAAACATCAGCAAAATGAAAAGGGAGCCAACCCTATGGGAAAATACATTTGCTAATGATACATCAGATAGAGGTTTGATCTCCAAAATATATAAAGAACTCACTCGACTCCACTCCAAGAAGACAGACGATCCAATCAAAAAATGAGCAAAGAACCTGGGCAGATGCTTTTCCAAGGAGGAGATACAGAGGGCCCAGAGGCATTTGAAAGAATGCTTAGCATCACTAGCCATCAGAGAAATGCAGATCAAAACCACCATGAGGTACCACCTCACACCGATCAGAATGGCCATCATAAACAGATCCACAAAAAACAGGTGCTGGCCAGGCTGCGGAGAAAAGGAAACCCTAGTACACTGCTGGTGGGAATGCAGACTGGTGCAGCCATTGTGGAAAGCAGTGTGGAATTTCCTCAAAAAGCTGAAAATGGAACTGCCTTTTGATCCAGTGATTCCCCTGCTGGGACTATACCTTAAGAATCCCAAAACACCAATTCAGAAGAACCTATGCACCCCAATGTTCATAGCAGCACAATTTACAATAGCCAAGTGTTGGAAGCAACCTAAATGCCCATCAGTAGATGATTGGATCAAAAAACAATGGTACATTTACACAATGGAATACTACACAGCAGAAAGTAAGAAAGAACTACTGAACTTCGCAACAGCATGGATGGAACTCGAGAGCATTATGCTAAGCGAAATAAGCCAGGGGGTGAAAGACAAATACTGTATGATCTCACCTATAAGTGGAACCTAACCAACAATACAAAGATGCAAGGAAAATAAGACCAACAACACTGGAAGGAAAAGAAATGAACAGAGACAAGAGGGATGGAGGGAGGGGGGCACGGGGAAAAGGAAAGGAATGGGAGGGTCAGGGAATGTGTAGCAAGGTATCAAGGACAAAACCAAAGGGGAAGGATTGAGGGAGAGGCGGGGGGCGGGGGCAGGGGAAGTTGGTGGGGGGAAGGCAGAGACAAATGTATTTGAAAAAATAAAGAAAATAAATTAAATTAAAAAATAATAATAAAAGAAAAAAGAAAAAAAGAAACACAGTTTCAGGCTAGTGATAACAATAAGAAATTTCAACTTATCAATCTGTCTCTTTCTCTTTCATTTCTTTCCTAGTAGTACTCTGAGAGTGTTTATTTAATATTGATGCCTGTAGCTCCGATCTCTGGAGATTCGTGTTTAATTGTACAGAGTTGGGCTCAGGCACTTGGAGTTTTAAAAACACCTCAGGTGATTTTAATGTGCAACCAGGGTTGAATTCACCAACATAAGCTAAATTGCTCTCCCTCCTTTAAACTTGAACTCACATTTTAAAACCTTTATTAAATATATTATTTATCTGAATATATTATTTCCTTCACTTGAAGTGTTCTCCTCCTATATTCTGACAGTCTAAAAATGCTTCTGCCTTTAAAACCTCACATCAGTCACTTCTGTATTTACATTGATAACTGTTCCAGTGTGGACCCTTGAAAATGATGATGTTTAAAAAATTGAGCAACTACTAAGTGGCAGGCACTGGGTTGACATTATCACACATCATCTTATTTAATTCAGTATGCTCCTTTCTAGGAAGCTGGGCTGTAGATATACTTTACCTTGCCTGTTGGATTTTGAAATGTGGAAAAGTATGTTGTTAAATTTTCAGAACACAGTACATTTAATTTGTTTGATTTAGTTGTATTTTAAGTGAATCTCTAACCAATTTAATATTTCATAGAGTTTCACAGATTTAATTGGAGAAAAAAACAAAAGTAAGATAGAAAAATATACATTAGTCACCTGAAGATGGAAGAGAAGTGACTGTTAGAGCCACTGGCTATATTCCCCATAATTTACATTTCTACTGTGTCACTTAATTCAGAAAACTATGACATGCATAGCCTCACAAGTTTACACACAATCATTTTAGGAGGTTCTATTTGATGGCCTGGGTACTTTAAAAAGGCTTGTATTTTAAACTAATTGCAGCAGAAATATAATATTATAGATCAGAAAGGATTCTGGATCTAAGCAAGTCTTTAGGTATAAAAAAAAGCATTAACTTTTACTCCAATTCAAGTTTTCTCAAATAAAGTGCTAGTCCTCCAGCCATAAATGTAATAATTAGCATTTATATTTATTAGAATATACTTTTAATTTGACTCAGGAAATTCTATCACCTACAGAAACAGAGCAATGAAGTATATGTAGTGGTGGGTGATTGTTTCTTGCCATATAATTACATATTAAATGGTAGTTAAGGTCACAGATGCTCCACAAAATCTGTGATCATCAAAAGTATGGTCTCAGAACCAGCAACATGATGTGTAGACTTGTTTGAAATGCAGATGCTCTACCCCTACTAGAGACCCACTGAATCAGAATGTCAGTGGGACCCACCATGTGCATTAATAAGTCTTCCAGGAAATTCTAATATGCACTGAGTTTGAGAACTACTGCTCTAATTATTTTCAGTTTTTGCACAAAGACAACATGAATCAGTCATAATGAGTCATAGTCCTCTCTGTAAACTCAGCACAGGAGAAAAACAGAACTATTTCATGTGTTTTCACTTTAAATTGTTTATTATTTTAAACATCAAATTAATTTCTCTGGGTAACCTCAATGTTTGTTTGTGTGTGTTGTGTGTGTGTGCATGCACATGTCTAATCTTTTGCTTTAAATAACTGTATCATCCAGTGATGTCCTTCGACATTTCTTTGATCTTATTTCCAATTTATAAACACATCTATAGAATTATCTTAAACACCGAGAAAAATTATCTATTTATTCATTTAAAATTTGTCTGAAACTTGCTTTAAGATAAAATTAGATAATGGCTTTCTATAGTCTAAGGATAGATTTGTGTATTTGGAAAGACTTGGGAACATTGAACCACACAGCAAAATAATTTAGTTCACTAAGTTGTGCAGACTGAAATAAGCAAAGATCTTTATAAACAAAAGTATTATTTAAGCTCTATTCTCTTTCTGCTCTTATGACTGAATTGATAATACTTGGTATTTTTTAATATATTTCATTGGGTAAGCTAAAACATTTAAAATATATTAATACTAACCATTTTTTAAACAAAGTTAGAGTAACTAATTATCCTAGTGTCTTCCCCCAGGCTGCTCTGGTTTTAGCACTGAAAGTCTTGTGTACTAGGTAGGCCAGCTTCATAAGCATGCAACTGAGTTACCCAGAGGTGCCCATGCTTGGTTTAATTTTCTCTGATATTGCTATCTTGAAATTCTTAATAATTTTCAAATGAGGTGTCCAATGTTTTCATTTTTCACCGGGTCCTACAAATTATGTAGCGTATCCTGGTGCTCAGAAAGACCACATTAGTCCCAAACAGACAGTCAGTTGCCTTGCAAAGTTTCTATGTAACAACCCTTCATTGGCTTGATTAGATAGGCCCTTTCCATAATATACAAGTCAATTAAATCATTTAAATGTGTCCTACTATCTCACTTATATCTTTGCTTTTTAATTAGGCAAGATCACTTAATGATATTTTAATATGCAAGTCACATATTCCATATCTATAATTTTCCATAATGAATATTATAACAAACATTATTTGCACTACATATTATAGGTCACAAAACACTTTCAGGCACATTTTCTCATTAGGCAATCCCAGTAGTATAGTAGCAATAGATTAAGAATTAAATCTCAGAGGAGAAGTCAGGGGGAATATGGAGAATATTTTGATTTGTAATTTCTGTCAGCTTTTATGGTATAAGTATTTCATGATTGTTCATTTCAAAGTATCAACTTAATGTCCCTGAGTAAAGAGTTTGAAAAAGAGGCTATCAACTCTCATAGCAGATGTGTCAACTCCAGCACACTATTGGATGTTCCTCACCGAAGGGGGACAGAGTAAGTATGAACAAGCTTATACTTCAGATGAAGATACAACAGAGCTTGGGGAATCTAGATGACATATTAAAGGTCACACATTTTCTGAATGGCTAATTCAAAAGCTATATCTTCAGTCTTCAAATATCGAATCCCATGTTCTTCTCTTTATACTATTTTGTTTTTATCTTTCATATCTATAAACATATATAGGGATTACTGCTATGAGTGTATAATAAGAGCATAGATATGCCACTGATAAAAAGTTAACATTAAATAAAGTTAGTTGCAGGAAAACATAATAAAGATTCTACTTATAGTAAATTAAGGGTAATTATTTTTAAGATACTTTTATTAAAATTACTTAAAAAATAAAATAAAGTCACTTGAAAATATCTTTGAATTTTTCACAGGTGTGTTCACATTTATCAACCTTCAATTTCTAATACTGTTTCCTCATTACATATCACAAAGTCTCATCTGCACAATTTAATTATAAATGAAATATGATGCATACATTTTCTATTTCTCTTTGTTACTATTACTTAATTACCATTTGACAACAAATTCCTGACATTACTGTACTTTCAACTCTTGGTTGGTCGGCATTAGGCTAAGTGTTTCCTATGTTCTTATAAAAATTAGTGCTCATAGTAACTATATAAAAAAGATGGGAATATTCTTTTCTAGTTTTTTTCTAGTCCTAAGAGTACCTTTGTTTTACTTTTTTTTCCCCCATAAAAATGCTGAAAAAAACTGAGGCACCTGATCCAGGCCAGTTTTCCATGATATACTTGACAGGGTAGAGAAAGCCTTTCACAGTGGCTTCCAGGCTCCCTCTCCCTTTGGAGACTTTAGAAGCTTCCTATCATAGTACTTCAGATGGCATACAATCAGCCAGATGAATCTGATTCTTGTCACAAAACACAAAGGCTGGAATTCTTTGGTAGTGCCACCGATATGCAAGTATAAGACAGATGTTCACCTCCTGAAGACCAATGTTTGTTTCTGTCAAATTTAATTCCCTGAGTTTCAAATATTTGTGGAAGGTATAATTGCAGCTTAGAGATTGCTTTTAAAAAGTAATTCGAAGTAGAAAGTACTATCACTTTGTTATACTTTGGGTGTCAGTTCAATTTTGGACTAATGCTTTTCTGAAACAATTTTTATCTGCTAAGAGTTCTCAAATGCTAGTCTACTCCATTGTTTAAAGTTTGGTTTCTTTATGGAGCTAGAAAATCAGTGTGTTGGCATGCAAGAGTGACTTTATTAATGACATTTTCCTATTACAGGGACTGTTCTAAGTATATTACAAATATTAACTGGAGTAATCTTTGCTAACAACACATGAGGTAGGTACTGTTATTATCTTCAATTTGTAAATGAAGGACTTCAAGTAAAGACAGGTGAAACTTGTTAAAAGTCATCTGGCTAGTAAGAGATAGTATTAGGATTTTCACCCAGAGAGTCTGACTCTTAACCATTGCTCTCTGCTTCCTCTAAAATTAGGTCACTGTATTTGGAAGACTTGGGGACATGACCTCCCCTGTTGATGATCCAGTTTTGTACCTATTAGCTGTATGACAATGTCAA
Source organism: Pteronotus mesoamericanus (assembly GCF_021234165.1). NCBI lineage: Eukaryota > Metazoa > Chordata > Mammalia > Chiroptera > Mormoopidae > Pteronotus > Pteronotus mesoamericanus. The sequence continues at coordinate 14,769,490 of NW_026555135.1, read as the reverse complement.
ATTATTTAAATTCTCTGAATCTCAGTTTCCTCATCTGTGAGAGGAATGTAATAGCAAATGTTATAAGGCTTTTGAGCAGAGTAACTAAAATAATAAATGTGAAAAGTTTTAGGAGTAGAAAAATGTTGACATCCACAGGACTCTGAAATTTGTAAGACTATTTTATTAGGCTATTGGAAAGTACTTGTAACTTTTCCCCCTTTTCTTCTTTGCATTTTACCTGACTTGCTTCAACTCATCCTTGAGGATATCAGATCTTCAGTTAGGTTTTCTCTTACAATAAACACTTGATTAGGTACCGCTATTTAATAACACTTATACTTCCCTCTTTTTAGTCATTTACTCCCTTTAGATTATAATTAGGTATTAAAGGTTCAGTTCTTAATTAGACTGTAAGTTCCAAAAGAGAAGGATTTGTATCACATTCACAGTTATTCTTGTGTTCTGCAAAGTGCCTGCACACAGTGGATGCTTTATAAATGTTTGTTGAATAAATAAATATGGACTATTTATTTCTCTTTCTAAAACATGTAACTCCATTTGCTAACATAATTTTGAAATTAGTTAAGCTAAAAATTTTTGGAATGTGCCCATAACATTCTATGGTTTGTGTCTAAGATAGGTCATAGCTCTGAACCTGGCTCTTATGTTCTCATTTATTAGGCCATTGTCTCAATATTCCCCTGATGGAGTACTTAATTAGATATAGAGAAAGAATTAAGCAGCTTGTATGAAAAATATCCATGATATTTCTCAGTATGGAGATGATAATAGAAGTTAGGAGATAAGAGCTAGGTTATTCTTCACTCAAACAAAGCATGTTAATGAAAACAATGATTCATCCACAAATTATGAAATATACTTTGAGAGATGCCATTAGAAAGGAGAATACACAATGGTTAATAGAACAGAATTTCATGGCCTTTTTCTACTTGGGAAAGAATTGGATAAGTGGAAAAATATTGTAGGAGGGAGGGAAAATAAAGCAATGACAAATGAGAGAAAATAAATTATCTTTTTCAGCCAAGAATTGAGGCTAGAATATAAATAAGGTAGCTCAGTACCAAGCTAAAACCCTAAGCAATTACTAACTCCTATAGGGGGAAAAGCTGAAAAGGCTCAAATAGAAAGACCCAACATGTCCATTCAATGTGTTCATGAAGATTATTTCCTCAAACTCCTGGATGTGCAACCAACTTCATATTCAGATGTGACCCTGTGAATGCAATGTGGCCAGGGGCATGTGGGCAGAAGGTAGGTAGGCCACATATTCCTTCTGTAGGACTCTCTAAACACACTGTTCCCTTATTGCCCCAAAAGATGTGGAGGATCCATCAGAGAGCTGGGGAATAGTGGAGTCACCAAAGTGCCCATGTAAAAGGTCATTCACCAAATATTAACATCTAAACTGGACATTGCGTGAACAAGAAATCAATTGTTATTAGGTTAGGCCACTAAAATTTGGTGGTTTGTTTGTTACAGCCCCTATGGTTTAGTCAGTTTAGGCTACTATAACCAAGTACCATAGACTGGGTACTTTGTTATAGGAAAAGGGGTTGTGTTAGAAATTGCTACTTTTTCCACTATTTTTCTCTTTTTACTAATAATGAATATCCTAGATGTAGTAGGGCAGATAGCTAGGCAATTACATTTTTCAGTTTCCTTTTAGAGCCAAGTGTGGCTTTACCTGTTGGACCATAGGACTAAAATGGAATTGATGATAGACACTTCTCATTTATGCCTTTAAATAGGAATGGACATGCGCTCCGCGTCCCACTTTGTGCCCTTCCTGCTACCTAAGATAGAGATATTAGAATGAAGATCTAGAGATGGCTGGGAGTTGAGGATGGTAGACCTGCACTCTCTGTCCTGGATTATTTGTCTCTGCATTGTTTCATAAGAACAAAGTGATATCTATCTTTTTAAAGCCACATTATTTGTTCTTTCTTTCTTACAGTATTTTAAAGGGAGCCTTAATTAATAGGAGACCTGGATTAATTCAGCAATATCCCATTAAACTAATGGCCTGCGGAATCTCAGAATACATAGAACTACAGTTGCATTTTGTGTTTCTATAAGTGATGCTGCTTATCTTGTTCATTTATCATATTTAAAGCATTTCTACCTATAAATTGAGACTTTTTATTAATATATTCTCTTCTACTCATTTAAGCGCTAAAGTTATAATTCCACCTTCACAAGATTTCAGAATTTCTATTGGAAAGTCACCCATTCTGAGGTCACTGTCACAAGGTTCTGAATTTACTACAGGAGGGAAAGGAAAAACGAATATAGTTTGAGTTAAAATTATCAATAAAAGATAACAACATTCTAATACCTTCAATAAATACTAAAAAAGATTGCCTTCATTGTAGAGGCTCTCCACATTTAACAAAGATCTTATTTGATACTCACAGAAACACTCAGAGATAGTAGAGAAATATTATCTTCATTTTATAGATAAAAAGATGTGCTATGTGAAATTGAATGACTTACCAGGGTCTCATCATGTCTTAAATTCAAGTGATCTCTCACTTGAGAATGTTAGCATACTGATCATAATTCTAAATTTCAGATTCCAGCTCTGGCACTTATAATCTATGTTGCCATAAGCAGATGACTTTGCCTTTTTGATATATTTTCAAAAGCTATATAAGGTGGGTTATAAATAGGACTTACCACTTATGATGCAGTTTATAAAAGGTAGGTAAATTGTTTACTAAAGTACCTAACACTCAGTAACCTCTCAATAAATATTAGCTATTTTTTTTTAGCTTTTAATTGTTATAGGGACAGATTTACAGCATAGTAAAAAAGCAAAATGCTAGGGAATACCATTTACATTATATTTTATGATACTTTTATTCTCTAGATCACAATGCAAAAAAAAAACCCAAAAACTGAGTGATGTCCTTCAAGTTGTAAAATGCATTAACCTTAATGAATTTTAAGAATTGGTTGGATTTTGTCTTGAGAAAAGCAGCATCTCACCATATACTTAGCATTGGAGATAAGCTTCTCACATTTTTTTCCCTTGGATCTAACTAAGTCTGTACTACAAATTTCTAGTGGCCTATATCTTAATAAATGAACCACCATTTTGATCTGCTGAAACATAACTATACGGAAGGAAAGGATAATTATTCATAGTTTTTGGCGTAAAATCAATTGGATCTAAAAAGATGGAGACTAGAGCTGATCCTTGATATTTGTAGAAACAACATTTTAATTTTAGAGCAGATTTTCCCAAGTATGTTTTTGGAAATTTGTAAACCCAAAGATTTTAAAAGCATGTTTGGGAAAATCAAAGACACAAGGTGATAGTGGTGGGTGGGTTTTATAGTCTAATTAGTTGGAAATATTTGGGATTTAACAAATCAAAACAAACCACTATATTGTAGAACTTCTCAGATCCCTTATTCTAAGATGTATTTTGAAGTTCTAAAAAAGTATGTACCATCTATTATTTCCCAAAAAGCTTAGACTAATGATCAACTTTTCTATTTATCCTACTCTACACAGATGCCTTTGGAGAAAAAATAAATCACTCATTTAAAAGCCTTCTTTAGACTACTTATATCAGATTCCCAAAGCCAATGACATTTAACCATTTATATATGTAAATATATGTATATATATTTATATATTATTACATTTTATATATAAATATTTTATATATAACATTTATTTTATATATAATGTGTTATATATTAATATATAACATATTATATTTATATATATTTATATATTTGCTAAACCAGAAATTTGACTCAACCGTAAGACTTAAAGATAGGAGTAAGGCTCTGTCTTAACCAGGAAGCTAGCCTACTCAACCACTTGGCCATTGCCTCATTAAAAGGTTTGTATTTCCTATCTTTCTATAAGATAAATAGTGGCCATTATGAATTGATATGAAAATTCATTTCTTAATAAAATATGACCATACAAAAAAAGCAACTGTTAATGCTTTCATGTTCATAAGTGAAAACAAAGTAAGGATAGCTAAGAAGAATGGTTCTGAACAATAATAAATATATTTTAAAGATATACACAAAATCATAGGTTTAGTTAATTATAGATCTACTAGAAATATGATGTATAGTTAAGGAAATTCTCTGTAAACAATCTGTAGGTTCAGGTGAGTTGTATGTAAATTATTGAGGAATTACTTTATTCTCTGTGGCATTATTTCATTAATCTTAAACTGGTGTAAAAGAAATTGATAATAGCTATTTCTGGAATGCAACATTGAAAATAAAATCTATATTATTTTCCCTAAGCCTGCTTTTCCACATACCAATTGTCGGGAGCTGACCAACAGCCGACCCTTGACATAGTTGGGACGAATGAGGCGCGACTGCATAACAGAAGCAGCCACGGCTGGGTCTCTCGGTCATCCCTCCTTGCATGCCTGCTATTATTGGTGTTTGGTGGTGGGATTTTATGGCACCTGTATTCTACTGCTAAAAACCTGCACACTTCCCCTGATATTGCCCAGAAAGAATTACTAATTGCAGAGCAAAAGCCCATGAAACACCTCGCTGCTTCTCACTTCCCCTGTCAGGAAAGTCAGTATTAGACATTGGGCAGACCAGCTGCCAGAACAGTGGAGAAAAGTTCTATTGAGAGTTCCCCCTGGTAGGACATCCCCTCCCAGAATTATGGAGACCATCCCCTCTAATACCCTGGACAGGAGCATGGATTAATGGAGACAAGTGGGTGAAAAGGCTTGGGAAGTTAGTTAGGTATTATGATTTAAGTACTTGGGAACAAATACATAGAAATCCTCCTCTTTGTGTATGGCTTAAAGCTAAATCTCCATGGAACAGCCACTAGGACTGCTGAGCCCTCTATGACCTTGGTTGGTTCTAAAGACTCACAAGTCTGGCTGTCCTCCTGCACCTCACCCTACTGCCTCCCTCTGTTTCTTCCCCGACGCTGTCTTGCCTTCAGGGACCCTGAGACCCGCCGAGGCTGGACCCCAGTAACCAATAATTGTAATGTTATCTTGGGTAGTGCTGCAAATTGTATCTCTTCATGTTTATGAATCAATAAATGTCAATGCACAAAACTTTACCTTGACAAAAGAAAGTTCTTAGTATCGTGGCCTTTTGTTTCATTTATTTAACAGTAAATTTCAAATATTCACCTAAAACATTTTGTTTGTATTTTTTGTTTAGTAATTTTTAATTAAATTTTTATTTTTGAGGTAACTCTAGATTCACATGCAATTTTAAGAAATAATAAAGATCCCATTGCCCTTTATTCAAATTACCAAATGGTAACACTTTGAAAAACTAATGCAGTATGACAGCCAGGATGCTGTCACTGAAAAAGTCAAGATGCCATATAAAATGCTTGTATATTGAACTAACCTTTTTGGAATAAATTTCACCTTATTCATAATGTAGAATTCTTTTTATATACTGCTAAATTCTAATTGTTATTATTTTGTTAAGGGTTTTTGCATCTACATGCATGAGGGATATTAGTCTGTGGTTGTTTTTTTTCTTTTCTATTTTTGAACATTTTCTTGTTATCTTTACATTATTGATTTCTAGTTTGATTCTGTTAAGGTAGGAAAACACAATCCATATGACTTCAAGTCTTTTATTTTGTTGAGATTTATCTTATGGTGTAGAATATGCTGTATCTTAATATGTGTTTTGAGAACATGCAAAAGAATGTTTATCCTTTTGTTGGTGGGTAAAGTGTTCTATAAATATCAATTAAATACTTTTGGTTCATGGTGTTGTTGAGTTCTTCTATATCCTTGTAATTTATCTCAAGTCCTATTAATTATTGAGAAAGGGGTATTAAAGTTTCCACTACAATTGTGGATTTGTCTATTTTTCCTTTCAGTTCTATTATCTTTGCTTCATATATTTTGGAGCTCCTTTGGTACATACATATTTAGGACTGCAATGTGTTTCCACTCTGTCATCTCAGTGTTACTGTCTATTGATTATTTTTTCATTAATGTATGAGATTTCCTTGTTCCTTGTTCCAATTTTATATCTGTGTGAGACTGGATTTTCTTCAAATTTTTGAACCAAACACCATATTATAATATATTGAGTATAGAATCAGGCATTGAATCAAGTTATCTTCTTTATTCTTCCAGAAATATGAAGCAGTGCCATGCCACTTACTATTTTTTGATATATATTTTAATTGTTATTTTTACTAACATGTAATAGTTAATTTTTGTTATTTTAGTAAATCAATAAATATTTTCAAATTTTCTCGGTTTAAATTTCAAAAAATGGGAAGTAGCTATAAATGTAACCTACATAAACAATAGTTTGTTGGAGTTTCCACATACTGTAAGAGTTGTAAATAGATACTAAAACCAAAATATTTAGATCATTCACTGCAGAAGATTACAAAACAGTCCTACAGATACATGGGATACAGATAATTTGGCTTTGCTACTTTGAAGTCTTTCATATGTGCTAAATGAATAAATGCATAAAAATAGAATTTTTTTTGTAGTGTTTACTATTAATGAGTGGTGGCATCTTCTTCTGAGATTTGTCCCAAGGAAGTAAAATCTGTGTATGCACAATGCTAACTCTATACTTAGAAGAGGTGAATTTTTATTTTGCTCCTCAAAAGTATTCTAGGTTTTTCAGTTGAGTTATTGGAAAAATTAGATTATTCTTTAGCAAACAGCCATTTTCCACAACAGTGAATTCAAATGATAAAAAATTGAATGAAAGCTATCTATTATGAGTAAATATATATTGTGAAGACTAATAGCCTATGCTAAATTTTAAGGAAAGTTGAGAAGATGCCTGAAGATTACAGAGAGGACAGGAGTGGGGGAAAAGGGAGACATTTCATGTATATGTAGTAGAAGCTAGGTATTTATACATCTTCACAGTAGTCTAAATATGTAATTACTAAATACATTTTTAAAATGAGAGAGGAGGTGCTCATAATGTTAGAATTGAGGCTTAAATATTGTACTACATAGCTTCAAAACTAGTGTTTCAATGCACTTTAAAGGGCCCTTCCCCAATCTGGGGAGTTTTTTGTCTTTCTCTCTCCAACGTAACCTCCTAAAATGGTATTCTTCAGTACATAATACCAGCACCTTTTATTTTACTTTTTACTTTATCTTTTTTTCTTTTAAATTTTTATTCAAGTGATACATGTCTATTATAAAGTTGTATGGTTATAATGAACAGTGGTTTTCTGTTACAGTTTTTAGTTCTTCAAAGTTCTTTGTAATGTTTTTTTCTCTTTTTAAAAATTAATTTATTGGGGTAACAGTAGTTAATAAAGTTATATAAAATTTAAGTGTACAATTCTATTATATATCATCTGTATATTGCATTGTGTGCCCACCACATGCACCTTTTAATTCATAGCAAAGATGGCACATGCCTTAAAAAAATAACTTTCTCAGTATTCATATATGGCAAGAACAATTTGCATGGCAGTACAACTAGTAGAATATGGAAGAAATGGAGGAGTCATTTGAAGACATTGTACGTTTTTAATTATATGGTGAATGACAGCCTTTTTTTTTTTTAACAGAGATTGCCTAGGTTATATCATTATTGCACTTGCTGCTATAAGTTTACTGAGTATCAAGCAATAATATCCCCAAATTTTAAACTATTCTGTTTTTAAATTGTGTTTTCTTTCTGAAAAATATATAAAAGTGTGAGTTTATACCACCTAGATATCAGAGCAATGTCTCTGGTTCTAAAGAAATCCATCTCTGCAAAACGTAAAATGTCCCCTAATGTTATATAGTGACAGTTTCTATCAGGCTATATCAGTGAGTCCCGACTAGAGTTTCTGACAATGAAATACAATGAATATATTCTGATGCTGCCAATTTTTTGCTTTGGGAAACAAGGCATTGATTGAAAATTTAATAGGTATTTGTGTATACAGCAATTATGATTCATTTATTTTTGTGAACCTAGTACCTAGGTCTTAACTCTTTCCTGAGAGTAGCTTCTGCCCTAGATATCTTAACATATTTATACACATTGACAAAGTCTTCCTCATCATATAGCAGTCCCTATTTTATTTCAGGCTTTTTGGAAGTTAATGTAATCTCTTGATTAAGGAATCACATTTAAAGTAAACCCACTTGGAAAGTAATACACAGGACACTGGTTTGAGTTCCCTACATGTTATAGGACAGCCCCTCTTTGCCCTGAGACAAAAGGTTATGCTTTGAATCAAATGGCTGAGTTAGCTCATTCAACTAGAAAGAGACAGATAGTGGCCTAAACTCACTAGAGTAACTACTTCACTGAAGATGGTGCTTTAACCAGTGAATATTAAATATCATAAGCCTGTTGTAAGGACTAAGTAATATAGTGAGAAATTAGAATGTCTGGTATATAAAGATTGTTACTATAGTTATTATGATCAGAATTATTGCCTGATTAGAATATCAACAAGATTGCCTAGGTGGTAATTCTGGGGAGTTAATTAACCCAGACTTGGAAAAGTTTTCCTGGTCTAGATGGAGTCTCTGTCAAAACCTCCCACCTCTGTTCTGAGTCAGCATTCACCAATCTATATCAAGCTACTCAGCTTCCTGATTCCCTCAGAGTTGGTGAAGATATATCGGAAAGGGTGTGAGCATTGCCGTCACTAGAATGTCTCACCCTGCTTAAGTAATCTCCCTGGCACTCTGGTTTACGTAATCAGTCTCAATTTAATTAATTTATTTATTTATAGTCATTGTGATCATTTCTGGATGTCCTAAGAAAGTCCTTTTCCAGGCAGGGACACTGAGAAGAAAGTTATCCTTTGAGACTTCATTGTGACTTGCTGCTGGCCTTTCTCTTCAAATATTCACACTGTTACCTTAAAACTGTATTCAAAATTTTGAAACTTCCATAACCTTTTATTAAGGATCAGAGTTAACTTACCAGTTTCTAGACTGTTCCTCAAGGAATTCTGGCAAATGAAGAGGTAAGATACTTCCAAGTAACATAGTTGACAGTCACAATAAATTAGAAAGGACTAAAGGATTGCAGGAGGGGAAAAAGGGTCCTGGAGAATTATCATAGCAGGTTTTTAGAAGTTATATGAAGATGAACTCTGTTTTTTAATGGGATATAGCTTAAGAGGACAAAACAAAGACAGACTATTAGAAATCAATGGCAGACATTTCAGAATCATTCTCAATGTGTTTCTCACCTTTCTACCTCCTGCTCACCCACCAAGAAGAGCTTCTGGACTCTTCGCTCTAGAGTATACAAGAGGTTCTGCACCCTAACCACCTCATCTTCATCTCATTGTCCCCACCTTAAAACAAGCCCTTGCCACCTACCCTCCTCTCATTAGCTCATTGATCCCTCTTTCTTCATTCTGCTAAGGCCACTAGCTTCATATATTTCTGAAATATAGGTAGAATCATATCAATTCACTGCTTAAAAACCCTCATTACTCCAATTGTCTATGGAAGTGTTTCACAAAACAAGATATGTAGACATATTCTTGAAGATATGAACATTATACCATGATATTTAAACATTGGGTTTTCAAATGTATCTCTTTGATAGGGAAGATATGAAAGCCATTTACATAGATTACCCTTTAGTTTCTTAATTATATAGGAATTGTGGATGTATACTTAGGGGACTATATTTTTCTTCTTCCAGAGAAAATGAAGAAACACTGGTATTTATGGTATATTCTGGACTCTATACCTCTTGTTATTTCCCACTACAAACTTAATATTCTAGCCATATACCATTCTCATTTTTTTGTAACTAACCTCACACTTTCACACTTCTAGTCCAATGCATATGTTGTTCCCTCTGCTGAAAATGCCTTTCTTCTTCTTCTCTTCTTGGTGAGAAATTATTGATATTTCAAGATCGAGTTTCATTTTTATCTTCTTGGGAAATATGTCTGTTTTATCTGTGGGTTCTAAACTCATTTTTTAAACTGACCATTATATTATGTTTTCCTCAGGTGTTCATGTGGCATTTCATTAGATGGTGAGGTCCTTGAGATCAGAAATTGTGTAATAATCATCTTTGTATGTACTTGTACTTCCATAAATTCCTGAAATGCCAGGATTATGAAGGGCTCTTTAAATTGAATGGTAGTACATATTTTTTTTCTTAGCCTAAAGAACTTCCTGTTCTCCCTTGTGAGGTGGGTTAATCTCAGTCTTTGGATGGCCACATAGGGACACACCATATTGGGCCTCTCAGCAAAGTATGGGATGTTAGACTGAATACATTGAAAAGCATCTTCCAGTTATAAGCTCCTATGATCCTAAGGTGCACTGTGTTTAGGGTTGGAAATGTGCCATTAAATTAGAGTTGTTCCTTGTTCCTGCACTTTCTTTCCTTTTGTGTAACAATAGCTGCTTTAGCTCTTGTCTCCTTGTTTGGGGGAATTCCCTCTCTCCTGTCCCAAAGGCTATTTTTCTCTAAAAATGTCATCTATCTCTAGGTCTATCTGGAGAGCTTTCTTTTTTTTATCTGTATTTTTTTAAATTTTATTTTAATTTATTTTTTCAAATACATTTGTCTCTGCCCCCTCCCACCACTTTCACTTGCCCCCTCCCTCCTTCCCTCCCTTTCTTTTCCACTTTTTCCACTCCCTAGTTTTCTGCTACACCTAGCCCATCAGGATCTATTTTTTCAAGACCAAGTTGATACTTGGTTCATAAGCTAATTGTCAGAAAAATTAATGACTGATAACTGACTGTCCATAGCTAATACCAGTTTAACATAATAACAGCTGCCATTTATTTAAGGAATCTTATAAATTCCTTGCATGTATTATATCATTCAATTCTTACGCAAATTCCATAAATTGTTGTTCTCTGCATTTTAGAGATGATGAAACTAAAGATCAGAGGTAAATAACATACTTAAGGTAACACATCCAAGAAGTGGTGGAGTTTGAAGCAAATTCCAGGTGGTTTGATTGCCTTTAACCATTTCACTAAACTGCCAGTCCTCCCCTACTCTCCAACACACACAGTAGTTCTAATTTTGCACTAGCAGTATCATTAAACTGGGAAGTACAAGATACCATGAGTAGTCAGAGATTTGCACATGAGAAGATTCTTTGTATCTAACAGTCCATACTCCATGGGGACAAACTATTTAGCCTAATCAGAAGGCTACCTTTTATAATACATACTTATTTTTCTTTGCTTTATCTAAAAACATTTATCTAAAAACTTATAAATTGTGTCTCTTTTACACAATTTATAAATTGTACATCTTCAATATTTATTTCAGCAATAAATCTAAGAGGGAAGCTGAAGATACATAAATAACTTCAGTGGATGAAAACACAACAGCTTCCCCGCCCCGGGAGTGGCTGTGAGAATTTTTCCTACAGGGTATATGTTACACACTGCTCGCAAGGCCAACAATAGAGAAGAACAGCAACAACTGTGAGGTTCATTCAAAACCAATCATTCATTTCCACCTGTACTTATTGAGACAGCAGAATGCAATGGTTGCCTTTGCTCCGGTTCCTCCAGATCACCTGCTGTCCTCACAACAATATTCACTTTGAGTACTCCTTGTACACCAAGACATCCCCCATCCCCCCCCACCCCACTATGTTTGGGTTTTGAAATCAAATGTGTCTCCCTATCAAACAAAACTTCCAGATCTTTGTGTCTAGTATCCTTCCCCATTGAGAGGAGCCAATGTTTCTTGGAGATATGGCTGACTCCAGGCCTCGGGCAGTGTAGGTACAGGATGACTCTAAAATATTTTGTAATACCAGAAAGACAGTGCTAAAAATGTGATAGGGATATAAAACAGAGACATAGGAACCAGACTGAAGGCGCACTTACAGGTGAAAGTTGGGACCATTTGACTATCAAGATAATTACGCACCTTAAGGAATTATATACCATTTAAAAAATTTAAAGTCTTTACTCTATATAGTAGGCAGGAAGAAAAGAAAGAAAGAAGGAAGGGCTCTTGCTAACAGTAGAATCCTAAAGTGCCAGCTAATAAATGTAGAGGGAGTACTAAAGTTGGAAAGTCATCATATTATAACCATCAATGGATAGTAACTGCAGGGGAAAATTGTGATGAGAAGCAGGATATTTGTATCATGTTAAAAATGACTCCATGTAGTCAATTAATTAACAGGAAAGGGGGAAAATGTGATTTATACAATGGGAAAATTGGACTATACCTGGAGCGAATGATCAAATCAATATGAGACAGATGATGAGCATGTGCCTCCAGAGGTGATACCCTCCTAGAAAGACATAAGATCACTTGCGTAGAATTCTGACTAAGAATACAGTACTTGGATCCAATCATGAAAAAATGTCAGACAAACTCAGACTGAGGAAGATTCTACTTTAAAATGGTTGGAGGGAATGTACTCCCCAAAATATCAATCTCTTTTAAAAAAGTGTAAAAATATTTCCGATTAATGAAGGTTAATGAGACATAACAATTAAATGCTACCTGACTCCTGACAGAATCCTCTTCCAGGGATGAAAATGCTGTAAAGGATATTATTGGGTCTACTGAAAAAAATTGGAATATAAATATTAGACTGGAATAAAACATCATATCAACACAGAATTTACTGAAGTTAACTGCTCTGTAGTTATGTAGGGGAATATTCTTGTTCTAAGGAAAAAAACACTGAAATGTCCATGGGTAACATATTCTGATCAATGTAATCTACCTCAGACGGTTCAGACTGGGAGATAGAGAGAGCAAGCAGACAAGATAAAATGTAAACAGTAAGTGAATCTGTAAAGAGTATGTGTGTGTGTGTGTGTATATGTGGTTCTCTTTGTTGTATTTTGTTTTATCATTGCAATTTTTCTGTAAACTTAAAATTATTTCTGAATCAATGTTTGAAGAAAAGAGTAAAAAATGTGTCCCTGGTCAGGAAAAGCCCCTGTTAGATCAAATCAATGTTTTCTAACATTTTCCTACCAGTACATTAGCTTCATAGAGCAAATATAGATGAGCTAATCAGTGAGTTACATGCAATTTGAAGTATCTTAGATATTATTTATGTATTCAGCTATCAGCACTCATTGAATACATGTGTGCTATGATATGCCTTTTCTCTCCTCAAGTTACGTGTGAATGAGAATAAATTATTGGAAAGGAAGAAAAGAATTCACAAACAATTTATTAGTGATAGCAAATTATTTCCAATAAACTTGGTGTTGTCTACTCATCTCCATGCATTAGAAACTCATTTGAAAGCTACTAGCTAAGTTGATACAGGTCAAGTCACTTTTTTTTTTTATTTGAAGGCCAGAGAAGTGAAGTTCCTTTATCATATTTCTGTGACCATCCCATATTCCTTAATAACAAAGTTAATGTTTTCTCCCTGCTAGAAAATCTGCCTGAAAATCCTACAAAGTTCTCCATTTCCTCAAAGTGTGGAGCCTCTCTTTGCAATGTCATTAAGTCAGCATTTGGAACCCTGTTAAACTCTGCACAGTCCCCGTGGATACCCAATCAATCCTCCCCGATGGTGGCTGTCAATTTGTGTGGGTGCCATAGCCTCAGCTTGTATTGTCTGAGGCTCCTGGGCACCATGCATTGCCTTCATGTGTGATTATTGAAGAATCAGCTTTATATTTTTCACCATCGTGAAACTCGGCACACTGTGGGTCATCTGAGTACAACGGAAAGGACTCTTGTATTTTGGCACTTGACAAATCTAGGAACAGGTTTAGCTCTGCCACTTAACAGATGAGCAATGGTGGCCAAATTATTTAACGCCTCTGATCCTGTTTCCTCCCTTTAAACTGGGAAAAATGATGTCTTCTTTCTCAGAGGGTGAGTATAAGGATTAAGATAGTGCTATACAAATGTTTGGCACAGTGTCTTGTACACAGTGATTACTTGGAAAACATTAATCATTCCTAGTACTTTAGGAAAATAATCTTACTTTTCATTTTAACAGCTGGCACCGGGATTCCTATTTAGAGAGTTATTCTTTGTTTAAATTGCTTCTTATGGAGCATAAGTTCCAGAGTTAGAGAGTGGAAGGACATGGGGAAATGAGACAGGGAAACTACATAGTTGAGCAACAGAAGTTAAAGGATAAAGCAACCACCACAAGGACAAGAAAACAAAACAAACAAAAATTTAAGGATAAAGAAGGAAAGAGAGCAAGATTTGTCTACATGGTAGGGTGCCAGAGGTTTTAGGAGGTGGAGTGTCTAGTGTTAAATTCTGGGGTTTTGTCTCGTTGCAAGTCAGTAACTTATGTTTTTCCAAACCTCCAGTGACTCGAGTTAATGTTCTTGTTTGCTTGTGTTGTTTGTAGGTTTGCTTCCATAGTGCAAACTGCGGTGAAGGGGATGGATTTTATGACTGGGACAGCCTTGAGCAGAGGAGAATGAACAGGTGCTGAAGGAAAGATACATGCAAGATTGAGAGTTTTGCGAGAGAAGTAAGTAGGGCCTAAAAGGAAGTATGAAAAGGAGTCTCTGAGGAAGCAAAGAATCTTAAGGGACAATGGAACAGGGGCTTAACCCTTGTACAGGGGTTTTATCTTTATTATAATTAAAAGAATAGACTTGCCTCAAAGAACCTATAGTCCAGAATATTTTAAACTAGATAAAATACTAAAACTTAGAAAAGTATAATAGGTCTCCAGTTCTTTATTTATAATTACAAAATAGAAAAAGTTCTGAAATTGTATTTTGTTTGGCACCAATACTTATTTAGTGGAAAAACCTGGTTTTACTTGCCATTAGGCTGCCTATTATCTCTACTTACTGATATAGTGGATACAGCCATAGAGTTTGCGAAAGATTTGTTAATGTGTTGGATTATGGTGTGCTGCCTAGATTCTGCTTGGTTTATGGGCCAACTATGTACGTATGACACATGTCCTTATGCAAAATTCTGAACTTTCAAACTCTCCTGCACTTCAGGGGTTGGATAAGAGATAGAAAAGACAAATTCAGAAAAAAAGAAATTAAATGAGTGGAATAGGGGATATTACCTTCCAGTGTATTTCTAAAGCTGAAATTGGCGGTTCTATCCATGAAACCCGTTTCATACTGGGTCAAACTCAGGCAAAATTCCACCTCAGCTGAGGAGGGCAGTCTTGGGGTCCTGGTTTTGTCATGGTTTCCAGGGTTGCGCAGTAATGGTCCCTCAGGAGTCCCATTGCACAGTACCTGGCGGCTGTTGTACTCCTCTGATCGGCTGCAGACGATCTGCACAAAACACCTTGATGTTAAAGTTGTCACCACCTCTAATTCAAAGTCAAAGGGGAAGGTAGGGAGGTTGAAATTCCTGGTTACCACATTTTTATTTCTAATCATAAGGAGATTAGTAATTTAAAGGAAATTACTGAAGAAAGCAGCTTTCTGAGGGTTGAAGAATAAACTATGAAAGTTAAAATCTAGAAAAGAATTGTAGTCTTGAATCCACCATTCAAGAAAATGTGTTAAATTCTCTAAGCCTTAGCTATCAAATGGGTATAAGAATGACTTTATATGATTGTTGTCAAATGTTTCAGGAAAAAACTAACTTGACAGGCACTTGGTAATTACTCGTTGTGTGACTTGACTAGTTTTATGCCCAGAAGAGCAGGTCTGGCCCAGAGTTTAGGTCTGTACCCTCTTTTATCTCTCTATATCTTTTCTGGCTGTAATAACCAATTCCATGGCTTACATGCCAACTATATGATCAGAACTCCCTAACTCCTACCTCCAGCCCAAAACAACTCCTCTGAACCCTGAACCTGTATGTTCATCTCCAACTTCAATTTTCAGTGTTATCTCACATGCATCTCAAATGTAACATTAAAAACCCCAAATTTGTTACTCCTCCTACATTTTCTATCTCACCAAACATCCTGCAACTCAAACCAGAAGCCCATGAATTATCATGTTAAGCCAAAAACTGATATTTACTATTTGTATTTTATTCTTTTTTGTCTTTCACATTGAAACCAGCAACTGATACTGTCAATTCTACCTCCAGAGGATATCTTGAATTTGACAGCCATTCTCCATTTGCTTAAAATTCTGTGATCCTACTGTAAAGCTCTGATAGGCTACACTTTTCTGGACAGTGCATGTGCCCCTTCATCTCATGCCCCTTTTTCTTCCATAAGAATACCCACGCCTTGCATCTGATATCCTACCTAATCTTCAAGGTCAAGGCAATATTTTGAAAAAAACAAAAACAAAAACAAAAACAAAAACCCACTGGAGATTCTGACTTACAAAAGTAATTCAAAAGGAACTGAATCTAAATATGAAGAAGTTTTAGACATCCTTCGCTGAAATATTTTGTTTATAGTTTTCTTTGTATGTATGTGGAACAGTGAACTATGATAAAAATTTGACTAAATAAGACAAATGTAGCCCTTTCAATAATTATAAAATAAAATTCTAAGGGGTTAATAATATCACATTATAATTTAATTGACAGAGTTATTTTGTAGTGGTATATACATTAATTCTTCATTTTAAAATCATTGATGCTTTAGATTCAATGAAAGCAAGTAACTAGGTAGCAAGATGCAACTAGGTAGCAAAATATAAGTGCAGGAGAACCTGTCCTGCCATCATTGACTATTCACAACAGGTACATTCTTCTATCAGAGACCTGTGTCCACTCAGTAGATAATATTTTTCTTTGTCAAACTTAAACTTTATTCACTGTAGTCTCCCTTGATTAAAAGAATTCAGTATCACCTCCCTTAAAAAATATGTAATCTCCATGAGGACAACTTTCTTCTTAAATTATTACTATTGTTGATTCTCAGAATCTAGGATATAAGCTCAATAAATATTTGATGAATGAATAAACAAATCAAGGGGGAAACCAATGTATCTTCAACTACAAACATGTATTGAACACACTTTTTTCATAGTCCTTTCATCGTTAACAACTTCTGTGCTAGAGATATTTACAAAAATATATCTTTTTTTAGTAAAAATATATTAAGGCCCTACTGTGTCCCAGACCATAAGGAAGACATCACTGTGCACATTTTTAAAAATTCTCACCTTGTTGGTTTATATGATTTTATCTCTATTTTAATTATGAGGAATCTAAGTCTTAGTGTGGAAAAATACACAAAAGGCTGCAGGATCTAAAGCCCTCTGTTATGGTTAATAAATTTATAGACAACAGGTAAGACTAATATTTTGCAAGAGAAAAGACTTCCTGGTCAGCTGTTTGCACCATAGTTAAAAATAATCAAGACAATCCTATCAGTCTCCTGGTCCCATGGGTTTGCAATTTATAGGAATGTCAAAGCAAATTAAATCACCATCAACTGAATGAGCCCTGTGCCCCAGGAGTGGCTGCTGCTGTGTTATGAGAAACACTTAGGGACGCTTTGAATTTTGGTCAGTAAAATAACATTTATGAGTTGAAAAGAATTGGGCTCTAAAATTGAGGTGGATGTGGGATTCAGTTCTGGTTCTACTACTTACTAGCAGTGTATCAATGAGTATGTTATTTAGACTTGCTAAATCTCAATTTTTCTCAACTATAATATGAAACAATAAATACATCTAACATTTTATAATATAAACATGTTTAATATATTGATAATATAATAAATAATAATATGAAATAACATAATTCTGACTCAACAAATGTCTGCTTCTAGTTTTCTTTATACTTCAACACATTCCATAATGCTTTTATTCATGTAATTAAGAATGAGAAGAGAAGAGTTAAGTTATTTTTCTAAGGCCATAGGATGTTTAGGGGCAGAGATAGAAAATTAATATGCATTCCTCTTATTCCAGAGCAATATCAGCTACATTTATTAGTACCTGTAAATGAATTAAGAATGTTTGAATAAAGCTAATATAACTTTTGTATGACATGTAATGTGTTGGATTCATTTATAGTGTCAATTAACTAGACATCATGGCAGGTATATAGAGGAGATCACTTTCATTTCTGTTTGAATAATAGAACATCTTATGATATTCTTGGTTAAATTGGATAGGTTTCAGTGGAACTATTTTTGCTGAAATGCCACCTGCCAAGTGACTAAGTGTTCAGATGACTGGATGTATTAGTAACAAGGAGGAAATCTACCTTGGTTCCAAAAATAATTTGAAAAACTTAACCTTAAATCATTGCCTTTCATTGATACAGAGGTGAAGCAGGGTAGGAGAAATTGTTGGCACTAACCTCATGATCATGTAGATCATAATCAGAAAGGCGTATTTCCCAGTATTGACTTCTTATTAGCTACATGACCTTGGACAAAATACTTAACTCTCTGAGTATCAAGGTTTTTCATTTGTGAAGGGGGATTATAACAACTTTCAATGAAGGATAAAAGAATCTAACACATGTAAAACCCTTAGTACATAGTACCAGGTATAGAGTGTTTAATAATAGCAGCTCTTATAATTTATTGAATACAAGACCATTGGGCAGACCACCAAAGTTTTTTTAACTCTGACTATATAATACTTGTTTAATATTCATTATTATAATAACTAACATTGGTATATCAAATAAGGATATATTGTAGTAGTAATTTCTACACATATAATTCAAAGAATAGGTTAGATACTAATTATTTTATGTTAACAGATTTCATCAAATCTCCTTACAATGCTGCTTTACAATATTATTTTAATTTTATTTTTAATTACATTTTATTGATTGTGCTCTTACAGTTGTCCTTATTTTTCCCTCTTTGCCCCCCACCACACCATACCCCCCACTCCCTCAGGCAATCCCCCCACCCTTATTCATGTTCATGGGTCATGTGTGTAGTAAATTCTTTGGCTACTGTACTTTACATCCTCATGGCTATTCTGTAACTATTTGTACTTCTTAATTTCTTCACCTCTCACCTACTCTCGCACACCCTCCCATCTCTATCTTTAAGCTTTGCCATTTTAATTATGATATGTCTAGGTGTGGGCCTCTTTGCATTCACCTTGTTTGGGACTCTCTATTATACTTCCTGAACTTGCATGTCTATCTCCTTCAGCAGATTAGGGAAGATTCCTTTAATTATTTTTTCAAATAGATTTCCAATTTCTTGCTCTTTCTCGTTTCCTTCTGGCACCCCTAAGAAGTGAATATTGGATTGTTTAAATTTGTCCCACAGGCTGCTTACACTATTCTCATTTTTTTGGATTCTCTTTTCTTCTTCTTGTTCTGATTGGTTGTTTTTTGCTTCCTTATGTTCCAAATCATTGATTTGATTCATCCACTCTACTGTTGTTTCCCTGTAACTTGTTCTTCATGTCAATTAGTGTGTCTTTCATTTCTAACTGGATATTTTTTATGCTTTTAAGGTCCTCACTAAGTTCCTTGAGCATATTTATAATCAATATTTTGAACTCTGCATCTGATAGATTGCTTATCTCCATTTTGTTTGGCTTTTTCTGGAGTTTGGATCTGTTCTTTCCTTCAGGCCATGATTCTTTGTCTCATCATTTTGGCAACTTCCCTGTGTTTGTTTCTGTGTATTAGGTAGAGCTGCTTTGACTCTGTGTCTTGGAAGTGTGGCCTAACGTAGTAGGTGTCTTATAGGGTCAAGTGGCACAGTCTCCCCTTACCCAGGCTGGATACTCAAGGTGTACCCTTCATGTGGGCTGAGTACACCATTCTCTTGTAGTTGCTGTTGGCAGATCAATGGAAGGGATTTACCCAGGCCAGGCAGCTGCAAGGACTGGTTGTGACCACTTACCACCAATCTCTACCCTCTGTGGAGGATCAACTGTGCAGGGGCAGAGTGGTGGCGCTCCAATGTCATCTGCAGCTGTTCACTGGGCATGCCAGACCTGGTGTTTCCTAGGTGGTACAGGCCAAGATCATCCTCAACCTGTGTTTTGCCTGAGGCCACTATGCCTGTGTTATGAAGCAATCTGAGGTGGCTGCTACTTGTACTGGGCTTGGAGATTCCCAGGCAAAGCCAAGGTGCGAATCTAGGTTGCTAGTTGCAGGCCTGAGGCTCACTGAGGCCAGCTGATGCTTGTTTGAGAGGATTTAGAAAGTCTGAATCATGAGCCAAGACCTGCCATTAATATGAAAAAGCAGCTTGGGCAGGCCTTAAAGCCAGTGGGCAGAAGGTCTGGGGATCTCCAAGGCAGGTCAAACAGTGTTAGGTAGGTTGATGGACTTTTAGATATGGCACCAGTCTACCGGCTCTGTTTGGGGGAGGGCCCAGAAAAGGGACAATATCCTCTGCTCACCTTGCTGCCATATACCTCAGTCACTGCATGCCACTGATGCCCCCCAATCTCCACCCTGGTCCCAGAGCCCAGAGGAGGTAAATCTGAATAAGTGAGACTATGTGTGGGTTCTTTAAGAGGAACTGCTTGAGGCTCTAAACGTTTCTTCCACTGACTCAGTCTCTGCTGGTTTTTGCAGCCAGAAGTTGTGGGGGCTTATCTTCCTGGCCCTGTAACCCTGAACTGGGGGGCTGGTATGGGGCTGGGACTCCTGGCTCCCAAGATATCCATCCTGAATTTTTATTTACCACACATGGATGTGGGACCTGCCCATTCTGTGTCTGAGCCCCTCCTACCAGTCTGGATGGATGTGGTTTCTTTAATTCTGTAGTTGTCAAGCTTCCATTCAACTTGACCTCTGTCTGTTCTGAGCAATAGTTGTTCTATATTTTAGTTGTAATTTTGTTGTGGTTGTGCAAAGAGGTGAGCCATGTCTGCGTATGCTGCCACCTTGTCCAGAAGTCTCCAGACCTGCTCTTAAAGACAGGTGCTTTGTACTAACCAAGGTCCTTCCCAGTCTCTTTTATTATTATTTTAATTTTAGAAAATGTATATCAGCGTAAATTCATCCAGAATCTTGTAGCTAAGTTATGAGTCTACTGAAACTCATGTTTATATGATCCAAAAGGTTACATTACCCTTTCCATTATATCCATCCACTATAATATTCTATTTTCTATTGCACTCAGTATTTCCATTAACACAGAAAACAAGCATATATGATAATTGCACCCCAGTTTTTTTGTTGTGTAGAAAAACCAAAGGTCAGAGAGTCTAAACAATTGTCCAGTATCATCTGGTAAATGCCAGTGGTCTTTAGACAATGATTTGTTCATTTTCTATTTCAATACAGGGGATTTATAACATATAATGGGAAAAAATCAAGTGTACCAAGTCAAATGAAAAAAAAGAGAAGAAACACGTATTCATGGAGGTGAACCTAGACAGCACTCTCTTAAATTTAAAGAAGTAGCAATTAACTACCAGTCATTAAAAGCTTTCAGAAGCAAAGATTCTTATTATGGCATTAAGCATTTTGCCTGGAAAAAAAAATGTAGAACATATGACATTCCATGGAATCTTTTTCATTAAAAAAAGGGAGAAGCTGTTATTTCATTGAGCTGTTGCCATGGTTACCTAAAACCCATGACTTTCTGCTAAAATGTGACTTTTTTTTCTTCCCACTGTTTGCTTCCATGTGATTTGCTTTTCACCTGATGAGTGAATTCCCTGGCAACATTTCCCTCATGTCTATCATCTAGGAAATTGTTTTTTCTCTTTTTTTCTCTCTATTTTGATTCATAATGACAGCTGTTCCCAATCTACCTTTTCTTCTATTGGCTAGCTTTTCTGCTGCTTGCATAACATTGAGTCTAATTGTGTTGAGCATAGGTATTTGTCCTTTAATATTAAGAACCCCCCATCTCCAAAAATAATGAACTGTTTTAATTAATGACAAACATGCTTTTCCTTGAAAAGGTTTGGCACAAAACAAACAATAAATGAACAAACATACAAAAAAAAGATGTGAATTCTGAATATAAACTTTCTAAGAAACTAATATTAAGTACCTGATTGGTAATATATTATTTTATTTAATAGAAAACTTTATCATTAAATATTATTAATCACTTTAAGTAACACTCAGATATGCTTGATCTTTTTTATTATGTGGTCCATTTTTTACAGGCACACACATACATATAGAAGCTCAGAGAGAACTCTACAGAATGTCTTCTTTCAGACTGCAAGTTTCCTGCTTATAATGGCATTGTTGTATCCTTAGCCTTAGGTATCTAATGTTATAAAGAAGTACCATGTAAGGTTCCAGAAATCCAGCCATGCAGAGTTTCATTTTTAATGTTTGTTAGCATTGGAATTAATATTTCTATAAGTTTTAATTGTGTTCCATTCAACATATATTTGTAAAGCCCATTCCATGTATATATCATAGTCCTAGGCTCTGTGGATACAAAAATACATAAGAAGGGAGTTAGGGTTAATTCTACTTGAGTAGTAGATGTGGAATAATTTTATTATAATATGAATGAAAAGGACTACATCAGTGTATCTGCCCCAGTTGTCTGTGCAATTGAATTTTAAGGCAGTTAAAATGACTACAAGTCAAATTTTACACCCATAAGTTAGTGGCTTATTTGATCCCTTCAGAGTCTAACTGGCTCCTTATAAATAGGGAACAACATGGTTGACTTGAAATAGCCTTGGAGTCAGAGGAACTGGGTTTTAGTCTTCAACTGTGTGACCTTGGACAAATCATTCTAGCTTTGGGGCCTCCCTATTTTTCCTTTATAAAATGTGGGCACTATACTAGATACTACTGAAGGGTCTATTAGTCTCAGAGTTCCAAATGCTATGAATCTTTAAAACCTCTATTTTTGTGTCAAGTAAAAAATAACTGAAATCAAGTGGAAAATGTAGGCTTTATGTCAAAGGGGCTATCTAACTGATTTGGAAGGTATTAGTGAGTATGGAAGATATGTGATTTCATCTCATACAAAATAGTCTAGTTCTTTATTTGAGTGTTCAATGCAGGCAAAGGCATTTAACCAAGTGGTTTGTTTATTGCAGAACCTGAGTTCATAAATTAGAAGAGATACCAAAACAGTCTCATATTCATTAAATCAGTGATTTTCAGTGCTAGCTGCACATTAGAATCACATGAGAAGATTTTAAAATGCAGATGACTATACTTCACAGTGGACAAACTGAGTATGATTTTCCGGTAGAAGTTAGATGGGAGCCCATGCAATTGTTTTGGGATTTTCATTTTGCTTTGTTTTTTAAAGCTCCCTAAATAATTTAGATGCTGAGAACTACTGAATTAAATTAATCTAAACAATTGATCTTAATTTTTAAGAGTCTGTAAGAAGAGATGTTGTGTGAAGGAATGGAAACAGCCAAATAAAGTTGGTTTTCACTGTCACTTCATGAAGTGACACCACACACAGTAGGTGAATGCAACTGTTTATTCATCTTACCTTCCTTATTTAAACTATTGTTCACTTGGTTTTTGTCAATGGTCTTTGTCCACCCTACTTCCTACTTTCATTTGTAATGCCAGTTACTACACAGCAGTTTAAATATAGAACTACATCGAACCTAATGTTATAACAATTTAGTCTAGTACTTACCGATTAGACTCAATAATTTTTATATAGAAATAAAATTGGCCATAATAATAAAGGAACAAAAGGAAGAACTTTCCACTAAATAGCTAATAAGTGATTCAAATATAATTACAAATATAATTCAGGTATCACCAAGTAGCATACATCTCATGTAATTAAATATCAATTAGTATCTCTCTATTAAGCTTCAGTGTGGGTATTATAACTTTTTTGGGTCAAGTGAAGCTGTATAGTTAAGGAAAGCATTATAACTGACTGGGAACCCCACATCCAAGCATAGCAGTATTTTAAGCAGTAACAGAGGTTGTGAGAGTTAGATGAGAGTTGGGTACTTATAGATTAAGGCAGGAGGATCTGAAGTCTTATTGAAATAGATTTTTCTCAGCACCTTTTTTCTAGCCTTAGCTGCACAAGTACACTCATTAATCTTGGTAAATAGCTGACATTAGTGATACCACTTTTCAATGAGCATCAATCGGCTCCATTCGGAAGGCTGAAGAGATTAGTTTGTTAAGGGCAGGGGAGGCAAAGGGGACAGGGGGGAAGTCATCCACATTCCAAAACTTCAGTGTAAAGTGCAAATATAAGATTCTTCCCATCTTATTTAAATAATGGGATTAGTTCCATAAAGCACTGCTGTAATGCAAATGTTTGGAATACAAACAGAAATGCATTCCTTCTATCTTGTGGTTTAAAATGATATGTAATTAAAAATATATTTCTTTGCTTACCTTTTGCCCCTAAACCAGAGTAAAAAATTCAGAAGAGGAGAAATATAAATTAAATTTTAGAATAGCAATCCCTTATCTTGTACCTCTAAAGTGTGCATACTTTAGAGGGAAAAGAGCTAATTTGTTTTGCAGCCTAAGGAAGAAAGTGAGACAGAATGGCCATATCTTTTGGCTAAAAACATCTAGCTGCCATGTCCTTGGAAATTGTTTTGGGTGAT
This sequence comes from Pteronotus mesoamericanus, assembly GCF_021234165.1. Taxonomy (NCBI): domain Eukaryota; kingdom Metazoa; phylum Chordata; class Mammalia; order Chiroptera; family Mormoopidae; genus Pteronotus; species Pteronotus mesoamericanus. The sequence goes on along the minus strand of NW_026555135.1, from coordinate 14,745,189 downwards.
CATGAAGGCGAACTGTCAGATAAAAAAATCCTATCTCTGCTACTAACTAGCTCTGTGATCATGTACAAGTTACCTACTATCTTTATACCTCAGTTATTTAATTTTTGAAATGGGGAATAGTTAGTAAAACTATTAAACTAGTTAATGCACAAAAATGCAACAGGGTTTCCCATATGCTAAATGCTCAAAAAATGTTAGCTGTTTCTGTTATTTGCGTATTTGGGCCTCAGGATTCTCATATAGTTTTAAAAAAGGTTTATCTAAAGAATATTCCCCAAATTTTCCTGATGGTAATAATCACCAGAGACATTTAGTAAATAATGCTTCCCCAGGACCTTCCATTAAAGATTCGAATCAATGGGTATGGGATTGGGCCAGGAATTAGTACTTTTAATATGTGCTTTGTATGAATTTTTGCTGTGCAAAAAATTCTGGAAACACTGGCATAGATCATTTATTTATTTAATCATCTAAATATTCATTCATCGATTCTTTTAATAAATAATAAGCCCTTACCATTTGCAGGTCACCGTCTTAGGTGCTGAAGGATACAGTGATGAACCAAATATTCTATTTATTAGAGTCTGGGAACCTAGCAGAAGATATCAGACAAACAAGCACACAAATATCTATGTAACTACAATTTTGAAGTGTGCTCTGGTAAAGAGAAAATAGAAAAATACAAGGTATGTTGAGAGCTTTGAATAGGGGACCTTTTCTACTCCTGGCAGAAGAAATGGGGAGGGAGACTTACTCAGACCTGCCGAAGAAGAGATTACTAAGATTCTTTTATGTCTCGATACCATGTGTTCAGCACACCTTACCTGCCAAGAGGAGAAGAAGGATGCTGGGCTGAGGAGGTTGGGATTTGCTGGGTTGCGCCCTCCCATGTATTCATCCGTGCAAACGTCACAGTTTTTAGCATCTCTCCAATCCCAGTAAGGAATGGTGAAGTTCTCATCCTCTGTCAGCTCCTGGATTTCTCGTTCCCACAGCAACAAGAAGGCTCTGTGCCAAGGCAGGAAACCCGGTGCTTCATGAGCAAAATCAATGTCTTTCCAGATTTCAGACCCCCCAAGCAATGTATCCCTTGACACATAATAGTGCATCCAGACAAAGAGGTCATAAATGTTGATGTCACTAAACATGGGTGTTGACCCATTATTCATTTGGCCATAGGTACCTGTGGGGATGACGTAGTCTGGACTGGTTGTACGCTTTGCTAAAGTGAGGTAAGCAAGAAATTTGTTCTTCTCTGGAACACTCAAATCGAAGATGTTTTTTCTCACCAAAAGTCGTCTCTCTGTGCAGTTTGGTCCCCAAAAGCCAAACTTGCAACTTCCACAGTTGAATCCCATGAAGTTGCCAGAGCACTGGCAGGTCCTGTTATAAAAGACAGAAGGCCAGGACTCCCGGTCATCCACCCCTGTGAATGGGAATTGAGGCCCAAGGGGTGCATTGGACAGAACAATGTCCTGACAGGAGCCCCTGCCTGAAAGCTGGCCACAGGGACTCCCGTCACCCCTCCATGGTGGGCAGCATTCCTTCTCCCTCAGGTCCTCGGAGGACACACAGGCTCTAGGGAAATGGCCATCGGAGGTCTGGAGACTCCACAGCAGGCAGTACAACACGGCCAGGAACATTCTTCCCTTAGTCCTTACAAGGTCTGTTTGAGCTGGGTAATCAGGCCACACACTTCTCTTCCAGCTACTCCTGCAGTGACTATCACATGTTTTGGCTAAGTCCTATATAATACCACTCCCACCTCCAGCATCAAACACTCTGTCTTTATCCTAAGCTTTCATCTTCTGAAAACCGCATGACTGACTTTTCGTTGGAGTTGGCATGTACCCCGCAAGTGGGATAGGCCTGAGAAACACTATTCACCATTAATAGTTTCTTCTGGTTAGGATAATAATAAATAGTATGATTAATAATAATGCCTGATCTATGTAAAACCCAGTTAATTGACTATGATTAATGATGATTTTAATTTGAAAACAAGAAGCAGTGTCAGTAATAGAGCTGGTCTTATAAAGAAAGCTCCGGAAGTATTAGAGATTGTAGATATAAGGTAGATGTTCCTCAGAGACCGTAAATAGGTCACAGCATTTTCAGAAGTAAGCTTTGCAAAAGAGGACCCTTTTCAGAGCCCAAAGATTATTTCTCATATCTGAATATATTAGAGCTTATTCATTTTGTATAAAGTATCAGAAGAAAAAAAATTTTTTTTCTGCTACTCTTCCCTGATTATCTTGATGCATTTGGCTGCTTGCTAGCTCTCTAAACACTCATTTTCTGACTATTCCTAAGGATAAATCACTTTGATAGCTTATCTGCCTTATTTTGGGGACTTTTACTAGTTAATATCCCAAAGGAAACTTTTTTTCTTGTTAATGCTGTAGCCATTGCAAAGTTTTCAGTTTAGTAAGTGACTGAATGAGGATTATTGTATTTATTCAACAAATATTTATTGATCATATGAATTCTTTCAAGGATTCTTTCTCCATGTGTATAGTGACCTAGATAAATTAAAATACATGAATAAAAGCATAATTTTACACTTACACTAATTTTCAAATGAGTAGTACAGATAATAAATACATGAGACTTTTAATGGAGGGATATCTCATCAACTGAGGATCCTTGAAACAATTGCACAGTTTTTTACAATAGCATTGAAATTTTATTTAGGGAGTGCCTTGAATAAAAACATTATATGGTGGGGATAAGTTAGAAAGACCAATGAGAAAAGAGTCATTACTTCAGGCAGGAGAAACCATAGAAGAGGGAACTGTGTTTCATTGGCAGAGCATTGGATTCAGATAGGCTCCCCACATGATAGGAAATAAAACCCGGGACCAATCCATGGAGGGGCTTAAAAACGAAGTTGTTTCAACTAAGGTTAGTTGAAGAAGTAGAGGATAAGAGTAGGGAAATCAAAGTTGCCTCTCCTAGACTTCCTTCCTTACGCCTCTGGGTGGTCCCAGGGACAAAAAGAACAAGTGAGAAACGCAAAAGCTCTGAGGAAAGCGGCAGTGTCTGGGCTCTTGGCTGCAGGGTTCTGGGATGGTCATCACTATCCTGGTGACCTTGGAATGTCAGTCTGTCTGCGCTCTTCCCTTTCTGCTGAAGTATGTCTCAGGAAAAAACATCAAGGCTCCTACATGCTATTCTCAGAAGACTCAAAGCAGTCTTTTGAGGTGGAAAGAGCAGTGTGTGGGTGAAGAGGAAGAGAAGAGAAGTTTCCATGGAAATGCTGCCTCTGGCTGGGATCAGGGAATCATCACATGATCTCCACAAGGAGGCTTAATCTTTTTCTTCCTCCTTTCAGAGCCACAAAGAGATTAAAATGGGGCTTCTTGTCCCTGGGGAGTCTTGATTCTGTATTACTTTTAACCGCATGGGGCCTTTTGTAATTCTGTTCCTTCTACTTACAGGCAGAAATCAACTTCTCATGTTCAATTTAATTAAGAATTTTGCTTTACACTTGCCCCTCTGTTTCAGTGAGTGACTGAGAAAGCTTCCATCACGCCACTGGGGTCTATGTCTGCTCTCCCAAGTCTACCTTTCTTAATCTTCAGAGTGTGCTTGGAGGAATGGCTAAAATGTCATTTGTCCTCTTCATTTCTTTCACAGGCTTGATTTCTTTAAATGAACAGACCTCATTAATATTCTCAAATACAGGATACTAACTCCTCTGGCCCACATGTATATCAGTCTTATTGTCAATACAAAATTCTTAAGTTACCAAACTACATTTAGGCTGGTTTCTCTCTGAACTCAAGGTGAACTCTAGATGTCTCTAGTTTATAGAATTTGAGTGTCCTATCTTTTCCTGGAAGATTATTGTATGAGGCAACACCTCAGTTAATATAATACTTTGTTAACCAGAACTAATGGATCAGTAAATATTCTGCAAAGATTTATTGAGCATCAATTTTCAGGCATTTACTGAGTGATGGGGATGTTATGGTAAGCACAAAAGAGAGCTTTCTACCCTCATGAAGCATGTTAATGTCTATTAAAATATTTTCATTTTAATAATTTAAAATAATGTTTTATAACTATATATATTTTAACAATTTTTTCCTGGTTAAATGTATTTTTAAGCTGCTATAAAAGACAAACAAGAGTTACTAGGGAAGATGGCAGAACAAATTATCTAGCCAAACAAGGTTTTCTAGGATTACGTACATGTCAAGTGTCCTCTGAAAGATTAGCAGGAATCTGTTTAGTGAAAAGAACAGCAGCTGTGAGAGCATTTCAGACAAAAGGGGTTTCATAAGCAAAGGCTCCAAAGTGAAAGGAGCATGGCATGTTCAAGGAACCTAAGGACATTTAAGGCTGTTATAACCTGCAAATCTGTGGAGATGTGATATAAGTATGAAGGTATGTGTGTGGATGAGATCATAGTCCTTGAAGGGTTTAAAGCAGAGTTTTGAAATTATCTCTAAAAATTCCACTCAAGCTGCTGAGATAACAACAGATGTGGGGGTAGGAACAAGAGTAAATGTAGAAGTAGTTGTTAGAGATTATTGGAATAATCCAGGCAAGAAAGTATGTAGCTTGAACCAGAGTGATGATCCCTGAGGAAGAAGTGATAAATTCAAGAGGAGGGAAAGGTGAAAGGGAGGGAGATATGGAGTTGACATCTAGGTTTCTAGCATGTGCCATTAATTAAAATAAGAAATAATCAAGGATAAAATGTTTGTGGGAATTGAATATGGATTCATTTTAAGCATATTGAATTTGAAGTGTAAGCTATAGTCTAGCCATAAACAATTGTCCTCTATTTTCTGATGTTTGCATTGATCATTCACATACTCAGTGCATTTTGATCTAGTCAGCCTTGTTCTTTTCCCTCACTCTGAGCATTTGTCTGCTCATTTGATCATAGTTTAAACATTCCTCTCTACTTTTGTTTTAGCCCTCATCTCAATTTTAATAGTAGCTATAATTTATTGAGTATAAGAAACATAATCAGCTTGGTTTGAATAACTACCATTTTAAAAAGACAGTTTGCAATAGAAATAGATAAATACACTCAAACTAAAAATAAGTAATTTAATGAATTAGCATGTACCCATCATCAACATTGAACAACTATTATTTTTCTATAGGCATTGTTTCTTTTGTCCCACCAAAATAAAAAGGAAGAAATTCTTTAGTATTTTTGAGCAAACTTTGTATTTTCTCCATAATATTTCAGTATACATGGCTAACAATTAAGGACTTGAAAATATAATCACAATCCCAGTACAACATCTCAGACAAAAAGAGAGAACAATAATTCCTTAATACCATCTGATTTAAGTCTATGCTTAATTTAATTATCTTAAAAATGTTTTTTTCCTAGATCCAAACAAGTCTATATATTGATTGGCTTCAGGGTCAATTTTGTTATTGTTTCTATTAAGAATTACTTCACAAGCTTTGCTGTATACTACTTACTCAAAGACAGCAGAGGAACCATATTTTATGGTTTCTGCACCAGTATAAGTTTTTTTAAAAAAATTAATCAGTGGTTTGAGTTGATGTCAGACTGTCTTCTCTATTATATAGTCTTTTAAAAAATATTTTATTTATTTATTTTTAGACAGAGGGGAAGGGAGGTAGAAAGAGAGGGAGAGAAACATCAATGTTTGGTTGACTCTTGCACGACCCCACTGGGGACCTGGCCCACAACCCAGGCATGTGCCCTGACTGGGAATCGAACTGGCAACCCTTTGGTTCGCAGGCCCCCACTCAATCCACTCAGCCACACCAGTCCGGGCCCTTTTATATAGTTCTATAACAAATTTTTACTTCGTAGTTTTGTTATTCACTAGTAATTGTTTCCTATATCCATTGTTTCATTATAAATACAAAAATAGTGAACTTTGTAATTTTATGTGCACTTATTAATTGTGATTCTTTTGTAAAGAATAACTTCCTCATCAACTATTTGGTTGCTCTTATCTACATTCTGGACAAAAAAAGAAAGGTGAATGCTTGATTCTTGTCCTTTATCAATTTTCATAATAATGATTTAGTGCCCTAACAACCTCTAAACATAACTGATGTATTAATTTTAACTATTATATGATGACTGCTAGAGTTTTCTGTATTTGTGTTTTTTTGAAAGTTAAAATTGTTATACGAATAACCAATATTCAGCTAATTAGTACACATCAGCCAAACTACATTATGATATGTTGGGTAATATAATTATGATTGTGTTTATGTGTATACATGTGTAGAGCTGAAGGGGGAAATATGTAGCCATCAACTCTCTATAATTTAAGTTTAGGCTCACTCATTATTCAATAAATATTGAGCATCTACCATGTTCAAGATCCTGTACTAAATACTTGGGGGATGCAAAGTGGTACAAGTCAAAGGCCTCAACTGTCCCTGGATTTGATGCTCTGCAGTCAGACCCTGAATTTTTATACAAAGTCTGCCAGTTTTTGTTCTTATACCCCATGGGAGTAAAAAAAGGGGAAGATAATAATCACATATTCAGTAATTTCATTTTAAGTGTATACTTATGATTGTTCTGTAATTTAACATATCACTGCCTGAATATTCTCAGCCTTACAACATTCTTTGGAGTTTTACAAGTTCTGACACATGTTAAGTACTCAATAAATGTTAACTGCTATTATTAAAAACCACAAATTGGGTGCTCATGGTGTTCATTGCTACAGGGTTCTCATTACTTTTAGGCCTTCTTAGTGTTAAGAGCTAAGAAATAACTACTTTATTAGATAAAACTAGATATCATTATTATAAATTGACCCTTTCTCCTCTACTTGGCATTTTCATTTTCCCTTTTCTTCCAATTAAAACCTTATTCTCTAAGATACTGAACAACTGCCATTACATAGAGATGCCACACTTACTTAGGATTCTGAGCTCAGCACATGCTCTTTTCCCTACTGAGAATGTTTCCCTCTTTATTCACTTACATAGTCTAGTCACATGGTAAAGATTCAGCTCAGATGTCACAGCCTTAAGAAAACCTTTGCTCTCTACAGGACTCCTCCATGGATGATCCAGGGACTTTTTCTAGTCTCTCATTGTACCCTGAGCTCACCTTTGTCATTGCAATCATCATAATACATTGTAATAATTTCTTCATTTGTCTGATGCTCCCTTCAGACCAATTCTTTGTGGGCAAAAATGCAATTTAATGCTAAGTACCTGGTACGGTGCTTGGCACTAAATATATCTTCATTAGCTGGAGAGTGAATGGATTGATGAATGGATAGATCTACTTATTTTTTATTTTCTTATTGTGTGAAATGTATTTTAAAGTCCTAAAATTTTAAATATATAGAAAAATATAAATAATAAAATGATTACCCATAAATCCACTATACTAATTTAATATATCATAACATTTTAGGCTAACAGTGATTTTTTAATATCAGATAGTACCATTTTGGAGACAGGAAAGGCAGACCTGGAGAAGGATGGGAAAATGGGTGAATGAGACTAGCCCTCATTTTGAACACCGTGTCAGGTGCTAAGTCAAGAGTGCAGAACTCAGCAATAAACTTGGCGTACACCCATGAAAAGAGACTGATGGAAGAAAAGGACACATTTTACCAGCACTCTGACAGAAGCTTAGCTTGGCAAAGAAAGGGGGCTAGTATTGACTTACAATTTATTCAGCAATCGTTTTCATATAACATTATTCATTTGATGTTTACTTCGGTCCGGGAATTTTACATAAAATTAAAATATTTAATCCTTCAAACAAGCCTGCGAGGTATATATTATAACCTCCCTTTAGTTAAGGAAACTATGTTAATAATTAAGGTCAAACTACCATTAAATTGCAGAGGTAATATCTGTATCATCCCAAATCTCACAAATATTCTATTTTACTGTGTTATCTTCTATGTTAATGCAATTTTACTCGCAGATTGCATTTTCTTGTACTAATCCTGCTTCTATATAGTCTTTACCTCATACTTTGCTTGTGCCATATTCTCATGCTCAAGCTATTGTAAAGGTCAGCTTTGGGTACTTGGCCATATCTATGATAAGCTTTGAGATGTATAGATGAGTCTTAGCTGTCTTTTGTTCCAGTTTGAAGGTGGTCTATTGCAATAGATTAACTCAATCATACACTAAATCTCCCTTCAAAATTGGTTCTTATAGACTGTTGGCTGTTAAGCAAATCGTGCTTACCACAGTGCTGAATGATTTGTATTTTCTTTGCTTCAGTTGAACTATCTATAAATTATCCTGAAGGCAGAGGATATTAATCTTTGATTGTCCATTTCCTGATTGTGCACTATTCTACTATGCAGAGCTAAATTTGCTATCGCTTAATGCATACCCCGCTTGTAATTAAATCTTTATTAGAAATTATCTAAATGGCATTAACAAAGAGCAAAATCAGCATTACAAGAACAGTGGGAATAATTTAAGACACATTATAAAGCAAATGGGTTAGTAGGCAGGCACAGCCGTAGGGGCTACTGAGAGATGGCACAGCCTCTGATGACATTAGAATAAACCTAGCTAATGAACCCAAACGTGGAACTAAAATGCACAGCCTTTGCAAACAAAACAAAACAAAACAAAAACTTTTACTGTCAATAAATTGTGCAGATCCTCTAGGAGAAAGTACATGTCTTTTAGTATTTACTTACTAAATATAAATAATGTTTATTTTTTAATATTTTATTTTTTATACATTAAAATTTATATTTTCTTTTTCACGGTGTATTCGGGTGTTTGTAAAATATTAAGTGTATATGTTCAAGTCAGAAAAGTTACTCAGTCTGCACACAACCATAGACTGTTTTTGAACATTCAAAGCCCCGAGCATTAACTAGCTTCCCTAAGGCCTCGGCAGACAATGGCTGGAGGTCACTGATGCCGGCAATGCCATCCGGCAGTTGGGCGTGCTTGGAAGACCAAATGTGGCTCCAGGAACATGGAGGAACAATGAGGGAACCCACATTAAACCAAAATGAGGGTTCTCATGAGCAGTCCCCAAACATTTCATCAATAATAACAATTCCTGTTATTAAAAGGCACCTCATAAAAGTGTCAAAAACAACATAAACTTATTATAATGGAAAATAAACACATAAAATTCTTAGAAAGAGGAAAGGTTTGGAAAAAGGGCCTACGATAAAGTCAGGTAAACAACTGGTCAGCTCTGGATTAGAAGAGGCACCCTGGTAAGGTGGGAAACACCAGGTCACACATTCATTCAAATTAGTTCAGGTGCTGCCATGTTCTGTGTGACTGTGAAAAGCTCCTACCCTCTCTGATTTTAACCTTCCACAGTTATGAAATGGAAGTGATAATGCCTGCCTGTGCTACTTCCAAAGGTTGTTAAAATAATGTTTCTTTTTCATAGCTTTAAATAACAAAATACATTCACAAACTCAATCTCCTTGTTTCTTAAAGATTAAAGTATTTCATTCCAAATATGAGGCCCCAACACAACCCACAGTTTCTGATTGGACATTTGAAACCAAGTATCTCTTTCTGAGCATCTGTCTTTCCTGAGTATCCAGTGATCCCTGTGACAACTAGAATAAAAAGCGTAAGTCCTAACATTATTCCCACCCCGACTAAAGCAACATAATTAGCATGTCACTTACGATGAAGAGAAAAAAGGTAACCTAGTGATTATGCTTCAAGTGATATCTTTTCAAATGGATGCACCAGAATAATGTTCTCTATAAGACCATGACTGAAAACATGTCTATCTAGATGAGCTATATAGAATGCTCCCCTTCTCAATTCACTTTTTTCCCAAATAGTTACATAGGGTCCTGAACTAAGTTTGGGCTTATAAACAGTTTTGTATTCATTACAGCAAACATTTATTTATACACAATGGGGCAAAAGTAGGTGTGCAATTTTTCCTATGGAAAATAATATAATTAATAAATAATAAAAGAAGAATAAACTGTGTTTTGCATACTCACAACTGTAAACCTACCTTTGCGCCACCCTGTATCATCCAGTGTGAAGCACTATATTCAGAAGAATAAAGGGCAGTGCCTACTTTTAAAGAGTCAAATAATATTCTTTCTTTCCTTCTTTTAATCAAACAACAAACATTTATTGTTTTTATTTTGCAATACAGTGTACGTGATAACAGGGAAAAACAGTGACAAACAAGTCACGGTCCCTGCTCTGAAGTAGTTCACAGTCTGGCAAGGGACTCAGAGAAAGCAAGAGACAATTACAGGACAGTTTGTTATGTGCATATGGTTAATAATACTGAATGTGGTATCATCAGTCAGGGTCCTGGCAGGAAACAGCTGACACACTCAAGCTGACTTTTAAAGTTGGTTTCATAAAGCAGCTATTTACAGTTCTGGGAGGAGGGTTAAAGAAAGTGAACAAGGGATGATATAGTATCCTAGGCATGAAGGGTGAGGGGAGGAAACACTTGCTGGAACACAGAGAAGGTCACTGTGTTGACTGAGCCAGCTGGCAGGAGCTGAACCCTTGTAGAAGGGTGCAGGCAACCTCTGGCTAGCCAGTGAAGAGGGGTTTGGGAACTAAATACTCTGACCCTGACTTCACTTTCCTTCTGCCCTCTGATCTTTCTGTGTACATCTGTGGATGAAGCCAAGCTCAGGCCAAAGGAGCACAGAACCCACTAATGAAGTTCTTATCAGTCAGCCTCCTGGGCCTCAGAACAAGGTAGAGAAAGCAAAGAACGGGTCTAGGAGGAACAGTATCTAGCACAGATACCAACTCTGGGGTTTTCACATAATATCATTCATCTCTGCAATGAACCCATGTGAAATGGTTATTCTAACCTTGCAGATAAAGCAAATGAGGTTCAGAAAATTTAAATGATTTACCCAAGGTCATGCAACTAATAACTGATGAATCCAGGGATTGAACACACCAAGGTGGTTACACTCTCTCTGTTCTTTTCTCCTGGTCTATATATTGTGACTTTTGTGAGGGAAATTATGGAAACACAGTGAAGACGTATAACCCATATTATCTGGGCAGGGACCTGGGGTGACTAGATTGTCAGAAAAAGTATCCTGAGGAGAGAGGACTCCTCAACTGAACTTTGAAGGAACAATGGTATAAGTAAACAGAAGAGGAAGAGAGTATAGGACAGGTCGAGGGAACAGCAAAATGAAGAAATGACAACATGTATTTAAGACTTCCAGTAAATGCTTATGATTGAAATAGGGCACAAGAAATGAGAAAATGTGACCTCTATACTAGCTGTGCAAAAAATTGTTATGATTTAGGGACTTTAGTTGAGTTAAAGGCTGCATGCTATTACCTCAAGGTATATAGATATTAAAGCTTATGTAGACAAATGATTAGGACTATTTTAGGTAAAAAGTAAGAGAAAAGGAGATATTAAGAAAGATCATTAGAAAGACACAGCATGCTTCTTCATTACTGAAACCCAACTCTTATCATCCGAATTCATCACCCTCAATGACTAGGCTGATATTTTCTACATATTTTTATCACTATACAATTTAAAATTCTTATTATTGTGCACAGTTTTATAAAAATTTTGTGCTATTAAAGTAGCTCATAGTCTTAAGCCCATTATAAATATTGCATATATGAAAAAAAAGTCAATCGATGGTGCCGAGTCTGTAAGAGGATTAGTAAGACTTCTGGCCTGGAAGTTCTGTGATAGTACATTTAGTATAGCTTGGTCTCCATACCATTTAAATATAAACTCCATTATTTTTTGTCAAACACCTTCTTTTTATCCAATGTCTGAATAATAATACAGCCTTTATATAGAGTCAATCATGATACAAGCAAAATCAAATAAATAAGAAAAAAAAGGGCTTTTTCAAAACCAAAGTTTTGTCCTATACCAGCCATTGACCTCATTTTGAGCCTCAGTTTCTCTTTTTGTGAATAAGGATAATAAAATCAGCTTATTGGATTACTATGAGAATACATGTAGATAATGTCTTTAAAATAGTGGGCTTCCATCCCTCAGTTCCTCAAATATTCCATACCCTAGTGCTTTGTATTGGGTTGGCCCAAAACTATTTCCCCTATGTAGTTTTCTTATGATGGTTCTAGTGGCACCTAGTGGTCTTTAACTTCATTCAAAATAATTTTGTTAGATTTTATTGTGACAGCTGTCATATCAATATGAATTAAAAAAATCAAGATGGGTGGATTTTTGTGTAGCCATTTTAATATGGAAGAAAATACACAACATTTTCAACATATTATGTTTTATTATTTCAAGAAAGGTGAAAACACAACTGAAACACAAAAAGAGATTTGTTCAGTGTATGGAGAAGATGTTGTGACTGATGGAACATGTCAAAGGTGGCTTGCAAAGTTTTGTATTGGAGATTTCTCACTGGACGATGCTTCACAATTGGGTAGACCAGTTGAAGTTGGTAGCAGTCGCATCAAGACATTAATTGAGAACAATCAATGTTATACCACATGGGAGATAGCTGACATACTTAAAATATCTAAATCAATAAAGTTATTGATAAAAATGAAAAAATGGGTTTTTTATATTATGGAAAACGCTAAATAGACTTTTTTGCCAACCCAATATTTTATACAACTCTTTTCTGAAGGCCATACTATTATTTGACTTAAAAAGATCAGGTAAAATTTTAAAATGTGGAATTCATATATATTTAATTTGTTCCTTACATTAAGTAATTATTTAAAAATGCTAGACAATAAATATGAAGGATTTATATAAAATTTTGTTATCAACTTCTCTTTCAGCTCACATCATCTCAATTTATTCATAGTTGAGCTTAGTGATAAATATATCTTTGTGCTAATAAGATTATACATCATATTATTTCTATGTTACATGTTAGAGAATCAGATAGTCTAAGGGATTAAGAAACTTTTCCCTGAAACTTTGAGTATTCCATAGCTGTAACTAAATCCTCAGACATTGAATTCCCCATTCTTTGTGATCACTTAACTTCTAAAGGGCCCAATATATGTAAAATCCTTTGATATCATCAGATGAAAATTGCTACTGTACACAAAGGTATGTTTATATCATATTATCAGAAGCACTGAAACATGGAGAAAACATATCTTTATGCCATAGGAAAGCAACTCTAATGCAGCCTGAACTTTTTGGCCTTATGTTAGCATTAAAGAATCTGGGAATGAGGCAAATGCCTCACATCAATATATTTTATCAAGCCGTCCTGGGGAAAGAAAAACTGTGGAAAAATCTGCTAGCTTTCCATAGAAGTAGGAACTTTCGCCTTCACCATGTTCTATAGAAAGTCAATTTAATTTTCTCTCCCCAAACTGCTTCCCTTATTTCACCCTATCAAGAAAAGATAGTTTATTACAAACTAGGAATATACAGAGCACTGACCGCTTTTAGATACACTTTTATGCTGTAACTGTATGATTCTGTTTCACTTCCTTCAGTTATGACTAAATGCAAAGCCAAAAGAAGGCCCTATTGGGCAAAGGGTGAGCTGAGGACACCAAGCATGCACCAGAATGACAAGAAAGGGGAGCTTTGCCTTGATTTGACAGCCTCATCCCTAACGCAGAGTCAGGTTACCTTGTCCAAGCCACTATTTAGTGGCTTAGAATCTTTCCAGCCAAAAGCTGGGTTAGCAGACTTATTTTTGTAATGAGAGTCACATTATTTTCTTTTAGTGTCTAAATTAAGAAGAAATAAGAGTATTTGTTAGATACAAGCTTTTTGTTACAAGTCTCCTAGGGATACATGTGATTATTTTCCTTTTTCTTTCCAGATTATGGTAGTATATATTTATAGAAACATGAAGTAAAAAACTGATACAGACACTCAGCATGCTTTAAAATAAACTTAAAAATTCTGAAGAAAATATTTAAAAATACATAATTGGTAGAAGTTAAAAGGAAAGGAGGAAGAGAAGGGGAAAAGGAGGTAGTGAAGGGGGAAAGCAGGGAGAGAAAACCTTGTTTTAGAAATGAATAGAGAATAAAAAACCAGAATAGTAATACATCAATTTGATGTATTCAGTACACACAAGGTTAATAATTCTCATATGCTCTTAATGCTAGGACTTGAAGTTTTAACACCAATATAAGACAGGTTTTGAAATGGAAAACTGCGTACAAAGTTGGCAATGGGAAGAGGTTGCTCCTCAAGGAGAGGCTGAATAGCACACACACCCATTAGCACAGAGAAGTCACAAAGATGAGTAACAGTTACAAATGCCTGGAACTTTTACATATTATAATACAACATCATTGCTCAATTTAAGAATGGATTGAGCTGCAAGCAGAATAAATAAATAACTTCCAAAAATATTATTTGTTTCCAAGAAAATAAAGCAAAACAAATCTTAAAAACTAACCTTAGAGGAAAGACAGGTACATTTTTAAAAAATTGTTTGGCAATTATAAAAGTACAGAAGACAATAAAAAGACATATGCAAAGTACTATGAAAAAAGAGTCCCAAAACATACAATTTTATAGTTATATATATTATGATACATGAAATACATTAAAGAAAGACATTTTGAGGGCAGAGGGTGAGAATATTTACCATTTACAGCTTTCCAAAATAAGAATGATGAAACAAAGCATGCCATTATGGAGGGAAAAAACCAGAAAGATACAATGGTGGGCAAATATAACTGGATAAAAGAGACGGAAAATTATAAATACAATGACCATAAAATCAGAAACAATATTGAGTAATTTGAGTGGTTTAAAAACAAAGTAGAACTATATTATGAAATAAACAATATGGACTTTAAGATAAAAACTTTATTAAGGATAAAAAGCCATCGCTTAAACATAGAAGAACCAATTTACCAAAGAGCTAATTTTTTTCCTGAGTTTCAATATACTTATTCATTGCCCCAACAAAGATCTCAAATGTAAAGGTATCAAAAGGTTGAAGTAAAGAGACAGAAGAAAATAAAACAGGAAATTATTATACAAAATAAATGTTTCATAGCTTTATTATCAGACAAAATAGACTTTAAAGCCAAAAATGTTTATTAAGGATAAATATGTTATCGTTGACAATAAAGAAACAATTCTCTACCATATAAATTCAAGGCTATTTATTTCCATTTAGAAGCATCTTATTTGAATAATATAAATTTTAACTCTAGTGTTTTATTGTTTAATTATATTTTATAATTTTGCACCAGCAACATAAAAATTTTCTGTATTTTTAGACTCTCCAAAATTTATTAAAAAAGCAAAAAAGCACTGACAAAATTGAACACTGATATGGAAATGATCAAAATTAGTAACAGGGATCCTTCAGAAACTGTTAAAACAAAGTTCATCTTTTTAGTAAAATATGAAACATTTTAATAATTGATCATCAACTAGGCCAAAGAAATAATCTCAACAAACACTAAGTAAAAAGACTTAGATGTCTTTTCTAACCATATTGTAATAAAAATAGTAATTCATTTCAAAAAGCCAAAACACATGCCATATATTTATAAATGTCAAATTATAAAAGAAAGGAAAACAGACATTACAATATTTTAGAGTTGAACATAGAAGCTTTATGTAACAAAGCTTAGAGGATGCAGAAAATGTTTCTTAGAAGGAAATTCATAGTTCAAAATGCATATGTTGTAATAGAAGCATTACTAAAAATTAGTGATTTAAGTGCTCAATTGAAGAAGTTAGGAGGGAAAAAGAGGAAGCCAAAGAACGTAAAATAAAACAAGTAAGATAAAATACCGATTTTAAAGACAATAAAACAATGAAGAGGCTATATTTATGAAGAATTAATACAAGTTAAACTTCTAAAACGGTTGATAAGAAACTCAAGGGAAAGCACAAATTAATTCTATGAAATTATAAAGGCAGCATAACTGTAGAGGCAGAGGGCATTAAACAAAATCATAGAAGAATTCTAGCAAAAATTTATGATTAAAAATTTAAAGACTTAGATGCTTTCCCTTTTTAGGTAATATACAATAAATAAACTGACTTTATAAGAAGTAGAAAATCTGAATAAATTCCAAAACAAAGTAATTAATTCATAGCAAAATATCCATGCCTTTGAAAAAAGCAACATTCCCAGGCGGTTTCACAGTTCTGCTTTGTCAAAACACCCAGCAACACATTTCCCTTATACTAATCCCTTGCAGATAATAAAAATGGTCCAGTTCACTGTATTTCAAAACCACACCAAGACAATATGAGAAAAGAAAACCAAAGGAATATCACTTACGGACAGAGTGCAAAAATCAATAAAATTTTAGCAAAGTTAGTAAATTAATTGAAAAATAACATGTGTTGAGCAACTATAATACATCTTAGCAATTCGAAGATAATTTATAATTATAAATTTATAAATAGATTTGGCTAAAGCATACTTAATTCCACTTCCTGTTAAAATTAAACACAAATAAATGATAAAGGGAAATCTTAAATGAATGAATTCACAACAACATGAATAAAAGAAGAGACAGTAACACATCTGGGAAGATGGGACGCAAAGGATGAACGGTAAAGTGAGCAGTCCTCACCAAACTGAACCCTAAACCGGGAAAAGGGAAATCAACAGAGCTATGCAATGTGTACTGTAGGAATTCTGAAAGGCTCAGGAATTGGCAGCATAATGTAATTTTGGGAGTGGGTGTGCAGGTAAAACCGAAAAAAGTATGATTAAAATCTTTTGAAGAGACAATTTAATTCCAGCATCTGGAAACCCAGTTAGTTCTGATTGTCTCCTCTGCGCTCCACTTGCGCGCCCGCAGAACCGTGGATTCCTAGCTCTCCGAGAACCGTCTCCACGACTTCTCTAAGGAGTGCAACGCACAGCGCCAGGGGGGAGTACCGCGTTGAAGAGAAAACTGGAGAGAAGCCCAACTACACGTTCTACGGTGGTCCCCAAATGTCAACCCTCATCTCCAATTTGGTTTCTAGATTCCTAACAGCTGTTTGTTTTTCTTTTCTCTTTTAGGAAAGAGCTAGGATACCTTCTCTGAGAAGTCTGACCAGCCCTAGAAAACAATCTGGGGTTTCCAAATAAAACAGCTTTTCAGAGACCTCTCTTACATTATGCCTACAATCTACACCTGCCCCCAACGTGCTCAATAAGCTTTTTAGTAATTTAAGTAGAAATGTGAGCCAAGAACCCAAAATTCCTAAAGAAATCTCCAATATGAAATGCTGAACGCAAAGAGGTGACAGCAACTCCGACTGAACTGTAACTGATACAAACAATATGTTGTTTTCTAGAAACTCCTAGTGCAGGAAGCTGTCTCTATCAAAAAGTAAAGATAACTATTCATTGAGTTCAGACATTTGGTTTTATGAAGAAGTGTGAGACCATCGTATTTTTATTTCTTTCTTCACAGACAATTTATCTGGATACTTAGAAGATCCTGTAATGGAGTAGGTGAGACGTGAGGTTGCTGGAGAGCAGAGGAGACCCCAGGTCGGGGAGGAGGAACCCCACCCCCAAATCCAGCAAAAAGGCAGGGGAGCAGGGAAGTCTTCTGAGGCAGCAGATTAAAGCACCTTCTCCTGGCGAAGGGAGGGGCTGTGGAAGGAGACTGTTGCCCCAGGCAAACTGTAAACAGAGACAGCTGGTCCAACCTCTCCTGACACGGCGCAGGTCTGGATGAAGCGGGGGCGGGAGGTGTAGGAAGGAAGCTCACACAGCGCTCGCTCCAGGAGCTGGATGCCCTACCCAGAGTGAGTGGTGACCTCTGTCCATGCCTGGGAAAAGGGGCAAAGACAAACATAGTCATTGGTTGGAAAGCTGGACACTCCCACTTGCTTCCTGAGCATATGAGATTTTGGGAGGGCCTTTTTTAAAAGCAAAGGTGGGGAGAAGCTCACTTTCTTGCTTGCTACTGGGCTTTTGAAGCTCAGTGCAAGCTCTTTCTCTGTCTTTCTCACTTTCCCTACCTCTCTCTTCCTCTTTCTCACTCCTTCTCTCCCTCTGTCTCCTTGACTTTTTGTGTTGGATGCTGGCTCTTGGCTTTGCTCTTGTCCCCCAGATAGTCTGGCACTTGCACGACCAGGTAGATGCCCGACCCACCAGGGGCTTAGGCCCTGCTTGGTTGGAAGCCCGCTCCTGGACAGAGTCCCATGCAGGGACAGGTGCCTCGCTGGGCTCCAGCCTCTGGGACCCTATGATCCAGTGCAGCACAGCACACGGGTCCTGGACTGTGTTGTGGAGACTGAGAACAGTGCACCCCAGATTCTGAGAGAGAGCTGCTGCAAGAAGACGATGACCCTGAAACCCAGGAGGACGTATTCCAGAGAGGATGAAGATCTGGTTGCACGGCTAGCTTAAAGACAGATAAGGAAATGGGGAACTTTTGGGTGTGATTTTGGCTTGTAATCTTTTGGGAGCAAGAAAAGTTCTGGGTCTCATGGGAGAAACAGTCTCAGAGCAAGAGTGTCTCAGGGCCAACCTCCCTACCCCCCATATTGGAACTCTGTTAATAAAAACTGTTTCCTTCCACACAAATCATTGGATCATGTATTAGGAGAACAAGGGGACAAACACCATCCTGTGCAATTACAATTCTTTTTGTCTTCATAGGAGAATTAGAATTTTGTAAAAGTTTGTAACAAAGAGAAAAGTAAAGAAGCATTACAAGCATTTGCTAAAGGTTCTTTCAAGAAAATTTTAATAAAGAAGATTATTATGAAGTTTTGCAATGTAATTTACATGTTGCTGCCTCTTTAAAATAGTTAAATAATGATACGTAATTCTTTTTCAAAATTTTGACATCAATATTTAGTTTGTTTTGATGGAATATCATGTCTCCATGACTCTCCACAAAGTGATTCAGTTACATATGGCTAACAGATGCAAGTAAATGCCAACATTTCCCTAAAATGTCTTTGGAATTGCTATATCTTTATGGATATTTTTAGTATCTGGACTTGTGGGGTGTGGAATAGTAACCTTGCATTTCAAACATAGCCTCCGTGTAGAGATGGCTGCCTGTGGAAAGGTGGTTGTCCATTTTCCTGTTTAACACCTGGATCTGTCAGTTGGAGAATTCAAAATCAATAAGAAAAAGATAAATTACCTCTTTAACTTCGTTATGGATAGGACTCTTCTACTTCAAGACATGATTTATGAACAGGATACTTACTGATGTTTGTTTGTTTACATATTGGTTAATTTAACCAGCTCTATCAAGTATTAAAATCAATGGAAATTCTTAGCTCTTAAACTGTCAGTGTCCCTTTAAGTAATGGTGTAAACTTTATCTTTATCTATGTCCGTACAAGTAAGTACTTTAGTGATAAGTTTAAGAGGACTTGTCTGGAGCTGCTAATCAAGTGCCACTTTAAATGAGAATTCCAAGTTGTTGTTTAATAGAGCTGGCAATTTTAAATTAAATATTTTGTATGCTTCCTTATTAAAACTCTGTAATTCTCCAGTGGGGGAAAATGATTTGGAGTATTCATCCATATAACATATTTATTCTTTTATCTATTATGTT
This sequence comes from Pteronotus mesoamericanus, assembly GCF_021234165.1. Lineage (NCBI taxonomy): Eukaryota > Metazoa > Chordata > Mammalia > Chiroptera > Mormoopidae > Pteronotus > Pteronotus mesoamericanus. The sequence continues at coordinate 14,725,761 of NW_026555135.1, read as the reverse complement.
CCAGACTCTGTGTTTGACCCTAGGGAAATAACCAATTATATGATATTACTTTACCTTCCAAAGGGATAACAATATAATGTGAAGACAGTCTATTAACACATAAATCCACATCCAATACAAGTTGAAGGAACTATATAGTGGTAAGCACAAAGTAGCATCAAAATCGACGAGTACAAAAGCTGTTCTGAGCAGTGGAAAAAAGTCTTGATAGGTGTATTGTGTCAAACGGAGAGTACTTTCAAGATGACTGAAGTTTAAACATATAAGAATACACAATTTTTTATAAATAAATTCCATTTTTGGGGGGAACCCCTTTGTATGTATTTGCACAAAAACAGGTACATGAATATATATAATAGCATTTATAATACACCAAAGTGGAAACAACTCAAGCACCTAACAACAAATGCACGCAAAACAAACAAAACAAAATCTGGAATAGCCCTACCCTGGGATACAATTCCGCAATAAGAAGAAATGAGGAACTGACACATGGGTATTCGTGCCATGCTTCTCTCTCTGTGTTCCCAGCATGAGGATGAGGGATCTGAAACAGGTTAGGAATGAAATCATCACCAACTTCTGCTGACCTGAATTGCACTGTCAACAGGACATGCTCTCCCTCATTTTCCTCCTAGAATGTTCCCCCAAGTCTCTCGTATCAGAGGTCTATCTGAGAAAATACATGGCTATGGCACTGGTTTTGATTTAGATTATTTTACCATTCAGAAGTTTACCAGGTTAAAGAGGAATACATTTTTTTTTTAAAGTAACAAAAAGAAAAATAAACAACGGCAGTGGACAACTTTTAATTCAACAGAGGAAATGAGGTATTTCTGTTTAAACTTGCTGAGCACCAATCCTTTCTACCCCCACACCATGAGAGGCTCCATGGGGATGGTTGGAGGGGGTCATTGAGAAAGCATGACCTCTGGTTGACCCAGGAGCTAAACCTGGGCACTCAGAGGATCCTGACCCACCCCCTCTGTCCTTAGGAAGTACATTCTGCCCACCATTCTCACAGTAGGTGTCATTTTCAAGGACTCAGCCTTGAAAGAACAATGTGTGGTTGAGCTCTGGATGAGCCAGTTGAGGCCTCTATATAAATTTTTAAGGTCCTGATGCTGGGTTAGCAGACCTACTCATCTCGTGGCCACCCAAGGCAAGCCTCGTATGTACATTCCCTTGCTTACTAACCCTGCTGCCTACCAATCTGGAGTGGCTTGCTCCTTTTTTTGGTCAGTCTTTCCTTGCCTTTTGTGTATGGAGGCTAATTTGTGAACCAAAAATAAAAAATATAAAAAAGAGGGGAAAAAACCCAGCAGTAATTACAGTGTGAACAACAAAAAATTCCCCTCCTTTAGTTTTCTGCTTTTAGTGTTTCAAGCTTTTGAAGATTTAGGTTACATTGTATCTTTCTAGGTACCACAATACAGTATCACTACCGTGACACTGTTACACTGTTGGTATTTATCTTTGTATTATTATTTTTAAAATATTTTATTTATTTATTTTTAGAGAGAGGGGAAGGGAGGGAGAAAGAAAGGGAGAGAAATATCAATGTGTGGTTGCCTCTCACATAACCCCCAATGGGGACCTGGCCCGCAACCCAGACATGTGCTCTGACTGGGAATCGAACCAGTGACCCTTTGGTTCGCAGGCCAGCACTCAATCCACTGAGCCATACCAGCAAGGGCTACCTTTGTATTATTTTTGTCATAAGATTCAAAGTTGATATCTTCCTCTCTCTTTCTCCTCTTCCTTCTTGAAGAAATGTTTATGCCTATTGAGGTTAAAATATTTTTTTTAAGATTTTAGTGTCAATTTTCAAGAGTTTAGTGGCATATTTCTTATTCACTCACATCTCAGTTTCATTTACCTGTTGTGAAAGATTTTTTTTTGTGGCTGGGGGAGGACAGTAAAGAAACCTAAAGGTAATTTTATTTATCTGTTTATTTTATAGAGCAGGAAAATAAGAAAAAAAGAGGTATAATAAAATAGCTAAGATTATGGTAAGATAGAGCTGAGCAAGTATCAGAATCCAGTCTTCTTGGCTTTGTCTAATGAATTCTTTATCCCCCACCTGTTGTTAGAAACTCGAAAGACTTCAAGATATAAAGGGTTCAAAAACTGAGAGCAACTTCTTCCTGTATGTTTGCTTATGAAGCGCTCCAGAAGTTATTTCATTGTGAGATTATTTTCCCACTCCCATTTATTCTTTCCTCTAAACCAGCGATTTTCAACCGGTGTGCCACAAGAATTTTTAAAACATGCAATACCTGACTTCAGTCATGCACTGATTTCTTTTCCCTTAGCTTGTCAAATAAAAAAACAAAATGCTTATAGCTAACACAACAACTGTCCAGTGTGAATAAATCAAAATTATCCTTGTTTTTTTTTGTCAGATTGGCAAAAAAATATTTTGGATGTGCTGCCAAATTTTAGTAATCTATGTGTGCCACGAGATGAGAAATGTTGAAAGTCGTTGCTCTAAGCCATTAATGGTGATTAACTTAGTGTGACTTAGTTCCATGCAGAGGCTGCCCTGCTTACTACCAGATGTTGGTCTGGCAACAATTTGATTCTCTGTGCCCTGACTGTTGCATTGCCACCCTCAACAAATTTGTGAGCCTCTGCATTTCCATCTAGAGTATGCGAGTAATTTTACAGTGATCAAAAATAGAGCAATGTTGAATACCAGGACCCTGCAAAATACCCTCTTCCTTTTTAGGTCCTATACTTTCACAGGTGCTTAATATGTAAACATGCTACTCAAGTAAACATATATGTATTGGGTAAAGGCATTTGCTGAAAGCTTGAGGGGAATAAGAAGCATATTTAAGAGGTACTTGATGGGGAGAGAGAGGGAGTAAGAGCCTCTTTTCAAACTAATAAAAAAAAAACAACCCACCCCAAACCCTACTTCCGCTCCGTGTTTCGCAGCGCAGCTGTGACAGCGGGATAATCGCCTGCAGAACGTGGTCAGATACAGAATCCCAGGCTCTGTTCTCAAGGGTTCCATTCGGGAGACCAGGGAGAAGTCAGAAAACTTTATTCGGCAAAAGCTGGAAATTCGCTTCTCTTCCTAGTTATTTGGAAGAGTTTTATGAGATTTTTGGGGAGTCATGAAAGGATGTGGAATGCTGTCAAATAGTTATTTCTACATGTGTTAAGATGATCATATGGTTTTTCTTTCTGAGTTAGTGTGTATGGTAAACTACACAATTTGATTTTTAAAATTTGATTAAATCTTATGTTCCTGAGATAAGTTACTGTGTTTGATGTGCTTGTATTTTTCTAGGAAATTTTGCACCCTCATTTCCTAAATATGATAGTAGAGTTCATAAGCTAAATGTTTTAGAATAGGAAAAAGATTGAGTTCTGGGTTGAATTCTGGCCCAGAGCACGGGATATAATTTACTCTAAACCATTGCTAGTCATTTTCACAATGTTAATAAAAATTCTTTGCCTTTCTTATGAATTTACACTTTAAATTGCTTTTATAAGCATTAATTCATAAGATTTTCACAATAACTGTGGAGGAATATTCATTTTTTCATTGTTTTAGATAAAACAACATTTGAAAAGATAAAATGATTTGCTCAAGTTCTTACAGTTTAGGGGGCTGTACTTTAAAATAGCTATTATTTTGGAATATAACATTTCTAACTCCAGTTCAGTGTTCTTAACATTTCTCCTTCCTATGTACTTCTTAGACGTTTAGCCTGATATTTTGGTATAGATGGTTTATTTTCATATTCCTGTCCACCCTATTCTATACCCTTCACTTTTCCTCTGCCCACGTTCAGTCCTAAAACCCTAAATATGTAGGGTCTGCATAATCTATTTACCAAATTCTCACACACAACAACACATCTCAAGCATTACAACTATCTTAGAGCTTTCATTTATAGCAGCTTCAAGAACTATGTTTCATTGAATATAAGACACTACCGGTTATCAGATGCCTTATCAATAACACTATTAATTTAAATACTTGTATGAGGGAAATTTATTATTGCACATTACACTGTGAAATGGTGCTTTCTTATTGCATTCCTTAGAATCCCAATAGTAAAAATGTTAAAATGTGAAAAAAGTTGCTTCATCTATCTGTTGCTGTGTAATGATCCACTTCTAAATTTAGTGGCTTAATATAAAATATCATTAGTAGCTTTTTTGGTTCTGTGGGTTGATTGGGCTCAACTGAGCTATCCCATCTTGGGCTTCCTCAAGCAATTGCATTCAAATAAGAGTTATGATTGTAGTAACTATAGTAAGAGTATTTAAAGAAACATGCTAAGGATTAATATTGATTAACTGCCCTTCCCAAATTTTTCATGATCCTTTCAGGGATAGAGTGATTACTATTGGAACTATTAGTTTATCTGAACATTTTTCTCTTCTTTTTGTTTTTCTAACAATTTCTTTAGAAGGCCACTGTTATATATATTTTATCCCTCACTTTTGCACAGGAATCAACCCCTTAAAGAAATAAAATTTAGTAACTTTATTCTTCAAAGCCCAGGGCCCACATTTTTGGTAACGGACAAAACTTGGAAAGGCAAGTGGAGGCCTTTGGAAAAGTTAAGATCACAAATTGTTTCTTTGAATCCTTTGTGTTATATGGACTTCCATAATGATGGGAAGATGAAGGAATTAGGGGGGATTCTGGTGGTATTATTTAGCTATTTCAACATAGTAACTCTTGGTGAAATCTCTTTCTCATTTTTGGCTTAATCTAGGTAAGACCATGTTTCAAGAAAAGCTCCTAAGATCTGCCAGGCAAATGGCTTCTACTTCTTTCTACAGTTGACTTTTAAACCACACAAGGGTTAGGGACACTTACCCACTGCACAGTCAGAAGTGTACATATAACTTTGACTCCCTCAAATCTTAACTACTATGTGACTGCTGTCGAGCAGAAGCCTTGCTGATAACATAAGCAGTTGATTGACACGTGCTTTGTATGTCCGATGTGTTATGTACTACATTCTTACTGTGGAGGAAGGAACATCCAGCCTATCGATGTATAAGACAGAATCAGATTAGGCTGATATAAGAAAGTCAGTCTTCTCCAGCTATATACAAAGGAAGAACAGAGTGGGATAAATTTTTCTTTTTACAAATTAGAAGAAATGTTTATTAAGCAAACAATTTAACAGTTCTCTCTTAGCAGAATTTTACATATTTGAGCACAACCTGAAGGCCATTAAAGTTTCAATTAACAGGCTACATAGGTTGCTTATTCTGCAACTGAAAAGTTGCTCAGGTTTGTGACATGCTACTATAAATGTATTATTAAAAATTAAAAATTGTTTGATGGTAATTTTGATAACCTCTTGAATGCAGTAATGGTACGTGGCTCAGCAGCTCCGTGTTGGCAAAATTTGTGGACATAGCCATCTTTCACCACCACAGATAGTTTGTATTCCTGAAGGAAGCTGATGGGACAAGACTTCAACTTTTGTCTGTCTTCTTCAATGTGATGGTTATATACCCCTGGCTATCTCCCATGTTTTTTATGCAATCTATCCACAGCCTGTAACGTTAAGTATAATATCATCTCATTATCTGGATTGTTCATGCTGGAAATAACTTCACCCCTGGTAACTGTATTCAAGCCATATTCTTCAGCTAAGGATAGATATCTTACCACTTGAAGAAGTACAGAAGCTGCAGAGTAACTATAATTTCTTTCTCTGAAATGGACTCTCGTGCCTGACCTATCGACTGCAGCAATTTGGCAACGTGATTACCCAGAGCGGCAGCATCTTCCTTTGCCTTTTCATGGTAAACATTCTGCAGTTTTATATATTTGGGCAGAACCTGCAGTCATGGAGGGAATTGTGCCTTGGACCTGCCCTGGAACAAAATCTCAATAGTCTGAGTAAATGCTCTAGAGAATGGCAGTTTTATAGCGTATTCTATACACTAGAATCAAAGGAGGAAATGGAACGAAAGTTATATGAAATCCAATTGTAGATTAAGGAGGCGGGAGAAAGCCAAGCAAGGAAGTCTCTAGGACTGGATAAAAAGCCAAGTGAAGAGATACATACTTCTTTCACACTGGTGGGTACAGGACAGTTAACATTTAATGTTTACAGCACATAGAGATGGAATGTGGGCAACAAGATAACAATGCAGAGCTCTGTGCTCTTGTGCTCTGGTGCCAGAGGTTGTGTCTTCAAGGGGCCTGCAGAAGAATAATACTCTGTCATTTCAAAGCTATGTTTTCTTAGATGCACACGGACAATAGAGAGGGCTCACTTAACATAAAAATTGAAGTTTATCAGAAAAGTACAGGCCTGAGATGTGACTAACCACAAGGACCTGTATGGTTATGAATTTTTAGTTCAAACCATCTTCTGTGGTTACTTTCGGTCACCAACTATGAAAGGCCCACCATGTGCCCCTCCCACACTCAGCTGAGCTTGGCATTAGTAGATGACTCTCTTTTCATTAACATTACAACAGAATAAGCTAGAAAAAATGTTATTAGGAAAAATCACAAAAAGGAGAAAATATGTTTAAGTATTTATTGAAAAAAATGTACATATAAGTGGACTTGTACAGATCAAACTCATGTTGTTCCAGGGACAACTGTACACTATGTCTTCACCTCAGGTTGTCCCTTTTCCTCAAAAGGGCCACATCCACTGAAAAAAGGAGGGATGGAGTACTTATAGCAGAAACGTAATTGATTCCCAATTAATAAAAAAAATAAGTGAGATTATTTTTGTAATCACTGTAAAGATACTATAGTCATTAATAATTACCATTAAATCAACTTTAAATCTTCATCGTATTTTTAGTAAACCCTCGTGATGTGAAAGAACTGAAAATTAAAGTGGAGGCTTCTGAAGACATCAAAATAAAGTCTCTCAGAGTTTAAAAATTGATATGCTCCAAATCTGTCATAGATGACTTTGTATAAGTTTTTTAAAAAAATTTATTTACTGTAATGCCTTTTCCATGGGCAACACTACTTTCTGAACATCTACTCAAGCATGCTATAACAGTAGATGCTAGAGTAATGAGAAATGATTTTATGATCTTTATATTTCATTTCCGCTTTCCTGATTTTCTCCCTCCTGTCCATAAAACTTGAAGAGCACCACTTATTTTTCTACAGATCACATTGACACTAAGGTATATTCACAGTTTGAGGCTGATTCTGTTATGACAAGTAATAAATCACCTGAACATTCTTTTTTTGTATTTGAGGAGGTGTCAAAATCTCTTTTCTAGCAAGCTGATTACAGATTATTATTTCCCCTCAGATGGCAAGAGCTTTTATACCCTTACCAACTTTAGAGTGGTCGCCGAACTAATGACCCAGTTCCAATCAAATGCTTATATTTCTTGTCATCTGTTTTGTGGTCACAAAAGAGATAGAATGCTGACACTGCTGGTACTGATATTGTTTTTTCATATACTAAGACATCATCAGAGAAAACATTCTTATTAATCTCATAAGTACTTCCTCCTCATTTTTTTTCCTACTCAAAATAAGCAGGAAGTCCAGTGAGATTTATCAATAATATTTCTTTCCTAGACTTCATTCTCAGAGTGATACCACTAGGGAATAAGTTATAGGCCTGTGGCCCTCTGATCGAATACAGGTTAAATTTGTTGAATTTAACTGGACTTTCAGTATTCTTCTTCATCTTTCTTACAAAGGCTACATCAAACCTGTTTTTTACACACTTGCTTCCTTTTAGCAGATGACCCCATCTTTTGCTTTAGCTAGAAAATTTCTCTTTTTTTCACAGGATGGGGACTTTCACCCTTTTCTTCCCATTCTTTGATTTCCATCACAACTGGCCCTTTTGTTCTTTTGTATCTCCTCCCCTGTCCTTCCTCCAAATCCTTTTCACATCCTTCACCAGTCTTTGCATTTGGCTCTGAAGCTCACCATGTCATCTTCCCTCTGTGGAAAACTGTCTCTTGAGTCTTCCAGAATTGCTTTTTTTTTGCCTTCATCACATAGCCTAAATCCCTTTTTTTCCCACCCACTTCTTACTCTGACTACATTTCCCTTCATGGTAGGAAGCATATCTCTCACAGGTCAGCAGCAGATTCCTAGTGCCTAAAACAATCGGTTTATCTTAGTTTTTATTCTTTGACATCTACCTGTAGATTGATTTTGTTATTTTCCTCTAGATATTAAAAAATTCCCCACTTTTTTTTTCTGTGATTTCCTGCTTCTCTGATAATTCCATCTTCTCTTTCACCAGTTTTTTCCCCCCTTCCTAGCATCCCTTATGTGGAGGTTTCTCTGCATTCGATTCTCAGCCTGGAGAATTTTCTGTCCTGGAGAGAGTATCTAAATGTTAATAGTTTTGCAACCAAGGGTCCTCATAATTCTGATTGGATTTTAACTTTAGTTTTAAAACTATCATTTTTCCTTCTTCTCTCTTAGTACACTTTACTGACCTGACCTTAGTCCTGCATCTTAATGCCCCTTGACACTTGTGGCAGCAGAAGACAAGAGCCCAGTTCTGATTAATGGTGCCAGGTTTAAGCCCTGGCAGGCTAAAGATAACAGCTGTGGACCAAAAGGGGCCTGACAAGTTCGGGGGAGGCCTGCATGGAGGCCTTACAGAGACCTAAAGTAACCACAGAAGACAATCTGAGTTAAAACTATTGACTAAAAGCAGTTCGTGGCAGGTAGTCTTGTCCTAAGGCAGTATTTTTCTCCAACAAAGGCCAATCTTCACCTCAGCTAAACTTGTCTGTTGTCTTTTTACATTTAGGATAATATACCTGATAATAGGCTTTTGCAAAAATAAAGTAATTTCTCTTTTTCTGGACCCCTCAAACAACAGGCACCACCTTGTGGAGAACACAGATCCCCTCATTGTGATTGTTATTATGTTAATTGTTGCCTATTAAATATGCTGTATTCACTTGTATAAAAGGAGTTTGTGTCTATCATTTTACATTTTATCCAATCCCAGAGGTTGCACCCCACACCCCCACCCCTAATCTCTCACCCGTGCATTTCATGTAACCCACTTAAATCTCTTTTGATTGTAATGTATAAAATAAGGTGTGTTAATTGCCATTCTTTGGAGCATTTTCTCAATTCATTGAGGTTTTGTTTCTCAGCAATTATTGTTTTGGCTCAAATAAACTCATGACAATTCTCTACAGGTTTGAATGTTTCTTTCATTGACATAACCTAGTCTAAATTATGTTTCATCTCCTGAGCTCTAAGGCTCCTGAGCCCTTGGTTATCTCTCTTTGAAACTGGTTCTGAACATTTTAGCTGACCTCAGAGTTGTCCTCAAGTCCTGAAGAAACGATCTATTACCCTTATCTTACCTCTGACCAATCAGCCCCTAACATGACTCCAAACCCCTAACCCTTGATGTCTTGAAATATTTCCCTATGTAATCTGTAACCTACGTGCCATCAGCGAGTTGGGTCTTTCAGAACACCAGTTCGCACATCTCCAGATTTGCCAAGTCTAATAAACTAACTTCTTTTTTTTACTGCAAATCCCTGCGTGTGCATTTATTGGACAGAGTGTGCAGGCAGATGAACTTAATTATTTGGGTTTGGTAACGGTTTTAGTACCTATTCTTAAAATAAGTTTTCAAAATCTGTATTTTCTAAATTGCTTCTCTTTCTGTATTTTAGCTTCTCAAGCAAAAAATCTGGGTGCTATTTGTAAAATTTTCCACTCTCATTCTCCCCATTTAGACCAATAAACATTGAATGGGAACAGAATTTGCCACATGAAAATATGCCTCTTTGGCATAAAAATTATCTTTAGCTGATTATTTTTTAAGAAACAGCAGACACAGGAAAAGCTCTAAAAACTGAGTAGAAGTTACACTTTTGTGAGAGATTATTTACATTTCTAAGGGAAATCTCTATTTCTAAGGACATATCTCACTCTGAAACAGGAGGAAGATGACAATGTCTAGAAACTCTTTTTAGGAGAAGATAGGCCTTAAATCGACATTACAACCATACCCTTATTTACAGGGTTTTTTTTTGTTTGTTTGCTTGTTTTTCTTCTGTTAACTCCATATAACTGGCTCTTCCACTCCTCAATCTCTTCTTTTATCTTTAGTTAGAAATAGTATTTAAGGTGGTGGCTTGAGCCACATTAGAGAGTTAGTCAGTTTTCCCGGGTCTCTTCCTTGTATATAGGAGGTATGCATGTTATTAAACCTCTGTTTGTTTTCCTCTTGTTAACCTGTTTTTTTAATTTACAAGGTGGTCCCAGACAGGAACTTCAAAGAGTAGAGGGAAAATTATTCTTCCTCCTCCACAGCAAGCAAGATTAACTCAAGAATACTTCTACTTGATTTGTCTCCTTCATCAATAATTCGCTGGTTCATTTCTCCTTAAAACTTCATAGTCTTGGCTAGACATGTGAAACAGTCTCCCAACTCTTCTCTACGTCTTCAGTTTCTCTTCCCTGCATCTGTTTCTCTGATTTACTAGAGTATTCTTTCTAAATGCATGCTTAAATACATCTCTTTGTAGAGGTTTTTGCAACAGCCTTTCAAAGTGTGCTTCACTTAGCATAAGATCTATTTCTCTTTCAAACTGTCGTTATCATGCAATAAATCAATTATTTGCTTATATTGTCATTTTGCAAATGGGAAAAAATATGAAACTTTAGACACATAAGTCTGAGATCTTAAAATAAACCTGAAAATATTAGAATCCAAATTGCATCTTTTTTTGCTTATCATGCTGTTTTGTTACACTTATTCCAACTCAGCTTCAAAATAGGTAAATAAACAATAAAATAAACAAATATTGTTGGCATCTGTCATGATAGGTGGGTACCCATTGAGTAAAAGAGTAAAAAGTTAACTTGGCTGGATATTGAAATCACCTAAGTGTGTTTGAAAAAAAATTGTTGATACATAAGCTTTATTAGAATCTCTGGAGATGGTGCTCTGATATCAGTTTCCCTCTCTATCTCCGTCTGTGTGTGTGTGTGTGTGTGTGTGTGTGTGTGTGTGTGTGAGAGTGCGTGCGCCTGTGTGTGTGTGTGTGTGTAATTTTAAACATTTTCAGCTGATTAAAATCACAAGCAGGATTGAGAACCAACAGTCTGCCTTGCTTCTCAATGTGTTGTGAAGGGGGAAGAAATTTTCCTCTACTATCAAGTTTCTTTTTACTGGTCTAATAATTAAATCTAAATGAATCAGATAAATAAGAGGAAATAACCAAATTTAATTACATACATATGCATGAGAACCCCATGTATGTGAGAGATTCAGAGACCTCACAGGCAGGAGAGGTTCAGAGGCAAAATGGGAAAATGGGATATTCCATGGCATTCTGAACCAAGGGTGGTGTAAATTGTCTTGGGGCTTAAGAGGAAAGAAGGTCATTACAGGACAATAAGAAGAGCAGAAGTTCAGTAATTAGTAGTTTGCATTGACTTACAGAGACTCAGAAAAGTTTATTTCTGCTGAGAACCCTTATTATGGGTGAAGCCCCTAATTTAAATGCTTTAAGGGAGAAAAAGTTTCTCATGAGCCTGCAGGGTCTTGATTGCCTTCAGTTCAAAATAATTCACATGCCAAAGTGGCACATTTATGGGAAGCCTGTTCTGAACCTCTACTGTGTGATCCTTTTGATGTTCTGAGGGTCTGGGGATGCAAAGGACCAGGATCTGTGGGTTCTTAGCCTCATTCAGGAAAGAATTCAAATAAGAGCCAACATAGCATTTAAAGTGAAAGTGAGTTTATTAGTTAAGGGGTGAGACAGAGAATGGGTTACTCCACAGAAAGAGCAGTCCTTTAGTGGAAATTGCTTCCTTTATTGAGGTTCATTTAATGCGGGGCGGTGGGGGGGAATGGCTGGGTATTTAACAAGGGGGAGGAATATTCAGGATCTTCCCAGGAAAGGGGTGGGGATTACTCAGAGAAATACTGTGGTTGGAATTTCTGTCTTTATATGGGTTTTCCATTTCTGATCTTGGTGACTTGGGGGTGTGTCAATTAACATGGTAATAAATTATAATGAAGCTATGGGTTATCATTAGGTGAAATTAGTCACCATGCTGGATTGAGCTGGTCTCTGCTGGTTTTAGTCATAAATCCAGTGGGGGCTGGTCTTACTTCCTTGTTGAAAGTCCCTGTAGCTTTTACCAATGGCAGTTCTTTCACCACAGACTATTTCACTCTGACTGCTAGTAACAATATTACTCTCAGAGCTAGTTAGAAAAGCAAAATCTGGGTTGTGACTTGTGATTCTGTAATTCTAAGGCAATTTCTGAAAGTGGTCTATAGGATATTACAAAGACTATATTTAAGGAACATTGGATTACACAGAGTTAACTAGAACTGTTTAGTGCTTTTAAAATGCAAATATTAAATTCCTCTATAAGAAGAGGTATGGTATTCAGAATTGAACAAATTCACTTATCACTGTTACATTGTTTTATGAGTTGTTGGTTTACTGTTCATAGTATTTCCTAGGATTGAAATGTTCAACAATTAAGAAAACAATTGGTATAACAATGCTTCTCACAGAAGAACTATTGGCATTTTTGGTGGTGCATATATATAATGTTAGTTATTATTAAGTCTCTCTTTTATATTTCTGAAAGTTTTGCATCCCTGAGCCCTGTTCACTAAAAGTCAGCACCACTGCCTAGTGAAGAATATTTCCATAAATTACCAAACAATGTTAAGGAGTGGTACTCCAGGTTGAAAGCTATCTTATAGCTCATCACTAGGCAAAAAGAATAAAGGAGATCAAGTTCACCAATTGGAAATGGTTTTCACTACAAATCTCTGAACCTTGTTAACATTGGTCTAGATATTTCTTGCTGTCTTTGTTGGGACAATTATATAAAACATCAGTCCCTGCTAGTGCCATATCTAGATTTGTCAAGCCTTCATTCAGAGCACTTCCAATAGCTATAGAGGTCCAAAGCTGTCAAAGGGATTCTGCTCTATACAAAGATTACAGAATCCCATACCCAAATGGGGAGCAATGTGCACTGATAAAGATTAAATTGCTGGGGCCACTGAGATCACATCAGTCTTAGCTTTCTATCTTCATCTTCCACATGTCCACTAGAATTATTTTTTTCTTAAGTCACTGATCATATTATTTCATTCCTCTACTGAAAAATCCTTCATTGGTTTTGCATTTCTAAATATTAAAATCTAGATCCTCAGTGTGACATTTAAAAAGAATTGTAATATTTGAACAAATTGCCTTTTTCACACATACCTGCACACTCATATACACATGCTATCTTTCTATTTCTCTTTCTGTGTCAATTCTGGTAACGAGCTTTTTCTGACTGAATTCTCACTGTTTGCCAAATGAGCTATATACTTTAAATTTCTAAGTTTTTGCTCTTATTACTTGGAATGCCCTTTTTAACTTGACTGTCTAATAAAAATTCTACTTAACTTTCAAACCATCTTATAAATGTCAACTCTCTGCAAAAAATTCTCCGACATTTCTAGTTCTATCTGCTCATAGCTTCAGACTCGTACCATCCATGCCAGCGATCCCCCTGGAATTAGAAGGAGTGATGGGTATGGTGGGAGATCTCTTTTTCCCTTTCCCACAATCCCATTTGGATTGTTAGAGGGGAGCACTCTGTAGCTCTCCTCTGGTGGCCTCTGGCATCAGGCTGAGAAAGCAGCTTCCATCTTTTATGAGTCTCTTCACTTTCCCCTGCTTACAGGAGAATGAGTAGTTAATCTACTTTGTGAGGCTCTGACATGTAATTAGCAACATTGTTCAACCAGCTGTTAGATCTATTTTGCCTAAATATTAGAGAATACAATGTACTTTTTTCCCTTGTTCTGCCTAAGAAGATTTGGTGGGCCTTCCTGTCTTTTTTGTCTTTGTTTTTGTTTTTGTTTTTTTGCCTCCATGTAGTAAGAATCTTTAATCAAATTCTACTACTGCCTTCTAACAACAGCAACCTTAATCTCTCTCTGTCTCTCTGTTTGCTCTTCCAATGCCTGTCTGTGTGTTTCTCTTTGTCTCCTCTTTCTCCTTACCTGTCTCTGTGTGTTTATGTTTTCTGATGCTCTCTGTGTCTTCCTCTCTCCTTTCTCTGTAAATAACTGGTACATGTGAAAGGCCTGAATTATTTGTAATTTATGAGGTCAACTCCTCTCGATAGGTGGGTGTTCCAGGCTGTAAACTTGGATGGATTATAAAAAGAATCTTTGTGACTTATATCTAAGCCACAATTTTTAATGTTTTTACCTTGAGAGACTTGTGCTTTGAGGTTATAAGGCACTTGCTTAGCAGATGAGAGGTTTTCACTTCATTTCTGTTTTCTTAATTCTACTCCTTCCTTTTGACAGAATCTGTAGAGGACCCTCCCACTTGATCCCTGTTGGTATACTGGACGGTGGTGGGTGCAGGGAGTGCTGGGACAAACTACAGCAGCTCTAGGGTGGTTATGTTCATTATGACTCTTTGGAAATACAGAATGAATAAGAAAGCTTGGGTTTACAGAGGCAATTATTATAAAGAAAATCAGGTTTCATTTACATAAACCCCCTTGGGATTAGGCCAGGAAAATTAAGATGTTAATGTTGGAAGACATTTGGGCTTGATGCACATAGATACAGTGGAAAAAGAATGCAACGTCAGTAAGACCTGGTGTCAGGACATAACACTATAGCAAATTTTTAAGTTTTGAAAGAATATAGAGCATTTGAGAGTCTTCACATGATTTTTATGTCTAATTCTCATCTCCCCAAATACAATTTAGATGTCTCTGCCATGGTCTTTCGTAGGATGATTCAAACTGTATTAAAATTCTAGGTACAGGAAACAAAATTTGGTTAGCATAATTTTTGAAAGTATTAGATATATATGTTTATATATATTATATATATATATTGTATTTTTAGAGAGAAAAGGCATGTGTAGTTGTGGAGTTGATTATGTGATATTTTTCTGAGTTTTATTGACTTTTTAGACTCTTTATAAAAGTGGAACTTCAAAGAGTCTTAGGATACGATTACTAGAACTCTGAAAATGCTTAAGGAGTCATTGCTATGCTGAGAAACCCAGATATTGAGAGAAAATTTTGGGTTTGAGACTGAAAACTTCTTATTTGAACTTCTTTAATCTATAAAGAGTGAGTGTCTGTTTTTTTGTACTTAAATTTGGCTTAAATTAAATCCTCCCCTTACTGAGGGAGGATTAATATTATTTAAATATGTCTTTTTAAATTTTAAAAACCTGTATTATTTTGAATACTCTTATGCTACCTCACAGCTCTCACTGTCCTACATGCCCCAGGTAGAAAAACTGGACTACATAACAAAAACATTTAAGATGGAAGAATAAGTTGGAATAAAATATAATTAATACCTTTTATTAATTAATTTTAAAATCAAGTCATGTGAATAGAAACACTGAACTACCCCAGTCCCATCCTAAGAGGAGAGATAGAATCAGCGGTAGTAAAGATTAGGGAGCAAAATGGTGAAGGAGAGGGCAGAGCAAGCATGATTTGTGGCTAGTTTTTTCCCCAATGAGCATATAAATATCCCTGGCTGACCACAGGTATTGCTATTACCTTTGAGATAAAAGAAAAAAATATGAAGAATTATGTAATATGTTATACCAGAAAAGAAATTGTGATATACATGCATAGATACACACATACAAACACAAATACACACATGCTCATTTAATCAATTATGTTTGAGTTGCAAACTATGTATAAAGGCCTTAAATAGATCATGTCTTGGGTATTAATTGTATTGTAAGTAATTACTGATGACAATATCTATAACTTGCAGGAGATTTTATACACACACACATGCGCACACACTGTTATCATATTATTAGATTATCATTTTGAAATAACTTACAATTCATACTCTATTTAAGTTCTTTATGCATAGTTCTCAACCAAAACCTAATTGATTAAATATATGTATATATTTATATGTTGTATATGTATGTATATTACATTTTTCTTTTCAGGTATTATATACAAAATTTAGTATATTTCTTATCTTGCTGTGTGGTGTTTTTTATAAAACATATATAATCTATAATATACCTTATATAAATAAGTATTCACCATAAAGGCACATTTCTCTCAGAAGTAATGCTAAATATTTTAAAGGTTTATGCTATTCTCACCAATTTTAACTTTTATCATCTCACTCTATGTCTTAGGTTGGAGTCATTTCAATTGCTTTGATTTTAATCTTTGGTTTTATGAAAGAATTATAGAGTTTTAGAGCTGGAGGGCCTTGCTGAACATCAGAGACCAGAGCTGTTTATCTTTGAAGCAGTCGGATGTTCTCCGACTTGGCTACAGGCTCTGTTCACCCAGCCTGTGTTGTCTGACCTAATCATGAGTAAGGTTTCAATTCACTTTCTGCCCCAGCACCCTCAGAAGTCTGTTACTTTCTCTATATTCTGCAGTAAGAAAACGAAAATACAAGGAAAAGAAATGGAATGCCAACTCCCATGTGTCTAATATGTATTGCCAAACACTCATATTTTCTCTATCCACATGCCTTGCTTTGATGGATTTTAGCAGGTTTTTCCTAGCCGTAGCTCAGAGTTCCTTCACAGCTTGGTCACTGGAGCCCCAATATGATGGAAAGATGGGCCAAGGTGATCTAAAATCTGCATGTCCATAAGTACACACTGTTTCTATTTACATTGTATAACATAAATAAACAAAAAATAGAAATCACTTTCTGAAAATGACTTTTTTTGGTTTTACATAAAGTTGGAAAATGTCAGTTGACTTTATAAACTAGCATTTGGTGTTGCAGGTTGGGTGTTTTTGGAGATTAGTTAAGGGTGGGTGGTAAAGTCCTCCACAAACTATTTCTAGGCACCATCATTAACCAAGAATTTTACTTATTTATTTGAAAACTGTATAAGTTTTACACACAACAATGTTATGTATGTGTGTGTGTACATGTGCATATATACACATACATATACATATATAAACAATTATAAATATAAATGCTTTAAATAACCTATTTCTTGCAGTATCAACTATCAAGAGGGAAACCTAAGAGTAGTCAAGATTAATTTATTAAGAAACATTTTGTTAATAAGAAAGTCATCATTATACCAATGATTCTTAACTTGAGATTCAAGTGCAAATTGAGGGACTTCATCTTACCCAGGACCACCTTAAGATTTAAATAAAATTCACATGGATATGCACTTTTTTTTAGGTTTATAATTTTATACAACCACACTCTACTAAATAGGTTCACAGGATATATATAAGACTGTATATAAGAGAAGTCCAAAATTTTGTAATCTTGACATGACAGAAACTTGATTCTTCCTCACGTAAAATTCCAGGCTGATATGGTGACTTGATATTCTGCAATGGTCATAGATCCAGGATCTATTGATTTTTTTGTTCCATCATTCTACATAATATTTGTAGATGGCTCATAAATAGATCAGCATTTCAGCCAACATAAAGACCCTTTACCTATAAAGGCAAAACTGAAAATTGTACCATCAAAGTTCTATTAATTAGAACTTAGACATAAAATGGTCATTCTGGGTCTCAATGTGTCTAGTTAAAAATCAAGCATCGTATTATATTAAAAGAAATAAGAGAATAGCTATTAGGGAGAATCAACTGTTTGCCATATGCATACACTATAAAGTGCTTAGAATGATACCTAATATATAATAAGGACACATTAAATATTAGCTATTTTAACCATGGATTCTTTAAAGAGTTCTGTCATATAAAAGCTGGAAAGAAAGTGATAGTAGGAGAGGAGTTAAGATAATTTGATTTATAAATTAGTTACCCATGTAACATTGTCTTCTTTGTTTTATATATAATTTGTTTGAACTCTGTATTGATAAGAATTATTAAATCTGATAAAGTGGGATGCAGAGATATTTCTCCCACAGTGCTAGGTACTCAATTAATGAGATGCTAGCTGACACAACTCCAGAGTTCTAACTTTAGTTTGTGATATTAAAACACAGAATGTATTTGGTGTGAAATATAAGTGTTAGGTAATCTTTTATCTCTACTATATGGAAACAGATGTTTTAGATTTGGAATAAAGAACAATTGTTGTACAGTGATTATCTTATGCCACCTACATTGTTTTACTTAATATAGGAAGCCTGAGTGTTCTATATATATATATATGTATATATATATATATATATAAAAAATATAAATTTTCTTAAGCCAAAGAAATGTATCTTTGTAGATGACATATATCCTGAAAGTATCCAGCCATTTACTATGAAAAAATAGAGACATTTATTGAAGAAGATACGAGATACAAGAAAGATCGTATAAAGGAAAATGATGCCTTAGTACCTTTCAAAGTAGACACCTTGGGACCTCACACAATTCTCCCCGTCACCATCAGCTGCCCTGTAGCATTTTCTTGAATCTCATCAACAGCTTGAAATCTCTTCCTTTTCAAAGGTGATTTTAGTTTTGGGAACAGCCAGAAGTTGCAAGTAGCCAAATCTGGGCTGTAAGGGAGCTGAGTTACCTGAGTGATTTGATGTTCCACCAAAAAACTCTGGAAATTTGGTGCATGAGCAGGTGTATTGGCATGATGAAGCTACCTGTCACCAATTGCCCATAGCTTTGGCCTTCTGAATCATCAGAATATTTTCTGTGGAGGAATGTTCAAGCTTAATGCAAAAACTGATGTGGATTCGTTGCTCTATTTGTTCAATCATTTTGAATGCAACAGCTACACAGTACACATGTTCACTTAATGGTGTCTACTGCCCCCACTGACTAGTACAGTGAAGTTGTCTTTGTTCACACATGCGCATTCCAGTCCACTCTTCTTGGCTACCAGGTTACATCGATGTTGTGCAAACCATTCTCCTTATATTAATAATGGTTAGACTTTTTCCAGATATATCATAGGAAAAGTCTGGGGTATATGTCAATATTTCTAAACTGTCATAAGAAATTAATATTATTTAGGTATTATTATTATAATTATTATTGATATTAATTATTTTTACATAAGTAACTTGGTAGTTAGCCATCCAGCCAAAAATATGAGACACCTTTGAAGGTTCTGAACTTAGCCCCCTAAGAAACCAGATCAAATACTTTATAAACATACTGCATGCTATTCCCCTTATTCAACACACTTAGAGTTAAATAATATTTGTTATTCTCTTCATTCTGGAAAACAACGTGTTATAGTATATATGAAACTTATTAATTTAATATTTTTTAGAGATATTATCAAGAACAAATACCATATGATCTCACCTATAAGTGGATCCTAATGAACAAAACAAACAAGCAAGGAAAATATAACCAGTAACATTGAAAGAAAAAAGAAACTGACAGTAACAAGAGGGATGGAGGAAGGTGGGTAACAGGGAAAGGAATGGGAAGGGTCAAATCAAGGAACATGTATAAAGGACCCATGGACAAAGCCAAAGTGGGGAAGGATTGAGAAAGGGAGGTGGGGGTGGGTGGGGCAGGGGAAAGTGGTGGTGGGAAAATGGAGACAAAAATATTTGAACAATAAAAAAAATAATAAATAAAAAAAGTATTTAAGTGTTAATTTGTTATTTTTTCAATTACAAGGACTAGGCTCATTGTAATTTCACTCCTAACAATGTGGTCATGGATGAGCCATCCAACTTCCAATTCTGTAAGGCTGAATGATCCACCTCTAAAAATCCACACTTAATTAATAGGACTATCAATTCAAAGGAAAAACAGTTTTAAAAATATATTGGTTAAAACATTATGATTTCAGGTATAAGGGACAGAAACACAATTTTAAATAAATTAATAAAATAGGTAGGGGAGAGATTTCTTGAATGGTAATGGAGACATTTATCTCTGAACACATTTCATGACCAGATGAATTGTGATGGCTGGGTTCAGGGGATGATATGAACGGCCAGTCTTGGGCACATGTCTATCTTAGTGCTTGCAGTCAAGTCTTAGTCTATAACCAGAGACGTAGGAAGGAAATGCCAATAATAACACTGAAAGTAGGACACGAAGTGTTTTCGATTAATGTCTGCATTATTGGTGTTAGAGAGCTCCAGCTATGTAAGAGGGGAATTTAAGTAGACATTTGTACATGAACAGTTTGATATATTTATAATATAATACAAGTATGTTAATATTTTAGACAGCATTTATGTTTTCTTATAGGTAACTCACTTGTTCAAATAAAGACCAATGTCCTAGTTGGCTTGGGCTGCCATAACAAAATACCACAAACTGAGTGGCTTAAACAACAAATATTTATTTTACAGTTTTTGAAGCCAGAAGTCTAAAATGAAAATATTGGCAGGCTGATTCCCTCTGCAGGTTATGAGGGAAGGATCTGTTCTAGGTCTCTCTCCTTGGCTTGTGGATAACCATCTTCATAATCATATGGAATACTCCATGTATGCTTATCTGTGTCCAAACTTCTCCTTGTTATAACACCATTTATATTGAATTAAGGTTCAACCAAAATAGCTTATTCTAACTTTATTACTTCTATAAGGAACCTATTTCCAAATAAAGTAAAATTTTGAAATAATGAAGTTTAAGACTTCAATGTATGACTTTTTTTGCAGTTGCTTCTTTCCTGCCCCTTTCCCCAGTTTTATTGAAATACAATTAGCAAACAGCACAGTATAAGTTTAAGGTGTACAGAATAATGATTTGACTTACATATATGATGAAATAAGTACAACAATAAGTTTAGCTGACATCCATTATCTCTCACAGAGATACAAAAGGAAGAGAAAATTTTTCCTTCATGATGATAACTCTCAAGTTTTATTCTCATAAGACCGTTCATATTTACCACACAGCAGCGTTAACTATAGTCATTTTGTTGCACAGTACAGCCCTAGTACTTTTATCTTATAATTTGAAGTTTGTGCCTTTTGACCATCTTCATCCAGTTACTTCTCCCTCTGCCCTCCACTTTAGTTCTTATTTGACTTTATGTGTTGAGTGACTTCCCAGCCTACACCCTCCTTACCAAAGTAATTGGCAGATAGGCATGAAACTCTCAGGTTTATTCACACATTCTTGTCTTTGTGACACTCCCTTTCTCCATAATCATTCAGCCCTTGAGAGAGCCTGATGCATTTGCCTGACCATTCTGAATACTCCTTGGGCAACTTTGACTTCCTTTCTGCCAGTGTTCCTCACTTGATTGACTTCAAGCAATGGGATCACAAAGATTTTAATAAACTGAGCTGCAGAGAGAGAGAGATTGAGTATAGGCTCTAGCCTACATTTTTCTCTGTGAGTCTCTATGCCTTTGTGTAAATCTTTTTACTCCTTCACTAGTGATATAAAATAGACAGACATCATCAATTAACCATCACAACTAACCAATAACGGTTCATTTCACTTTTTTTGCTACAGTGGCAAGAGTTCTTGTACCTTATGTGACCTTAGCTGCAAGGGATCATCCAAGGGATTCTTCCTAGAAAACAATGACATCAAAATATTCCATTCTGTCAAAATATAATTTTTTACATGTTAAAAAATGACTTTTGTAAAAATATATATATATATCAAACACATTTCACAAATTTAATTCTTTGGATGAGGCAGCAGGATCATAAAGCTGGTTCAAATAACATTTGTAGAACATATTTATTTATTCAGCTAGAAGAGAAATGTGTAAATATATTTGCTAAATTAGATACAAAGATGACTAATATCCTACATGTCAATAATAACATAACTTTTAAAGTTATCTTTTCTACTAGGCAACAATTTATTTTTCTGGACAAATAATAGTTGCAATTTAGGAATTTTTTAAGTGTTAGAAAAGTTTACAACTTTATAGAATCTATAAATAGAGCCATGATCAATAGAAAATAGTGATTTAAATATACACTCACCTAGGAAACAAGATTATTCTAGGTTTTGTGTCTAATTTAGCAAACTTAACTTTTCATTCTTTACTCACAGCATAGGTCTTTACTTCTCAAATACTTTTTGAATTCTTTTTTAAAATTTTATTTATTTATTTTTAGGGAGAGAGGTGGGGAGGGAGAAACAGTAGGAGAGAAATATCTATGTGTGATTGCCTCTCATGTGCCCCCCACTGGGGATATGATGTGCAACCCAGGCATGTGCCCTGACTGGGAATCGAACCAGCAGCCCTTTGCTTAGTATGCTGGCACTCAGTCCACTGAGCCACACCAGCCAGGGCTCAAATGCTCTGAATTCTTGAATGTGTCTATTAGAATACACTTGTGTATGCCATTGGAAAATATGACAAACTATTATTTCTACATTTTAGAAAATTTTAACTTAACTACTCTAAAGTTATATACTACATGAATAATAGGGTTAGGAGGGAAATCAGTCTTTAAAATGGAAAATCATCGCATTTAAAAACAATTTAAAAATTTACATCACCCGATGCCTAGTTATATGTTAATTATCATAAGCAACCAAGTCCTTAAACTTTCTCATTATCTACTTGTATTACTATTTCCCTTTCAGCAGTTTAGAAGACTACAAAAAAATAAAAAAAAAGAAAATTGATTGCCTCTAAAATACTTGTGGAACATCAAAAATATGCCTATTTATCATGATAGTTTAATCCTCACAACAGCCTGGCAAAGTGGTTATAACACTACTACTAATTCACCAAACTATTTAAGTAATTGGTCAAGACCACTTAATTTATAAGTAGTGGAATGGGTTATAAACCCTGTCATCTTGGCTCCTAAATCCACAGTCTTTTCCCTATACCATCTCAGAGATAATTTCTCAACAATTTTAAAGGAAACTTGTTGGAAAAGTGAAATTTAATTAGGTAATTGTCAAGAGGTTGGTCTTAAAGCTCTAATAGGATGAAACTAATTCTGTTTGAAATGACTAAGGAAGCATCAGAGAATATCAAGTATTCTAATTCACGTAATGGAAAACCAATGTCTGCTTCGTTTCTGTCTTACACTATATGTCAGGTGTGATTAATGTGGAAAAATAAGGGAAGAGGAAGGCATCTCTAGGGTTAGCATTACAGTCATTGCTATTGGCTTGAATTGATGATTTTTAAAAATCCAAGAAGAGGCTATTAATTGAAGGAGTACTGCAGGAAGATGTAAGACAAGTTTGGCATCCACGATGCTAATCTTACTGTACTATCAAACCATTATGGTCTGACCAGGCTAAGGTTCCTGGGCTTCAGTTCCTTATTGTGTAAATTAAAGTGGTTGAGCTAGATGACCTCTAAGGTCTATTTTAGCTTTAATATTCCTTCAGCCCATTAAGGAGTCAATAATAGGGGAAAAACAATTTATATAAAGCAACATCATTTTATTGCTTACAATTTTTTAATGACTCCCCATTGCAGCACATGTAGCATTGTGGTTAAGAAATTGCTCAATTTCTCTGTGTCCTAATTTTTTTACTTGGTCTGTTGTTAAGATTTAACTAAGATTGTATAGATAAAAAATACCACAATGCTTAGAAAATGACAAGCATTTAATAAGTAATGGCTATCACTACTGACTGTAGGATTAAGTTAATTTTTACATGACTTAACTAACTCATTTAATCTTGTCCACCTCACTAGCATTGTCTCTCCCCGTTCTCTGACTTACACATCATGTTGAAAACAACAAAAGAGTCTTTATTTGTTTGGTCACTTTTAAAGAACTATTTTACAGGGTAAAGATGTCTACATTAGCAGCCTCTTTTTTTCCCCTCACAACACTAAATATTTCATTCCACTCTTTTCTCACTTGCATGGTTTCTGAGGAGAAGTTGGATATAATTGTTTTTCCCCTCTGGCTTCTTTTTATTTTTTTAAATTTTTGATTTTTTTTTCAATTTAAATATGATAAATATGCTTAGATGAAATTTTGTGGCACTTATCCCACTTGGTTTTTCTGAGCTTCCTGGATTTGTGATTTGATATTGGATATTAAATTGAGGAAATTTTCAGTCACTATTGCTTCAAATATTTTTAAAGTTTTTTTTCTTTCTTTTCCTGCTGGTATTCCCATTACAATTACGTTTCACACCTTTTAGAGTTATCTCACAGTTCTTGGATATCCTATGTATTTTTTACAATTTTTTAATCTTTTCTTTTAAGTTTTGGCAGTTTGTATTTAAATATTCTCAAGCTCAGAAATTCTTGCTTCAGCTGTCCACTCCACTAATGAAGCCATTGAAGACACTATTTATTTTTGTAAACTCTAGCATGTCTTTTTAAAATTCTTAGAACTTTTGTCTGTTTACATTGTCCCATCTATTCTCACAGACTGTGTACTTTATCCATTAGAATTCTTAACACAATAATCATAGTTGTCTTAAATTCCCAATCTGATAATTCTAACATGCGTACTCTATCTGAGTCTAGTTGTGTTGCTTATCCTTTCTCTTAAAACTGAGGGTTGTTTTTTTTTTTTTTTTTTACCTTTTTGTATGCCTTGTGATTTTTTTTCTTAGTACCCAGACAGGATGTTCTGGGTTAAGAGTTTCCTGTAGACAGGCCTTTAGTAACGTGGTGGTGAGGTAGGGGAGACAGGGTGGGCAAAAAAGGCAGTCTGTAGTCCTAGGAGACTGTATTGCAGTAGTCTGTGTCTTTGGACTGTGAGCTTCACAAGCGCTTTTCAGTTCCCCCCGCCCGTAAATGGGAAAGAATAGCTAGATTGGGTTGCAGTCAGGTAATTCCTTTTTCTTATGTGGAAATTAGAAGGGTTTAGAGGTATTTCTCTTTCTCTTTGTGGAAGGTTAGAGCCAGCTGGAATTGGTTATTTCCTTTTTTCCGGGTCAGCTAGAGTCTAGTAGAAACCCCAGCACATTAGGTTCTGGTTAAAGAGTTTCACCTGTGTACAGACCACGATAAGAACAGAATGTTCTGCCATATTTCAAAATGGTAATTCTTCCCCCCTTCTTCTGCAGGATGCTTGAGGGGATTTTTCTCCTATATCCACTATGAGAAACTGGTTGAGCTTCTAGGCTAAAATTCATAAACATGGGAGGATCTCCTCTTCCATGACTGGCGCCTGTGACGTTCTCAACTTGTCCACACTGAGCCTGAAGGAATTCATCAATGACCATTCAGATCTCCTGTCCTAGCACTGCTTCTCTTACAGGTTCCTGCTCCAGTAAGTTGTGATTCTCTCTATTCGCTTGTCTTTCTCTTCAGTTTTGGAAAAATCAGTTTCTCTTACTATTTTTGTGGATTTAAAAGCAATTGCTGATTTTTCAGTTTGTGCAGCTTTTTATGTGTTGTTAGGATGGAGAGGCAATTTCTAAGCTCCTTATATAACACACCACAAACTGGAAGTTGTCTTAGTGAAATTTGAGGGGTTTGTTTTGTACAAAAGTACAGATATCCACCAGACAACTGAAAATTGGTGTTGATAAATCACAAAAATCTGAAGGCTAGAGATATCAATTAAGAAGGTAAAAGGAGGTAATATTAAGTGGATGAGAAAAGGGCATAGAAAAAAGATACATGATACTAGAATCTTGGGGATTCCCGCACCCTTATTTTGACAAGATAATATAAAATTTCTTACAGTGTTCATCCTCTCTGTTCTGCAGGTTTGACCCTGAAGTGGTTTTGAACCCTGACAGTGCAAATATTAACATGGTATTACATAAAATCTATGTGACAAAGGAATATGTCATGTTAAGACACCATTTACGTGAAGAATAAACAATTCTCAGGTAATAATTTTATTATACAAGCCTTAAAAATCTTCTTAATTTTACTGAAACTTTAATTATCAAAGTATATGTCTAGTCCTAAAGTAGCACGTTTATACAATAAGTCATTTCACTTCATGTGTTTTTACTAATCTGCACACCATTTTCAACAACTTGAAAATATGCTCTCTACCATTATGGATGGCACGGACAAGAAGTATAATATGCGCATCATTTAACATTTTGACTAATTCTTTTCCAGTGAATTTAAAACTTAGAGCAATTATTTTTTAGGAAGGATTTCTTTTTTTACAGTGACGTTAACCTTTTAGGTGTGTTTGACTTTGTAGTGTCAGAATAATTGATTTACTAGGGTTTACTTTTCATGGTTGATTTAATTTTATCTTGGAAGAGTTTTTCCCTTGTCCTACTATCATACTACTTCTTGCAGTGATTATATTAAATAAGACAATATATACCTGTTTCCCAGTGCCATAAGAATAAAAGTGTATTTGTTTGCTAGTTTGTTTTATACTCTATGCCTCCTCCCTCCCTCCCCACACCCCAAACTGAGTAGTTTATGAGGTAATCTATTTTGATTTAATATATCTGACACTGAATTTCAACTAGAATTTAAAACATGGGTTCTTAGACACAAAACAACAAATTAGAAAATGCCTAACACCTTAATCTAAATAACCTAGATTTCTTCCATGATATTTGTAAGGCCAACTAATACTGCAGAGGAGAATACCATGTCTTAGATTTTCTCTGCTGCTTAACATCTGGCTGAGTTGACCACCCCCTTTTAGCTTGCTAAAAACAGGAAAAAAATTACACCTATCAATGAATAATGCATTGAACAAAAATCATTTTGAGTGAGACGTGTCCAGATTTTCAGACCTTTTGCACCTACACAGCCCCGAAAGGAACTTGGTGGGGTCACCGCTCCAAAACACCAGCCCTGAATTTCACATGCTAGAAACTCTTGCTGGATACAAACTGAAACACTGAAAGCTATGCAAGGATATGGAGAAGAAATGTCTCCAGAAGACAAACACTGACAAGGCCTCCTTACCTGGGAGAAGCATTCCCTCCGTGTTAGGTGGTTATACTATAAAGTAATGAAATGATAAGACTGCTATTTTTTGGTATATCTAAGAGGAAGTGATGACCCTAGTACATGATGAAGGTGGCATCTCAAGTCATTTAAAGATGGACTTTTTAATAAATAAAGCCAGAGCAATTGGTTAATCATTTGGAAAAAATAGGAACTTTGGTCCTTTTCTCACTCTCTATATAAAAATAAGCTCTAAATGGATCATCAATACAATACTAAACATCAAACCATACAAGTACTAGAAAAGTATATTATTTTAAAATATTTTAGTCATCTTTAATTTAAAATTTTTTAATGTAAAATACATTCCTCTTTAACCCAGGTACAGAGAAAGGCATTCTAACTATGATTCAAAATCCTGATTTAAAAAAATGACTGATAAATTTGGTTGCACACAATTATTAAAAAATCCTCACCCAAGGGCATTTTTTTCATTGCTTTCAGAGAGAGAGGAGGTGTGGGGGGCGCGGGACAGGGAGAGAGAGATATTGACTGGTTGCTTTCTTGTGCCCACCCTGACCTGACCAGGAATCGACCTCACAACCTTTCCAAATGAGCTAAACTGGCCAGGGTCATGGCACACAATTTTTTTAAATAATAATTTTTATGAAAAAACACATTATAAGCAAGGATAAATGACACAAACTCAGAGAAAATATTTTCAATATATGTTATATATAATAGAGATACTTTCTTCATACCTGTATGAAAATTAACTCCAAATGAATTACAGACCTCAAATATAATAGCTAAATATCAAACATCTAGAAGAAAACATGGAATATCTTGGATTAAGCAAACACATTTTAATAGGACATAGAAGAAGATGGGATATAAACAGATAAATTCAACTTTATCAAACCTCCTAGTTTTACTCTTTAGAAAACTCCATTAACAAAGGAAAAAAGTAAACCATGGACTGGGAGAAAATATTTGCAAAATATGCATTTGAAAAAGAACTTATATCTAAATTATATAAAGAATACTTTAACTCAATAATAAACAAACAAGCCAATTCTAAAAATAGGCCAAAGATTTCAACAGACACTTCATAGAAGATATACAGATGGAAGATAAATACATAAAAAGATACTCAATATCAATCACTAAGAAAAGCAAACTAAAACTACAATGAGTTAACAGTAAATAGCTGTTGAAATGACTATTATTTAAGAGACCAACCATGCCAAGTGTTGGCGCACAGCTGGAACTCTAGTACACAGTTGGTGGGAATATGAAATAGCACCACTGCTTAGAAAAAGTTTCCCCGTTTATTGTTTATCGGTTTGTTTGTTGTAATTTCAATGATTTCTGCTATTTATTATTTCCTTTTCTCTGCTTATTATGTATTTAATTTACCTGACATTTCTAATTGTCTGATGGTGAAAGCTGAAGTCATTATTTGATATCTTCCTTATTATCTAACATAGATTTTTATCCTCTAATTTTTTCTCGGATTACTGCTTTTACTGCATCCACAAATTTTGATATATCATGTTATCATTGTGATTCTTTTTAAAATACTTTCTAATTTCTATTTTTATTTCTTCTTTGAACCATATATGATTTATAAGTGTAATATTTAGTTTGTCAGTATTTGGTGATTTTCATGATATTTTTCCATTATTAATTACTATTTAAATTTCATTATAGTCTGAGAACACTTATATTAATTATTCTTGCTTTATGGACCAGATTATGGTTTTAGTAATCATTTATGTTCACTTATGAAATACATGTATCTTAATGTTGTTGGGAGAAATGTTATATAAAAGTTAAATAGGTAATATTAGTTGATGGTGAAATGAAAGTCTTCTATTTCTTTACTGATTTTCTGTCAACTTGTCTTATAAAAATATTGAGACACCTTTAACAGTCTATGGGCTTGCTTCTCGTTTTACTTGTAAATGTTTGTAAATGCTTCATGTATTTTAAAGCTCTGTTATTAAGTGCAGAAGCATTTAATTTTGTCGATCTTCTTGCTGATTTAACTCCTTTATTTTTATAACAATGATCTTTTTTATTTCTGATAATATTTACTTTTTAATTTATTTTTATTGTTTTCGTAAGTTGTTTTTTATCCCCCGTATAACCCTCTCGAGCCCCTGCAGTCACCACACTCTTGTCCATGTCTATGAGTCATTTTTCCTTTGGCTCAATCCCTCCGCCCCGTAACTCCCACCCACTCCCCATCCCTGCAATAGCTGTCATGCTACTCTCTTATCTATGAGTCTGTCTCTATTTTGCTTGTTAGCTCAGCTTGTTCATTAGATTCCACATATGAGTGAAATCATATGGTATTTGTTTTTTCTCTGGCTGCCTTATTTCACTTAGCATAATGTTCTCCAGGTCCATCCATACTGTTGCAAATGGTAAAATTTTCTTTTTACAGCTGAGTACTGTTCTACTGTGTACATATCACATATTTGTTTTATCCACTCATCTACTGATGGACACTTGGGCTGCCTCCAAATCTTGGTGATTATAGATAATGCTGCAACGAACATAGTGGTGCTTATGTTCTTTTGAATTAGTGTTTTGGGTTTCTTTGGATATATTCCCAGAAGAGGGATCACTGGATCATAAGGCCAATCCATTTTTAATTTTTTGAGGTCTCTCTATACTGCTTTCCACAGTGGCTGCTCCAGTCTGCATTCCCACCAACAGTGCAAAAGGGTTCCCCTTTCTCCACATCCTCATTAGCACTTGTTTGTTGATTTTTGATGACAGCTATTCTGACAGATGTGAGGTGATATCTCATTGTGGTTTTAATTTGCATTTTTCTGATGACTAATGACATTGAGCATCTTTTCGTATGTCTATTGGCCATATATATGTCTGCTTTGGAGGAGTGTCTATTCCGATCCTTTGTCTAGTTTTTAATTGGATTTTTTTTTCGTGTTGAGTTTTATAAGTACTTTATAAATTATAGATATTAACCCTTTATCAGATGTATTGACAAATGTTTTCCCATTCAGTGGGTTGTCTTTTAATTCTGTTGATGGTTTTCTTTGCTGTGCAAAAACATTTTAGTTTGATGTAGTCCCATTTGTTTAATTTTTTTCCCTTGCCTGAGGAGATATATAAGATAAAATATTTCCATGAGCAACGTGCAAGATTTTACTGCCTGTTTTCTTCTAGGATTTTTATGGTATAGGGTCTAACATTTAAGTCTTTAATCTATTTTGAATTTATTCCTGTGTGTGGTGTAAGGTGGTCTATTTTCATTTTTTCTGTATGTATCCATCATTTTTCCCAAAATAATTGATTGAATACACTATCTTTAGCTCACTGTGTATGGTTCTTTCTTCTGTCAAATATTAATTGACTAAAAAGCTGTGGGTTTACTTCAGGGTCTCTATTCTGTTCCGTTGACCTCTGTGTCTATATTTATCCCAGTACCATGCTTTGATTACTGTGGCCTTATAAGTATAGTATAATATTAGGTAGCATGACCCCTTTAACTTTGTTCTTCTCAGTATCACAATTGCTATGAGAGACATTTGGTAGTTCCATACAATTTTGAAATATTTGTTTTAGTTCTGTGAAACACGTCATTGGTATTTTGGTAAGAATTGCATTGAATCTATTGATCACTTTGGGTATCATGGACATTAATGATGTTAATTCTTCCTATCCATGAACATGGTATGTGCTTTCACTTTTTTGTATCTCCTTCAGTTTCTTTCATCGGTGCCTTCTAACTTTCCAAGTACAGATCTGTTATATCCTTGGTTAGATTCATTCCTAGGTATTTATCCTTTTTGTAGCAATTGCAAATGGGATTGTTTTCTTTATTTCCCTTTCTGATGGTTCATTATTGACATGTAAAATTACTACTGATTTCTGGATATTAATTTTGTGTCCTGCTACTTTGCCAAACTCATTTATCAGTTCTAGTAGTTTCTTGGTGGAATCTTTAAGATTTTCTGTGTACAGTGCATGTCATCTTCAAATACAGTTTTATTTCTTCCTTTCCAATTTGGATGCTATTTATTTCTTTTCTTGTCTGATTGCTATGGGTAGGAATTCCAGTACTTTTTTGAATAAAAGAGCTGAAAGCGGCATCTCTGTCTTGTTCCTGATCTTAAGGGGAATGCTTGTAGTTTTTGCCCATTGAGTATGATGCTGGCAGTAGGTTTGTCATATACGGCCTTTATTATGTTTAGATATGTTCCCTCTAATCACAGTTTGATGAGAGTTTTTACTATAAATGTGTACTAGATTTTATCAAATGCCTTTTTTCTATATCTATTGATACAATCATGTAGTTTTTATCATTTTGTTCATGTGCTGTATCACATTTATTGACTTGTGAATGATGTACCAATCTTGAATTCTTGGAATAAATCCCACTTGATCATGGTGTATGATCTTTTTGATGTATTGCTCTGTTAGATTTGCTAATTTTTTGTTGAGGATTTTAGCATCTATGTTCAGCAGGGATATGGATCTATAATTTTATTTTTTTATAGTGTCTTAATCTGGTTTTGGAATTAGGATAATCCTGGCCTCATAAAATGAACTTAGGAGCCTTCCTTCCTCTTGAATTTATTGAAATAGTTTCAAAAGGAATAGTTAATTCTTCTTGGAATTTTTGATAAAATTCACCTGTGAAACCATCCAGTCCAGGGCTTTCCTTTGCAAGAGTTTTGTTTTGTTTTTTTAAATTACTGCCTCAATTTCACTAGATGTAATCAATCTCTACAGAATCTCTGATTTTTTCTGATTTAGTTTTGGACGATTATGTGTTTCTAGGAATTTATCCATTTCATCCAGGTTGTCCAACCTGTTGGCATGTACTTGTTCATAATATTTTCTTACAATCTTTTGTATTTCTTTGGTGTCAGTTGGTATTTCTGCTCTTTCAGTTCTATTTTACTTATTGGGATCCTCTCTCATTTTTCTTGATAAGTCTGGTTAGAGGATTACAAATCTTGTTTATCTTTCAAAGAACTGTTGTTTGTATTCATTGATCTTTT
Source organism: Pteronotus mesoamericanus (assembly GCF_021234165.1). Taxonomy (NCBI): domain Eukaryota; kingdom Metazoa; phylum Chordata; class Mammalia; order Chiroptera; family Mormoopidae; genus Pteronotus; species Pteronotus mesoamericanus. The sequence goes on along the minus strand of NW_026555135.1, from coordinate 14,694,026 downwards.
GTATCATTTTTTAAAGACTCTATTTCATTTATTTCTGCTCTGCTCTTTATTATTTCCTTCCTTCCATACACTTTGGACTATTTTTATTACTCTTCTTCAAGTTCCTTTAAGTGTAAAGTTAGATTGTTTATTTGAGCTTTTTCTTGTTTTATTGAGATAGGTCTGTAATGCTATGAATTTCCCTCTTAGCATTGCTTTCCTAGTGTTGCACAGATTTTGTATTGTTGTGTCCTTATTTTCCTTTGTTTCAAGGTATCTTTTGATTTCTTCCTTGATCCCTTTGTTGACCCATTCATTGTTTAATAACGTTATTTAGCTTCCATGTCTGTGTGTGTTTCTCAGTGTTCTTGTGATTGATTTCTAGTTTCATAGCATTGTGGTCAGAGAATATTCTTGATATGACTTCAATCTTAAATTTATTGAGACTTGTCCTAACATGTGGTCTATCCTAGAAAATGCCCCATGTGCAGTTGAAAAGTATGTATATGCTGCTGTTCTGGGGTGAAATGCTCTGAAGACATCAATTAAATCCATTTGAGTCAGTGTGTCATTTAAAGTCTCTGTCTCCTTGTTGATTTTCTGTCTGGAATATATATCCATTGAAATCAAAGTGGGGTTGAAATCCCTGACTATGACTGTATTTCTGTCGCTCTCTATTTATGTCCATCAAAGTTTGCTTTACCTGTTTAGGTGCTTCTATGTTGGGTATATAAATATTTACTAGGGTTATATCCTATTGTTGGACTGTTCCCTTTTGTAGTGACAGTCTGCTGGAGTTGAATTCTTTCAACATTTGTTTGTCAAAAAAGGTCATTAATATCCTTTCATTTTTGATTGGTATTTTTACTTGGTACAGAATTCTTACTTGATAGATATTTTTTCTTTTCAGTAGTTTAAGATTGTTGTTCCATTCTCTTCTGGCTAACATTGTTTATACATAAATAAACTCCTTGACACTATTTTTTTCTTTGTTCTTCTGCACACATTATATCTATTTTATCTCTGGCTGCTCAAAGTTTTTTCTTTACCACTTTTAAAACAATTTGATGTGTCTTGGTCATTATTTTTTAAATTTTTTTATGCATTTCTGCTTGTGTGATTACAATTATGACAAATGTTAGGCTTAATTAATTTGGGCCATAACTCCCTGATGTTATTTCTTTTATAGATATCTACTTTTACCACTGTGTTTCATTTTTGATAGTTTCTTTTGCTATACATCAGTTTTACTAATATTTTCTCCACAGTATAAATTCTGCTTTTAATTCAATCCATGTAGTTTTTATCTTAGGCAATATTTTTTATCTCTAGAAATTTAGTTTTGCATATCTATGTCTTCTGTTTCTCTCCTTAACATAGTCATGGTTCTGTTGACTCTTTTTGAATATATGAGTTGTATATCTATGTTATGTTCTTGTTTACCTGCATCCTTTTTGTTTCTATCAATCAGTTTTCCTCCTTATCAGTGGTCATATTTTTCTGCTCCTTTTATACCTGTTAGTTTTTTATTAGATGGCAGTTATAGTGGATTTTATCTTACATTCTAGATATTGAATTCTTTAAATATTCCTCACTTTTATTCTATTGTGCAGTTAACTTTCCCAAAATCAGTTTCATCCTTTGAGACTCTCTTTTTACTTTTGTTAATAGAGCAAGGCCAACTTTTTCCACTATACTCAGGTAATATCTACTTGATTCCTCTATCTGGTGCCTCATGAAGTATAACATTTTCTACTGTGTCTAATGGGAAGACAAATTATTTCTGGCCCTTTCTGAGTTCCACCAGTTTTTCAGCTTTCTTTGTGGTAGTGCTTTCCCTGGCTCTGTCTTTCCTCACACTCATTCACAGTTCTGTACTCAGATGAAGGTTCAGGGGAAACCCTCTACAGGTTTTCTCAGGTTTTTACCTAGTTTCCTCCACTCTTTGCAGCTTCTGTTGCTCTGGTACCTGTCCGCCCAAATTGTAACTTCAAGTATAAAATGAAAGAGATCATCATTACTGGATTGTAGTAGGGATTAAATGAGATCGACCATGATCTAGATGTGGTATAATGTCTCCACATAAAGATTTACCAAATATCAGTTTCTGTTCTCTATTTGTTCTGTTTACTGAAGAGTAAATTAGGGTAATTTAAGTATGCATTTTAGTCTATAGGGTAATATTATTTTTAGGAAGAAGGAATGGAAGATAATTTACCCTCCTAAAAGATTTGTCTTAAAAATCTAGCAGCAAGACATATTTTCCACTATGCTTTGTTGGACTAGACTCATAGTTTCCACCCTTCTTCCCAATTTGCACAGAATTTAAACAGACAGAAAGTGATGAATTACTTATCCATGCTTTATATATCACATGAAGGTTGGCCTTCACATGCAAAGGTATTGGAGATAGTCTATTACTATGCCCACCTATAGTAGCCAGCCTGTAACATGGACCCCTGAGGATCTTTCCTCTTGATACTCATGCCCTTGCTTACCTGCCTCCAACAATATATGAGATTTGGTCTGTATGTCCAACAGAATAAAACAGAAATAAAGAAATAACAGCCTGTGACTCTGGAGACCAGAGATCATAAAAGATGCTTGAGCTTCCTTCTTTCTCATTCTTTCTCTCTCTGCTCAAATAGCTCACTCTGGGGAAAGCCAGCTGCAATGATTTGAGAAGTCATTTGGAGTGGTCCATATCTCAGGAACTGAGGCCTCCTGTCAACAGACACATGATTGACTTGGAAATGGATGCTCCTGCCAGAGTCAAGCTTTTGGATGATTGTAGCTCCAGCATACATTTTATTGTAATCTCTTGAGTGATCCTAACCCAGAACCACTCAGGTAATCTGTTCCTAGATTCCTGATCTTCTGAAACTATGTTAGTTATAAAATGCTTAATGTTTACATGTGAGATTTCCAGGGAAAAAATGTGAAAAATGACTCCTTTTTCCCCTCTGTTACTTATAATAAATAAGAAAGGAGAATAGTAACCAAAAGGAAACACTATTTTACATAAAGAGGTTGAGATTTGATTGTTTTGAAATTTTTAAGCCTCAAGATATCGAAGGATGTTAAAATTAAGAAATGGCTTCTGAGCAAAGAGCAAACCCAGGACTCTGCCAGGAAAGCCAGATCCATCGATGCAGCAAATACTATGACTGAAAAGTATCATGATAAGATTTTAGACAGATTGAAGGTGGTGTTTCCATGTATGGTTTAGTCAGGCAAAAAACCATCCAAGGAGATTGAGCTTCTAGGAAAATTAAGGGTGATGTCTGTTAGCGTTATCCATAGGAATCCAAAAAGAGAGGACTTATCACAAAGGGATTTATGATTGTGGCTTTTGTCTGGTGGAGTAGACCCCAAGAAATTTCACAAGAGATCCAAAATGGTTTAAGAAAATTATATCAGTACAGATGATGACAGTTTGGGCTAAAGTGTCAGAGAGAGTACAGAGCGAGAGGCCTTTGGACTTCCATACTTCTACTTGCAGGAAATGGGCTAAGAAGACTACTTACCCACAAACACATATTACCTCTCATGGACAAGGAGGAATGACTTGGTCATAAGATTCCAGAAAGTAAGGTCACAAGCTGTGGAGAGTAACTCCCGGGCAAAAGTAGGTCTGAATTGTAATCAGAGAACTTGCAATGTTTTCCCAAATGGATCTCAGAATTGCTAGAAACTAAGGCTCCTATGCGCCACTTTCCCCCCTCTTTTCTGAGAAGGGATATAATTTATGTAGAAGTTGTTTTATGCTTATGTTGGATGTGTGAGGGGCAGATAACTAGTTTCTCTAGTTCGTAAGACCTCAAGTTGGAAGTAACTACACTTTCAGGTTTTTAACATATGAAACTGTACCAAGGATCCTTATTGACATCTTGACTTCATTTAGATGATACGATTCTGGATTTCAAGCAGATGTTGAAATGGAATGAAGCTGTGGGGAAGGGGGGTGGTGGAGGATGTTAATGTATTTTGCTTGTGAGAGGGAAATGAATCATTAGATCCACAGTGTAGACTATGGTATCCAGCATGTAAAATAGCCTCCACAGATCCCCACCTCTTAGTACTCATGTCCTTGTATATTACAGTATAATAACAGATGCTCTTAATGTTCAGTAGGATTAAAACAGAAAGACAGTGTGAGATTTTGAAAAGTTGTAGGTCATAAGATGACATTGGAAATTTGTTCACTTAACATCCTTCTCTCTTTCTTTGGTTTCTTGTTTTTGGTTTTTTTTTTCCCCCGCTAAGGGAAGTTTCCTGCTATGTCATGAACAACCCTATGGAACTAATATTTGAAGGAGATTCTCCAGCCCTTGCCAAGCCTCTCGTTGATTCCAGGCCCACTTCACAGCTTGACTGAAACCACATGACAGACCCTGAATCTAAATTATCTATCTAAGCTGCTCCAGGAGTTCTGATCCTCAGAAACTCTGAAAAAAAAAATGCTGACTTAAGCTACTAAGTTTTGGAGTACTTAATTAGCCAAAAAAGGATGATTAATACACCAAAATAATGGTACGTGGTAGTTGGTCTGAGTGTCACCTTGTCTTATTGCTTCACTTGATAAAAAAATAAAGTAGGAGAATCATTTGTAATTACTGCATAGCAGCAGTACATGGTTTTTCCTTTATGATTTGCACTGAGGTTTGTTTGTTTGTTTTTTCCCCCTACAGAAAGACTACAGGCACATTACCTAGTTGAGTAAGATTTACTCTGACTTATTGCCCACCTACTATGTCAGCTTTGCCTCCGTCACTCTTATGTTGCAATCCGCACTTTACCCACATGGAATTACTTATATTGTCCCAATATGTCGTATTTTTGACATCATTGCATCTGATTTTCCTTTATCCTATTATCTTCTTGTCTAGTTAATAAAAGCTTTATCATTCTTCAAGGTCTTGTTTAAGTATTTCCTCTTCTATAATGCCTTTTATACTGCTTTCAAAAAATTGGCTTCTTTTTTGCCTATTAAGGTACTTTGGATATAATTTTACTTAATACCTATCATACTGTTTCTGTATATTTTCAGTGCCTCCTCTAGTGCCATGCACAGAATAAGTGTTGTTACTAAATATTTCTGGGCCAAGGAAAGACTGAACAGATGAGACAGGACTCTGAAGGTAGCTGACGAACATGAAGCATACAAATACAGCTTAATAGCCTGAAGTTCTGCAAAAAGAATGTCATATGGAACTAGACAGTAAAACATTATTATTCTGTTTCTAAATGTATGAGTACCTTCAAGACTACAAATATTTAACATATTAGAAAGACAGACCACTTGATTTATTATAGAACTGGACTTCTATTCCTGCAGAAAATAAAAGCTGTGTTTATATTTTGGAGATTCTTGGTGGCACTAGTTGAGTAAAAGAGGCATAAAGCTGCTGTACTCCTATTTATATTCCCAGAGATCATAAATTATATTTCATGACTGGGATATCTAGCAATGTCATGAGAAGGGTCAAGCAATTGGATTTAGCCAAATTGAATCCCACATGCTAGCATGCTTCATGGAATAGCAGGCAGAAGGACCAGGGAGGAGGGTTTCAGCTGAGTTCTCAGCACACATCTAGTAAATACCTGCTTAAGTTTAATAATGGACATAGACCTTGCCTATTAGGTTCTTATTATTAAGTATGAAAAAATAAGGAAATGTAACAAATGTCACTGATAAACTGACAGATAAAATGCCTTAAGAGACATGACAAAAAATTGAGAAGAGAAAAACAGGAATTTGAAGAATGGTAGATCTAGAAATGGGGAAGGTGGCATTTCAAACAGATTTTTAAGTATAGATACAAACCTATGTATTCGCAAACTCATTCTGATTATAAGAATTGGTATAGAATAACATTAAGAGCATCACATTTAGAGCCAGAAAGAACAGAACTGGAATTCTGTTTCTCTTTTTTACTAATTATATGACCTTCAATATATTATGTAACCTTTCTGAGTCTCGATTTTATCATATGCAAAATGAAGATAATAATAATAATGCTTCCTTCTATAATCATCAGGAAGGTTGTATGAGATAATCCATGGAAAAAGATTACATAGCCTGGCACAAAAGCAGCAACAAATGTGTTGAAATTACTATTGTTCCTCGTATGGTTATGGTGATTATGTGGAGAGCCCCAAAGATGAACTTAACTTTTTACTCCTTCATCTTACCATGAGTGCCAATAGAATTCAGCCTCCAGGTGGTCATGGGAAAAGGCCAAGAGAATGATACAATGATAGAGGTTTTCAACCTCTTTTCTATGAGCCTTTGAATCAGACCTGCAGCATCTTATTGCAAGATTGCTTGTTTATATGAGAGTTGTAATCCATGAATTTTAAGTCACTGTTTAATAGGTTGTTTTATCTATTTACATCCCAAAACCTTCCCTGATGACATATTAACCATCCAACAAAACCCTTTTTAAGTGACAAAGAAGTAGCAGAAACTACGTGGCATGATGACATTCATAGGTAGTAGTCTCCTTATTCGTATGGAAGTTAATTCTGCAAAGGTTTACTAGATTACAGATTGTGAGTAGAGAGGAAGACCATGGCTTCCTGGACTTAGACTGCTAGCCCATACCTTCCATTCCCATGATCTCCATGCCCATGACAGAGTCTGAGTTTCCTCATTTGTAATATAGAAGTAAATAATAAAGATTTTATGGAGCTGTTATGAAGATTAAATACAATAGTGTTTGGAGATTTCCTTCCATGTGCCTAGCAATAGAAATCATTCATTAATTGGTAGCTATTTATGTTATGATAACATCATATTATTATTTCCTAGGGGATTTTCTTGAAAAATTTCCCAGTTGTTTTCTATGTAATAAACTAGTCTTCTCACTTGATGTATAATATCCTCCCAGAAAGGGCTCAAATCTTCTATTTATTTTTGACCCCTTTCACTTACCCCCAGTACTACCCACCATCCAGTAAGGGACCAACTTAGAGAACATGCTTATTGAATTAAGGATGTCCAAACCACTTTTAGATTTAAAACCATCACTGTCCCTTCACATATCTGAGGCTGCTTCACACTTCCGTGACAGAAATGCAAAAATCCTGAGGCTTTTTTGTTAAACAATTCTACCATATTAATTTATCCTTGAGAGTTAAAATTTCTAAAAGTTATCTAAGCTTGTCCTCAACACATACATTTATTTTCTGGATATAATGAAGGTAAGTTTGCAAACTGTGAGAAAGTTTCATCAATAAGGCTCATCTTGATTATATTTTAAAGGAAATAATAAGGAAACATCCTAACTAAGGGCTCTCTTAGCATATTTCTTGGAAGTCCTGATAACTGTGACAGAGTTGACTCAAAGTAACGAATAACTTAGAGATAAAAAGTGTCTGCTATAACTGTAATTATATTCGCAGGCCCTTGAAGTTATGGAGTAAAATACTAGTAAGGTCACAGGCACTGGGATTAAGTAGACAAGTCTGTCTGATCCTAACCTGATTCTATTTCCCATGGAGTTCTTAGAAAAATTAACTAATATCTCTAAGCCACATTGTTCATTTGTGCAATGTTGGTGAATGTTATGCTCACTTGATAGAGTTATGATAATTGGATAAAACCATGTGTGGAAAATGCAGTAAATATCACTGGTAATAGTAATTAACAAACATGGGCTACTCATGTCATGAATTGCAAGTATAATATAGATTTTAGTTAGGCTCTCCATGCTCTGAATACCTGCATTGAACTAGCTTGAACCCACTTGTTCATACTAGATTTCTTCTTCAGTACTTCTAAAATCCCAAGAGAGGTCAATTCTCATAGTCATGTTTTACTTTGGATTTTATGTCTGCTGAATTATTGCATATTGGCCTTAATTTCTGGACTGTCCCTTTATTGCTGTTTGGTGTTAATTCAAGCAAGACAAAGCATATGCCCCAGATTTTCTTATGTAATAATTGCAGTTCTTAACAGACCCTACTGTCAAACTCAGCCCTAATTTTCACTTTTTTATAGCCATGTCATAAACTCACTAATGCAGTCTGCCAAACAACTGGACTGTCCATACCTGGTCTTTCTTTCTGTCATTATCTGGTAATAACTATGCCACTGTTACCTGTCCACCTCTATCTGTCCTGTCCCCCACATATACATTAGAAAGGAGCAAGGACTGTGATTATTTTATATATAGGAGACAATGTTGTTTTTGATGTTTTCTCAGCATTTTGAATAAAGGAATTGCCATTTTGATTGTTTTTTTTTTGCTTTGTGTATGCACAGGTTGAGCTATTAAGTACTCATCTAAAACTAAGAGGACAGATTTTTTTTTTTTTTGCAAGATCTGCTTTTGGCCTGATTGTATGTTGTAATTTGAGCAGTCTGCATCATTTTAAAAGATCAGGCTATTTATTTAAAGAAGACAGAATTAGAGTCAAATTTCATGTGTTCCCATCCTGACCTCAGTATCTTTATCTGTCCAAAGAGAAAACTAACATTTTATCTAATACAGTGCCTGTGATGGATGAATTGGAAAATCAACATTAATGTGTTTGTATAATATAAAACATAATCCATGGGTTACAATGTATTGAATTGGAAAAGTGTGGAAGAATAGAAACAACATAGACTCTAATGTCAATGGCTCTGGATAAGTAAGTGACTCTGAACAACTCATTACACCCCTTACCTCGCTGCCACCTCAAAATGAGGCAAATATTGCTAATTATAATAATCATAGCTTTTCATGTTTTTTTTAAATAAAAGTTAAGAATAATGATGCTTTTGAATTTTTTTTTTTGGCATTGTTGGAAAGAAAAAGCTCAATGAGTCCTTACTAATTTTCCTTTCTCATGTATTTGGTTCTGGAAGTCAATAATATTACCTTGCTTCTTGTCCAGAATTCTGTTAGTCACTGTCCTGGGGAGATTCTGCTAAATCTGCTGCAGCTGACAGGCGACAGTGCCCCGAGCACAAGGGACAGTACTGACCTTTGGTCTTGTTTGGACCAAGGGTCATTGGGATGATCATTTTAAGAACTTTCTGCATTCCTCTGATGCACTTTTAGTTCCATGTGTTCAATATCACTGTCAGACTGCTGTTCAAAGAGATCAGTCGGTAAGAGGCGTCCTGCTTGATGCTGTGTTATATCTGGTGTCTGCAGAGCGTAAAAAAGAAATAAAGTTTATTATAGTACTGCTGCTTTAAGAAAGAAAGACTGTAAAAATAACCATGTGGGTTAATTATCTTTTGTAATAATGTGATGAATTCTTGCAATTAAAAAAAAATTGAGTGTCTATGGGGCACCAGGCCCTGTACTGTTGCTGGGGTTGCAGAGAAGAACCTCACAGGTTGTTTTGTTCCTGCCTTTATGTTTTTCTCAAATAAATGCTCTGAGATTTCAGTTTTCATTTTTTATATGCTCAGCTTAGGCAAGAGACTCAAGATGAATGAATATTTACCATGGATAAAAAGAAAAAAAAAAAAGCTTTGAATCTTGAATTTCATAGCATGCTTATAGGCCATTGTATTCTTAATGGGGGAGAAATTAACAAGGGTGGGCTGAGAGTGGCTGGAGAGGAAGCTGAATAAATGGGGGCCACAGGGCGATATATATTTATGTCATAGGATCTACTTTGGAGATCTACTTTGGCAAGAAATCAAATGATCATTAGTGGGTAAGAGACCTTATTAGAAAAGTGCTCTCAAATTGTCACTGATACACTATGCTCCCTCTTACTTTCAGGACACATTTAACTCGAGCTAGTCCCAGCTCTTAAAAATGACGTCTTTCTCAGGCCAAAGCTCTACTCATGGAACTCACCTCTTGAATGTAAGTACATTAATGCTCAGTTTTAGCAATTTTCAACCGGTGTGCTGCGGCACACAGGTGTGCCACAAGAATTCTAAAACGTGTAATACCTGACTACTTAGTCAGGGGGACACTGACCTCTTTTCCCTTAGATTGTCAAATTAAGAAATGACTACAGCCAACACGACAATAGCCATCCAATGTGAATGAAGCAAAATTATACCAACTTTTTTTGTCAGATCAGCAAAAAAATATTATTTTTTAGTGTGCCGCAGAATTTTAGTAATTAGTTTACGTGCGCCATGAGATGGAAAAGAAAATCATTGCTTTGTTTGAAGGAGCCTCTGTGGGTGATCCCCTCTTCTGCAGCAGCTCTTACTCTGCAACCCTCTGCTACCCTCTTCTGGTGGGAGTCTATCACTGCAATTAGCCCTTCAAATCCCGGTGAACCTTATCATCTCCAGGTGCGTTGGGGTAATGACCTAATTAGGAAAAATGACATGTGGCAAACCTCATAGCCAGACCCAGCTCCCGGCTCTAGAAAACCAAGTACCATCCCAGACTTTGACATCTGAAGACTACTGTAAGAGACTTCAGGTGGTGGGTGAAGGAGTCACTCCATATCAGGCTGGTGACCCATTATTCAGGGTCCAGTACAAAAAATGCCCTTTTTTTTTAAATTACAAAATCTTTACTACAAAATCGTAAGCCTGTAATTCCGTAACATAATATCACACTCAAGCACACCATATGGCATTTTAGGTGAAACGTTCAAATTGCTGTTCATCTCGTGAGAGACATTCACATACCAACCACATTCAAGCAAGCCTTTCCTCTGCGGGACCTGTCTTATTGGTATGCTCCCCAGCAGAAGGTAGGCATGATGGTAACAGAAATATTACTTTTTATTAGGCCACATCAGGAGGCACAGGCAGCAGAGAGATCATTGTCTTTCTGTGAGGCCTTTCCCTATTTAAAATTACTTTCCCACTTCTATGTTTTCCTTCTTGTTTCATTATTCTTTATATCATTTAACCATCTAACAGGCTACATTTAATTATTTAATTTTGTTAATTATTTATATATGCTATTAGAACATAAGCTTTCGGAAAGCATGACTTTTTTTCTGTTGTCACTGCTATATCCCCAACACTTAGATTAGCATATGATGTATTAGTTACTCAATAAACACTCTCAGAATAAAGAAGTATTAGCAGGAGTCAGGCTCTGGTCACTGAGCTGTAGGTTCCCAGGACAAATACAATGAAGTCCCCCACTTCTGATGCTTCGAAGTGAGAACCAGGGACAAGGCAGTTGATACGAATTATATGACCAAAATTGGACTCAACATTAGTCACACATTTGATAAGTGTGATTGATGGGTTTGACTATACATAGTTCTCATATGCTACAGCTTATAATAATAACCTGGGAAACTTGTTTAAATGTAGATTCCTGAGTCCCTACCCTCAGAAATTATAACTCAGAAGATATGGATTGCAGTTCAAAATCTGGATTTCCCACAAGCACCACAAAGATACAGGAAGTCCTCTGTGACAGGTGGAGAAAAGAAAAAAACAACAAATCCTTCATGGTTGAAGATTAAAGTCATACTTTGAGAAGGAGAGAGATCCTGAGGAATGGGGATTTTGCCTGTGGAAAAGATGGTTTGCAGAGGCTGGGAACACGTGGAGCCTGAGGGCGGCAGAGTGTCAGCGTCTGCTCAGTGTCAGCCCTTGTTCAAATGTACTTTCTGCAATCTTAGGTTTCTGTAACCAAAGGTCAAAGTTTAATACACAGCAGGTGATTCTGATGCCAGAAGCCCAAAAGTCATAGTTTGAGAAATACTTGCATAAAAAGAAGGGAAGGGAAATTATTATTTTAAAGAACTATTCTGCACATATGCCAGGCACTGAGCCAAGAGAGCTTCATACAGAGGTAAACATTATCACTGCTATTTTACAGGTGAGAAGAAATGAGAACAACACACTATATAAGTCCCTGAGGTCACACCAGTGAAAGAGAGGTGAACTGTGACTCAGATGAAAGAAGTCCTGAATCTACTATCTATTGTCCTTTTACTGCCCTTGGGTTTATCTAGTATTCACAGTGACCCTCCTGTAGTACATACATAATTTGACCAACTGTATGTAGTTGTGTAAACCTTGCCACAATCAAGATATAGAATCTTACCATCATCTCAAAAATGTTTCTTGGTGCTATTTTGAAATTATTTCCTTTCCCCTACCACTAGCTCTTGCCAAAAGATGATCTGATTCTGTCCTTACACTTTTGTTTTTTATCAAATTTATATAAATAGAATCATTTTGTATGTAGTCTTTTGTGTCTTCATTATTGTAGCTTTACTGTCATCACTGAAATCAGAAAGTGAGTGGAGCCCTTCAATATTTTTCTTTTATTATAATTACTTTTCCAAATAAATTTTAGACTATGCTTGTAAATTTCTGCTGAAAATAAGCTTGCTGAGAGATTTTTGTAGCTTGAATTTAATCTATAGATCAATTTGAGGAGAATTTTCATCTTCTAATCATTGAACACAATTTATCTGTTCATCAACTGAAGTATTTATTCATTTCTCTTAGCAATGTTTCATGATTTACAGCATAAAAATCTTGCACATCTCATATGTATCACTATGTATTTCATACCTTATTTGAATTTCAAGTTGTTTATTGCTAATCTCACAACTCTGATAATGAGTACCACCTTAAATTTTGAACCTCGGGTAATACCTTTGCCTCTCCTTAATATCCCCTGGCTAGTATTATGTCTTGATTTTGTTAAAGTCACTTATCAGCTCTAATAGCTTTCGGAGTATACATTTTTAGGGATTTTCAATGTAGACTTAAATGTTATCTATAAATAAAGGCTCATTTCCTCCTTTCTAATTTGTGTGTATTATTTGCATTTATCTTGTCATATTGCTTTAGTTGGAATCTACTTCCAGTACAATATTCATGAGATTTAGTAATAAAAGATATTTATTACTTGTTTATGATTTTTAAGAAAGAAAGCATATAATCCTTTACTCTTTGGTGAAAGTTTTTACACTACTGCTTTTTATCAGGTTGAGAACATTTCTTTTTTGTTCTTACTGTACTGAGAGTTTTAATTATGAGTAAATTTGAAGGAGTAAATCTGTTGGATATGTCAAATATATTTATATATCTATTGAAATCACTATAAAGTTTTCCTTTAACATGTATTTTATTCATATACTGCATGAATTATTTTCCAGTGCTAACATAATGCTTCCCTTATAAGTTAAAATGTATTTATCATGATATACTATACTTTTTATAGTTATATTAAGATAAAACATATTTACCATGATATATTATACTTTTTATAATATGCTTTTATATTATATATGATTCACTTTGCTCAGATACATCAGGAAAATATTAGTCAAATTAAAAACTAATTGACTTCAAAAGAAGTGACAAAAATGGATATAAAAATCCACAAAAATACATAATGATTCAAAATGGGCATGCACATAACAGATTCAAAAAGCAAATCTAATAAAGCCAAGAGGAGACATAGCCAAATTCACAATAATGACTGTAAACCTCTGAACTCTTCTTATAATAATTAATAAAATAAGTTGACAAAAATTTGCAAGAAGTCTTGTACTAAACTCTGAACCAACTTGTTTTTATAGAACACTGTAACTAATAAAACGTAAAATGCATTTTTTCAAGTGTATATAGAACACATTAAGATAGATCATATTTTGGACCTAAAAAAGTCTCAATAAATTTAAAAGGATAGAAATCATATAAAGCATGTATGTAAACCATAATGGAAATAAATTGAAAAAATAATAGGGTAAATTTTCAAGTATTTGTCAATTAAAAAATACACTTGTAAATACCACATGGATAAAGCAAAAAAGCTCAAAGGAAATTAGAAACATTTTGAAATAAGTCTAAATGAAAGTACAATATATTGAGATTAACAGCTGAAGGAGACAGCCACAGACAGTAGATTACTGGAAGTCTCGAACAGACTGCCTAAGGTCAGACAAGGGCGACATCTGACATCATCAGAGGCAGATCCAGAAAGTAAAAACAGCGGTCTCTAACCATAGAAGTTCATACCACAAGGTCAGGAAATCAAAACAGATCAATTGAAGAATCAGAAACAAAGGAGAAGAGTCTCATAAATAATGGGAAGACAAAGAAATATGCCCCACTCAAAGGGAAAGGAGGAATCCCCAGAAAGAGAACTAAATAAAATAGAGGAAAGTAAACTATCAGATATTTAGTTTAAAACAACGGTTCTAAGGAAGCTCAGTGAGCTCAGAGAGAATTACAAAAAACTACTGGGAAACTACAAGGAACTTACTGAAAACTATATCAGCATGAAAAAGGACATAGAAACTATCACTAAGAGACAAGAGGAAATGAAGAATACAATTTCTGAATTGAAGAACACAGTAGAAGGAATCAAAAGCACACTAGATGAAGCTGAGGACCGAATCAGTGAGCTAGAGGACAAGATAGAAAAAAGCTCCCTGAAAGAGCAAGAAAATGACAAAAGACTCAAAAAGAATGAAGAGGCATTAAGGGAAATGTAGGACAACCTGAAATGTAATAATATCCATATAATAGAGATACCAGAAGGAGAAGAGGAGGAGGAAGGGATAGAAAACCTATTTGAAAAAGTAATGATGGAAAACTTCCCACATTGGAGGAGAGAAAAAGTCATGCAAGTCCAGGAAGTACAGAGGGTCCCATTCAAGAGGAGCCCAATGAGGCCCACTCCAAGACACATCATCATTAAAATGGCAAATATCAAAGACAAACAGAGAATCCTAAAGCAAGCAAGGGAGGAAGGGGTAGTCACATACAAGGGAGCCCCGGTATGGCTAGAAGCTGACTTCTCAACAGAAACACTGCAAGTCTGAAGTAAATGGCAAGAAATATTCCAAGTCATGAAAAGCAAAGGCCTGCAACCAAAACTGCTCTACCCAGCAAGGCTCTCAATTAAAATGGAAGGCAAAATAATGAGTTTCCCAGACAAAAGAAGGCTAAAAGAATACAGCTCCACCAAACCAACACTGCAAAATATGCTAAAGGGACTGCTTTAAGATGAAGAAAATGTTTCTATGAATATCCAGTTCCTTTCAGAGTTGCCAATACTTGATATTACCAATATTTTTAATATGTATTAATCTGATTGTGACAATGATGTTATTTTAATTGTTGCTTTACTACTTGTTGAAACTAAACCTGTTTTTCTATATTTCTTACCTATTTCTATTATTTAAAAGAAAAGCATTAAATGACCAAAAAAAGTACAATATATTAAAAACTGTTGGACACAGTTTAGAAAGAAATTTATAGCACTCATAGCAACAAAAAAGAAAAAGCCTCCAACTTAAGAAACTATTAAAAGATCAAATCAAATCAAAACAGAGAGAAGGAAATGAGTATAGAAGAAATCAATAAAGTAGATATGAGTGAAATAGAAATCTGAAAAATAATAGAAAAATTTTTTTAAAAAAATCAAAAGCTGTTTTTGTGAAGATCATTAAAATTGATAAATCACTAACCAGCCTGCAAAAATAAACATTACCAATATGAAGGATGAAAACAATACTACATTTATTAAAGAACAATAATTTATATGAAAAGGCAACAATTGTTCTATAATTTTTTATTGTGAAAAACACCTAATATAAAATTTACCATCTTAACCACTTTTAGGTATGCAGTAAAGCAGTTTTAATTATATGCATATTGTTATGCAATAGGTCTTTAGAACTTTTTAATTTTGCAAAACTAAAAACTTTTGCCCATGTAAAACTCCACTTTCCCCTTCTTCTCTTCTGGCAACCACCATTTTATTTTGTTTCTGAGAGTTTGACTGCTTTAGATATAAGTAAGATCATATATAGTATCTGTCTTTTTACAACAAGCTTATTTCATTCAACATAATGTCCTCAAGTTTCACCAATGCTGTAGCAAATGACAGGATTTCCTTCTTTTTATAAAGCTGAATAATATTCCATTTGTATGTATGTACCACATTTTCTTTATCTAGCCATCTGATGATGAACATGCAGGTTGCTCCACCTCTTCATTATTGTGAATAATGCTGCAATGAACATGGCATGTGCAAATATCTCTTTAAGATTCTGCTTTTTGTTCCTTTTGCATAAATATCCAGAAGTGAAATTGCTGTATCATATGGTAGTTCTATTTTTAGTTTTTTGAGAAACCTCTATACTATTTGCCAAAGCAACTGTACCATTTTACATTCCCACCAGCTGTGCACAAAGTTTCCAACTTTCCACATTCTCACCAATACTTGTTTTTTGGGGGCGTGTGTTTGCGGTGTGCGCACGAGTGTTATAGTGGCTATCCTAATTGGTATGAGGTGATATATCATTGTGGTCTTGATTTCCATTTCTCTGATGATTAGTGACATTGAGCATATTTTATATATTTATTGGCCATTTATATATCTTTTTTGGGGGAGAAATATCTATATAAATCCTTCTTACCTTCTCCCAGTAACTTGAAAGGTTATTCTCGTCCAGTTGATCTCTCAAAAAATCCTTGGATAAAATTTAGACCTCATTTCCTCTCCGGAGACCAAAAGGTAGAAGTACCTTTTCTGTCTTGCTGGCTTCATAAATATCAGTGTTCATGCTGTGTGGGGACTAAATCAGAGCTTTTATACACCTACAGTTCTATGCCAAAAATAAGATGAAATTATTTGTTTCCTAGGCAACCATTTTATAGAACATGTGTAGCTTTCCTTTGAAGGTGTGTTAAACAATAAAATTTACTACATACTATTTTAATTTGTTCACTTTTTTTTAAAAAAAATAACAATCTATTAACCAGTTGCTTTAACATGCATAGATTGTTAAGTTAGACAATTAAACTCTGACCAAATTTTAACTTGTTCACGAGGAGGCAAGGTGTTCTTTTCTGTGTGAACTCTACATGGAAGATAAAGAGGTAGTAGGACAAAGGACTGAAAGAATAAAAAAAAAAAGAAAGAAAGGGAGAAAGGGGGAAGGAGGGAGGCAGGGAAAAAGGAAGAGAAGAAGGCAGAAAAAGATAGAAAGGGAGAGAGGGAAGAAGAATTTACCAATGAATACCTAACCATGAAATTGTTATGTAGATTAAAGCAAAATGCCTAGTATGATGCTTGGCATATATTATATGCTCAATAAATGGCAAAATTATTATGTTTTATTTTGCTAAACTAGAAACAATTATTTCTGTGTCAGAAACATAGGCAAGCACTCAAGTATTAAATGTACCAGAAAGCATAATCTGCTGTGTGTCTGAGATGGTATATTTGAAGCTGTGACATCCATGAAGATAAGGCATTGATGGGCTGGGATAGAGCCATCTTTCCTTTGTTAGTCTAAATCAACATTAGAATATAGAGATATACAATCTGGGTAAATTTTGCTCAATTCTTTCAGCTATTTATCACCTCTTGTCTAGGAGGCTTTATATGCAATAACTCTTTCAATTCTGACAGCCTAAAATAAAGGTATCCTTGCTGATATTTTAAAGATCTGAAACAGATGATCAGAGATTTTAAGTTATCAGATCAAGCTTGCAAGAGCTATTTAAGTCTGGGAACCAGAATTTAAACTCAGATCCAATCCTTGGTCAACCACACGTGAATGTAGAGGTCCTCTCCTTGCCCTTCTCCCCAGGGAAATTGGTATGGCATTTCCAAAAAAGCAAAAGTAGCTCAAGAATATTTGATATAAGGAGTTAGGAAAATCAAGGTATAGCTTATCTAGTAGAGTAAGGAATTTATAATACTGATACTCCAGACTACAAATAGGACTGAAGTCAAATTGTTTTGATGGTACTTTCCCACAAGAGACCTTTAGTTCCAGGTTAGGAACACAATTTGGTACATACATTTCATATTAATTTATGGTGTTATTATTTCAAACCTGAAACATCCCTGGGTTTATACAGTTGCCCCAGAATCACAACTTCTACAGAACAGGTTCATGGAGAACTCTAGGAAAGGGCCATATTTCGTTTCTTTTCTTTCTTCCTCCTCTTCAAAAATCAACCTCAGAAAAGGATACACTGAAACAAGACATGAAAATTAGCCATTAAATGAACTGGCATCCAACCTCCATCTAGTTTTATAAACTGCAAAATTATTATTTTATTTTATTTGCATTAGATTTTCTTACTTTAATAGACTTGCATATTTAAAAAATAACCTAGAAGAAATTTTAAGTAAGTCTTATTGATATATTTTTAGAACTATCAAGGTATACATGTTTTGGGTAGCTAAAATATATATTTTCCTTTATCTTTTCGAGAGCTGGTGCAATCTTCTTAACAGGCTGATGGCATTCCATATACTTTTATTTAAGGACTGGCTTGAACAAAGGCATTCAACTGGTTCAACTTTCCAGGTCCCTTCCTTGGGGAACAGAAACAAATGTCATTTTCCTTTGCTAGTATGGACCCAGACTATTAGTGCCATGGTGACAAATAAGATGCCCCACGAGGTTTCAGTTTATTAGTATCTGAATGAAACCAAATATACTTTTGCAGAAAATGGATCCTTCATTTATAATGCCTTTTTAATAATGTTTTAACCATTTTAGCTTGGGCAAGGTTTGGTGAGGCCAGACACAGGAGAGAAACCAAAAAGAGTTTCCACGAGCTGGCACTCAGGATTCCCTGGGGAGAACGCAGGGCGCCTCACAGGGCCACTCAGGAAGCGTCAGCACTGGTCTCGAGGCAGAAGTGGGGGGAACTGTGGGTCGGTGCCTTTCTTGTGGTTTCTGTCAGAAAGCATGCTTAGGATAAGTTACTTTGAAAAAATTCATAGTGGCTGTCCCTGGTTGTCTGGTAACTGGTCTTGGAACAATTATGGCAGGACTATAGCAGTCTGGAGTATGAAGGCCTGATATGGGAGCTGGTTAGGAGGCTTAATTGGCTACTCCAGGAGAACTGATTGACCTCTAGCAGAGTCTCAAAATTGGGCCCGAAGCACTGTTCTGGCTGGTGCGGCTCCATGAATTGAGCACCAGCCTGCAGAGCAAAAGGTCATCAGCTCAGTCCCCCATCAGAGCACATGACAGGGTGGGCGGCCAGGTTCCTGTCTAGGGGTGTGTGAAAGGCAACTGACTGATGTATCTCTCACGCATGGATGTTTCTCTCCCTTCCTTCTTGTCCCTCTAAAATAAATAAATAAAATCTTTTTAAAAACTAGGTCAACAGCATTCAAAGACTACATTACAAATAGACATAGGGAAGAAGTTAAGGCACTTTGTTGTTTTGTTTTAGTTTTGGTTGTTTATTAAATTATTTCTTTTTTATTGAATTTATTGGGGTAACAGTGGTTAATAAAATCATCCAGGTTTCAAGTGTACAACTCTCTAAAACATTATCTGCATATTGCATCATGCACTCACCACCCATAGTCAAGTCCCTTTCTGTCTCCTTTTACCTCTTCCACCTCCCCCCACTCCCCTTCCTCCCTGGCTATCACCACGCTGTTGTCTGTGTCTATGTGTCACATATATGTTGTTGCTATTGACTCTCATATCCCTAACTTTTTTCATGGATTTGGTAATAAAGTTTCCCTGTCATGTGTCGAACAACTCATTTCATTTTCCTCCTGGATGTAAAGACATGTTTTCCAACATCCCCTGTAATTAAGTTGAGCCATTTGACCTAATTCTGGCTGATAAAATGTGGATAGAATTGATACACATCACATTCAGGTGTGGTTGGAAAACCCTCATGGCCCTTTTCTACTCCATAGACATTTTGACTCTGTGTATCAAAAATAACAGTGCCACAAGATAGAAGTTACCTAGACCCTAAATTAATATGTAGCAAAAAGGACACCATTTCTTGTGCCTCAACTCTGCACTGCCCTGCTTTCACTGCTAATATGAGCAACCAGTGCATGCTTTTGAGGTTTAAGGATATATCTCTTACAGGGGCTAGGGTTAGTTGTACAAACAATAACTAAGTTGTCTGTGGATTTTGAGTCTTTTTCAGAGCAATGACAATATTAATGGGAAAATTTAGTTCAAACCTCGTAAGGTAGAAACTATTATGCTAGTAATATATGACACTAAGGTTGTAACATCCCTGCATACATAGTACAATGCAAACAATATCTTTCTCTGTAAGCTTGGGAGGGTTTTTTCCCCTCTCTTTTGCTACTATTCTCAATTATAATTCCTTCATTTTGCAGAAATTAGGTCTAAGACAGGAAATTTTTTTCTTGGCTCTAGATGTGGAGTTTCCAGAGGACAAGAACTTTTTCCTCTCTTTAATTTTTTTATTTTCCTTTTTTTTTCACTCTATGCCAACCCTATCTCCCTCTAACCCACAAATACACTAATCAGCATGGAATCACATATATAGTTTTGAATTATATAATTGTTTGTTTAAATTTATGGACACCTTGATATTGTAGCTTAAGCCATTTAAAGGTCTATTTTATATTTTACCTAGCCTAACTTGAGGATGTTTGTGGAAAATGCTATAAAGTATCACCTGCTAGATTTTAAAACATGAAGCCAGGAAGACACCACTGCATAGTCTTTGCCAATTGTGGTGCCTACCATTATTTCCCATGGTTACCTTTTGGATTATTTAAAAAACTGTTTCCAGGAACTATGCAGAAAATGTTATAATTGATTGATCCTGGTAAAGCTAGAGAAAGAACTGAAAATGTTGACGATCTCTTCTCAAGTCTAGGTTTCCAATTACTCAAAGGTTCTGTGAAGCAAAGAAATCCTTGAGAGATTATATAATATACTTATTCCCCACGTGGTTTATATATGTGTTATATGTTATATAGTTTTTAAAATATACACACTAAATCAAACATGTGATGTGACATACTGTGTTGGTGAATGTGTAAGGAAGCAAACTTATCTTGAAGGATGAATATGCACTCATTAGGAAAGAAAAAGAGTGATAAAATCAAGAACAGTTCCCTGCAGGAATATTAACTAGAACAACCTCTGTGGAGGGAATTTTTATCTGTAAAAATTGCAATTGATGGATGATATTCTTTAGATATAACCTAGATTCACATTCACAGTTACACACATATACTAAAACCTATATATATATATATATATATATATAAAATGCATATATATGTGTATATATATAATGTGTATATACAAATGTGTGTGTGTGTGTGTGTGTGTGTGTGTGTAACTGGGAAGCAAGAGCAGGATCCACAATAGAGAACTCTATAGGTCTTTTCACACTGTTTTTACAGATACTTACTGATTTTATTTTGAGGGGTTTTTTTTAATTGGTGTATACCGTAATCATTTTCTTTTTTGGAAGGTCTTCTCCAGGATCTTAATTCATCTTGGAACAAAGCTGTCCCAATGTCAAGTGGACCTCATTCCCTGGATGACATTCTTTTCTTTTACCTTTATGTCACATTGATCATATAGTATCTACAGTGAAGTTTCTTGCTAGGATTGAATCTTGTCACATGCCCCAGAACACCTGTCTCATAAGGAAAATTGCCTAACTGTGGACTGACCATTTCTAGTAGAGGCATACAGGATGTTTGCTTCTCTTCAGAGACCCAGCTGGTCACCTGGGACAAAAATGCCTCCATGTACCTGCTTCAAGGATCATCAGCCACTTCAGTGCCCTTGTGCACATATCACACTCCAGATGCTGATGCCCAATCAAACCCTATATACCTTTGCTACCTTTCTTTGGTCATTGCAGACAGTTATTCTCATCGTATTTACTCCTTGAGGCAAGTTCTATAATTTGGTCATTTGTCCTAATCTCTGGGAGTTTGCCTCTTGGCTGAGAGAAGCCCAGTTATCAAAAGAAAGGAAGTGGACCAAGAAATAGATAGAGAGGATAAGCTGAACAACTGGAGAAGTGAGGAGGTATTCATTCATTTATTCTAAAAATAGTTTTTGATTGCCAACTCAGTGCCAGGCACAATGCCATGTTAGAAATATTGAGGTGAGTAAGCCCTGGTTGCTTTTCTCAAGCACTCAGATATTGTTAGAGTAACTCTCAACAGAATTATTTTCAAATTTTCATAGAAACTGCCAGAGGCTTCATAAATGATACTTTCATAAATGTTTAAAAAATCATCAGTGGCTACATTGCTTGTTATGGGTGTTGCTTTTTGCTGGTGCCTCTTTGATACCTACTTAAGTAATTACTGCAGAATGGAGGCTCCCTGATATGATGACCTGGAGGCCATGAAGCATCTTAAAGAGCAGAAAGGGCTATTCCAAAATATCTGAAAGGATTTGGCCATGGCCCTCCACTGGGATCCTGCCCTCATTTCCCTGTTTTATGTATTTGACTTTTAGTATGTGCATCCGTGTGTAACTGTGACTTTCCAACACTTCATCACAAGATCTTAAATTTGTGTCTTTGTGTCTCCTGGATGCTTTCCAAGTGCTTTAACGTGCCCTCATGTGGCAGCTCGTACATCCCTCTGTCCTGACACTCATCAGAACATGCTGTCGCTGTTTTCTCTCCCACATTCCTAGCTAGACTGGGACATTCCCAGAAAATAGGAAAGTTTGAGTGTATGGCTTAAAAATAGGGTTGCCAGATGTGGCAAATAAAAATACTAGACAACCAGTTAAATTTTAATTTCAGGAAAACAAAAAAGATTTTTTAGTATAACTATGTCTCATGAAATATTTGTGACATATTAGAAAAATGATTCAGTAATCCAAAATTCTAAATTAACTTGGCTCTTTGTATTTTTTCTGGCAATGCTACTTTGAAGGTGCCGTATAAACTGAGGATTTTATAATTCTGTCTTTAAATATCATTTAACAATAAAGGACAAGATTTAATCATTAGCAATAAAAACTTTAAAAGATAACATTACATAAATCCTATTATCAAATACCGTAGTCTGGTAGTCTACTTTTATATCTACATTTATATATAAAAATAATAACCATATATATATGTGAATATATATTACAAAATGTTATAAAATTTGGTTTCTTTTAAACCACAAGTATTGAGTGTTATTTTCAGTTTCTTTTTCTTTCTCATGCATTCATGGGTTACCAGAGTAAATGAAAGGCAACTTTTCAAATGTCAACTCATGGATTTATTTAGTAAAGATTTGTTAAGCTGCTAAAATGTGACAGGCAAGTCCTAACCAGGATGTTAGCATGATAGTAAGAAAAAATTAGCATATGGTCATAATTTATTAGAAATTGGGTGATCTAAACAATAAAAAGTTAATAATTATATAATGTGGACATTTGTGATTATAGAAAATGGTAGAACTTTGGGAAAAAAATAGGAGGTCAAGTGATGTGAATGAGGTGGTGATGTCAAAGTTATAGAGTAAGACTAGTTTCTTTTCTATTATTCAGTCGATGCATCATTTATGTTTCCAACGAGAAACTGATTATTTATAATAAAATATATGGAATGCTCAAGTAAAAATAATTGGATTAAAATTTTGACCTAACAATTACGGGTCTGGCAAAATTGAGAGCTTAAATTAAGATAGAGCCTGTTTATAGTAGAAAATGACAATGTTTCTAGGGAATTTCCTTAATTGTATTGTGCATATTATTTGATGTAGGAGAGCCATATTTAGAATGTTTTGAATTTAAAAAATCAGTTACAGGTTATTAACTTTATCCCCTGAAGTACAGCTTATGCCTCCAATATAGTTCTATTTTCTCATTTTATCTTTATTGGTGTTACAGATACCATGTTTCTGTGGAAGAAAGAAATCTAAATTTATATGCTTTTCATCAGAGGAAAAAAACACAAGGCAATTCTACTCATCTATCTATCTATCTATCTATCATCTATCTAAAATTTTAGCTTGTAGTGTTCAGTGTCTCTTGTTTACTTCTCTTTCCTCCTACTTTTCACTGAGATAATAATTTATTATCTAAGCTAAAGGCATTTAAGTTAAACACACTCTTCCTTGGGGTTTCAGGAATGGAGGAAAGATTCTAAGATTCTGAAAATAAGTAATGAGAGAAGATAAATTTTTTTATTATTTAAAAGACTCATGAGTATGGTCACCATGGAAACCAGACATGAGTCTATGGAACATCAAGAGATCAGAGGAGAGGTCTTGGGCTGAAACACTGAGTCTTACATTTGGAATGCTGACATTGATTTTAACCCTCATTTGAGGATAACTTCATAAATTATGTGATTTATTTTAGATAACACAGTCTTGGGATTTCATAGTTTTTGCTAAATTCTACCCTGTGCTATTTTCCTTCTGATTTTTTCTTCCCGCTCTCCTTCTCTTCCATTTTTTTCATCCTCTTTCCTTCTTTTTCTTTCTTTCTTCATTTGCTCTTTTCTCTGTTTTTTTTTTCTATTTTTCTCCTTTTTCTTTCCTCTTCATATTCTTCATTTTTTAAGTGAAGATCTATGGGGTGACAGGTGAAAAAAAGAAGATGGGAGATAACTCCCTTGGCTTTTCCACATTTAGAATATTACTAAGAATTGAGGAAAATATTACAACATATCAAAATATATAATGAGAGCAACAATTGAAAAATAGATCCTTTAAGTATTCTAAAAAACTGAATATTCTAGCTAGTTCAGGGTGAACTCATAATTTTAAAAAAATTATCCTTTTTGAGGATTTCCTTATATAATTACTTACAAATAAAATAGAATGATATGCAGTGAAAAATAATAATCGGTATATTTACAAGTACAGGAAATTATTTAGAAAAAATTTAAAGTAAAGCAATAAGAATACAATTTACATTGGTGTACTATATAAATGCAAGTAGACTTGCAGAACCTTGAGGTTATTGCTCTTTGTAACCTCTGTATTAGTGCCCTATTGGACATGTAACAGCTGCTTGATTAATATTTGCCTAAAATATCTATAAAATACACTCCCCAACACACATATGTGTACATCTATAATTTTTAAAAATTAAAAATAAAATTTAAAAGATTAAAAGCTAGTTTTTTGAAGTTATCAGACAATAAAATAAATGTTTTTCTTCATTTTCTTGTTTTTAAAATATAACATTGAATTAATTAGCCTGCAATATTTTGGATATTGTTATTCATTCCTGAATTTTCATAAAATGAAATGCTAATATAACTTTATTTTGTTGTTACTTTTTACAGAAATTCAGTAATATTTGTTTAATTGAGATTTTTACAATAAAATTATTTTGTTGCAGAATATACGAATCAAGTATTTCAATATTCAAAATTTACCCTAATCAACAGAACCAACAAGCAAAATATAACCAGAGGCATTGAAATAAAGAACAGACTGACAGTGACCAGAGGGGAGGGGTTAACAGGGGAAAAGGGGAAGGGTTGTCAAAAAACAAGTATAAAGGACACATAGACAAACCTAGAAGAGGTTAGGAGCAAAGGTAGGAGGTGGCAATGGGAGGGCCGGAGGGAGTGGTGGTGGGGAAAATGGAGAAAACTGTACTTGAACATCAATAAAAAGAAATTATACAATCTATGTCAAAGGGTAGAGGTATTTATGAAGATAAGAGGCAGCATGGCATAATGGAAATAGCACAAATTTAGTTTCAGGATATTATTTTGCCTTTTGGAGTTGCTATTTCAACCTTGTGTGATAAGGGTAAGCTACTTCACCTCTCTGGGTTTTACCAGCTACTTCTCAATTGATATGAAGAATATTTGGAGATGTGTGTTTCTTATATAAAGTATGCCTTTAAAGTGTTTTTTAAATGTGAAATATGTAAGTTCATTTTAAAAGATTTTCATGCTTAGATGGAGCTAACAGGATATTAATCTCATAGAAGTTATTTTCCTTTGGTGTCAAATTATGCTTTGCTTAATAATATGGTGCCCACATTTTTATTTATGATATCAATTATGTAAAACTAATTTAAAATAAACACAAATGTTTTAAATAGACTGGGCATTGGTTCTGAATATTGGCTGCACATTAGAATGATCTGCAAACCTCTTTAAAAATCTTATTCCCTGGGTCCCCACCTGCTCAGTGGTTTTAAAATCTCTACTAGATTCTTCTAATGTGTAGCCTAAATTCAGAATTACTAAACTAGAAATTCTATAAAGCTGAACCTATTTGAGCCTGTTTCAGAATGTAGCTTATGGGGTTCTGGATTAATTGATAGAATGTATTCACTAATTTATGAAATTATTATATGTTTGGTATATATATTTGGTAACCACAGTGTGCTAGGTATAAGGAGTGCATAAAATATGATGCCTACCTCACAAAAGTTTGCATTATATGAGAGGAGGTAGGAACCTAAATGAATAATTTGGCTCAGTATTATACATCTTATGTTAGTGCTTTTTAGCAAAGTTCTATGTTAGCACAAAGGAATGGTGGCTACTCTTTCAAGAGGTTTGAGCAGTATTTCATTGCAGCTGATCTTGAAAGATGAATGAATATGCATTCATTAGGAGAACAAGAGGATAAAAATAAGAGTCTTTTCAAAAAAATGTTTTTTGCAAAACCATGATAAAAATACGTAGTATATTAGGAAAAGGTAAGTGAGTAATAAACAGATTAAAAAAGAGAATGGGGCCAAACAAGGAGGAGACCCAGGTGCCGTACTTCAGAGTTTGAACTATGTCCCATGAGCATTATAGAAATGAGAGTATGCAGGAGGGAGGGAGAGGGGGAGAGAGAGAGAGAGAGAGAGAGAGAGAGAGAGATTAGGAGTGAGACCTATTCCTTTTGAGTGTCCTGAATATATCCATTCCAATATAAGATTTAGAAAGCCAAATATTTCATAGTTCTTTGGATTATCAGGTTCAATTTAATTATAGGAAGCTTTTTAAGTTGAATGATGATTGACTCTAAAATGCTTACTAAGTTATTATACGCAAATAATAGCTGTCATGACATAATAGCTATGTGCAAGGCACTTTTGTAAGGACTTGAAAGTAGTTAACTACTTTAATAGTAACAAAGACCTATGTGGTACTTGCCATTACTCTCTGTCTACTTTATAGATAAGGAAACTAAGGCACATAAAAGTTGAATAATTAGTCTATATACAACTAGTAAGCATCAACACAACCAAGAGTTAAATCCACAGAGACCGTATCCAAGATTGTGCTTATCATTTGGTACCCAACTTTTATCTACAATAATTCTAACTAACAATGTGTTGAATGCTTGCCATGTACTGAGCTCTGTGTTTAACAAGTATAATTGATTTAGTCTTCACAATTAATTTATGGAACTAGTAATTTCCCCATTTTACAGCTAAGAGAGTTAAGAAATAAAATTGAATGCTTTATTACTTCAGCTGTAGCACTTGGATTCTTGGTCTATCAGTCAGGGTTCTTGATAGATCCATGGTCTAGCGCAGCTCAAAATCCCTGCTAAATCTTGAAGAGCTGTAAAAACCAAGGGTTTAGTAACATAAAAATGCATCTGTTCATCAATTTTCAAGTTTCTGGCCTTGCACCAAATACTACATAAATTATTGACTTTAGCTCAATAAACTACTGAGAAAATGGAACATTGGAAAACAACAGAAATTTCCTAAATCACTACAATGAATGTTAAATATGGTGTTAGATTTCAGGTGATTGAGTTAAGACTTTATAATTGAATGTATTATAAATAGTTGCTATAGCTCTATCTATACTTTTGAGAGCAAAATTGTCTCTTACTTACACAGTGTAAAATATCTAGGGATTCTATTAAGCAATGATTCCTAGACTCTGTTGTGAAGTGTATAATCCTTTACATAACTTTACTTGGTCACTTAAATGCAAAAAAAAAAAAATGCTCCTGCCATTACATTTAATCTATTTTTGATTATAGATGAAAAAGATACCACTGCCTTTGCCAAAAGTATTAAGTAAGAATTACAAGATCTTGCCCTGCAATTTACAAAGGGATGAACTCTACCAGAGTAGAAAGTGGTTTTTCAATTTTCAAGTGTCCAAAAAAAGTAGACCTCAAGCCTCAAACTATAAATCTAGAGCCTTGCACATTCCAATATACAAGATGTAGATAACTGGAAATTAAAATAAACTAATTCTCATTCCCAACATTACCATCTCCAAATACCAGTACTTACCATGTTTCAGGGGCTATACAATTGCTTCGCATGCATTATTGTTTATGTTAGTAGCAACCCCACTAGATAGATACCATTATCCATGTTTAAGAGAAGAAAAATAACAACTTTCTAGTCAATAGGAAAACAGAATTCAGATATGAATTTTCTTTTATTATTTATGACCATATTAATCCAATATCATTATCAAAATTTTTGCCTACACATGGCATTTTAGTGGAATAATAGTGCCAGATTGTGAGGAAATATGAAAATGAAAAAAGAACAATGTTTTGCCCACAATCTCTATAATACTTTCATAGTTTGTAAAGTTGCTTTATCTATAACCAAGAAAATTAGATATTTCCCATTTTCCCATTTCCAGAGAAGGAAATGAGGTTTTGTGGTTCAGTAGTTCATCTAAGTGCCCTAGTTAAGTAAGAGCAAGAGCCAGTTTTCAAATGCCTATTCATTAGGTTTGAAATCCAGGAGGCACCATGATACACTCTTTGGGTTGGGGCTGAAAGTCTATCTCACTTGGAATGAATCTGGGTATGCAGTCTGGACTCTTAGGGAAGTGCTTTGTCTATTTGCAGTGAGGGCATTAAACATGACCCAGGATCACAGGGTGAAGATGGGTATCTCTGTGTTTGCCACATATATGTCAAGAGCACTGACTGGCAAAGCTTCATCCTGGAAAACAGTGATGTAAGCACTTGTAGGTTCCCAAGTACTGAGAGGATAAAGTTCTTTAATTGTTGTATTTTTACCCAGTATCATGACAAATTGAAAACTTCCCAGGCCATATTCTAAATCTGTCCTG
The DNA here is from genome assembly GCF_021234165.1 of Pteronotus mesoamericanus. Taxonomy (NCBI): domain Eukaryota; kingdom Metazoa; phylum Chordata; class Mammalia; order Chiroptera; family Mormoopidae; genus Pteronotus; species Pteronotus mesoamericanus. The sequence continues at coordinate 14,665,366 of NW_026555135.1, read as the reverse complement.
CTCGGATTATAGGAAGGTGACACTAGACCCATAAATAACTTCGAGTTAAATTTCCATGTTATGCCTAGAACTTGAAGTTTTAAATAAAACCATGTAATATGAAAAAGGTTTCCATTTTTGCTATAAAATTTTTGTTAAGACACTGAGTTCTTTAGGGCCACTTATAAAAGTTTCTATGTAGTAATATTAGCATTTAGTAATAGTAGCAACATAAAATTCTTTTTTTCTAAGAATAAACTCACTTTCTTATATTAGATAATGATAATTAAGTAAGACATTTTCTCTCATAAATATTTTCTGCTAGATCACAGATACTACATTAGTCAAAATAACTTGCATGTTCATCCCCTCTTTCTGTACAGTTTTTGTTTTCTATTTCCAATGACTTTTATGTATATAATTGCCTCATTCACATTTAGAAAGTAGGTACATTAAATTTATTAAATAAAATCAGATAAAATAACAACCTCTATTTTGCAATTAAGTGGACTGAGGTACAGTGAAGGTTTTCCAAGCTCCATTTAATTGACACCAATGTCTTTTCAGTTTCCATAATATGGCAAGTGTTCTCCTCCCTCAAAAGTACCAGCTGTTGTTTCCTATGCCTATAACCCACTTCTTTACTTCCCTCCCTTTGGTTAATCATCCCTTCCAACCCCCAACCCCCAAACACAAACACACACACACAACATTCTTTGCATAGTTGAATCTTTTGGATCTTTACCAAATATTACTGTCTAAGAGAGATTTAGTTTTTTTACAGTTCTATACAAACAAGATACCCAGGGTCCTTCTAATGTTGTTATTCTTTATAATTTACCTTGTTCAATTCTTTATTGCACCTCCTACAAGTCACAAGACATGTTTGTTTGTGTGTTCCTCACTCGACTTTATTTTATTTACCATTGTACCCCCAATACCTAGCCATGCCTGGTTCGTAGTAGTTTAATAAATATCAAATAAGTAGCATCAGTAAACCTATATACACTCATATACACATACCTAATAACTATTGGTTTTCTCAAGTCAAGACACTATTCATTCTGTTCATCATTTTGTTGCAGTTCATGATTGGTAACTGACAAAAAAAATGCTCAATGGAGGATTCATTGAATGAATAAAAAATTTCATTCAAGAAATTATTTTTAAAAACCACATACAAACTGTTATTTGATGGGTTCAGATAACCATGTAGTTACAAAGCATTCAGAATTGCAATAAGCCTTTTAGAGCCTAAAATATGAGAAGGATAATCCTAAGAAACACAAATGCAAAAACGGAATATAAGAGGCACATAAGAGTGTCCAGTTTGGAAAAAAGTGCTGTCATTCAGTAGTCTTACAAATCTTCAAACATTCACATGATTTACTGTCAGTGACCCAAACTAGGAAAATAAATGGGAGCATACATGTAACATGTGTACCTCTGTTTTCATAAATATTTATTTAAACATTCAAATATATTTATTGAGTAGCTTCTATGTGCCAGAATTTCCTTTGGAGTATTTGGAATATATCAGTAAAACAAAGATTCCTTTCCTTGAGGAGTTTACATTCTGATAGTGGCGAGGGGAACAAACAGACAATACATAATAATCAAAATAGGTGAATAGATTATATAGTATACTGAACTACATTAAGAGATAGGGAGAAAATAGTGTTAGGTAAAAGAGGTCAGGAGCACTGAGATCATGAAGTATAAACGTTTACAGTAGGGTAGTCTGGGAAGGCCTATTTAAGGAAGTAAGATTTTAGCAAAGATTTGAAGGAGAGGAGTTAGCCTAAGGATTATTTGGGAACAGAGCATTCTATGCAGAAAAAGCAGCTAATGTGAAGGCCATTAGATTGAATCATGTCAGTCATATTTAAGAAATAGCAAAGGAGTCCTAGTGACTGGAGTAGAATAAGCAAAGGGAAGAATACTAGGAAATGAGGGCAGAAAGGTAATGGAGTGGAGGCACTTCAGGTAAAGTAATAGTGAAGATTTGGGCTTTGACTCAGAGAAATGGAAAGTTCCTTGAGGGCTTCAATTTAAACTACCTTCTTACAAAAAACACTCTTGCTGCTGTATTGAATACAGTCTATAGAGAAAAAGTGAAGAAGTTGAAGGACCAGTTGGAAACTATGGCTGTAACCAGGTAAAAGATGATGTGGTTTGATTCAACATAGTATCTATGAAGGTGGTTAGAAGCAGTAAGATTCTAGATACATTTTGAAGGTAAGAAAAAAGAGGATTCAATGAAGATTCCAAGTTTTAAACTTAATCAATTATAAGTAGAAATAACTTTTTCATCCTACACAAGAATTACAATATTTTGATTAATAGCTCATCTTAAGGCAAAAGTCATACTGTTGAGCAATTTACAATCAGAACTTAGTTTTGGGACTTAGTTGTTTCTATGCTCCTTTTAATTTTAATTTTACCTAATTCAGCACTACAATTATGAGGTAACTCTATATTGTAAAATGTCAGCAAGTGATTTAAGATTACATAATTTTGTTTTTCTTCTCATCTGAAAATATCACTGTTGTACTACATGGGGAATGTTCTTCACATTTTTGCTTTTAGAGCACAGGAAGTGGATCTGTATGGGTAAACAATGTATTATTACCTTTATGGAGTGCTTTATCATTTCTGACATGCTTTGACATGTTTCATCTTATCCCATCCTCTCCATAATGCTGGGAGACAGCAGGGAAGGAAATAAATGTAGGAAATTGAACACTTTAAGAGACTAAGTGGCCACTATGAGAACTCCTCACCTAAGCTCAGCTCACTCACTTGTGTACTTTGAGCCAGTTCTAAGTGATGAAGAAGGATGGAGAACTTAGTGTGTCCTGTGATAACCATGATAACACAAGGCTCAAATCTATGACCTTGTCTTTATTACCAATGCCTCATCCAATTGAACTAATAAATCATTTTGTATATAAGACAATTACATTTCCATAATCATCTTGCCATTAGTCCCTCTTTATTTTCCTCAGAACTCTCACTATTTTTTTGTATTTTCTCATCTGTACCATATTTCTCATCTTTCTTATTCAGGAAGATCAACCACAACTTTGTTGGCCTCCCTACAAAGTACTAAAGCTTGCTTTGTGGATTGCAATCAAAGAGTCTCAAAAATTAATGCCACCATCAGAGTACACATGAAAATGGGAAGAAAAAAAAGATATCATTGTAAAGATCGAGAAGGTGAGGTAGGTATCTTATCTTTTTCTTGTTGAATCCCGAAGCTATCAGGGAACAAGTTGCCTTGTTTTCAAGGGTCTGATGGGAAATCTACATTAGCAATATATGCATCAGGGCCAACATCATCAACTTCAGTGTCTTTATCTTTTAATCTTCCATCCAACTGCTGCAACACCTAGAGCCTAAAATCCAGCTAGGGAAATATAATAGATAGGTATTGTAATAATCACATTGCTGCAGTGCCTTTCTTTTCTTTAAATTTAGCTATGTAATTTATTTATACCGATCTTTTTCAGAGGCAGAAATTAAGTGTTTTTTGAATTTAAAGATGAACAGCATATCTATGTCTCTATATATCTATGTCTATATCATCTGTACCTATATACACAGGGTCTGGCAGAAATAACACCCGTTTGAATGCGGTTTGTAAGGTACATGAACGTCTCGCACGAGATGGACAGCAGTTTGAGCATTTCACCTAAAATGTCATATGGTGTGCTGGAGTGTGATATTGTCATGTTACAGAATTACATGCTTATGATTTTATAATGAGAGGGGCATTATTTGTGCTGGACTATATATATATACACACACACACAATCTTCATGAGTTATAGGTTATAGGGGTGGTGGGAGAAGGGAAGCAAAATCATAGTAAAAGATATTTAATTGCTTTGGAGGAAGAAATTTTAATGGATGTAGAAAGAATCGTTTTTAAGAAGTGCAGACATGCAAAATGACATTATTAATAAGTAATGCCATTAAAGAGACCGTTCTTTCTAACCACTCACTTCTCTGAATCTGGGTTCAGGACTTCCCGATTTTCTCGACCCTGCAGCACTGAAGCCCCTTCTCCCAAACACTGTCAGGAGTTTAAGTGCCATCGTCAGAGAGAAGCTCATTATCTACCTGCTCCCCTGCTTCTCTCTGAGTGACACACCACCCACGCCTCCCCACACAGCTCTTCTTCAGCGGCTCCCGAAGGGAAGCTGAGGAGCTGCAGAGGGAGCCTGAATACCCTCGCCTGAACCCCGAGACTAAGGCTGCGAGACACTTGTCACCCACTGAGTCTGTGCCCTGGTCGTTCTACCGCCCCCCGCCGCGCGCTGCAGGAGTAGAAGCCAGCCCTGCGCTGCGCTCCCAGCTGCGTCTGCCTGAGTGCGGCACGTGCTCCAAGCGCTGGCGCGGGAGAGCGAGCGCCACCGCCGGGGCCCAGAGCCGCTCCGCCTGCTGCCGCCGCTGCCTCCATCGCTGCTAGTAGCGCTCCAGCTGCAGCCAAGGCCGCTAACCGAGCGCAGGAAGCCCGCGAGGAGCGGCTGGCTGGGGGCGCCAGGCTCTGGGCGCGCATCTGGTAAGCGCTGCGCCTTTTTCTTTCTTTCAGCTCTAGAGTCACCACGGATGTAGGATACCGCCGGAGCCCCTCCCCCAGCACAGGTCTGGAAAGCATTCAGTCAAGGGGCGGGAGCTTGGGCGAACGGACCCAGGAGGGCAGGTGGTGGGCAGGTGGAGAACTGGTGGAGCCAGGGACGCTACGAGGTCCTGCAAGTTTAGAAAAGTCACCCTGCAAGGACGTGTGCTGTGTGAATCAGACATGAATTTCTAGTCAGGAGCCCAAGCTACCGCGGCGTAGCTCCAATGAGAGGTTTATGAAGATCATTTTGCTTTTATGTGCATGAGTGAGGGATTTAAGTGGTCTTGTTTCCATAGAAAACGAACTGAAAAATATCACAGGAGAAAAAAAAATAGAGATCTGAACCAAAAGAGACGTTTGGACACCTCTCTTTCTTTCACTCTCATACCGATGCATGTGCACAAAGGGGTGCATTTATCAAGGGGGGGGGCTTTGCCATCTTTGAGGCCATTAGGTGTTTGGGGGGCTATAAAAGCATTTGTTGTTGCTTCAGCCAGAAAAGAGGCAGCAAAAAAGGGATCTTGTTGGGCATGAATGCCAGTGTTCCATTTCTAAAATAACACTTCCATGACTACATTACCGGGAAGAAGAGGTTTTCTAGAACAGGGGGCCATTTTAAGGGGGGTACACATGCAACTCTGGACCTTTAAGCTCAAGTTCATGTGCTCCAAGTGGGGCTAGGAAGACATCCTTAGTCTAGGTTCCTTTATGGAACTTTGGCAAAGAACGGGGTCACAGAGAGGGATGTGGGGAGAGAGAGGGAAGAGAAGGGAGCTGAATATGACTAAACGGGCTGTGTGAGGAGGAAGAAGGAGCAGAAGCCTGGCAGTCAGGTTTGGTATCACTGTGTTCATTCAGTTCTACCCTGGGCTTGTCTCTAGGGGAATGTGTGACCTTGAACAAGTTCCTTAACCTTTGTGTATTCAATTTCCCCATCTGGAAACTGTAGAGGTTCTTCTGGGTTTGCGGAAACCAAGGTCCCATGCGGTAGTGTCTGCCTATGACTGTATGGGTTTGAGGACCTGCATCCAAGGAAGGAAGGGCACCGAGAAAATCCAGATAATGGAAGCTTCATGGCATTTCCCCGCAAAACATCAAAGGCATTTGCAAGCTCCTGGCTGTTTTTTTGGCTTAATGCATATTAGGAGGTGTGTAGAAATGGGTGAGCAGGACAATCAGACACACAGCTGGTAGTGAAGGGAACCTGGAGTTCTCAGTACTATTTGGAGAGGTTCAGATCCACTGAGTCTAAAGTCACATGCTTTTTATAAGGTAGCAATTAAAGAAGGAGGTTTGGTAGCAAGCTGTGGCATTTTCTCAATTTGAGGGTTTGGGAAATAATTTGGAACCAGTTCTAACACAAGGAAAATGAATGGAACCCTCCTTTAAAGGTTGGGCGCTAAGGATGGCAGGAAGAAGGTTTTAGAGTGAGATCTGAGAAGACTGAAATCTGGGCAGAGGTTTTAGGAGGGAGAAAAGAATGGATCTCCTTCCTGAGACAAGGTTTGCTAGACTCCTAGGAGGCAACTGGCATCTGTCCAGTGTCCTTGACACCTCTGGCACTTGTCTGAAGAGGGCACAGGTATTTCTTCCCCCTCAATACAAACTCATTCTTAGAACTTAGGGATCTGCAACACAGGTGGTGAGATATGAAGGTGCACATGGGAAAACTCAAGTCCTAGGGGTGTCCCTCCAATCCCCCCACCATGTGAGCATCTGGCGGTGGAGCTAATTTACCTTATCCAGATTCAACCCAAAGTCTGTGTTCCTAAAGGAACTCACTGTGCCACTTGGTGGCACCAAAAAGTTGCACTGAGAACTCTGTTCTCTATAAATACAAACTACCACCCCTCCCTCCTCCGCACTCTCCCCTTCCCCCTTCCCCCCTTTCTCAGTAGCAGGGACATTGCTGCACACACCGCCCTCAGCTCTGCTGTTCTGCACTCACTGAGTGCAGGAGATGAGCTTAAGCTCATCTTAGGGGGAACCCCGGACGGGAGAGGCCGGCTCTGCCCCACTGATCCGTAAGGCCCAACTTTATGGGGGGCTAGCTAGATCTCATCTCACTACCCGCTGCACAGTCAACAGGGGGGTAAGCTTGCTAAGTGTCTGTGTGCCCGGGAGTCCCCGGGGCGGGAAGGATGTAGCAGCTATCATCTTGCTGGGTAGCTCACAGTTTGGTTTGGGGGAGGGGGATGAGGATGGAGCACGGGTGGCCAGAACGTCGAGACTGAAGTCTCCTCCGGTTGCCGGTGGCCTTAGTTAAACCTGTTGGGAGAAAAGGTGAGAGCAATCGGGCAAACGAGGGAACGGCTGCAAGGGCTGAGAAAGGGATTCTGCGTGCCTTCAGGTCCGAATTCCCGCTCCCTAAGGCCAGGTGCGCATAATTAGAATGCGGGCTGAGCTTCCCCAAACAACCCGAGGGATCGGAATTGAAAGAAGCACAGGTAGAGAGGGAAAGAAAGGACAGTTGCTTTCCAGTAGCTCGGTTAGCTGCCGCGACCCTGGCGCCTGCTGCAGACGAGTGGGGACAGCGGGTGGTGCTGAATGCACAGGTCTTTCCAACTGTCTAGCGAGCCTCTTTCTAAACCTCGGTCTGCGCCCTCCGCGTTTTCCTCTCCCCTGGATGTATCTTTCCCTTCGGATGTAAAGCCTGCTAGTTACCCTAAAGTAGCAGCATGAGCGGCATGGCGAAGTGGGTGCCCAGGCTACAGCGACTTGGGTGAAGAACCCGGGGCAGGTCCGCGAGCTAGCCCGTGGCCAGAGCCTATCCCCGCACTTGGGACCTCGCAGAGGGACATGAAGAGTCTTCCTGGAAGGCTCTTGGAACTGGTGCTGGAATTTCCGACAGTCCCCATCTCCCTCCGGAGCAGGTGCTGTGGGGAAGGGAAATTGAGAAGAGGTTAACAAGCTCTTGTGCTTATTTAGGCACAATCTTGGTGCTGCCTCAGCTGAACCGTAAGCTTGAGTAGTCAGGCAGATAGATTCTCCAACACTTTACTTCCGACTAAGAAATTGACACAAGCTAGTGGGAAGGCAGTCCCCCTTCCACCTTCTTCTTCATTCCCTACATGTTGATTTATTGTTCTGAGTCTCTAGAGACTGAACTAGAGCTAATCGGTATCCTTAATGCTGGCTGCTCTCCATGTGAGGCAGCCAAGGGAGCACTGCCTTGTATACTACATGCAGCCCCTTTACCCAGTGGGAATAAGCCAAGGTTTTCTGTGGAATCCTATTAGTTATACGACCTTCTAGACACTCTTTTGAGTGTCGGAATGTTTAGGCATGCTACTTCTTGTTAGGTATGCTTTGTGGTCCTCATTCCCTCATGGTACACTGGGAATTTTTTTCTTTAATTTCTCTCTTATATCTATGTAAATACACCTTTAAGAATCAGTTGTGACAATTTTTGCTCTTTATAGATATGATTTCTGTTTAACAAGGATCTTTTATTGGGCACTTGAAAATACTGCTTCCTGAACTCATCAGGTTAGTGCATATCCCACAAAGTCTCTGGCCGTCTCCAGACGAAATGTTTTCAGCACTCCGGACAGATCCTACAAGATTTCTTAGGAGAATGTGGATTAAAAACTTTCTGCATAAGAGAAAAGCTTTTCCTAGTCATCTACACTCTGCTTGACAAAAATATATAATCTAGGTATTTTTATTGCACCCCCTCGATCTCTGCTTAATAGAGATTATAGCAGTATTTTGTTTGTGGGCTATATTAAAAGGCAAATCAAATTCTTCAATGTTCATTTATTAAAGGAAATATTGAGATCGTTTGGAGAATGGGGGTGGTGGGATTTGTATAATCCAATTATCTGCACAGTTCTTAACTTTACTTACACAGGTAGACACAGTCCTCTACCACCATTTAGTAGTCCACATTATTGGCATGGTGACAGACACCAAGATGGAAATGGAAAAGTTCGTTCATAGGTACTATGTCCACTCAGCACAAAATAGACACACTTTAAGGATATTTGAGTAACTGTATGCACTTTTTAGTTTTTACTCTAATTACTGACATTGTCATGTTTCAGTTCAATAATTTGTCTCAAACATACTTTCCTAGCTAAAAGATATTAATAATTCCAAGTTTTAATTTTTTTCTTCCAAACACATTGAAGATTTTATAGGCTGGATATTATATTGTCTTTTATGAGACCATCAGAGCATTTTAGATAGAAAAACTAAATTAAATGCTAATAAGAGTAGGTGAAATTGCAGATAAAAAATATAAGATAATCATGAAAACTATTGCACTTATTTGTACACAATTTTCTCCCAGAACTTCCATCCTCATTGGATGAAGAGACACATCTCACCATTTCTCCTTATATTTTTGCTGTGTTGTTTTAGTAGATAGATAGAACAAACTAACTTCTATTTTATGAATAGATATATGTTTCTATATGGTGATCTGCTGAAGCTAATCAGTTTGTTTGAAGTGTGAATACACTGAAGGTGTATTAATACAAAGCAGAACATTCTAGAATTTAGAAAGGTGTGTTTTTTTAAGAGAAATATTAATCTTAGTCCTGAGGCAACATTTAGTCATCATTTTCATTACTGAATGCAACATAGAAGCACATAAGAAGATAAGAACATCTAAAAGAATACTTTTTAGTTCATGATGTGCTTGTACAACCAAAGAAAAAAAGTTAAATTTTGATTTTAAAATTTTAGTTATTTGTAAATGAGACAGTATCTCCTTGATATTACTTTGTCTCTGTTAAAATGTAGTTCTAAAATGTTATGCCATTGTCTTGCTTTCATTTCTTTCAAATTTACAAAAAAGAGAAAAAAGTCTAGATTTTAGCAGTTCGAATCTTGTTTGAATATATGTACCTTCAGTCGGGAGGGGAACCAAGCAAAAGCCTTGATGCAGGCTCACCCCTGCTATAACTATAATTTATCAAGCACATCAGGCACCATGCCAAGCACTCGATATGTTATTTAATCTTCATAACAATCGTACAAGGCAATATGTGTTCGTACTTTTATGTTGCTCATACAGCTACAGCTTTTTTTCTTTCCATTATCATATAACAAAGAAATGGAAAGAATAACAAAATATGTACACCTGTTTTCTTGGAACTCTAACTTACCTTATTTCATTACATTAGATAACTTCAATCTGTGATGTGGTTGAACATTATGAACTTGTTTCATTGCAGTTTCCAGTGAGTTCTGGTATGGTTCAGATGCTTGCACAAGACTGCCCAAGTTTGAACTCCAGCTTGGTAGCTCTTGGCTATGTGACCTTGGGCAATTTAACTTAACATTGCTCTGCCTGTGTTTCCTCATTTAAAAAATGGGAAAACAGGTTGTATGCTATTAGCCTCATTGAGTGATTATGATGAATTAATTGCACAAATTTAAGTAAAGTGCCTGACCCACAGTGAACAGCATAGAAATAGATGTTAGCTATTAATCCCATCCAGGCCTTTAAATATCAAATTTTTCCTAGTTTTTTCATGGTGTTTAATTTAATCTTGTCAACAACTCTATGGGCTGGTACATAATTGCTTTCTCAAATATCTTCTCTTATTTTAGTCAAACTATCCAGGAAATTTATATTAAATGTAAAAAATGTATTTTATGTAGATGTGATTCTGTTGGTGTTATAAAAATACCAGACCTAGGAATAATTCCGTAATGATTATTTTTCACAGTAAATCTGGTAATAGACCCTTAGATTTAAACTTTTGAGCATAAATATTCTGAAAAACAATTAAGAACTTATAATCATGGTGGCACTAGTGGGCATTGCAATGATAACACTGCCTATTTATATTTACAATGTTTTGCAGAGGAATAATGAAAAATATTTTTAAAAAATCAATTTGTCTTAATACACACTAATGTGGTAGGACCTTTTAAATAAATAAAATAAAAGTAACTAATATAATGTTATATTACTTAAAAAATAATGAGATTTGGAACCCAAGTCATAAATTACTATATAAAGTTATTCTTATCATGTTAAAATTATAATGCAATTTGCACTTTATATTCAAAATACCCTTTGAAATAGTGAAGTATGTTATAGGATACTCTTCTCACATTCATTTATTGTAGTTTGTGGATAATCAGAACTATGCTTATTTAATGTAAGGCAATATTATCCTTGACACTCACAGTTTAATCTGTATTTCTCAAATTGAAATTGCAGCCAGAAGCAAGAGAGATACCAAGTAAAGAAGGAATAGAACAAGTCTATTTCAAACAGTTTTCCTTAGAATATTAGTAGGTTTCAGGAGAAGACCCTGTAGAGCTGATATATCCAAATGATTGGCTCTTAGTTGTGTTTTTTTTTGGTGACTATGTAGACCTTACCAGAATGAGTTTCATGCAAATCAGTGGTTTTCAGCTGGGAATGACTTTGGCCAGCAGGGGACATTCGACAGTCTGGGGACATTTTTATTCATCTTAGAGGAGGTGTGTGCTGTTGGCATCTGGAGACTAGAGATGCTGCTAAACATGCTACAATGCACAGAACAGAAGCCCTCCACCCCCCACAGCAAAGACTTGTCTAGTCCCAAATGTCAGCCGAGCTCAGGTTGAGAGCCCTGATCTAAATGATTTTAAGAAACAGTTACCTAGGTTTGTTTGGTTTGTCTGTCTTCTGAATGTAGCTGATTGGTATTACATAAGAATCTGATGGAAAACAGTCTCCAGGATATGTTGTAATCAATGCATAAGGTTTAACCAAATAACCCATTTGATCCTATTGGAGACATTACTATTTGACTGTGTTGACTTCGGATCCAAGAAAGTTGATTTCTCCTGACTCTGCAAGTTATTATAGATACAAGGTTTGTGGCAAGACTCTTCCCCTCTAAACCTCAATTTCTGGGGACATTAAATGTAGATAGTGATTATACCAACCTCACAGCGTTGTTGTGAGACTTATATTAAAAGAATGCTTATATAGTACATTATTTAGCATGAAGTAAGCATTCACTAAGAATTAGATGTTGATAAGCAACTAGAGATTGAGTTAGACATGCAAAATCACATTTTCAGGCACCTGATGATAGGTAACATAATATGCACAATAATGCTTTACAGTTTTCAGAGGTATGCCATAAATAACAAGAAAGCAGCTGAACACTGCAAAATGGGAAGAAGGCTATAATCCCTGCTTGATAATTAAATTGAGACTAGTTAACAGTGGATTACATCATTTTTATTGCTTTGCTGTAGAAAGCTGTTTCAGGTCTTCATGGACTACTAAACCAGTATTTTTAAAATGATTTACAACGATTTAGTGAGTTTCATTCTACCTCCAGCATCTTTTAATTAATGTATAAAATTACAGATTTATTTTTTATACTATACAATTTAAAATCCTTTTTTGGGGGGTTTTAGGTGTTTTCAGTTAAAATATGGCATATTTTTTTCTCCTGGGAAAAACAGAGGGGGTGCTGGGCTTTCTTGTTTACCAGGTCACAGATGTGTGCTTGAGATAGCTACAACAATGGGGCTTTCTTCAGACTATAAAGCCCTCGATATGATTGTACCTAAGAGTGTCTCTTGTCTATGGGATGTGCTTGTTTTCACAAAATATATCAAAGGCATCCATGGCATATGCAATACTGATGTTCCTGACTACTTGCGATGAGGCTATTGCTCAGGCAGAAGGAGTCATTTTAGTGTTGATGTCCTGAGCTGTGTGATTTGCTTGTGTGGGGATTAAGTTATATAAGAGACATCTGTGCCAGAAAGATGGTCAGTGTTTGAGAAGATTGTTGAAAACAAAAGACAATGTGATCTATGAATCTAGTTACAATATAAGTTGTCAGTTACAGAAAACTCTATGCACCAATGTTTCTTCTTTATATTCATTTAGGATACAGTATGAAACTGTATTATTACCTGAAACAAAATACTTTTATGCATATTAAACATGTCTGTTGTTTTCTATAATGGGGTAGTGATTAATATGCTATGAACCCAGAAATACAAAAAATTGAATAAAGAAATCCATTACTTCTGAAAATGGGACCCTGAACCAATATATCATATAAGTTGCACTATTTATATAAACTTTCATCATTTTCCACTTTTGAGTCACTAAAGGTTTTGATACTATTAGATCGTAGATATATAGCATTTTGAAGGTGTTTTATCATTGTTTTAGTTAATTCTTGCCCATTATCTATAGCAAAAACCTGATTTATTTTTTGCTAATAACCTATAACCCCTACCACCTCAGAGTTGTAACTTAAATAGTTTATTCTCTGTGAGACTCTATTTCCTGATATATTAAATGGGTATAATCAGACTTTCTTGCAGTAATTTTGTTTTAGGTTGAAGTAGGATTAATAATGGAAAAAGAGTCTGTACCTTGAAAATAAAGTTATATGGTATTATTATTTCCCTTCCTTTTCTTTCTACAAGACCCATGTTAAATAAACCAATGCAGCTCGTGGTGAGATAGCTAAGGAGAAACAGCCTCACCTGTGAACATGTATAGAAGCAAGAAAGTGTAGGGCTTCAAGGAAAGAACACTGTATGGTACCCAGAATTGATGAGGTCAAGGAGAAAGGACTGAGCATGAAGTTAATGCCACCTTTAAAAATCTAAATTGGTAGGCTATAAAATGTGAAAACATTTATGACAGCAATGTCATTCATTTGTCCCACAAAAATACTTTCAAACATAAAATAAACATTGTTTATAAAAGTAAGAAAATCTGTAAGCAATCTAAATATCTAACAAAAGGAGATAATTAAAGAGATCTTGGTTCACTCATATAGTTGAACACTATGCAGTTAATGAAAAGAAATAAATTTTTTAAGTGTAAACCTTAGCTCTGCTATTCACTTGCTTTGGAATCTTTGCCAAACTATTCTATGTCTCTGAGCCCCAGGTCCTCCATCTGTAAAATGTGCATAAACTTATTCTATAGTTTTTGATGATAATTAAATTACATTTCATAATCTTAACTAAGCATAGTGCCTAGCATTTTTTAAGCTTTCAGTGTATTTTAATTATTGTTATCATTGTCCCCATCATCAAAATAAATTAATATAGAAAATCTTTACAGTATATTATATAGAGAAGAATAAAATATATGAGGATATAGATTTCATACTAATATTCCATTTAAATAAAAATATCTGTGTATAAAATGTATGCTTAGAAAATTATAGAAGAGTAGATGCTAAGCTGTAGAATGTGATTAAGTCTGGGTTTTGAGGTGGCTGTGGCAGGGTTCTGGTCCCAGGCCTGCTAAAAATTAGGTCATCTCTATGGGTTTCATCTATAGGGCTCTCTCTAGTTCTATGCTGCTGTTTGCCTTAATAGGTTGAAAGGCCATAGGGAACGCTAAAAGTTTCTCCCTGCTGCTGTCAGTTTCTGCCTTTTGTTTTGTTTTTGTCCTTTCTGGCCTGGATCCATTGGACAGAGGGAGTCCCATCATGTATTTTTCAGTTTTCCATGGCAGGGCAGGGGTTACTCTTTTGGGACTTTAGTCAGGTAGTTGATCAGAAAGCCAAGTGGAAGCAATTTACTACTTGCTCTCTCACAGAATTTATTGAACATCTGTTTTGTGCAAGGATTATAGCAGGTGCTGTATATGGCACAAATGTAACCTTTAAGGGGTTTGTTGGGAAACAAAGTGTGTATAAATAGCTACAGTTATAGCTTAGTAATAAATATCATAAGAAAGTATGGATAAAAATTCCATGCAAGTTTAGTGAGTGGAGCAAATATCGCAAGGTAAGGGGTCAGGGAAGATATTATAAAGGGACTATTTAAAAATATTATCTCATTCAATCTTCATTAATACCCTTTAAGGTAGGTACTATTCTCATTCTGGTTAGGCATCTCATTCAGAGAGGCTAAGTGACCAAGGGCACACAGCCAACAGATGGCAGAGGCAAGATTCACACCCAGGTCTACTAACTCCAAGCACATGCTCTTAAAAATTCTGCTGTAAAGACCTTATATTTAAGGGCATTTCAGGGATCAGAAGAAGCATGAAGAAAACCACTGAGGAGAGGAGGTGTATTCCTGGAGGAGACACATATTTAACTTGACTAGCAGACTCCCAAGGAGGAGCAAATTGAGGAGAGTTGAGGCCTCAGGAAAGACCCACAAAAATTTAAAAGACAAATCCCTCAATCCTGCACTTAAAAAGAATCACAAATAGTACATACACTTTGAAAGCCAGTTTAGGAACTTAGAAAACACAGATTAAGACAAAGAAGAACATCCTATTAATGACTTGTAGCTGGATGCTTGAAAAGCATCTCAATTTGACATGTTCAAAAGAAAATTATTGTTTTCCTGTGCGTTCTGTACGAGCCTATTCCATGTATTTTAATGGTACCTTAATGGTACTAGATTTTTTAGAATCAAACCCTGATTCCTCTCTCCCTTACTATTCACATCCAGTCCATCAGAAAGTCCAGTTCATTCTACTTGCAAGATATGTGATTGTGTCTTCTTTCCATATCTACTCTCACTAGTCATAACCAAGCCACTGTCATCCTACCCTAAATTTGTATGAGTCTTCTAATCAGATTTCTCAACCCATAATCCAGAACAATGAGAAGCTGTAACAATCTTTTCTAACTCTGAATTGTGCCAATCATTTGTTTACATCTCCTCAATTGTTTTCTGTTGCACTTAATATCCAAGTTGGATTTTAAGAGCCGATGAGATTCTATATGGTCTGACCCTTTATTAGCTTCCCATACCTCATCTTGTAGTACTATCCCCCGCCATTCTTGAGGCTCTAGCCACACTTTAACAAGACCAAAATTTTTTATCCTTTATTTTATTGGTCTTTACATTTATCAGGTTCCAGCTACAGTGACTTTTAGAGTACTGATCAGTAAGCCCCATGAGAAAAAGGAACATGTGTAATTGTTCTCTCTTGAATATTTAATTCTCAGGAGAGAGTCATAGCATAGACATGCCATATATATTTGTTAAAAGAGTTAAAGAATTAATACCTGGTGTGTAATGGGTGCTCAGTGAAAGACAATGATGGTAGTTACCAGTGCACATCATTACACTTCGTTATATTAGTCTCTCTCACTTAGTAGTTAATAGATATTTGTTTAATTAGTTAAATAATTTAGCTATAATACAAAGTGTGTGTATGTAATAGATAACATATTATATTATAAATAATTGTTAATCTAATTTTATTAATCACATATATGTGCTATGTCTCAATATATCATGCTTGCCTAAAATAGCTCCAACAAATAAAATGTATGGGACTAATATTTTAGTTTTATCAGTTTGATGGACTACCCCTAGTTTCTCATATTGCTTTGATACTCTTATATAATAAAAATAAACCTTGTTTTGTTCTTGCATTTGCTCACTAATATTATGGATTTAATGAGAAATTGTGATTCCTTTTTCTTCAGATTTTTTTTTTGTCTGCAGTAAAATTCACATGGTCATGAGAATAAGCATTGGTCTGAGGTCCTTGGTCTAAGCAAAATGAAATCTGAGATTATTCAGATAATTTTGAAATTAAAAAATTAACATCAGTCTTTGTTCCCTCTCACCTTGTCTACAATGCCAACTTCCATACCAAAACTGATTTTTTGCCTCTTAAACCTCGCCAAATACCTAGTTATTCTGGAAGATCTAGTTATTTGAGGTGCTGTTTTGAAAATAGCACTACACAGAGGGATCCTTTCTCTGTTGTAGAGGAAACAGTAGAAAAAACAAAGACAATGAGATTGAGAGTGAGAGTGATTAGAAATGTGGTTCGGGTTATATTTATTTGGTGTTGGGACTAGAATTTTTGTAGATTGGATGCATTTTGAAGACCATTAGTATTCTTGAAGAAGCATCGCAGTTGCTTAAATTCCTGAAGAAACATCACCTGTCTTTGAAAGGTGGTGCTTAGGGAGTTAGTCATTTTAAAACAACTTGAGATCCTTGGTTTGCAGTGATGGTAACATACAAAATAAGTCTCTTATACAATTCTTTAAATAACCCAAATCACTGATTTGTCAATTCCCTTTTACAAATTATGCTAGAATTTGTTGTAGGCCACTTGGGAAAAAATTTTTTCCCCCCAGGAGTTTAATCTGAAATAATGAAATAATAACTAGATTCATGGCTATACTAAGTTTCTACTTGGAAGGATGTTTCCAAACATGCATCTCTCAGTCCTTTGCGTCTTCCTGATGTGGTTTTTTTCCTGGATCAGAGATAAAGGTCTGATTACTGTGAATTTTATTACAAGACTCTGTAATTACTTTGAAGACTCTGGAGGGCCAAGTGAGTTGCCAAAGAATTTTCTGTTCTTCATCACCTAGTCACAGAATGACCTTGGAAATTTACAAACAGAAGAGGTCATGTCTTAAATATATATAGTTCTATTTAATATATAATACATTTGCATAATTGATATGTTGATTCCCATAAAGGCAGCTTAGCACATATTATTTCCATTTTCAGATGAGGAAATTCTGGTAATGAGAGGTCAAATAATTTACTAATGCTTGTTGGTACCATAACTGAAATTTTAACCTGAATATTTTCTTCAAATTGGTGCTCATGTCACTATGCTTGCTGCATGTTTGTAGGACATTGTACTCCGTAATATCCCAACCCTCTTCCTTCCCTCCTGCAGTTCATTTAACTTGGAAATACCCACATAACCTCCTTTGTCTTTGTTCTACCATACATGGAAACTAGGCACAACAGTTATCTATTGGGAAGATTATTCAACTTGCTTTACACTGCATTTGAAGAAAGGATATGTAGGATTTCTTTAAGTAACTTTATTTTTTGTAATTGCATAACTAATACATGCTCAATGATGAAAATTTGGAAACAAACAAAAAGCATTTCTAAAACAAAAAAAAATCATCACCCAGCTATAACCAATACTTATTATTTTGTGATTTATACTCCCTAAGGTTTTCTGTTCATGAATAGTTTTGCTTTTAAGATACTTTCTCTCACCTCCATGTGAGCACATGGTTCAGCTTGCTACATGAAAAAATTTAGTTTTCTTTACTCCAGGTGAACAAATGGAAGAAATATTAATCTAAGCAAAGTAAGGTCAAGAATCTGGGGGGAGGGGAGCAGGGGAAAGTAGTGGGGGAAAGACGGAGACAAATGTATTTGAAAAAATTAATTAATTAATTAAAAAAAGAAGCTATATCAGCCACTTCATCACATCATGAAGTTCATGAAAGAGACAGACAAAGGATAGTCAGAAAGATTTATGTATTCCTTTCTTTTTCTACGTCATGATTATCTATATCAAGTTAACATCATGTTATCTACATCAGGAAAAAGTTCTCTCTCTCTCTCTAATAGCATATATACCATTAGAGAGTCCCAAACTAGTGACACTTACATTGTTAAATACCTATGCTATTTTTTTCCAGGTTCTGAAGACCCTGATCATGTGGATGCATCTAACTAAATGGTACCTGGGGACATGGTGGTCCTTTAGAGAGCTCTTCTAAATTGCTGGCTAATTTCTTGGTTTGCTGCTCAGCAGAGGACATTGTTTGATTCTATCTGTCAGGACTCTCCTAAATTTTCCCCACCATGCTATCTTTATTAGCTTGAACTCTTTTCCTAAAATGGTCCTTCTGTTGATCCTGTCAGTCCTGCTTTTGAAAGAAGATGTCCGTGGGAGTGCACAGTCCAGCGAGAGGAGGGTGGTGGCTCACATGCCGGGTGACATCATTATTGGAGCTCTGTTTTCTGTCCACCACCAGCCCACTGTGGACAAAGTCCATGAGAGGAAGTGTGGGGCAGTTCGTGAACAGTATGGCATTCAGAGGGTGGAAGCCATGCTACACACCCTTGAAAGGATCAACTCAGACCCCACACTCTTGCCCAACATCACACTGGGCTGTGAGATAAGGGATTCCTGCTGGCATTCAGCTGTGGCCCTAGAACAAAGCATTGAATTCATAAGGGACTCCCTCATTTCTTCAGAAGAAGAAGAAGGGTTGGTGCGCTGTGTGGATGGCTCTTCCTCTTCCTTCCGCTCCAAGAAGCCCATAGTTGGGGTCATTGGGCCTGGCTCCAGTTCTGTGGCCATTCAGGTCCAGAACTTGCTCCAGCTTTTCAACATACCTCAGATTGCTTACTCAGCAACAAGCATGGATCTGAGTGATAAAACTCTGTTCAAGTACTTCATGAGGGTTGTGCCTTCAGATGCCCAGCAGGCACGGGCCATGGTGGACATAGTGAAGAGGTACAACTGGACCTATGTGTCAGCTGTGCACACGGAAGGTAAGATTCCTTTATATTCATCAAGTGTGTTTTATTGTGTACTTAACAGCTTTCCAGTGAAAATTTCAGGTTTTGAAAAGCTAAAATATTCTTAACTGTTTGGGATCGTTTGAGTCGTCCCATTATATATCATTAATAAAGAAGGGACTGGATGGCACATGGGAAGAGCAACATAGATTTAAGATGAGTACTCATGTAGCCATCTTCTGGCAAAGTGGAAATATTTTTGGATTACATATTATATTATCTGTATTTCTGCTATAACCATGCTAGAGATTTTTAAGTTTTCTAGATCTTCATTGAACACCTAATATATTTTTTAGCATTTTAAACATGTTCCAACTGCCTGTTATTTCAGATAAAGAGAGGTACACATAAATATAGATAAGGAATGAAGGTAGCCAGTTCTGGCCCAGGTATACTGTAGTTGAAAATTATCAAACAGCTTAGTCTTACAACTATGTTTCAGTTGAGTATATAGTTAAATCTGAAATTGAGATACTTATGAATTAGTTCTATCTTCGTATAGAACATACGTGCTCAGAAAGTGTAAGTTTTAATAGCTTATTGTTAGTTTGAAATGTATTACTTCTTTATGCCCAAAGTATAGTGAGGAAGGAAAATATGGCTCAGATATATAACGTGCCTGAGACATATAACAGTTAATAATAATATTAGCCCTTTTTAATCATATACTGTGTTTTTAAAATGTTTTTTGTTTCCATTATTTGTTAGTTCTTATCCAAGAAGGTTGTTTGGGATCACGGTTTTTGTTTTTGTTTTTGTTGTTTTTATCTACAGAGTTTAAGGAACCCAAATGGTGAGACTCAGTCATTATGCAACATTCTGACAACAAACTGCATATACTACACACATGACAGAATACCAACAAAGGTTCAAAATACTTTTTATATCTCATTTAATCGTTGTAAGGATTAGTTTAGATTTAAAAATCCCGCAATAATACTATCAGTGTGGTCTAAACAATCTAATCCTGTAAAATACAGGATTGCATTATAGGAAAATTAATAAAATGATGAAAGAAAGCCTACTATAGAAATTGGGAGCCAATCACCAAATAGAGCAAAATTTTATATTAAGTGGTATAATATGGATTTCACTGTATAGCTGCTATAATTAACAATATTCAGAATGACATAAACATAAAATGGGCTTTTATATTGATTGAGATTTCTATGCCTCTGAAAATTTTCATGTATACATTTCTAGTTTACTTACTGACTTGCTAATAATCAGAGATTTTGAGCAATGTATAGGTGATTGGAGTAGGAGATCTGTGACTTTTTTTTCTAATGCTGAGATTTTTCTTATAAAAACCACTATTTCATTTGATTCTCACAACAAACAGTGATACAGATAACCCAGATATTTTAGGCCCACTTTAAAATAAAACGTTTTAAGAATTTAAATAATTCATTCAATAAATACCTAATAGCAATTTCAGATCCAGGAGTAATGTTTATAGCTACTGACTTCTAGTTCAGTGCCCTACTATAATTTAGCAGAATCCAAAGGCATCACACTCTATGAACATATTTATATAACACATATTTATTAAGTACAAATAGATGAAAGGCCCTCTGGCAGTTCTCAGAAAGACTACATGCAATCTGGCAAAGGAGATGAAGTATTCACTAATATAAGAATGATTCAAGATGACAAGGAGTTAAAATATGCCTTTAAAGTAAATTGTATGAGAAAAAAGTCACATTCTGCTCTGTAGTGGTGGGGGCCATGGTGGAAATCTTAGAGAAGAAAATGGAATTTTAAAAGGAAAAATATTGACAATTGGTGAAAATTAAGAAAGGATGGATTTCTAGTGAAAGGAATGAGAAAATATGAGGTGAGAAAATTTTTTAAAAAGTTTGCAACAAAAAGGATAAAGGTATATTTTGATTTGCCTCAAAAGTCATAAATTTTATTAGGAATTTCCCCTAGGTTCAGAAGCATAGGGCTTGGTCACTCCATGGGAGATGCTCATCCAGGATTGTGTTAAAAAGGAAACTCATCATCATGACCACTGACTTACTAATTTAAACTGTTTTCTAAAATGAAATGTATACCAATAGTAATCTAATAAAAAAAATCATGATGCATTCAATGTATTATTACATTGCTATTGAAACTAATGAGGCTTTTTATAGTGAGACCATAATGATCTCCAAGATCATTTTACATGAAAAAAGCTAGGGGAAATTCTGTGTATATGGTATATTTTTTGAGTTTATAAAAGCCATTTGATTGGGTATTTATAGAATTGTTCTCAGAGTAGAGCAAAACTGATAACAATTGTTCCTCAGGGGAAAAAAATCAAAGTAGTTAGGGGAAAAGGTGGAATGAATGAAACTTACTTTTCTTGTATTCAACACAAATTTTACATGTAAATACATGAAGTTATGTATTACGTGCAAAAATATATTACAACAGAACAATTAAGAGAAAATATTCTATTTGCGGGTAAAAACTAAGCCAAAACATTCTATTGCCAAACTTAGGCAAATTTAGTTATTTTGCCAAAAATAGGCCAATGGAAATTTTGTTGCCAAATTATGGCAAAATGTTTGGATGATACCCTCAGTACTCAGGAGAGGACAGATTTTAAACATGAACATTCAAAGACTGGAGGAAATGCTCTTTGGTTTATTGTTTTATTAAGTTTAGTCAAGAAGTATTTTTAGTGCTTTGATCACAATCAAGTATATTGATAATAAGGTTATGTAGTGTCACTTCTTATAATTTATCATTGTTGGAGCAGTATGTTAGGAAGTTTCACAAGGTAAAACTCACATCCAGGATTAGAAAAGTGCTTGAGTAAAAAGTTACAGCTCTATTGGGAGCTCCTAGGTATTGCTTTGATTTCTGTTGCCTAGTCCTTCTGCAAAAGTCCCTGCCAGAATTTTTGTGAAGTGACAATTCCAATTCTAAACTTGAAACTTTTTCTGGTCGAATTGGAATAATTCTTTCTAGCCCTTGATCACTCAGCCCCACTTCCCCAAATTTATGCCCATGTCCTTATAATTTTCTCCCTTTGCTTACTTGATATTCCTCTTTCTTCAAGAATATAGACAATTTCAAATGATTTCACATGAGGCAGTGAGGTTATTTTCAAAAAACTCTTTATCCCCCAAAGAGCCTATTCATTTTATACCTAAACATGGTAGTATCATGTCACTCAACCTTTTTGGCAGCTATCACAGATGTTCCTTTGAGAACATGTATGCTATCACATAATTTCAGGGGAGAACAAAAAAAGACTTTGGCTTCAGCTTCCAGGTTAATCTCTTGCTTTGTCCTTGATTTATGATGTTTGTAGGCTACAGGACTGTGTACTTACTGTGGTATATTATGCAGAAGTTGTTCTTAGGTGTTCTAGGCAAAGAGATTGATAGTACAAAAAAAAAATAAAGTTAAGGCAGACAGCATTAGGTTTTCATCTGTATTGAGGAAAGAAACATACATGGACTAAAATTTTTCTTTTATTCTTTTTAAAGGAATAAGTTTAAGGGGCTCCTTTCCTTAGTACTTCTGCAACCCTTGGTTCATGTGCCCATTATGACACAGGATTAGTGGGCTCACCTGTTCAGGGAAAGATGGATTGCTTTGGCTTTGATGACTTCTCTTAATAACCCTGTTTGCTTTGTATCTTGATAGTTTCCTTGCATTTTGATGCCACACTAGCCTTTGACTGCTTTGGTCAATAGAATTTGGTGTTAAGTGAGGACTTCCTTTCTAATCTGTTTTGGAACCTGTCATTACCAGATTTTCTAGATGAGGCCATTTTAGGCCACTTGGCCTCAAGCATGTTTTCGCACCTAATGAAGAGCCACACAACTGTCTTCCTGATGCACAGTTATTTGCAGTTACATAATAGAGCCCAGCTGAAACCATAAACATTACCCAGCTAACCATGAACTTACGAGAAATAATAAATACCTTCAAGATGGGTCCATTATAAGCATATTCAACCCAATGACTTTAAATTTTAACTGTCCTTTCAAAATGGGATACTACTACAATGTTCAAACCTCAAAATTAAAAAAAAGTATTAATGTTGCATTAATAGTTTGATATTTGAATATAAAATAAAATGGAATAAATGCTGTGGACAAGAAGAAAAAATTTCAAGGCTTCCCCCATACTTACGTAGCTAGAGATTTGAAAATTCCCTAAAGCCTGAACATTTTAAATAGTCATATACTTGTATATATTCCATCATTCCATGCTTTCCCTTGATCTAGCTTAATTTTATTGAGAAAAGTAATTGTAGATCACATTTTATACACAAAACTATGTATATTGTACTTTATGGATGACTTACAGGATTTTCATGCCACCATATCTGCTCACTTTGTTTGAAAACTCACTGTGCATCCTCAAGGTTCACCAATGTGCTTAGCACCTAAGAGGAGCTCGAAGACTGTTTGCTGAATGGTTGGCCTTATGTTAGAAGAGTACCTATCTCACTATTTATGAATATATCGCACGCATATAAATAGCAGGTAATGGTAAGTTTTCACAGTTTTGCTTCTTTATAAAACTGAGGTGCCAAAATCCCTCCCTTGATTAATTGTAAAATGCTATTCACACCCCACTGCCTTTTTTGTTTGTACTCGTTCTTGAATTTATTATTTCCATCTAATGATAATGGAATGCTAATTGATTCTAGCCAAAAAAATCATGTCAGTGATGCTCTGGGGGAAGCATGTACCATTAAGTGGTACTAGGAATGTGACATCATTAAAACAGTGTCTTCAGGCTAACCTATATATTGTAATGTTGTACCAATTTTGGGTTATGATATAGTTTTCCATCAATTATTTTAAAATGTGATAGCAATCAGGCTGTGGTTGAAAGCCCTTTAATGTAATTCATAGTCTATGTGCTTAGCCTAACTTCTAATAAAATGGAAATATAGTTTTTCCAACACATTTTTTCTGTTGTGATTGTATGAAAACAACAATTTCATTTGGGAAGACCAAACATGTCACTATGGCTCTACTTTTATTATTATTATTATTGTTGTTGTTCAAGTACAGCTGTCGCTATTCCACCTACCACCCCAACAACTCTATTTTTAAAGGAGTTTTCTTTCTCCAGGAGTTAAGTATTGTTGAGGGTTGAGATGAATTTTGAGATGATTATGATAATAATTCAGACACACAGGCCACTGGTAGCTCTGTAGAATGTTAGCACTGGAAGAGTTTTAAGCCAACATTTAAGCAAATATCTAATCCCTTTATCTCATAGTTGGTGAAGCAGGGACAGTCAGGACAAGTAAATTGGCCTTGTACATAATTCTTTACAGAGCTGGGTCTCAAAAGCTCAAGATTCTAGTCCAGAATTTTGTTTACACATCATTGTTCTAGATAATTAAGGTTTTTTTTTTGCCATTGTATTAGCTCTCCATTTGATTGCTTTATTCCTTTTTCCTTCATCTGAATGATGCCAATTCACTAAAACCTTTAATGCTTATTTTAAAAATTAGCTTTGAGGAAAAGCATGGTTCCTTTGTTCTTGACCTGTAAATTAGATGAAGTGCTTCTTTGCCTGGGTCATACTGAAGATTTGAAGAAACTTTGAAAAATTTTTTCTTTGCATAATAAACATCCTGAAAACATTAGAATCATAAATCTTTGTAAGTATAGATTGATTAGATAATTATATTGGTTATCACTGACATAATAATACATAAAAATCAGAAGATGTAAAGGCTCTTAGGTAGACTCTTCATTAAATTAGATCATAGACCCATACCCTTGGAGACTCATTGGCAACTGTAATAATAAAGAAACAATTTTTCATAGTCATGTCACTGCCAGAAACTGCGTTGTTAATAGTGGAGGAAACATGGAGCCCTGGGAAGTTTGCTCAGATGGGTTCTACCTCTTATCTTCCCTTCCAGATAGAAGAGCTATATAATATTAACAGATAGAGTCTAAAGGAGTTATTATTGTCTCTTTCAGGGAACAGATATGGAATCCATTGACATATCTAGCTGTGGCCAGGCAAGATCTTCCTTATTTTCAGATTTTTTTTGTTTGTTTGTTTATTTGTTTTTTTAATATGAGTTCTAGCCTGGACTCTGACTCACCTATAAAAGGCTCATGGCTGAGATGAAATAACTTCTTTGTTTTGACTTTCTCAGGTACTATTGTTGTTCATTTGCTACTGAAAATGCTAGACTTTCCCCTCAGATACTTCATGCCTAGGGTGACTTCATGAGAACGAACTTTGTTTTCAGAGTATGTCAATCTGCTATTTGCCCACCACACATAAATAAATACCTGGGGCAACGTGCAAATGTGGACATTATAATTCCAATTACTCAGACACTTCTTTCAACTTGAAGATAATCTCTGAGTGAGCATGTCTGTTTGTTGTTCAACACCTATCCATTTTATGGTTGGGAACTGCACAAATTGTGTATTTTTCCTTAGGCTCCCTTATCTAGATCTCACATAAATAACATTATTGTCTGAGATTTAGAATTTGCATATTCAAAAAGTCCATTCATTCTATTTACTAAAGAACTGGTCTTGTGACTCAATTCCTCACTTATCATAATCTCACTAACTTCTAGGTTTATAAAGTTTAGTAATGAGTAACAGATATTGCTTCTGATTGAGGAAAGCTGAAGAATGGAAGGGTGTGGTGAGAAATATTTATGTTCCAATGCAAAATAATTTCTCACAGCAAACTGTACTAAACTCACAGGAAGCAAGCATATAAGAAAAAAAACATGAATAAAGATCCACAAAACTCTAAAAGGAGGATTTTTTTTAACTGTCCTCTCTCATTCTCTTTCTTTTTATTTACCATAGTTTCCTCATTTCTTCAGTTACCAAACATTTTTATATTATGTAGGCTGTTCAATAAATCTGATCAAGAGTAATAGCCTTCTCATTATACCAGTAATCTTAAAGTGGATTGGAGGAAGATGAAGATTACATTAGTGATATCTTGTATGTGAAAAAAAATAAAGTGAGAAGGACTAGATATACTGAAAGAAATATTACTGACTTCAGAGTTTTTACTATGTGACTCTGCTAAAGTCACTCTAACTCCTTTCTTCATTTGTCAGATGAAAAGGACTAAAAAGGATATTCTTGGAGATCCATTCTACAACCAGCCTTCAGTTACCTGCTCTTCACATGCTTCCACAGACCACAGTTGGGCTGGATTAAATGTTGGGCATCACATTTAAAATAAATGCAACCAAGTATGGACTGTTCAAAGGAGAGTAGTCAAAATGGTTATGTGACTTGAAATCATGTTTCACAGTTAGCAGAGAGAGGACAAGACATAGCAGGGACTGGACCACTACTTATAGGTATTTGGAAAATTCAGATGGAAAGGAGCTGGATTCACTTATACAGCCAGCTAATTATACAAAGAGCTAATTACTCAAAATACCAGAGTAGTAAATTATGGTTCAATTTTTTGAAAAGGAAATTTTAGTTCATTAACAGAACCATTCAATGAATGAACTCTCTTAGAAGAAAGTGATCAGTTCTCTGTAACTCCTGTGCACAGGCCTGGAATGGACAACCACTTGGAGGGGCTGTGGAAAAATGAGCTCTGACTTCAGTTGAGGGAAGGGAGTTGGACTGTTTATCCTTTTAGATAACTTCCATTATGGACAATCAAATATAACTTAATTGGGATTCTATTATTCTGTGAGTTAAAACATGGTCACAAATTCTATTATATTTCATAAATTTGTTAGGTGATTCATTTATTCCATAACAAAGTCTGATAAAATATTACATTTTATAGGTTAGACAACAGGTATAGAAAAAGTGTTTACCCCACAGTACTGTAGCTAATTAGTGGCAGAACAAGGATTTGGACCCAAGGCCAACTCTTTTAAATTAAATATAAACTTCATCCATTTATATTGAGGTAGTTGTGGCTTAAAGGAAAGGTAGAATGCACACCTATTGATATTTTCCCCCTCCCTAAAAGCACAAGAAAACACCATTTGTTTCCCCACAGAGAAAATCTTTCTCTAATATTTTCTGTGTCTTTTCATCTGGCTTTGAAACCAGCACATTTCCTTGTTCCCATGGAAAGAATTAATTACAGTAAAAAGAAAATAAATTAAGGAGGAGGTATGTGGCAACAAGTCGACCTCACAGAAGACCTTTTGTGGGTCTGATGGTAAGTACAGGCTGTACCTGGTTGTGTCTATTCACATCTCTATTGCAGACTCTGCACTCTGTCTTTCAGATGCCAATTATGAGAGGAAGCAATATGGTGCACATTTTTTAAGAGCAAGAGGACATATTGTTAAATGCAGACTTATGTATGAAAGACTTTTTTGGAATTCATCAGAACTAGGAGTTATGAAATCTCATTTTGGCACATTTGCAAATATTCCAGAAAGACTTCTCAATTTAACCAAATGTTGAGGAGACTTTTTGGCAAGAGGTATGATAGTCAGATGTATTCATTTCAGGGGACTTTGAAACAAGAGATTGTGCCACAATGATTTTATGCATCGATTTTCATACACACAGTCACACACACACAGGCTTTAAAAAGAACAAGATTGTCTAGTCAGTGTTTTTTTCACAAAGTGTATCATAATCCTTGAGTTATTCGTGAGACAAATTTAGTGGGTTGAAACCAACAGTTAATACAGAGTACAGTAAAATTGAATAGAGTGAAATATAAATATCAGAGAATATTACATTATAGGAAGAGTAGATATTGTTTTGTAAATTTTAATTTCAGTTGCACATAGCCAGCTCTATGTGTACTGTGGGTTATCATGGGAAATCTATTTCTTACTATATCTTATAGCAGAAAAAATGCTTTAAAGCAACTTATTCTACATTTCTCTTTAACATTGTTAATACTTTATTTTTTTGATTCAGAAATGCAAATAACATACAGAAGTTTATTCTTCTGCAACAATATCATTTGATTTGTCTTTCCTGGATGGGTGGGTTTTAAGTCTTATTATTAAAAACAAGCAAGAATTCCAAATCACCATGGTGGGAGATAACAGAGACTTTAAGCAAAATATTAATAATTAATATATTGTTGATAAATGGCATATGCATCAATATGGAACAATGGCAAAGACACTAGATCTGGATGTCAGGGGCAGGTTTCCAGTCCTGCTTTTTATCAGAGATCCAAATAAACCTGGGAACACTTTTTAAAATATCCCTATATAGTATATTAAATATTAAATATAAAAATATATTCATTATAATTTTGGTATTAAAATCTTACATATAAAAAATTAGCCTGGCAGGTGACACAGCTGGTTGGAGCATTGTTCCTTATACCGAAAGGTTGTGGGTTTGATCCCTGTTGAGGCACCTATGGGAGGCCACTGATAGATGTTTCTCACATCAATGTTTCTTTCTCTCTCTGTCTCTCTCTTCTTTCCTCTCTCTCTAAGACCAATAAAAACATATCTGCAGGTGAGGATTAAAAAAAAAAGAAATTAGAAAAAGGCTTAACATGTCTAACTCCTTGCAACACACAGACAAAATACAATGTGATACATTTATACTATACATAAGACTATTTTGTGGTTATATAAAACCAATCAGTACATCACTTTGTGTTGTAGTGTGTAATAAAGCAAAGTTTTAACATATAAAGTGACAATCTTCTCTCAGTTTTCTCTGAGTTTCCCAATAATTATGTGTACAATCTCATTTGATGTATAGTCAAGTCTAAATTTGAGGTCTTTTGAAAATTGTGAAGATCAGGCCAAATACCAATCATAAAATAAAGTGAGGTTAGATATGAGAGAGCACTTTTAGAAGTAAAAGTAGTTTCATGAAGTGGGTGAGCTACAGTGGAGTTGTGACCTAAAATTCACAAAGTTTGCTGCAAAGAGATCTCAGGAATCTGTTTCCTAACTCTTTGGAATCATTTTATTTGAGCAGTAGTATGGACAGAGACAGGTTTGTGTGCAAACACTGATTAATATTCTTGCTAGTGGAAGGACTTTGGGCAAGTCAGTTAATTTAGTTTCCTCATTATCAAATTGAGAGAATATTACCTGCCCCATCAGACTGCTGCAAAAAGTAAATATAAAGCACATGGAATCATGTTTGGCATATAGCAAGTGCTTAACAAGGGCCTTCTAAATTAGCCTGCCAAAAACTTGCTTTATGTGAGATATAGGGGAAAAAAACATAAATAATATTTCACTCTGTCTTTGCTTACTCAAAAGTTACTATTAAATGAGATGGAGAATTAGTCAGGAAAATGACCAACAAGTATGGTGAGTCTTAGACTCTTACTGATTTTCCTTTCAGAAGTAAGGCTTGTAATGATATAATGTAATGCAGGGTGCTTAGTGCTCTGGCACAGTTATGAGTGGATCACTTAACCTCTCCTCCAATTGCTGAGAGGTATTATGGTATAGTAAAATGAGCAAAGTCTGGAAAGTTCCAGAGCTAGACTGTTAACATCGTTATATTCACTGTGTGTGTGCGTGTGTGTAGGCAGTAGAAGTGTGGAAACGGAGATTAAAGATAGAAAATAAATGCTGTATTTTAAGCATTTCTGGGTTTTTTTTACTTTTATAACAAGCATATTTTATAGTAAAAAATCAGCACAATGAATAACTTCTTTGTAAATTTCAAATTATACTTGCTAACTTTACTAGTCAGTAACTGAAATTTGTTAATAAAACTTACAGCACATTGAGGCATTCCATAAGCCTGAGTATAAAAGAAAAAGAAACAATATGGACCTTAGAAAATGAAACAGTTTATATTTAATAGCTACCTTGGTTTGAAAACTAAATGATGGTCTTTTAAATCATTATAGATCAAATAATAATAATGACAATAATAACTATTTTATCAAATATTTACCATGATATCAGAAATTATCAAAGTTATTTTATGCTCTATAAAGGGATGTCAAGATTTGTATTTTGGTGCTATTATTAATATATAATTATTGAAGTTATCTGAAAGTCAGTCTTACCCATAGCTAAAATAAAAAGTAGATATAATGTAGAATAAAAAGAATATTTCTGTGTTCCTTTTCTCCAGGACTCTAACAATAGAACTATTTGTATTTTTGACAGTTTTTTCAAAAATTTTCATCACATTATTCTGGTTATATAACTTGTTTCCCAAAGTCATATATCTGCTTTCTCTCAGATTTGGGTTAGGATGCTGAGCCTTGAGTCTCACTCTCTAATGAAAGAGAAGAGCCATTAATTCTTTAAGAATGCAAGTATTACATTGCCATATGATAGATTTTTATTCTTTATATCAGCTGGAGAAATATGAAAGTAAGTAAGACATGTTTAAGTGTCCTGTTAGTTTAATTTCAACTTCATGGAATTTGAAAAAAAAATTAAATTATAGCAAAAGTAGGAAAGGATTAAGGGAGGGAGGTCGGGGAGGGGGACAGGGGAAAGTGGTGGTGGGAAGGCAGAGACAAATGTATTTGAACAATAAAAAAAAATTAAAAAAAAAAGATTAGACCAGATGATGTATGTCACACTTGGCACAGTGACTCACACAATGCTTCATGACCAAATGAATTAATTAGCTTATTAATTAATAAATATGAGTCTAGTTATAAGGCAGAATTTGAATAAAGTACTGAAATTTAAAAATAAAAAATTAAGTGTTTTATAAGTTTATACACTAGTTTATTCAATAAACATTTATAAAATACTATAAAAATTAAATTATAAATGAAGCTGGTAATTACTATGTTTTATTAAAGTAAACAGAGAAAAGAGAGAAAAACTATATTAAGATACTAAAAAGAATTTAACACTTCATATGATTATTTTATTTGTAATCAAACTTAATTTGATGGCTTTCAGTTCCCAAATCAGTGCACTCATCCCTCATTATACAAGTACAATAAGTTCTGCCTTTTTTAATCAGAAGAAATAAAAATGTATAAAGTCATTAGTTTCCACTATATTTAATGTACAAATATAGTTTTCTTTTTTGTTCAGATAAGTAAAATATATATAAACCATTAATTTCCATTATATTTAATGTTAAAACCTAGGTTTTATAAAATAATATATGCTGAAGAATCAAGCTGGCAAAAATAATTATTTGGACTTGTGTTTATATACAATTGACAACAGTAAACCCTCAAGGAACTAATAAAATGCAAAAGAATTATTTAAGTTTGGTGGTACTTTCATTTGCCAACTTGTATGAAGTTATAAAAATGAAAAACTTGCAACAACATTTTTGATTTGAGAAAATTTTTTGCACAGAATAAATAATAAATTTTTGATAAAGTTCAATGTATATATATTTCAATAGAAGTGTATAGAATGTAAAAGCACACCACAGAGAGCTTGAGGTCTATGGGATGTTCCAACAAATGAATTAATTTATTCATTAACCTGAAAATATTATTGATAATATATCATGTACTAGCTTCTGTGGTACACACTATGAAAATAGTGAGATGGAGCACTTGTCAGCATGTGCCTTTTTGCAGATATATACTAAGTCAGGCTTCATATTAATATAAAGTTTACCCTTGTAAAAATAATATGGTTTTGTGTAAGAAGAAACTCATAAAGTGACAAGGCTACCACAAGGGATAAGCATAGTAAGAAACTGCATTGAAAGAAAGAAGTCTCTTTTTCTTAAATTAATTAATTAATATTTTATTGTTCAAATACTTTTGTCTCCATTTACCTGCCACCACTTTCCCCTGCCCCACCCACCGCCACTTCCCACCCTCAGTCCTTCCCCACCTTGGCTTTGTCCATGTGTCCTTAACACACTTGTTCCTTGATATAACCCTTCCTTTTCCCCTCCCCGCTACACCCCTCCCTCCCTCCCTCCTGTCCCTCTTGTTTTCTTCTTTCTTTCAATGTCGCCGCTGGTCATATTTTCCTTGCCTGCTTGCTTTACTGATTAGGTTCCGCTTATAGGTGAGATCAAATGGTATTTGTCTTTCACTGCCTGGCTTATTTCACTTAACATAATACTCGCCCGTTCCATCCATGCTGTGAAAGAAAGAAGTCTTTATTTAGTATAATTTGGAAAATTACAGAGTTTAAAGAATTTTAATAAGAAAATGCTCTTTACTTACCGGTCCTCACCAAATAATACCAGTGAGATATGTGACCCTAGAAACAGGGTATTACATGATTAATAGAGGTGCATATCTGTTGAAGGTAAAAAGAAAAAGAAAAGGAAAGCAAGGTGTTGTCCTTTTTTTTAGCACAATGTGATTCTCTACTTGCCTCGTGCTTAATATTCTGGGATCGAAGAAGCCCTGCAGAACCACAGGTGGCCTAGTTATGTTCTTGTTTATGCTGTTCAGTGTCTACTGATCTAGTATGATGTCAATAAGTATTCTCCCATCCAGGATAGGAAATCTGAGATAGTTACCATTAATAGTATTTTTTTAAATAAAAAGGTAAGATTTTATCTCCCTCATTAATGGGTATAGCAGACAACCTTAAATAATAAACTATAAAATGTATAATCACCAATAATTAAGACATTATCTAGCTTGTTTAACAAAATTGAGATCCTTTCTTTTTATGAATTTTAGACCCCTGATAATTATCTAACTATGTGGAACTCTGGGAAAACTTAAACAATTTTTATGCCTTCTAATCATACTACATTTTGCCTTGCACAAGTTTAACATTAATTGAGTGAAATTATGCATAATTTCAAACCTATTTCTGATTTTGATGCCCTTGGTACCTTCCTTTCTTAAACTCTCAGCCTTCTCCCTATTCCCTGAGTATTTTCTGAGTCTTAAACTCTTTGTTTCAAGTTCTTTTGACTAATTAGTAGAATTAATGGTTGTACTACATTGGTTTCTCTTTTTTGAGATGCAGCTTCTTTGAAGGAGACTGTACAGAATTGTGACGATAGAGAATAGTAATTTGGGTTTGTCTGACATAACATGTCTCTTCTAGCCTCAAAGCCTGTTACATGCCTTTGCTTTTACCTTCACTTTGTCAGTAGACATCAAATTATTGCATGAGATAATGAGATTTAAAAAGGCTGAAAGGAGTATATGACACATGCCATCAATAGGAATAAACACTATCATTTAGAAACATGAGAGGACTTTCAGAAATTGTATACAACTTCTAATGAAAGGCAACTAGAATATCTTAACAATTCCTGAAAAGGAGCAGAAACTCATGCTGAAGTGATTGAACTTCAATATAGAAAACTTTACTTCTGATCCAGTCAGAGTGTCAAAGAATTTGATTTTAAATTCAGTGGAAAAGACATTAATTTTGGAACTACCCTGGAGACCATGTTTGATTTCCCATTTTGGGATGACTTTGAGCAGTTCATTTAACCTTTCTGAATACATGGATCCTCATTTGCAAGATGACAAATGGTTTTATCTGCACTGTTGGTGCTTGTACTTTGTTATGATGGTCAACTGAATAATCAGTTAATGCACTTTGTAAATCCAAAGTTGGCTGATATATTAAGTAAGTACTAATTAAATATTAAATGAACACTCACTGTGTGCCAAAAGCTATATGCTTGGACTAGGTTATTACAAAATACTGAGTACAGTACTGTGAAAATCAAACACTAATCTAAGATTTTTCTCTATGTCTCTATCACAATAAAAACAGTGAGATTTTGATTGTCAGATGTGGTTGAGGGAAAACATTAAATTCCTTTAACATTTTCTGATTCCTGAATTTCTGAGAGTTCCCGATTCCAGGACAATATTTAGAAAATAAACTAAATGTCCAGAGAATTTTTACTTTAAGGACACTCAGCTTTATAAGCAATTACATTTTAATTATAATTGAAATATGTACTTACTGTGCTTAATTTTGAGTTGAAGGCCTTGGACTCAGGTTAAACAGGGCAGAATTTGAACAAGTTATTTAACTTCTGTAAATCTCAGCTTCATCAAATGTAAAATGATTACAGATGCTGATGGTGAGCAAGAGAATGATGATGATGGTAGAAAATAGTTATAGGGCATGCACCAACTATCCAGGCACTTTTCTGAGTTCTCTTATATATATTAATTCATTTAATACTCAGATAGATCCTTAGAGGTAGTGCTATTTTTATATCAGTTCTATAGATGAGAAAACTATGTCTCAGAAAAATGAGAAGAATAATATATGTACATCAAATATTTCTGGGAAATTTAAATAAGCATTTAAAACTTTATAGAACATTTATTATGTGCAGTTCACATTAGGCAGTCAATAATTATCATCTGTTAATGCTAATTTGATTATTATAATTAACATTTTTTGGCCTAGTCATTGATTCAAATGGAACTTCTTGGGATACATTTGCACTTTGAAAAACACCTTAAATGGTATGTATTAAGTGAAAATGAGGATAGCAAAACAATGTGTTTAAAAACATGTATGTAGTTTTTAAATGTGAAAGTAACACATAGGTATTTAAAATTTGGAAAAGAAAAAGAACTTTATAAATCATTAATAGTCCAACAGAAATAAAACTTAATGTTATGAAATCTTTTATTTTGACCTTTCTTATGTACAACTGGAAAAACTAGTTATAACTAATTTTAAAATATTATACATGATTTTGTATTGCTTTTTTGTTCACATTTTTAACTTAGCATTGTAAAGAGAACATTTTTGTCATATGAATATTTATGATTATTGTCCATGGCTATATAACATCATGTCATTTTCTATAACATTATCCTTAGGCTATTTCAATTTTCACTATTCTGAAAAGCATATAAATGAATCTATTTTATCTGGAGGTTAGGTCTGTATTTTAAAAATTTTTCTTAGCTAAATTAATAAACAAAAAAAAAACAAAAATAAACAAGCAAGCAAGCAGATTAAATTCCTGCAGAACTTGAAAGGCTATTTGACAACATTTAAGATTCTATATGTATAACATAAAGATTGCAAATTTAAAAAAAATTAACAGCTGGTATAAAGATTATAAGTAGTATATTGACTTGGCCAAAAAGTTTGTTCAGTTGTTTACAATGGCTCCTGTAGTGTTTAGTTGTCTTAAACTTCATTTGAAACAATTTTGTTAGATTGTATGATTGCTGTCATATCAGTGTGAATTTAAAAAAATCAAAATTGGTGAATTTTTGGGCAGCCATTTTAATAATGAAGATGGAAGAAAATATGCAACATTTTCAACATTTAATGCTTTATTATTTCAAGAAAGGTAAAAATGCAACTAAAACACACACAAAAAAACGTTCGTGCAACGTATGGAGAAGGTGCTGTGACTGATTAAATGTGTCAAAAGTGGTTTGCAGAGCTTCTTGGTACTACTGACATTTTGGCCAAATAATTCTTTGTGGTAGGGCTTTCTTATGCATGAGAAGATGTTTTGCAGCAGCCCTGATCTCTACCCTCTAGAAGGCAATAGCAAGAGATAGCCAACCTATTTAAAATATCCCCATCACTAAAGTTATTGATGAAAATGAAAAATGTGTCTTTCATTTACAGAAAAAAACTGAATGGACTTTTTGGTCAACCCAATAAACACATTTGCCAACTCAATAAATCCCTGCTCATGGATAACCTATCTAAGCTGCTTTTAAAATAAAATATTTGGTATTATAAAATAGAATTTTGAAGGTTTAAATATATAAACTGTTCATGCATCAATTATGAGATTGTTATTAAACCTTTGTTAGATCTCATCTGAAGGGTAAATCATCCTTTTTCTTCATGGATCCTACTTTTAACCATACACATAAATATTACTGTAGTCTTGTGATATTCCTTTTTTAAGGAACAGCTTTATTTCAGTATAATTAATATACAAAAACTTGCACATATTTGATGTTTACAGTTTTATGAGTTTGGATGGATATATGCATACACTTGTGAAACTATCTTTGAAATCCATCTTCATCAAATGACCTTTTCCCTTCTAGCTACATTGTATCCATTTTTGAAGCAATGTTTAGTCCTACTTCTGTGGGCTACTTAGTCAAACCCACCTATATTATTCTTCTCTATTTTCTCCCCTAATTGTTACAGTTTTTGTCCATATTGGAATACTTTACTTGCAGCTTTGCTTCTATATCCTGTGGTCTTAGTGAAATAGAGTAGGACACAGGAATAAAGAATTTGGAGTCAGATAATCTGGATCTACAATTCTCAATATAAGAGCTTGGGAACATCACATAAGGCATCTTAAAGACTTAGCTTAGGTATTTAAAAAGAATTTTTCTTTAAATATGATATTATTCTGGCAGTAATGTTATCTCACTACCATAGTAAATACTGAGTATTCGCTATGCTCCAGGAACTGTGGTCCTATTTTATTTAATTCTCATAATAATACTGTGAATTAAGTAAAACTATTATTGACATTTAACATATGAGGAAATGGAGGCATAAACTAGTTACATAAAAGCATATACTTGTGAAAACGGTCCCTGAAAAAGTCAACCATATGGTTTTGTGATTATTCCTGCCTTATTTTTCTTCTTTTGATTGAGAAAATGTCCCAGTATGGATGGATGCATGTTGAGACTTTGGTATTGCTACAAAGTTTTGTAGCCCCTTATGGGGCCCAAAAAACAAATTGTACCAAAAATTCATGTGGGTACTCTTATGAAGGCCAATCATTCTGAAGACACTTTTATTGTAAAAGGAATTGGCTAGAATAATTAGGGATAAAGACAAATATCCAAATTTTGCCATTCCAAAAACGATCAGGGTCATCTGATCAAAACCAGAAACGAGTCTCAGACTTGTAGCCACTGTAGTTGTTCTGTTTGTATTAATTAGAAGAGGATGAAGTCTGGTTGCTGGATTTCCATGCTTTCTGTGTCATTACTGGTTTCTCTGTTTTAGAATGTTTTTTATTGGTCTTCAGTAACAGTTGTCCTGCCTTTTTCCCCATTGCTCTCTCCTGCCCCATCTATGGCCCCCCCCACAAATCAATCACCACCCCATTGTTCATGCCCATGAGTCCTCTATTTGTGTTCCTTGACTTGCCCCTTCCCTTTCTTTCCCGTTATCCACCTCCCTCCTGCTTTGTTGTTTCCTTCGTGTGTCCCTGCCTCCCCTCATATTGATCCCACCAGAGAGAAGGCACTCACTGATTTCTTCTACGCAGTTAACCACCTTTCTCTAATTATTCAGTGCGTAAATTGTATAGAAAATTCTGTAGGAAATTCTGACTAAATGATGTAGGTGCTCCTTAATTTAAGACATTTAAGACACAAGAAGAAGTTTCTGCATGGACCATCCTCGTTATTGTCCCTGTACAATAACTCCTATGAAATCTGGTAAGAGATGTATCTGGAATAATTAAGTAGACATTATTCTGGTGTTACAAAAACAAAACAAGTGTTAAAGAACTAAATCTTTAAATTTTAACAAGTGTAAATTTAATGTCAGAGTGCTTGTGATAGAAGACTAGAAAACTATTCCCTGTATTTACTGAAATATTTATTTTAAATATGTATTCCTGGGGGGAGGGGAGTTACCTTTCAAAATGAATGTGACCTGCTATCAAGCCATATCAAAAGCTTAGGAACAAATCACTAATTATTTAAGTAACTTTAGAAGGGGAAGGGACTGGTTAAGGAACATGTGTGAATGACTCATGGACATGGACAACAGTGCGGGGATTGACTATGGGGGGCAAAAGCAGGAAAAATTGGGACAACTGTAACAGAATAACAATAAAAAACATTCCTGCTAAGTATGCATGAGTTAATATATCTGAATTTCTTATATATCACTCTTTCCACATTCTATTAAATTATTCCTCAAAAAATACCATATTGACACAATAACCAAAATATTTTAATAGTGTTTCTATCAGATAATTTATATATTCCTTCCCTCATTAACTTCTTAGGCTTGTTTTTGTTAAAAATCCTTTAATGTTTTTGAAAGATAACACTCCATTAGAGATGTACAAAGGCATTTTTCTGTTTTGACACATAATAACATATTATGCATTTAATGCCACTAAACACTTTGGTTATATGAGATATAAGCCAAAAAGTATAGTAGTTTAAATCTAGTATTTGAATTGTTAAAAAATTAATTAATAATTCTGTTGGAGTAAGGTATTACATGAATGTTAGTTATAATTAATGAGAGGGAAAGCTTCTTGTAGTAAAGAATGACAGATTTGTTTGATGTCTTGCAAAGCACTTGCCAATATTGTGAGTACATGATTGCCAAATAAATACATGTTGAAATATATTTATTCAAAATAGAATTCAAATATGACCGTATATTCTAAGGAAGACACAAAAAAGTTAAATAATGTTGAAGTGTTTTCTTTTAGGACCTAGTGATCACAGCCTTATTTTGTGGGCCAGCCTGGTGACCAGTTTATGGGAGTTTGGTCTGCATTGTAACCTCAGAGGCTCTGGGTTCTACTTGATGTAGAAGTGTGAATACATGAAACTTTGTCATAAGCTAATTTTATCTAACAGAGCAACTCTTTTTGGCCTTCCTTGTGTCAGCAGCCTGTTCCTAAGAGGTTCTGGAATAGTGAGTAACTAACCAGACATCATGTGGAACAATTAAAGATTGCTGGACATGGCTAGTAAGTGATCATCCAGTGTGAAAGAGAAAGTGTAAGAGGAGTGAGAGAAAGCTGGACCTTGCATCCTGAAAGGGTGTGACGAAGCCCTTTCTTTTTTGTCCCATGTACAATCACTTGACCATTTTTTGTTTTAACACTTCTACTTTATAACCTGGGCTACTTACCACATATATTTTTCAATTGTATATGAGAGATATGATTGTAAGACAAAATTTAAATAATTATAAAACTAATTTTCCCCTGTTACCTTCCATGCTGCCCTGTGCATTTTTTTCTTAAATTGTATTCAATTTACAGGAAAAGAAAGTAATTAATTTACTGTATTTTTTTCTTTCTTCCAAGAGGGCAAGGAATATGATAAATTATAACTTATCCCTGACATAGAATGATAATCATGTGCAATATTATTTGACCTTCCTATTGACTTATAATACAGATATGATTGTTATTTTATAGGAACCAAAGAAACAAAATAATTGAGAAAATAATTTACAAGATTAAGGTATGGCTGAAATGAAATTTCATTTTAAGCATTCCTGATTGCAAAATATCTTTCCATTTATATTGCTATATTCAATATTCCAAAATCAAATGCAACAGAAGTATAAAAGTATGTATGAAACTGTAACCCTCCAATTCCACTCATGGAGATAACTGCTGCTGGCAATTTTGTGTGTAGTTTTCCACCTTTTCTTTATATATTTTCAAAATCAATTTATTTTCCCCTTCCCCCTTTTTCCATTGTTTTAAAATAATATTTATAACAAAAAGTCCTGTTCACCTTCTTCTGCAGCTTAATTTAAAATGCAATAGCAACAACAATGTATCAGGGGCATCATTTCAAATAAGTATGATACGTCTTTTAAGTGTAAATCATTTCCACGTCATTGTTCAGGTGCTATCTCACTGCTCGTTTGTAATTTTATTGCCTCTACATTCTTCATTTTACTTTACTTTTGTCTCATATTTTCACTGTTGATGAAGTTTTGCCCAGCATTTGGTCTACATTTCCACTGTAGCTCTCGTTACCATACTCAGAAACTTCTAAACGTGAGTTAATGCTCATTTCAGGTACTGAGCTTACAATGTATGGTAAGCCGCAAGTACAGATCCAGTCAAAATGTTATCAGTTGAACAGAACTACAATTTCCTCTAGCAATCAGGAACAGAAATGGAAGTATTCCCTTCAGAGAAGCAAAGTATTATTCATATTCCTTTTTCTCATATCCCACTACTCCACACATCCCTACACCACGAGATGTAGAAGGGAAAATGGAGGCATATGAAACATAAATAAAACATTCTAGTTTACATTTTCATTACACTTGGTGTTTAGCTTTCAGTTTCTCTTGCCAACATCTTGCAGATTTCTGGCTAAAGAAAGACATCAAGAAGAGAGAATAGTCTTTCTTTGTGGAAGACTTGCCTAATCATGACATAGAACTGATTTGATTACTTGCCATTTGAAATCATCATCTGTGAAAAAGCCAGTTCTGGTTATCAGGGAATCTACTATAATGCAGGGATGGGCCAAGGTGTAGGTGATAATTTATAAGCAGAGTGCTAGGGACAAATATTAGGTTACGAAGCTTGATCCATAAATTTCAAGCTGATAAGCAGGGCCATTAGATTTGTTCTTTCCAGTTATACAAACAGCAATCGAAAATATGTCATTACAAGGTTGAACAAAGGAGAACATATTGTTTTTCCAATATTGTTGGGCATAATATATTGGAACAGAATACAAATTTCTCTGTTGCTTTGATCTTGAGATCTTTGAGCTTAAACAGTAATATGTTGATATGAGGTCACAGGTCTGTTTTTATGTAATGTTTAGTGAGGTCTGTATCAAGCAAAACACAGAATTGTAATATTTGGAACAATTAAATTAAAAATTAATTTAATGCTGTAATAAGCTGCTTCATTAATTACTAGAGTATCATAATTATTTGTGAGATGAGAATTCTGAAATCAAAGACAGGCTAGGGGGTATTTTAAAGTAGTGATAGTGCAGTTTGGGTATCATTCAGCCTACTCCTCAGTATCTCTGGCATGGCAGGTCTAGCTGTTTGAGTCTAGGCTTTAATTTTATGTTTTAATGAGTATCATCAGGGTAAAAAAAAGGACACTTTGTATAAGGTGGATAACCTGAATATTAAGATTAATATTTTACAATTTATTAAGGGACCTACCTTAATGTTAGAGAGCATGAAGGAACTTATGTCGCCTATAGGGATGGGCAAGGAAAGACCCGATGTGTCTGGGACTAGTTACGAACTAGTCTGTATCACCTTGAGTCTAGGGAATTTCTTATGACCCCCAGTGGCTCTTAATCCCAATTTAACAGCAATAATTCTGTTTCTTTAATATTATCATAGATAAGATGAGTCTGGGTGGTAGAAAGAAGAGGGCAGAAGAGGAAGGAATGAGGCCATGTTGTATAAAATAAAAAGCAGAGGGATATGAAAGGGGTACCATTTTTCCTGGTGGTAGTATGGACCATTCTGCAACTTTATTCCATTATTCTGTATCTACCTACACAGTGAACACACACACAGACCCCACAGACCCCTCATATCTATTTCATTGATGGTCTATGATAGAGCAGAGGGGTGCAGTGATACCACCCTGGTATAGCATACGTCGCTGTTTGGGAGATGTGCCTGGAAACATTCATGTGAAGAATCATTTGAAAACTTGTCAGAAATACACATTCTTGGGCCCTACCCCAGACTTAGTGAATCAGAAACTTGGAAGGGAAGGGCAAGCAATCTTTGTTTTAAGCATTCTAAAGCAGGCAAATGTTTGAGAAGTACTGAATTCAGTTTCTGGGAATTTGATTTTAAACATAATTCCTGAAAAACAGTTGCTCTACATTTTCATTTTTAAATCGTTCTAGACCCAGTTAAAACATACCTCCTCCTTCAACCGCTCTGAGAGCCCCATCGTAAGTGAGGGGGGAATCTCAACCTACTGAAAGCATTTGTTGCCACACCTGGGGACCTTTTAAGGCACTGTCTTGTATTTACAGTTCTATTTGAACACATTTTACCTTTCTGGCCAGACAAATAAGGAAAGTGACTTTGTTTTATTCTCTTTTAAAAAATTTTTTTGCATAGCTCCTAGCTTATGATGGATCATGTTTAAATAATTGGTGAATGCTGACTATAGAGTAAGCATTCTGTAATATCAGAATGCTTAAAAATTTGGTTAGCCTGTGTGGTGTATGTTGAATCTTGTAGCACATGAGAACTAGCTATCACAGGAATAGAAAGAGAAATCATGAAGTGAGAACCTACAAGGGGAGCAAGCACATATTCATTTAAAATAGTATATATTGAATACCTGCTAAAAAGCAAGCCTCATATGATGCATTGGAAACAAAATATAATATAGAATCTGACCTTAAAAACATAGAGCCTTTCCTTACTCATATCTCACATGTAGTCTTCTCAGGACCACCCTGTCTATGCCAGGCCACACCCAAACCAAACCAAACCCTTGAGATTCCATCTGCCACTTTACCTTGTTTTATTTTCTTAAGAACATTTATCATTATCTCAAAATCTCATGGGTTTTTTGTTGCTGCTGTTGTTCTCCTGCTTATTATCTGTCCCTCTCCCAACTCAGTCAAAGTCAGCTTTGCCCAACACATTCACAGCTGTATCCCGAAATGCCTAAAAAAGAACCTGGTATATAACACCCACTCATTACATATTTTGAATGGATGAATGACTTAAAAAATAAACAACATTTTGAAAAATACATCACAGGTAAAAGACATCATAGGTAAAGAAACAAAGGTGCTGAGAATTCAAATGAAATGCTTACATGATGAAAGCCTAGAATTTAAGTTAAATTCTTTCCAATTATAAAGCTTATATTCCTTCCTGCACTGGCTGTCTCCATGCGATTTTTCCCCTTTTAGTGCCTGTCTCTTTTTTTTTTCAAACATACACAGGAATTTGAGCTGCAGTTCTCAGTACAGATTGGCTGTGCTTAAAAGCTGTCTGCTCAAAAATGGTAGGGAGCTTTGCAATTAAGTGTTTCTGTGAATTAAAATACCTGGGAATGCCACAGAACCATCTCCTCTGATAGTTTTGGTGTCTGAAGCCCCAGCTTGTGTAAGCTTCCTTGAACTGAATCAAGGAAGCAGAAAGATGGGATTAAAAGCAGTTAGCCAATAGAGTCCCAGTCCAGTGAACTGACAGCAGGGCAGCAGGAACCTTGGCCATGGGCTGCTCTTAAAGGGTCTGTGCAGGTGATGCGGTGACCTTGTTGTTGGTGATATTCCCTCCCTATTTCCTGAATATGTTTATTTTTTTTCTTTCTATGATATTGAGGAAAGCAGGAGGCTCATGAAGAACTTTAGGGAGCTCTTTTTTTCTTTCTTTCGTTTAGTTCTTTCATAACATAGACATTTAAATCTGCCCTTTTCTTATTAGCTTCAAAATATTATCAGATTATTTTAAGAACAAACTCATTTATTATGGACTAATGAGGTTTTATAAAGATAATGATGTCATTCAACTTAGTGAAATGAGGCAATTCTTTATTCCTGGGGATTCTCACAGGGCTTTGGGAAAGGGAATAGGGCTCAGTAGGAAGGATATCCCAGACTTGAATCCTAGTTCTGCCACCATCAGAAAGTACTCGGTAAGCATTAGTTTCTTTTTCTGCTAAATGGGATTCATCATGATTACATGGCAAGGATATTTGAGAGTTAAGTGAGGTAATGATTGTGAAGGCCCTTTGGCACAGTGTCTGGCATATAGTAAGTCCTACGTGTGTGTGTTGGACTTATTTTAATGTAGAATAGTATGTAATGAATGAGCTCCCAGTTTTAATGGATTAATCATTAATCAAAAACTAGGCTGGAGCTGGGAGCTGGAATCAGTGCTGCCTGCAGTGTCAAGGCCATGCAGGCCTACTTATCTTGAGGTCTTTAAGGAGACTGCCTACTAGTCCAGTTAAAGGATGGCCATCATGGTCATACTTTGATTTGGTTTTACTCCTCTAGCTAATAGCATTGTAAGTTAGTATTGTAGTTTTCTAACCACTAATGCCTACTAATCTTTTGTCATACAAACAGTCTATTACTAAATTGTCCTCTGCTTTACATTCTTAGTATGGACCTCTATTTTTTTTTTCTCCAGTCACAGAAAAAATCATAACTTAGCTTAAGAATGTTTTCTACAAGTGCGCTTGCTCTGCAGTCTCTGTGGTGAAAAAAGAAAGTAATATATTATTAAAGTTGCTCTCTGCTCAAAATATATTTCAGTCCTATAAACATGGGATTGCAACTCCTAACACCTGGGTTTAAATTCTAGTTCTGCCACTTACCATCTAGTATGATCTGGGTCTTAAATTACTCTGCTGTAAAATAGGGCCAGTGATGCCCACCTCACAGGGTTATTAAGTGAGTTACATTAAATAAGACAATGTATATTCAGCACCTTGAAAGTGAGAAATTAATAATTGTTAATGCTTTCGCTTACTTCCTGCCACAAACCTTGCACAGCCACATGCCATCCCTCTCCATGCCCAGATTTTGCATTAATGAGATTATGAGGCACGTCCTAAGCTTGCTGCAGCTGCAGCCCACAAAACAGAGCTCTCTGTGTGTCTGAAAAAAATTGTACTAAGATGGGCTTCCAGAGTCATGTCACTTCTTTCAGGCAGTGCAGTGTCTTTCATTAAATCATATGAATAGTTAAACCAAAGGTTACCAATTCATCACCCTATTTTGTAGCTGAAAAGTTTCTGAAGGTTCCAGCATCATAAATAATCCTCCTACTCTGAAATTTGGGAACTAATTGAGATTAAAAGTAATGTTTTTTAACGTGACACTTTTCTTGCACTAAGCCTAGGTAAAATGAAAGGTTAAAAGAGTGACTTTCTAGTGCGCAAACCTAACAAACACTGCCTCAGTGAGGTGATCAAGTTTAACACAAAAAGTCAGAAGTCATATTAATAGTACGTACCCTTGAAATGATGTGTTGAAAATGGCAACCTCTTCATTGGTCTCTCTCCCAAAAACATATAACCCTAGAGTATCATAATTATTTGTGAGATGAGAATTCTGAAATCAAAGACAGGCTAGGGGGTATTTTAAAGTAGTGATAGTGCAGTTTAGGTATCATTCAGCCTACTCCTCTCAGTATCTCTGGCATGGCAGGTCTAGCTGTTTGAGTCTAGGCTTTAATTTTATGTTTTAATGAGTATCATCAGGGTAAAAAAAAGGACACTTTGTATAAGGTGGATAACCTGAACATTAAGATTAATATTTTATAATTTATTAAGGGACCTACCTTAATGTTAGAGAGCATGAAGGAACTTATGTCGCCTATAGGGATGGTCAAGGAGAAAAATATCAGATGAGACACAATTTAAGGACATACTACAAAATACCAGGTTAGCATTCCCCTCAAAATGGCCAAGATTATGCAAAAGAAGACAAATCTGAGCATCAATCAGTCTTGTGGAGCCTAAAGGAGGCATAATAACTAAATATAATGTGGTATCCTGGACAGGATCATAGAAGAAAAAGAAAATGAAAGTAGGCCAAAACTGAAGAAATCTG
Organism: Pteronotus mesoamericanus; assembly: GCF_021234165.1. NCBI lineage: Eukaryota > Metazoa > Chordata > Mammalia > Chiroptera > Mormoopidae > Pteronotus > Pteronotus mesoamericanus. The sequence continues at coordinate 14,620,387 of NW_026555135.1, read as the reverse complement.
AGCCTAGGCTTTAGTTAATAATAAACCAAGATGTTAACAATAGGGGAAATTGGGTCCTGGATGGTGTGGCTCAGTGGATTGAGCACTGGCCTGCAAATCAAAAGGTTGCTGGTTCTACTCCCAGCCAGGGCACATGCTTGGATTGTGGGCCAAGTCCCCAGTAGGAGACGCGCAAGAGGCAACCACACATTGATGTTTCTCTCCCTCTCTTTCTCCCTCCCTTCTCATCTCTCCAAAAATAAATAAATAAAATCCTTAAAAAAAACACAATAGGAGAAATTGGGTGTGGGACATATAGGGATTCTCTGTACTATCTTCATAATAATTCTAAAACTATGCTGGAAATTATCATTATTCTTATCCTTAAATACCCAGGATGCTCCTTTATGAAACCTTTTTATGTAATCCTATAATCTCATATCTTCACACTCTCCCCCATCATCACGGTTTGGACACGCCTCTCCTGTCTATTGCATATTACGTTCTCTTGTACTACAATTGTGTCATAGGACTAAATGCCCCTTAAGGACAAGGATTTGTTCCTTCATCTCCGTATTCTAGTACTGTTCACAGTGTTCAGGCTGCATAATAGATAAGTGCTTAGTAAGTGATAGAATAAATGCAAAAAAAATCGAACAAATCAATGTTAAAATAAATAGATGAGTTTTTAAAAAATGAGTGGATACCTGAAGGGCCAGTAGATGCTATGGTCTGCAGTTGTGCTGAGATGATGTTGAAGAAGAGCAAGGACTGATTGTCCTGGTTGCAGCACATGTTATGTCCTGTTACATCACGGATAACACAATCACTAACAAATGGTTCATTTCTGAGTGGCAAAGCTCCAGTCTAGGGAGCTATTTCATCTATTGATACTCCATATGATCTGCCCGTGGGTTTCATTCATTAATTCATTAAACTTATAATAACAAAACCAACTATAATAGCTAGCATTTCTCGAATGATTACTATATAAGTATATATAGCCATATATTGGCTGTTTGCTATAGTGGACAAACTGATTTCATCCATGCAACAACTTTGTAATGCATATTAATATTATTAGTCCTATTTAACAGGTGAGAACATTGAGGCAGATAAGTTAAATAACTTTCCCTGAAGTTACATATAAAGCGTTTACTATGTTCCAAGCACTGGATATATAGCTGGAAGAGTAGGAGAGAAAAACCATGGAGAAGGGCGGTAACAGAAACAATGCTACCTATGAACATACTGACCTGGACTTTTACCCGAAATGTTGTATCACTTCTGTCCTTTCTTTTGAAGGAATTGAGAAACAAAGCCTTCTTTAGATTTTCTCTTCACTCTTTTCTTTTCCTTCTTCAATAGAAATTTTGTATTGAGTAGACAACAAGTACCAAGTAGCAACTGTGCATCTGACACACCACTGGTCAGAGAAAGTGCATGGTGACATCAAAGAGTTCAAACCAAAATCAGATAGACTTGGATTAGAATTGTTATCCGCAATTAATAGTTTTAATACGATGGACAGACAGCTTCAGCTTTGTCTAAAGTTGAAAGTGATCTGAGAGTTCAAGTGCCCTTTTCTTATATCTACCTGTGTAGTCATCCATGAGAGAATATGACTTCTTGATGGCATTGATAGTGCCAGTCTTGCTACTTGTACCTGGTAGTAAAAATGTATAGCTCCTCTTTATACTAGCATTTGAAAACACCCTCATTTTAAAATCTTGTTAGAAAGTTTACTTGTAGATGGCTATTAGCTAGTATCATTGCCCTGTGAAAAACTGAGTGGAAACTATATTTATTTTAGGACAATAGGTTCAAGACTATTTTATCCTTCTATTTCTCTAATGGTAGAACTTCATATCATGTACCAAATGTCAGAAGTCAGTATGTTCCTCGAAGTCAGTATGTTCCTCATTGGCTTTGCCTCTCAAAAGAAGCATGTTCAACGAATTATGTCCAGATGTATGGAAATGCCACATAATAATGGCTTTATGTTATACCAGCTAACTGACCATAAGAAAATCACTTCACTTCTGTAAATGCTGGTGTCATCCTCTTTTGAAATGGAGATGATAATATCTACTTTTCAGACTTTTAAAATGACTATATCTAGTATATGTAAAGGATTATACATTGGCCAGCAAATACTACATCCTCAAAATATTTAAAAAATTATAGTAGTAACTTTTCTCTGTAAGACTACTATTAGAGACAACATGAATTTTTTTATAGCTCTTATATAAAAGAACATGAATGTGAAAAAATTCTTACTGGAACAAATTTTATGAAAATATCTATTTTCTATGTATATGGAAAATATATACACATATATAAACAATATCTTTCCATATATATCTATATAGAAAACCATATTTTCCATATATATAAAATAAAATATAATAAATTTAAAATATGTTATACATACATGTTATATTTATATATAAGTTAATATATAAAACATATAACTATAAATAATGGTGATGTATAGATAGATATTTTTCTTTTTGCCTAAACTTCCACAAAGCTCAGTGTTACAATAATTTTTAAACACAGTATTTTTTTTCTTAGAGGATTGATCCTTTAATTTTCTTTCCTTCCAACTGGATTTTGATTGTTCATTTTCAGCAGTTTGCTTCTTCTATTGTGAATTGCATTAGATCATGTTTAGAAACAAGGAAGACCTCAGCTGAAAAAATATCATGCCTTCTATTTCAAGATAAAAACCAAAAAAACCCCCCCAAAAAAAACCAGTTAGGATAATTACATGTTCCTTAAATCACATTCTTAGCTAATGATAGACTCAAGGTGAGAATAGCCAAGTGCTGCTTGGTACTCTTCCAAACTGGTCTGTGTAGTCACTCAAAGTTCTAATGAGGACTCATGAAGCTCTTTTCAAAGTCCTTAACACATATACTGGGAAGTGACAGTTAGTGTCACCTGTGTCTGTGTGCTACTTAATTGCTTTATATGAAAAAAAAATGAATTGATAACTGCCTGATATAGAATGAGGGCAGACTCATATCCAGCAAAAATTATGTTTGCCCATAAGTAATTACTTCTATATATTACCTAAGGAAATGCATCTTCCAAATACTGCCAACAGACACCCATTGATTTCTTTTTGGTCATTAGCAGAGAGTGGCAGGGAGGAGTACAATAAAATAAACAGGCAACATATTTCCTTGGAGCTGACACTGAAGTTATAACATGAGTTACTTCACAGTGAAGGGAAAAAGGAATGAGAGATCTGTCTATAAATGTTAAATTTATAAATGTGCAATCTGATATCACTGATTTTTGTATGATAATTAAGTTTACAAAACTATATAATGCAGCAATCTTGTGAAATGGATTAATGCAGCAATTTTCAACCTTTCATCTTGTGGGACACATAAACTAATTACTAAAATTTGGGGGCACACCAAAAATATGTTTTTGGCAGATCTGGCAAAAAAAATTTTTTTTAATTTTGATTCACTCCCCACAGATAGCTATTGTGTTGGCTGTTTTAATTTTTTATTTGTCAATCTAAGGAAAAATAGGTCAGTGCTCCTGACTAAATAGTCAGATATTGCATGTTTAAAAATTCTTGCAGCACACTGGTTGAAAATTGCTGCATTAATGGAATTTTAGAATTGTGTTCATTTCACTAGTGAGGGATTTGAGGTTTACACAAGCAAAGTGACCAATCCAAGTTCAAATAAATATTAAGTCATGGAATATTATTTAAACCCCAACTTTTTGACACTAAGTTCTGTTCTTTTTCAACTGAACCATGTTATATAGTATTTGTGTGATTCTACTGATTGATATAAACCACAGCTAGGTCCTTAATACAGTACTGGCCACCCTACAAACAAGCCATGGTGAAGGATGAGTGGCTGCAGGTCACCTGAACACCTGCAATGGGCACTCTGATTAAGAGAAGCAAGCAGGGTCAAAACTAGAGATCAAGGATAATTGAAGCAAAAAAAAAGGAAGCCTTTCTGTCCCTAAGAAAAATGAATTTAGGCAACAGCTTCTAAACCAAGTTCAGATCAGCTCAGCAAACTTTGTGCTGTTATGATGTGTCAGCACTGTGACAACAAACGCAAACTGCTTATCTATACTACGCATTCTGATACTATATACAGGAATCTGGCACAAATAATGCCCCTTTTTATTACAAAATATTTTAGTATAAAATCATAAACATGTAATTCTGTAACAATAATTTCACATGCAAGTATACCATATGACATTTTAGATGAAATATTCAAATTAAAACTATAAATTACTGCACCCATATTATTACCCTACCAACCACACACTCAAGCTGGTGTTACGTTTACCAGATCCAGTATATATTACAAAATGGTCCATGACATTTGCAATTTTCTTTCCTTAAAAAGGCAAAATTTTTTATTAAGAAATAGAGGTTGAGTTACTAGCAACAACTGTGAAAAGATAAGGGAAGATACCCAGAGTGCTCTGTTTGTGTGCATGTGCCTGTGTGTGCGATGGAGGCACATATATGCGTGTGTGTGCACGTGTTCAGTGTTGTCATATATAACTACGCTAGTGAATCTCTTTATTAGAAGGCTTGATGTACTGATGTTGGGCACTATCTTTCTTAAACTAGAACTAAAATATATAGCCTTACAGAATTAAATCTGTCTATACCTTCACATATAATGTGCCCTGTCAGGACTGAGAGATCACACAAATCAATGTCAATTTGTACTCACTAGGCATTCATGCTGTAGACTTTGAGTAAGGTACATAATCACATAATTTCAATAATCACTTGGAAAGTTATGGTAAGTACTATAAAAGGGTTAAAGTTGTTAAAGTGTCACAGCAGAGGGGACATTAGATTTAGACTTGAGATATAAAAACCATTTCTCAGTAGAAACGACATTTGGCTGAAATCTTAATTATGAAGAGGGTGTTGACATGGGATGATGAGCAACTTTGACAGTTGACAGCTATGGTCATAACCAGAAACAAAAGGATTCCTGCCTGAAAGTAGCTTAGGGTAATTCTGCTGTCATCGTAAAGATTTGACAGCCCTTGCAGAATATGTTGTCGGTTAGTGGGCTTTTGGTGCCTGCTTTTCATTATTCACTCTCTTCTACACCAGTATCCTGACCAAAACCTGATGCTCATAGAATGCAATGTAGAAATCTACACTTGAATAAAGTTACCCTCTCTCCTCTGATACAATTTAGAGAAAAACATAGAAATTTCCTAATACTCCCTAGAAGAGAAAAGTACTCTTGGATATATGTTCTCTGTGGGCCAAGGCAGGAACATAGGTGAGGAGAGCCTAAATAATTTCCACTAAAATAGCTATTGACAAATATAGAAAAATAATGCATGTGTATTTTACTTACAGCATTTGTCGTTTATCACATTGACAAAGTTCTCACATGATGTGAGCTGATATGAGATTCCAAAGACTCATCCAATCTGAACAGAAAAGGGAAATAAAACTGCACATATTGACTTGGTCCATAGGGAATTAGATTCAGTGAAATATGGAGAATGGATCAGATTAAATTTGTAATGATGTAGCTAATGAATAATGAATGTTCTAGTGCTATCTTTGGGTAATCATCTGCAAACATATGTTTTTTTTCAGGACTTCATGGGATGTTGATTTTATGCACACTAGACATCCTCTACCATCTGTAATGGCAAATGAGTTCTCAGTGCTTTGCTAATAATAGATAGAGCACCCAGTGAATTTATGAAATTATTCAAATAGTATGGAATGATTTCTGAATGTTGTTCCTGAGTATTGCCTTATTTCTCTTTGACTGTTTGGGCTGGCTGTGATGCTGATGTGCCTAGGTTTTTTAAAATTTTAATGTTCAGTCACTGTAGGGTCTTCAAATTTTGTTCGATTTTGTGCATCCTTTGAGTGCTCATCTCCCTCAATCCATTTCCTTCTTTTGCATTATAGGATGTGGGTTGTCAAAACCTTCTGTGCAGCAGTAGCTTTAGCTTCTCTTAGACATGGTCTGAGAGAGAATTAGGTATGCAATGTAGGCCTCCATTTGCTATAAGCAAATTAACCCTCTCAGCAAATTAACTTTCTAAGCATGCTAGGTTAAATGGTCTAGACTCAGCTGAAGGTAATTTGATGCCATAGCTCACTGGATTGATCTGAATGCTTTGACCTAAGGAATGTGAATGAGCATGTTAAATTCCTACTCCCACTATAGATACTCGTTTGCTAGCATCATTTGCAGGTATATTTTGCCTTCTTTTACCCAAAGTGACATTTCAACAAGTCTACTCTTAGTCTGCTGTTCACTTTATATTCAATTTCCTCTTTGATCATAGACTTCACACTTATAACAACCTTCCTTTTTTTTCCCTTTCTTCCTTCCTATCTTTTTGAATCTGTGTTAAAAGTACGTGCATTAACATATGCAGCACTGCTATCAGATAAGCAACACGGAAGACAAAATAACTTGTTGGTTAAAAGAACTAGCTTTGGAATCAAAGTAATTTGGGGTCTAATCCAGATTTGATTCCTTACTAGTTATGGGAGAAGGGGGAGAGCCATTTAACTTCCTTAAATTCAAGTTTCCTCATCTATAAAAACATCTGTTATGTTATATTGGTATTATATCGATATTAATAAGATTGATAGTATCTACATAACAACAATATCATGAATGTTACACAAAATAATGTAAACAATGTATTAAGCAGGTTGCCCATTGTAAAAACTCAATTAGTTGTCTCGCTGCTGTGACTGGTGTTGCTGCTTTGGGGACACTGCTGGTTGTGGTGCTGGCGGGGGTGGCGGCAAAGATGGCTCATTGTGCTTTTCCAAGTGTGTCATACCCGTTCCCTGTGAAAATGCATGGCAAAATTCAGGTCTTCAGTGTTAGGATGCCTCCATGACTGAAAGGGGAGGTTTGTGTCAAGTTCTGGTTTTCAGTAATCAGTTGTGATTAATTCTTACTATAGGCAAGCCCAAGCATTTGTCCCTCCGCAGCCCATGCCAATTTTTCTGCAATACAGAAATAGTCGACTAGATGCCACTGAACTCATAATAACTGTCATAGCTCCTATAAATTATTTCTGTAAAATTTGCAACTATGTTAGTTTAGCCTGAACACCTTGATGAATGTATCTATTTTTAAATTCTTTTTTCATCCCTCTACTCTTATAAAACAACATCCAAATTAACATCGTGCTATAAGGTTGAAATAAGATAAGAAACTTGACTATAAATTACTGTAAGTAAAGCTAATGAAGGATTACAGGGGGGTTAAAAGGAAAAAAAAATGAGACTAATGCAGGAGGAAAATTAAGCAGATGCGCTGTGAACATTAATTACAGTTCACCAAGATTTTGTTTACTGAAGTTGGCATGTTCTAAGCCATTGAGTTTTCTTAGAAAATGTCCACAGTTAGCCTTGCACCATAATTTATAAAGCAGAAGATATTATTTCTCTCTACAAATTAAACACATGTAAAGTTAAACACAGATTTTCTTAATAGTCTCTTGAAAATCAACAGAGGACCTAGAGTCCACCAGGATATTTAATACCACTTAGGCTTCTTCTCCATTTCTACTCTGTGCCATCCTCTGCAGATACCAGATTTAATTTTGTAAACTCATGCTGTGGTGTATTACATGTGGTTCTATGATGTGGGAAAGGATATTGGAATAAGTTAGATACCCCTGTTCTAGTAGCTGTTCTTCTACTATCCGGCTGTGTGGTACCCATAGTCTCATTAGGTCTCTGGGCTTCCCATTTTTCATCTATAAAAAGTTATTTCTCGGGAGCTGCAGACAGTGGATTCGACTCTCACACATCCCAACGGGTGAGAAGTGTGGTGGAGGCTCGAGAGGGTGGGCTGGGTGCCCATGGGCACTGGCACCAGAGGGACATTGAAATGGCCAGTTAGCTCCCCCCAAGAAGAACGGGATCTGAATCATAAACAGGGACCCCTAAACTACAGCAGCTAAAACCAAGAAAATACAGACAAAACACAACCCCGAAAAGCTTAGGGGCTCTCTCTACCAGAGACAGGTGGCTGGGGATGAAAAGAGACGTTTAAAGGGCCAACGCAAAAATTGCAGTGGCAGCCACCCTCCTTGATCTCTGGGTCGAGGTGGCAGGAGGGTGGGCTGGTGCCTGGGAAAAGACTGGTGAGGAAAACTTTGTGAAGTGGACTGAGACAGCAGCCAGTGGAGCCCCGGTGATGGCACGCCTCCCACTCTGCAGCTACCATCTCGCTCAGGCATAAGGGGATCAGTTAACCTGCCTTTTGTGCGCTCCGCACACAGCTTGTGCGTGTGAGCTGGGGGGCTGAGTGCAGACTGGCTGGGAGAGCCTTGAGGAGAGACTGGAGATGGAGGCGTTGGGGTAAGAATGGGAGGAGGAACCGGGGAGCCCCGACTCCCTCCCCGTTCCATAGTCTCCATTGTGGGCTGGAAAGGCACACCCCCACAGAGGCAGAAGAGGGGCGCGCATGAACCAGACTGCCAGCGATTGAAATGCAGTCCGCACAGGTGGTGGATCCTTGGCCGAAGGGGTCACAGAACTGCCTAGAGACCCCTGAGGAGAGACTAGAAACAGAGGCATTGAGGAAAGAACGGGAGGAAGAACTGGGGAGTGCCGACTCCTTCTCCTTTCCATAGTCTCCATTGCGCAGGAAGAGGGCACACCCCGAAAGAGCCAAAAGCGGAAAAGCACACATAGACACCCCAAAACCACCCAGCGCAGGCGCACACACTTGCGCCAAGGTGCCGGCCAGGGTTGGTGAGAGTGTGTGTGAACCGAACCGGGGCGGGGCGGGGAGGGGGCGGCTGGCGGGTTTGCACCGGCTGGCAAGGCCACCCACAGATTGACACCGATATGGCCTGCGAGGGAGTGCACAGAGCGGCAAGGGCAGGCGTAAATTGACTTGCCCAGCCCACGATTGCGGAGCGGCTCACAGAATTAGAAGATCCCGGGCAAAGGGGTCACAGAGCTGCCCAGAGTCCCTGGAGGAGAGACCGGAGACAGGATTAACTGGAGAGGCCTGGAGCTGACTTCCTCCCATTTTTGTAGTCCCCATTTGGCGAGGGCAAGCAATGCACCCAAAGAGCCGAAAGCGGGGAAAATACACAATAGAAGACCCTAATCTGACCAGTGCCGGGGTGCCCGCTGGCCAGGGGGCCAGACAAGTATGCAAGGTCATGAAGAAGCCCCCTGGGCTGGGGCAAGCACGCACAAGCCCAGGCAAGGTGGGGCATCCTGCCGCGGGCTCAAGAAACCGGATCAGAGTGCAGAGCGATCCCAAAATATAGTCCATCCCTGACTGAAGGGGTCACAGACCTGCTCCAAGCAGGAGCCAGACACAGATAGTAGACTCCTGGAAGGCTCAAACAAACAACCCAAGGTCATATAGGGTCAACAACTGACATCATCAGAGGCAGGCCCAGAAAGAAAAGTAAAGGGAAAAATAAATAAATAAATAAATAAATAAATAAATAAATAAATAAATAAATAAAAAAGACCCACCTACTACCATAGAAGTTTAATCCACAAAGTCAGGAAATCTAGACAGCCCAATTGAAACAGAAGCAAAAATGAATAAATAAATAAGTAAATTATTTAACAGACTCTCACAAAAAGTGAGAAGAAAAAGAAGTTCCCCCCGAATGAGTGGAAAAGGGGACTCCCTACAGTGAGAGCTAAATGAAATAGAGGCAGGGGAACTATATAGATATTGAATTCAAAACAACTGTTCTAAGGAAGCTCAATGAGCTCAGCCAGCTCAAAGATAACTATGAGAAACTGCAGAGAAACTATCAGGATCTTACAAGAAACTATATCAACCTGGAAAAGGACATAGAAACTGTCAAGAAGACACAAGAGGATATGAAGAATACCATGTCTGAATTGAAGAACACAGTAGGAGGAATCTAGAGCAGGCTGGATGAAGCCGAGGATCGAATCAGTGAGATGGAGGATAAGGTAGAAAAAAGCACCCAAAAAGAACAAGAAATGGAAAAAAGACTAAAAAAGAATGAAGAGGCATTTAGAGAAAAGCAGGACAACCTGAAATGCAATAATATCTGCATAATAGAGATACCAGAAGGAGAAGAAGAGGAGCAAGGGATAGAGAACCTCCTCGAAAAAGTAATGATGGAAAATTTCCCTAATTTGAGGAGAGAAAGGCTCTCATGGATCTAGGAGGCACAGAGGACCCCACTCAAGAGGGACTCAAAGAGGTCCACTCCAAGACACATCATCATTAAAATGGCAACTGTCAAAGACAAAGAGAGAATCCTCAAGGCAGCAAGGGAGAAGGAGAAAGTAACATACAAGGGGGCCCCGGTACGCCTAGGAGCTGACTTCTCAACAGAAACACTACAAGCTAGAAGGGAATGGCAACAAATATTCCAAGTCATGAAAAGCAAGGGCCTACCGCCAAGGCTGCTCTACCCAGCAAGGCTCTCCATTAAAATAGAAGGGGAAATACGGAGTTTCCCAGACAAGAGAAGGCTAAAAGAATACATCTCTACCAAACCAGCACTCCAAGATATGCTAAGGGGACTGGTTTAAGAAGATGAAGGAAAAGAATGAGAGAGAGAGGAACGCAGGTACAAAGGGAGAAGATGAGTAAGTTTTTCTCAGTAATATCTCTCAATGTGAATGGACAAAATGCCCCAATCAAAATACACGGAGTAGCTGAATGGATAAGAAAACATGACCGACACACATGCTGCCTACAAGAGGCCCACTTCAGAGCAAGAGACCGACACAGATTGAAAGTAAAGGGATGGAAAAAATATTCCAAGCAAATGGGCAAGAGAAAAAGGCCGGGGTTGCCATACTCGTATCAGACAAAGTAGATTGCAAAACAAAGGCCATAAAAAGGGACCCAGAGGGATACTTTATAATACTTAAAGGAAGAATCTATCAAGAAGACAGACATTGTAAACTTATATGCTCCCAATATAGCCCAAGTATATAAGGAAATTGTTGGATGACTTCAAAAAAGATATAGATAGCAACACACTGATAGTAGGGGATTTCAACACCCCATTGTCAAAAATGGACAGATCTTCCAAAAAAAAACATCAATAAGTATATTGTGGAGCTGAATGATGCACTGAATCAAAGAGACTTAACTGACATATATAGAACCTTACATCCCAAAGAAGAAAAATACACATTCTTTTCAAATGCTCGTGGCAGTTTTTCAAAGATAGACCACATGATAGGACACAAAGCAAACCTCAGCAAACTCAGGAAAATTGATATCATACCAAACTTTTTCTCGTACCACAAGGGCTTGAACCTGGAAACCAACCTCAAAGAGAAACTTCAAGAACTTGCAAACTCATGGAGACTCAACAGTAGACTATTAAACAATCAATGGGTCATAAATGAGATAAGAGAAGAAATCAAGAAATTTCTGGAAACAAATGAAAATGAACTGACAACAGTCCAAAACCTATGGGACACAGCAAAGGCAGTCCTGAGAGGGAAGTTCATAGCAATACAGGCTTACCTAAAAAAGATAGAAACGTTTCAAATAAAAGACCTAACACTACAACTTCAAGAACTGGAGAAAAAAACAACAAATAAATCCCAGAGCAAGTTGAAGGAAGGAAATAATCAAGATTAGAGCAGAACTGAATGACATAGAGGCGAAAAGGACAATTCAAAGGATCAACCAATCCAGAAGCTGGTTCTTTGAAAAGATGAATAAAATTGACAAGCCATTAAGCAGACTCATCAAGAAAAAAAAGGAGAGGACCCAAATTAATGATATCAGAAATGAAAGAGGAGAAATAACAACTGATACCACAGAAATACAAAGGATTGTCAGAAACTACTATGAACAATTATATGCCAAGAAATTTGAAAATCTTGATGACATGGACAAATGTTTAGAAAAGTATAATCTTCCAACACTGAAGGAGGAGGAAACAGAAAGCTTGAACAGACCGATAACAGCTGGGGAAATTGAAGCAGTCATCAAGAAACTCCCGGCACACAAAAGCCCAGGGCTGGACGATTTCATAGGAGAATTTTACAAAACATTTAAGGAAGAGCTAACTCCTGTCCTTCTCAGACTATTCCAAAAAATCCAAGAGGAGGGAAGACTCCCAGACTATATTTATGAGGTCAGCATCACCCTAATCCCAAAACCAGATAAAGACCCTACAAAGAAAGAAAACTACAGGCTAATTTGGCTGATGAACATAGATGCTAAAATCCTCCACAAAATATTTGCAAACCGCATCCAGCAATACATTCAATAGATTATCCACCACGATCAAGTGGGATTCATCCCAGGCATGCAAGGATGGTTCAATATACTCAAATCAGAAACATGATACATGACATAAATAAAAGAAAAGACAAAAACCACATGATCATCTCGATAGATGCAGAAAAAGCATTCGATAAGGTACAGCACCCATTTATGATCAAAACACTCAGCAAAATGGGAATAAATGGGGCATTCCTCAATGTAATAAAGGCCATATATGAAAAACCTACAGCCAACATCATACTCCATGGGCAAAAACTGAAAGCTTTCCCCCTAAGATCAGGAACATGACAAGGATGTCCGCTTTCACCGCTTCTTTTCGACATCGTATTGGAAGTCCTAGCTACAGCAGTCAGACAAGAGAAAGAGATAAAAGGCATCCAAATAGGAAAGGAGGAAGTAAAGCTATCATTGTTTGCAGATGACATGATAGTGTACATAGAGAACCCTGTAGACTCTACCAAAAACTCCTCAACCTAATAAGTGAAGTTGGCAAAACAACAGGATACAAAGTCAACATTCAGAAATCAAAGGCACTTTTGTACACCAACAATGAAATAGAAGAAGAAGGAATCAGAAAAAAAATACCATTCTATATAGCAAGAAGAAAAATAAAGTACCTAGGAATAAATTTAACCAAAGAGGTAAAAGACCTGTACGCAGAAAACTATACAACATTGAAGAAAGAAATGAAGGAAGACACAAATAAATGGAAGCATATACTGTGCTCATGGATTGGAAGAATTAATATCCTCAAAATGTCCATACTACCCAAAGCAATTTATAGATTCAACGCAATCCCTATAAGATACCAATGACATATTTCACAGAAATAGAAAAGACATTTCAAAAATTTATATGGAACCATAAACGACCCCGAATAGCTGCAGCAATTTTGAGAAAGAAACACAAAGTAGGAGAAATCACAATACCGGACGTCAAACTATACTACAAAGCCACTATACTCAAAACAGTCTGGTAATGGCACAAGAACAGATCCATAGACCAGTGGAACAGAATAGAAAGCCCAGAAATAAGTCTAGGTCTCTATGGGCATCTAATATTTGACAAAGGGGGCAGAAGCATAAAATGGAGCAATAATAGTCTCTTCAACAAATGGTGTTGGGAGAGCTGGACAGCTACATGCCAAAAATGAAAATTGGATCATCACCTGACACCATACACAAAAATAAACTCAAGATGGAGAAAAGACTTAAATATAAGTCGCAACACCGTAAAAGTCCTAGAGGAGAACATTGGCAGGAAACTCTCAGATATCCCACCCAGCAATTTTTTCACTGATATGTCTCCTAAAGAAAGGGACATAAAGGAAAGGATAAACAAGTGGGACCTCATCAAAATAAGAAGCTTCTGCACGGCTAAAGAAAACATCAGCAAAATGAAAAGGGAGCGAACTGTCTGGGAAAATATATTCGCTAATGATTCATCAGATAGAGGTTTGATCTCCAAAATATATAAAGAACTCACTCGACTCCATTCCAAGAAGACAAACAATCCAATCAAATAATGGGCAAAGGACCTGGGCAGATGCTTTTCCAAGGAGGAGATACAGAGGGCCCAGAGATATTTGAAAGGATGCTCAGCATCACTAGCCATCAGAGAAATGCAGATGAAAACCACCATGAGGTACCACCTCACACCGGTCAGAATGGCCATCATAAACAGATCCACAAACAACAGGTGCTGGCGAGGCTGTGGAGAAAAGGGAACCCTAGGACACTGTTGGTGGGAATGCAGACTGGTGCAGCCACTGTGGAAAGCAGTGTGGAATTTTCTGAAAAAGCCGAAATTGGAACTGCATTTTGATCCAGTGATTCCCCCGCTGGGACTATACCCTAAGAACACCAAAACGCCAATACAAAAGAACCTATGCACCCCAATGTTCATAGCAGCACAATTTACAATAGCCAAGTGTTGGAAGCAACCTAAATGCTCATCAGTAGATGCTTGGATCAAAAAATTATGGTACATATACACAATGGAATACTATGCAACAGAAAGAAAAAAAGAACTACTAAACTTCATGACAGCATGGATGGAACTGGAGAGCATTATGCTGAGTGAAATAAGCCAGGGGCAAAAGACAAATACCATATGATCTCAACTATAAGTGGAACCTAACCAGCAATACAAAGATGCAAGGAAAATAAGACCAGCAACACTGAAAGGAAAAGAAGCCAACAGAGACAAGAGGGAAGGAGGGGGGCGGAGGGGAAAAGGAAGGGAAGGGGAAAGTCAAGGAACATATAGCAAAGACTCATGGACAAAACCAAAGTGGAAGAGCTGAGGGAGGGAAGGAGAGAGGGGGCAAGGGAAAGTGGTGGGGGGTAGGCAGAGACAAATGTATTTGAAAAAATAAATAAAAAAAGTTATTTGTCTTATATCACTAGTTATTAAACATTTTCAATTAAAATCCCCTTTGTAAATACCATCAAACCTATGGTTTTTTTGGTCAGACATATGGAAATTTTACAAAATAAATTTATGTACAATTTTGATGGATCTATGCCACCTTAAAGCTGGTACAACTTTGTGGACCTTAGGTTAAGACCTATATTCTAGCTGATTAGTATTGTTTATCATAACTCCCTAATTCTGTGATCTGTAGCCATTTAACCTTTTTTTTTTTTTTTGCCTCAAATATCTTATACTTTTAGAATCTAGTGGGAAATGTACGTGAAAATCATCCCGAGAAGAATTCTGAGACTTGGATATATTCATCTTATACTTCCTTTAGCTTTGGAGTTACTGTGAGATTTTTGGCAAATCACCCGTTTTCTCTGGGGATCCCTATAGAGTAATATAATGAAAATATTTTGGACTTTGGAATCAGACAGCTCTCAGTTGAAATTTTGGTTATATCATATATTCACTCTGCAACCTTAAGGGAAAGTACTCTGTGGGAATACATTCCTTGTATATACCTGTCTAATAATTTGTGGTCTTCAGGCTTAAAAAAAATCACATTTAAAAACTGTTTGCTCAGTGTTTGCCTCAGTCCCTTGCATCTAATTCACTCTCAGGTCTAAGAAGGCACTTGCAGTAGTGACCCCTGCATCTTTCTTTATTCTCTCCCTTCACATCTTTAATCCCAGCCGTCTCTCAACTCATCCCATGTCATCCTTAAGTCATCACTTTCTATTTGAAATAAGGTGTAGACTGTGATATGATGTGCTTGTAGCAGCTCTGGATTTTTAGATCAAAGTATTAATGCATGTCAAAGCCATATGAGGACATTTGAAAGTCCTAGGCACCCTTACATGTAGAACTGCTCTTCCCAAAATAACATTCATATTGAAATACATTCACATTCCAAATTTAAAAAATGTTTTCTGTTGCGAAAAATGTGAAAGTATTTTATATTTTATAATTCTGAGCCTTGGATTTCTAAATTTTGCTTTTTTCTGTTGCCTAATATATATGTGCATTTGAGTATATACACATATATAATATACATATGTATATGTGTATATATATACATAAAAAGATTTTTAGCTAATTACTTGATATATGTTTTAATATGTACATATTTCATTAAAATTGTAATTGTTTATGTTTTTATTTTGTGCTTAGAGACAATAATTGTTTTGCTGGGTCTTAATTATTTTTTTGTAGTGTCTACCATTTTATAAGTATTTTTTTGTTTTATCTAATGAATGCAATGGCTATGGGCTATGTTTTTTCAGCTATATTCATATATAATTGACAATTAAAATTATAAAAGATTTAAAGTGTACATCCTGATGATTTGATATACATATGCATTGTGAAAGGATTCCTCCCATATAGTTAATTAACATATTCACTAACTCATATGCAATAGCTATGGTTTGAGTTGTCATTTTGTCATTTATTAGATGATCTTGGGTAAATTCTTCCCATTTCTCTGAGTTTTAATTTTCTCAATGAACTGCTACCTGTCATTCAAAGAAACTTAGGTTAATGAATGATTAAAGTAAAGCTGAATATAATGATCTAATTCTTAACTATTCAAAAAATTAAAAAAAATTAAAATTAGTTCATTCAACTTAAAAAATGTCTAAGGAATACCAGAGAAGAAAAAGAGCTAATAATAAAGCCTGTAATTATTTGTTTTACAATTTAGTGACATTCTATATGTGTATGCTAACATGTCAATTTAACAAATTAATTTTATATACTTATTTATTTAGAAACACTGGGATTATTTTTAATAGTTTTGTCTGTATTTTTGAAATTGGTGGGGAGAGCAAAGGAGGAAAAGATGCATAGGCATATTAGACATTGACAGTGTCTTTTATATGGTGTTTAAAATGATAGAGCTAAAGGCAGAGAACAAAGATATCCTTTGTCAGTTAGTTTTTAAAAATTATGTCAAATGCACTTAATCAGAAAACAATCTCTAAAGAAATAACAGAGACAAATGAAAGTGCAGGAATTTTAAAACAACCTGTGTACATTTATTGTTCCCTCTATCCTCTGAACATTTTTGGTTGCTTTAATGAGACCATTGCTTATGTAAGACCAGCTGAAAATCATAACGTATTGAATAATGTGAAGAAACAAATTTTGGGGGGTTTGAATCAGAAATAATGAGAGATAACTTTAAATTTAGGAAATGCAAGGAAGTATACAAAACTTTTTTTAATTATATGAAGTTTATTGGGGTAACATTGGTTAATAATATTATATAGGTTTCAAGTGTACAATTCTATAATACATCATCTGTAGGTGGCATTGTGTATTCACCACTCAAGGTCAAGCTCCCTTCCACTGTCACCATATATTGACCCCCTTTACCCTCTACTAACTTCCCCTACCCCCATTTCTCTATGCAATACTATTTTTCTACAGATTCCTTTTTAATTAGGACTCAATAAAAATGAAAATATAATTTTATTCCATATTTCTCCTCTAAAATCAAAGATAGGTATTTTCTTAGCACATAATAATCATATGAGGTTTGGAATTCTGTGTTCTAAGTGGTCCCCAGAACTGCTTTTATTTATTTGAAATTTAGATGTTTTAATATTGTGAGTGATGAAACAAATAATAAATGAAAGATTGCCACTTTAACCACCCAAGTGCAGCTAGTAATAACACAGCCTTGAACCCAGGAAGACTAGAAGACCCACAACCCTAGTTTAGCACCTTCTTTCCTCAGTTTGATTAGATAAGAGCCTTCTAACTGGCCTCCCTACTTTTACTTCGTCCTTCCCCTCGGTTTTGCACTTGGATACCAGAAGCTCCTTAAACATTGAACTGCTCATGAGTTTCTTCTGCTTAACCATTTATTGATTCCTCCTATACACTTGGTAAAACCTGTATCACTAAGCAAGGTAGACAAGATCCTGCGTTATCCATTCCCTTCCTACTTCTCAAAGGATTATTTTTTCCTCATTGAAATATGTTTGTGTTCTAGTTACAAAAACCCTAACCATGAAATAACAGCAGGACAGCAATGAAGATAACAAAACCCACTCCCATTGATTGGTTAGCAACAACATGATCAATCACTGGACATGAGGTTTCCATTTATTCATCCACTCAAGAAATACTTACTGAATCCCTACCATATACTCAGCATTATACTTACCAGAGAAATTCACCAGCAAGCAAAAAACACTAGTTACACAGGTCAAGCAACAGCAAATAGATCCCCTCCCCTCTCAGAGTTGTAGTCTTAGGTAGGGGCTACAGTAAGACTGCAACTCCAGGAGGGCAGGGAATATATTTGCATTTACCTAAGCAAATGCAGAATTTCATTTTGTTGTTGTTGGCTTCTAAAAAAGGAAAGGAGCAAGTCCTGGGAGACTTTATGATAAAGGCTTGTGACCAAATCAGGAAGGATGGGGGAGGTACACTTGATACAAGAGTTAAAGAATGACTAGAAATCTTATTGGCAAAATGGGACATAGAGGAGAACTAGGTAGCAATAATATGCAAAATACAAACAGCAGGAGGGAGAGAAGGTGTGTGAGTTGAAAGAAGGCCAGAGCTATGGAGCACACAGCATGGGGGAAGGCGGGCCATGAAAGTGACTTTCATGAGAGAGTCAGGGGACAAATCATGTGAGACCATTTAAGTACATCATCAATAATTTGATTTTGGGGACAACGGGAAGTCATTTTGGGACTTTTAAGTGAAAGTGTGACTTTATCCAGTGTTTGTTTTGAAAAGGTTCCTCATGGAGCATGAGTTAGAGGCCGGGTCCAACTGGATGTGGGAGAAGAGTTAGAGATAGTGGCTAAAGTCCTAGAGAGAGGGTCTCAGTTTATACTTATGCTAGTTTGCAAATGGTGGGTTTGTTTCTGAAATAAAATGTGTCATTTCATTTAAGCCTTACAGCCAGTGCTATGAAGTAAACCTTGTCAAGCCCACTTTACACACCAGTAAATTGAGGCTTAGAGTTATATGCATTTACTTAGTCTTTTAGAAATATATGGTACAGTCAGGTCATAGAAACCAGGTCTCTGAATTATAAATCATATTCCCTTTCACCAATGAGGCTCTCTTTTTGTATTCTGACCTGCTGTACTTCTCACAATGCTGTAACTTTCATTTACTTCATCCTTAACTTGAAATGCCCTTCCATTTAACCTCTGGAATTTTTCTCCAACCACTGCTACTTCATGCATCCAGTCTCTGTTAATACACATCCTTCACAATTTCACAGCCCTTTGTGCTTTGCTGCTGTTTCCTTTGTTCTTCCTCTACTAGATTGTGAGCTTCTAAACACGGGGAGTGGGAGTTTTATTTTTATAGCCCCCATGCCTGGTAAGATGCCTAGTGTAAAGTAGGTGAGCAACAATTTAAAGAAATTGCTCATGATAACCTTCTAGATCAAACACCTAAACCAAACTTGGATAGTCTGTGCAGCCTGCCTGGCAAATGGTCACTGGAGAAATCTGTCATTACTGGTAGTAATACATTACTGACCGCCTCCGAAGTGCCAGGTATAAAACTAACCCAAACACTTACAACATTATTGTATTCAATACTCACAAAGTCTGTATGCAATATATGTTATCATGCCCATAATACATAGGAGAAAACTGAGTATGTTGTCTAAAGTCACCAACGCCAGAATTCGATCTTAAATCACCCTGTATTCAAATACCTTTGACCTAGATATGATGCATCCATCCCTATTGCACTTGTGTGATCTTTTTCAGTTGTCCAGTGTGAGATGTGAGATGGAAAATAACATCTTGACTTTCCTGACCCTAGATTGACAAATTTCATATCTTTTCGAAGTCACCAGAGAGAAACAAATGGCTCTTTCTGATCCCAGTCGTTTCTTTTCTTTCCAGCTCCTTCCAGTTATGGAATGGATAACCTGCTTGTAGTACACAATGACATACATTCAACGTCTCCTGAAATGATAAGGAATATTTCAGAAAGCACTGGCAACAACTCTTTCAAATCTATACTCTATATAAATACATTTTAAAATATAAGACATAGGGAAATATTTAAAAAAAAAACCCAGCAATTAATGGCATCTTATTTGTCAACCTAAATCTAAAGATAAGTTTCACCTATGTAAAAGTTTTGCTAAATGTTGGCCCTGCTCCCAGCACATGAAATCCTGCTATCATAGAAGGCAATAGTGTCCTAAGCTTGGAAGCATCCTAGTCTGCTACAGCGTGTTTCAGTTTAGGAGCTGGAATCACTGAGTTCTCAATTGCATATAGCTCATACATTATGTCTCTGGACTTCATGGCTCTCTGATGGATTGAGGAAACAATCAGAGGTTTGTTTGAAAGACAATGTCTTATTTTTTTTCTTCTTTAAAAAGAAATCCTCACCTGAGGATATGTTTACTGATTTTAGAGAGGAACAGAGAGAGAGAGAGAGAGGAGTGAGAAAGAGAGACAGGAATATCAATGTGAGGTAGAAACATTGATCAGTTGCTTCCCATATGTGCCAACTGAATAGAAACTGCAACCTAAATATGTGCCCTGACCCAGAGTCAAACCCGCAGCTTTTTGGTGTATAAGACAATGTTCCAACCAACTGATCCATCTGGCCAGGGTGAAAGACAATGTCTTTCTACAGAAGGGAACAGATTTCTAGTCTCACAAACATGGATATTTCACTCAATGTATATAGGATCAAATAATTGTAGATTTGGTGTGGATCTTAAAGTTCATATAATCAAATTATTTTTCTCATCAACTTACAAACAGCTTCCTTGGCTATGTTGTATTAGAAGAGAAAAATGATTCTTAGAAAGACAGATAGCTCTGGATGGTATGGCTCAGTGGACTGAGTGCTGGCCTGCAAAGCAAAGGGTTGCCAGTTCGATTCCCAGTCAGGGTATATGCCTGGGTTGCAGGCCAGGTCTCCAGTTAGAGGCATGCAAGAGACAACCACATACTGATGTTTCTCTCTCTCTCCTTCTCCCTTCCTTCCCCTCTCTTAAAAGTAAATAAATACATCACTCTTTAAAATAAAAAAAGACAATTGCTCAAGTCACACAGCTGGAGTTCAAACCTAGGTCTAAATGATCTTAGGGCCTAACCTCTTTAACATCAAGACATATTTTAAAACTGCTATATTTTTCTTTTGGTTTCAGGTTAAATACCCTTAATCCCATAAACTTTCCTTAATTCATGTGACTTTCTTTTGTCCTCAGCATTGGTCCTTAATCATGGCTGCTAAACAGGAAAAGAAAGGAAAGCCCTGCAACCCAAGAGCACAAGATCTTTAACAAAGACAACAAAAGTATAAATGTAAAATAATTTGAGAAATTCAATTATATTTACATTGTATAATCTAAGTGTCAATATTAGAGAATTTTTCAGGCTTCTTCACACTTAAAATATCTATTTCTGATAAAATAATATGATCTAAAAATAGAACAAACCATATTTCCTTCCTGAATGAAATGAGAAAGTTACCTTAGACATCTTTCTTTGGATTTTGCATAGAGGTTAATGAGATCATTTGGTCTAGCCTCTAACATTTGAGAGAAAGTGGCGGTATATTCATTTATAAAAAAGATACCATTTAAGACCTATTAATTTGCCAGGGTCTCTACTACTATCTGTCTTTCTAATTGTTACTCCTCTACTACCCTTAAATCTGATAATTCTTTGATTTCATGGGGACCTACAACTCACTGTCCTTGGTTACCACTTTATCTTCAATATTCTTCTCAAGACCTCATTATTATCTTCTTCAGACTATTTCAAATTCAAGTTCAACTTCATAATCATTCGTTGGAGTAGCTTTATTTTCCTTGTACATCATTTCTTCCAATGCATTTCGCTGTGACAATTCCAGCAGTGGCTGTCCCACTTTTCCTTATTCAATACCTGCATCTGAACTGCTGAACAGGGTTGGAGAAAACATGCAATGATGCTGACTGGTTTTTACTTAAATTTTGTATCAATAACCTCATGTGGCCCTGATTTACTGCCTGTAGATCCTGGAATTTCATTTTGTTAGTCAATTCACTCTCCCACTGTCCTAGATTATTTCACTCCTGCTCCTCTCTTCTGAATCCTATAATATTTCTCTGATTTCTTTCACCCAATAATGACCTTTCTTCCTATTTCACTGAGAAAAGGAAGAAAAATCAGTAAAGATCTTAATTCTCTCACCAACAGATCCACCAAGATTCCTGAAATTCTAATGGTGTGTTTCACTTTCCCTTCTGTTCAAAAGACGAACCATGTACAAGGTCCTAGAAATTATAGTCCTAGGAGTATGGCTCCTCTCCTTATGGAATGTACCAGCCAAAGAGGGTGGTAGGTATTAAACAGATGACTGTGCATGACTTGATGTCAGAAGAGTTAGGCAGCATACATAGCTATAGAACTTTGGGAGTGTGTTAAAGCAAATCCCTGGAACCTCAGTTCCTTATCTTTAATAAGAAGGCAGCAACATCTACAACCCAGATTATGAGATTTTAATGACATAACAAACACAAGTGTGTTTTGTAAATTATAAAACATTTGAGCATGAAACATATTATTACTTTGTCAGAACCAGAGCGGCGCAGCTCCTACACAAATTGTACACGCACTAATCTAGTAGACTGTGGAAAGGAGGCTTGCACATAGATTTTGAAGTGATTGTCTCCATTAGTCCTGGTGTTACCTTGGCTGCTGTGACTAATACAGCCAAATAACAAGTTGTTTACATGTTCAAGGATAGTGTCTCAGCAGCTTCCTTTTGCAGCTCATTTTAGCTTTACAATTTGCACAGCACTGTTAAAAAATTGTCATTTACTCTTACTGGTGTGGCTCAGTTTGTTAGGCATCATCCTGAAGAGCAAAAGGTTGCTGGTTCGATTCCGGGTCAGGGTATATACCTAGGATGCTGGTTTGGTCCCTGGTCAGGGCATGTAGGAGAGGCAGCTGATCCATGTTTCTCTCACATTGTTGTTTCTCTCCCTTTTTTCCCCTCTCTCTAAAAAATAATTTTTTGAAAAAATTGCCATTAATCATTAAGACCCAGTTCAAGTGTTACTTTTAGAGCCTCCCGTGCCATTTTGATAGTCTTTCCCCATGTTCCAAGAATCTTTGCATTCATCTTAATCGCACATTTATTGCTTTTTCTTTTATTTATATTTTTGCCTCCCAGCCACCCCACCCCACCTCCTTCCCCTTAGGGTAAGGATTTTCAGGGCTATGTTTGTTCTGTTTTACTATCCCAAAATTTAGGAAAAAAAAAAAAAAGAAGAAGGAGAAGCCTGGTACTATAACACATATTGGACTGAAATACTGATGTTGTCTGTCTGTTTTCTATATCCTTCCCTCACCCCAACTCTAGCCTCTCCCTCCACAGTGAGACCCATGAGAGGAAAGGCTGCCTCTGGTAAATAGTTGCTTCCAGTGCTAACATGATGCCATGAACATAATAAATAATAAACCAATGTTTGTGAAAACATCGCAAGGGAAAAAAGGCCTTCCATTTATTTAGCATATCTTTTGGAGCATGTAATCTGTGCCTTGTCATGAGGGAAGTGCTAAAGATGCAACTGTGAGCAGAAAAACAAAAACAAAAGAACAGATAAATATTCCCGCTTTTTTGAACTTATATTCCAGTGATGAAGACTGACAACAAAAATAATAAATGAATCCTAAATTTTGTTACTGTGGGATAGGCTAGATCAAAGATTAGATAAGGTTCCCAGGGCAAACCTCACTGGAGATGTGACTTTAGAGTAATGATTTCAAGCACATGAGGGAGTATTTTGAGATATATGACTATCAGGGGGAAGAGCATTCTGAGAAGTGGGAAAATGTGTAGAAGGCTTCATAGGGATGGGGAGACTTTGGAGAGTTTCAAACAGAAGAGTGATGTATGATTTATGCTGTAATATGTAAATAAATTAAAATGCTAGAGGGTACACTGATTATAAAATGTGCAATAGTTGATATTATTAAATACTCATTTCCATTGTCTCTGTGTATTTCATTGAAGCTGGGCACATGTAAAACAAAAGTTGCAGCTGTTGCAAAATATATGTTTGGTGACTATATTCACCAAATGCATTCATTGTATCTTTGGTGACTAGAGAAGTTAATGAACTTGAAAGACAGGTTGCCAAGGTATAGTCTACTAGGATTCATTGCAAAAGAAACTTGTCATTATGTGGAAATCATAGGCAACAAATCCAGTTTTTAGCACTAGCATCTTCTCATTTTTTGAATTTTTTGGAAGTAAGGGCTCCAAAACAGGATTTTTCTGCATACTTTATTTAATGTTCTTGAATGGCAAGATTAATGCACATTCAGTTTGTTAAATACATCCATCAGCTCTTTCCCTGATGCAAATAACTTACACATTTTAATGAAATCTTCCAGTTCATTGTTCTGATTTTATTTAAAATGTGATCTTTGGAATTCTTAATTGTCCTCCAACTTTGGCACCTTAATGTTTTTCTTAACGTAAATACAATTAGGAAAACAAGCTAAAAATACATAAAGTTGAAATAGAAGCCAATCTGTTTAAGCCAAGAGGTTTACAAGACAAGATGTGCTAAGGCACATGTTTATTGCCTACATGATTTTTCAAATGTTATCACCATATTTCCAGAACTCTCCTAGGGGAGAAGGTAGCTCACAGTTTCAAGATATATAGGTGCTTTTTTTCAATGTAGGTAAAATCATCATGAAATTAAAGCATTAGAAACAAGTAGGATTTTGAGTCTTTGTTTTAATAATGACAATCTGCCTAAAATATATGTGTTTGGGTTTTCTTGACTTTATTAAGATTAATGTGATATTATGTAAAGTCTTTGATTTATTTGAAAAGAAGCAGTATGCTGAAGTTAGGAGCTTTTTAAAATAAACGTTTAGTTTTGAGGTAATTAGAGACTTACATACAGTTGTAAGAAATATATGGAGATACCTCATGTACTTATTACCTAGTTTCCTCAGTGGTGACGTTTTGCAAAACTATAGTACAAATCACAACCAGGAAAGAGACATTAATATAGTCAAGATACACAGCAGCTCCTCTGCCACAAGGATCCCTCATGTTTCCCTTTTTAGGCAGCATCATTCCTCTCTGTTCACCCACGTCTGAGACCCCTGGCAACCACTAATCTGTTCTCTTCTCCGTTTCTATAATTTTGTCATTTTAAGAATGTAATATAAGTGACACCATACAGTATTTGACACTTTTGGGGTTGATCCCATGTGGAATCATTTTCTGCTTCTAGCATCATTACTTTATCATATGGTCATGATTGCTCTATCAGTTTTTGACATTCCTCATATCTCAGTAGAGCTCGTCTTGATTCAGCTCCTATTCTGTCTCAGACAACCCCCCACATAGCTTAAAATGGGCAAGGCAGAACAAATGATAAAGAGAGATGGGGGGAGGGTGCAGATTTTTTTTAAATGGTAGAAATTTTCTTTCATTGTTTTTATCTTCAAATTCAAAGGGGACTACAGAGTTAGCACCCATTTATGGGATTGGAAATCCGTCACCATTTAAATGTGTTAAGTATTAGCTCCAGCCGCATGTGGTGTTCATGCATTTGTGTCTGTGTGTGCTTGTGTGTTTTAAATGTGTGCTGTTGCAACTAGCATTATCATGCATGGTTTATGAAGCCCAAGGGCACAAAACACCATTTCTTCTCCACAGAGGTACTTCAAAACGTCCTTTGGAAGTTCATTATTTTTTTCCTTGTTTTTGAAGATGGAATACTTTATTACAGACAGAGATAGCATTTCTCATGGACCTCAGAGACAAAGACATAGTTGGAATCAAATTTTGTGCATAGAAAATAGGCTGCTTTGTAGTAAAACTCTCTCACAGAGTGTATTTGTGTGAGTGTGTGATGAGTTAAACTGTGAAGCTAACAAACTGAGTGATAATTAAAATTTTCCTGAAAAATGTGAGGTGTAAAAGTTCTCACACAATTATATTTACTTTGACTAACAACTATGTACCATTGCCTCTCTGTTCTGTGAGGGGTTTTTGTTTTTGTTTTTATTTTTGTTTGTCTTTCTTTCCTTGGTTTTAAAGACCATGTCCGTGGTAGATGTCAATTCCTGAAAAGTCTCTGGATGAAGAATTCAGGTGAAGAAAGCAGTCATATGTTTCTTCCCTACTTCAATGTCCAAGGCTCCAATTTCTGGCGTTCATTATGCATTTGTATCTATTTTATCATTTGGAATTTCAAGTTCTAGAGCTTGGTGCCCTTCACCTTTTTGATAAGATTTACATACTATGTTTCAATCATATTATTAAAAATAAGATCTTGAATTTAAAAAAAATGTCAAATTATTTGCCCCTGTGAAATCTCAGTATCTCGGCAAGCATCATAGTTTTTATCCCAGCCAGTTTTGGGAATCTCTAAATGTCCTTGCATGAGGCTCCGTTCTATATTATCAATGCATTAAACATCTATTGCAGCTTGTTGCCTACACATCCCTTCCATACCTAGCACTATATTCCTCCCAGGTCTAAATTTTAAGTACACGTCCATACATACCTTTTGCTCTATGCAGCCATCTCATCTATTTGTGGTTCTCCTCTTTCATGTTCTTTCCCATATAGGTGTCAACTATCTGCTATCCTATTACCTCCAGTCTCTTCATGTTTTTAAAATCTTGATTCTAATGCCTTTTTTTTAATCTTCATTATCCACAACTCCCAAAAGTTTGGTGCCCACAAGTAGACAGGACTCATTTTGTTCATTTCTGTATCTCTATAGTCTGGCAAATGGTTAAGTACATAATAAACATCCTTTAAGTGATTTAATTTTATTAATGGTTATGGAAATGAATGAAAAGATAGGTGAATATCTTGAGTATAAGTTGCAATTTATTCCCTAAGTATTTCTTAAGATAAGAGAGTTTAAATTGTAACTCATTGCAACCAGGGAGCTTTGTGGATCTCAGTTGAACCCCACCTCGTGAGTCCTTGGATCTTGATCCCATGGAACCAAAGGTATACTTGGGACAATTATTTAATAAACAAAACCTTATGATATAAAGTAAACTCAAATACTCATTATAATCAAATCCTAATCATACCAGGAGCACCAGCTGAGTGTTTCTTTGTTGTATACAATGCTTTAATTCAGTACTTTTGAAGGAATGTCCATGGACATCTGAGGAGTCTCGAAGACCCTTTCAGAAGATTCACAATGTCAACGTTATTTTTGTAGAAATACTCAAACATTGTAAAAACATAGTATATAATAATGATAATAATTTAAAAGTGATAAAAATCAATAATAATATAATTCAGTTTTCATATCAGGCATCTTACCAGATGCTTTTGTGTTTTATCTCATTTAACTTCACAACGAGCTTATAAAGTAAGAATAATAGTCCTTTTTTCTTACAGAAGAAGGAATTAAGGCTTAGAGTCATGCCTCAAGTTACAGAGTTAAAACATAGTAAGGGAGAAATTTAAATCCAGGTATATATTAATCCATTGACTGTAGTTTACTCCCATACCACTTTTCTTCGTCAAAGTTCAGTGGAAAAGAAAACATGAAAAGAAACCATTAGTTATTTGAAAATATGGAATTATTTCTGTCTAAGGTAAAGAAGCAAAAGATTCATCAACACTGTTGTGAAGATGGTCAAGGAAATATTTTTTTGTCTGAGCTAGATACTTAAGAGATAACGAGGTTTTATCAAGTAGTAAGAATAGGTAGAACAGAAAGAAGGTCACTCTTGGCACAGTGACTAGTCTGTATGAAAATAAAAGTGTTAACTCAGTGAAACGCATTTCGAAAACTGCAGGCTGTACCAATAAAGGTTCAAGGGCAAGAAAGCAACAGAGGAGATGTTTTGAGGGGAGACAGGAGCTAAATTACAGAGTACCTTGTGTGCTTAGATAAAATGCTTAGTATTTGACCGGAAACAATGAGTAGGGGACAATTCTTAACCAGGGCTTTTTAAAAATATTTATTTGGGAATAATTTAAAATTTACAGAAAAGTTGCAGAGGCAGAACAAATGAAAGTTCCCAGATATTCTCCACTCAGCCTCCTCTAATTGTTAACATTTTATATCCTTCTGCTATATTGTTCAAAAGTAAGAAATTAACATTGGTTTAATATCATTAACTAAATTACAATCTTCATTTGGATTTCACCAGTTTTTCCACTAATGCTCTTTCTTTTTTTGTTCCCAGATCCAATTCAGGATATTGCAATATGTTGTATTTAGCAACGTTTAGTGGTGCTAATATCTCTAATCTTTTATAATTTTACAGTATTCCGTATGTATTTTTCATGGCATTGCTATATTTTTGAAGATTTCTATTTACTTATAGATTTTAAAAATAAGGTTCTTATTTTATAGTAAATGTAAATTCACATGCAGTTGCAAAAAGTAATAGAACAAAACTCCTATATACTTCCCCCAGTTTCCACCTATTATAGTATCTTACAAAACTAAAGTACAATGTTTCTGTCAGGATATTGACATTGAAATAGCAATAAACAGAAGTTCCACTACCACCAGGGTCCCTCATGTTGCTTTTTTTTAGCCACCAAAACATCCCCATTCAGTTCTCTTTCTCAACCCCTGTCAACCACAGATCTGCTTTCCACTTTTATAATTTTGTCATTTCAAGAATATTTATATAAATAGGATCATAAATTTATGACTTTTTGGAGACGGGCTTTTAACACTCAGCATAATTTTCTGGAGATTTATATAAGCAGTATATATCATTAGTAGTTTTTGTTGTTGTTCTGCTGACTAGTAGTAGATGTACTGTGTTTGTTTAATTACCCACTGAAGGATATGTTTCTGGTTATGACAAATAAACATGATATAAAGATTTGTAAACACTTTTTCCCTGTAAACATGAGTTTTCATTTTTTAGGATAAATGTTTAGGAGTACAGTCGCCGGGTTGTATGATAGTTGGAAGTTTATCTGATGCCAGTTCAAAAGAACCTATCTTTTTAAATTTATTTTGAAGAAACTGCCAAACTGTCTCTGCACTTGGAAGTGAAACAATGAGGTATCATGGAAAAAGGTCTGGACATAAATCTAGGTTCAATTGTCAGGCAAGTGTTCTTAGAATTTAAACAAATTAAATACACTATTTCTTTTGGATGCTATTCCCTGGAAAATAAAGGTACCAAAGTCTCTCTTCAAACTTCATTGACCAGTACTGCAGTTGAAATCTTAGCCTTTCTTTCTCTTGGTGTGTTTCTGAAATTAATTTACTTTTTTTTCAATGACAGTTTACATTCAATGCTATTTTATATCTGTTTCAGGTGTACAGTTTAGTGGTTAGACCATCACATACCCTACAAAATGCTCTCTCTTGGTGTTTTTAATAAACCATCTGAATATTACATAGATTTTAAAACTTTAGATTAAAAATATGTATCTCTTACAGATATAAAGTGAACTTAATTTAGTCAGGTTTTATAATGCTTGTTTGCTTAAATTTAAAGAAGTAACTCTTTTACAGTTAAAAGAATAATTAGTTGCATAATGCACATATAGTTGTTATGCACATGTAAGCGTTCAGTGGTAATTAAGGCAAGTTGGGAAAATATCCAAGGGGGAAATAGAATTTTATTGGTATGTAAATTTAAAATAGCAAGAGAATTGCTGTGAAGAAGAAAAGTTTATAATGAATTAATCCAAAAGTTATTATGATTACATTAGAAAGACTTGTCTGTTAGTATCACAGCATACAATTTAAAATGTAAATGAGAAAGCTTTGCTAAAAAAAAAAAATTGTGAAAGCAGGTTATATCATGATTGTGAAAGTTAGCCCAAGTTTTAAGTTCTTTGGAAGAAGAAAATCAGCAATAAAATGTAGGAGAATTATGTCTTTGACTAAAGCTAAAACAATGTGGATTAATATGGACTCTACAATTAATCATTCATTCATTCAACAATTATTTATTGAGTGAGTACCTACTATGTGCTAGGCATTATTCAAGGTATAGGACAAAGATAGGGTGGATTCTAGCTTTAACCTCAGGGTCCTTATCCTACTGGCTCATCAATCCTTATTGTTCCAAATTACTTCATAATTATTTGACTACTTGAAGTTGGCATGTGACACCAATGTAGCATTATCTTATTTGTTTCCAAATTGTTTTGCTCACATATAATCTAAAAGAATTATACACACAAACACACAATGCATTCATGCATACCTTAGTAATTTTTCATGTTTTTATCTAAAATGTTTAATTATAAGTTTGGATATTAACAAAGGACATTATTTCTGTTATGGTGTATTTAAATTTTATTTTATTTTTTTAATTTATTTACTTTTTAAATACATTTGTCTCTGCCTCCCCCAATGTATTTAAATTTTAAAATAAAACATAACATCATTGATTTAAGTGTAAACAGTGAAATCTTACTACTGTATTGACTTGATGTTCAACATGGAGCCATTTAAAAATACAAGCATGATCTTTTTATTATCATCTATAAGTTAAGTCTTCTTGAATATGTATTTCCAGTCTATATCCTTCACAAAATATTACCTTAATGTAATATATTTTTATTTTTATCTATTATATGTTTCTAAAAGTTAAAACATGAAGAAAAATTTTGTGTTTATTTTTTCCTGTGACTAAACAATTATACTGAATTGAGTTATTCTCATAAATACTTTAGTATTAAATATTTTGAGTCTAAAATATATTACAAATTATAAAATATAATTATTACATATAAAAATAATTTATTAGAAATGCCAACTTTTTATAAGATGGATGAAGGTTTTTTTTCTCTATCAGTTGAACCTATGGCTAAATATAATTTAATGTTAGAATTGAGATTTACATTAGCAAAAAGTTTATATATCATTTTTTTCCTATTTTTCAAATTTGTAAAATAAGGGCTGTGAAATACTGCAGACATAAATAAATAGCTGGACTAGAAGAAGTTCTGTTTTTCAATTGACACTAAATTCTTTGAAATCATTCTGGATCATTTGCCAAAAATTACATGTGCAACATAAGAAAGTAATTTTAATGTCCAGTTGACCACCTGATAAATCTTCCTTTAATTTTGATTCAAACAAAAAATTATAATTAACTTGACTTGCAAAAATATTGATTATCCAGTACTAACACCAAGATTTTGAAATGATACTTTGCTTTCTCCAAATATTTTATACCATGGATATATTTCCATGGTAAATTTAGGAGAAAAAAATGCTATAAATCTTGCATTGTAAGAGTACAAAGGAAAGGAAAAAACTAGTATTGCTGATTAATATAAGGATCTAGCTAAGGTCCAAACTTAATTTGGACTCTGATCACGATCTCCCCTGAGCTCTTTACCTGCTTGATCTCATTTAACTTTCATATATATCCGTAATGTAAGAAATTATCCTAATCCTACAGATGAAAAATGTGAGGCCTAGAGAAAGTAACTGCCTATCAAAATTAAGGGCAGAACTGGGGTTTGAACTCAAGACCATTGCTCTTTGCACTTAAATGTGTTGCTAGTCACCACTTTCAATTCTATAATCTTAAAATAAAAATCTGATATGTGTATGGTGAGATAGTGCTTTGAGGAAATACTTGGTTCTGCATACTGTTTGAGAAAATAGATGTCTAAATCATCCAGAATGAATGATTTTCTCTCCTTCATTTGTAGTTTGGATAGCAATCTTTTGATAATTCATTCCAATGTTATATCTATAAATTGCAAAATAAAATGCTATTAGCAAGAATAACCTTTCATTTGCAATATATCCCATTTAAAAAAATCAACTTGAAGGTATACTAGTTCATTAGTATTTCAAGAAAGACAGTTTGAATCTAGGATTTAAAGTCATACAGACTTGTGGACTTCCAGTCAAGATGGAAGCGTAGGTAAACATAGAACAACCATCACTCAGAACTGTCAGAAATCAAGTTGAATGGAAATTTGACAACTACAGAATTAAAGAAACCACATCCATCCAAACTTGTAAAAGGGGTGCAGACACAGAGATGAGGAATGGGCTGGTTTCACTCAATCATGTGGTAGATAAAAATTCAGGAGGGATATCTTGGGAGCAAGGAATCTCAGCCTCACACCAGACCCCTGAGAGCCAAGGGTTCCAGTGCCAGGAAGATAAGTCCTATAACTTCTGGCTGCAAAAACCAGTGGGGATTGAGTCAGTGGAAGAAACTTCTGGAGTCCCAAGCAGTTCCTTTTAAAGTACCCCCACAAGGACTTACTCAGACTCCCTCAGAGCTCCAGCACCAGGTAGCAGGTTAAAAGATAGCAGTGACAGACAGGGAGGAACTGAAGTGTCTGGTATCAAGGCAAGAGCTGGGGGACAGCTTTCTCCCAGACAGAAGTTTCAGTCAGTGGATAGAATAATAGGTGTGCAGGATTCAAACCTTTGCACATGAAAAACCTCTCTTTTTTCTCCTCACAGTCATATCTCCAGGATCTCCCAATTCTCTTTACCCAACATTCAAAATCTCACTGTTCTTTATTGACTGAATGACACAGGCAATAGGATGCCTTTGATTTCTGAGCTTTTTTCTATGGTCAGGCCAATGCAGGCTCCACAGGAAGAGGCTGATAAGGCTAAAACTGAACCTCATCAGCATTAGAAAAATACATTCATGTCTGTTACAGACCTCCATTTATCTGCTCAGTAACCCATTGATTTCAGCACAAACCACCATTAGAAAATGATAAAAAGTCATTTTCCATACACAGGAGTTTAAAGCACTTCTTTCAACTACAATACATGACGGAAACAGATAGAAATATAAAGAAACATCAGACCTGAGCACAGAGAAAGGTGGGACCAGAGTATCAAGAAGATGGACTAAAAGAAAACTTTGAGCAAAGCTGAAGGCTTTTTTGTCAATTGTAGGAAAGGTGCTGAGATAATACAAATGGCACGCAGCCCTCCAAAGATGGCCAGCAATAACAGGATATATGTAAAAAAGAGTGTAGACCCAAATAAAT
Organism: Pteronotus mesoamericanus; assembly: GCF_021234165.1. Lineage (NCBI taxonomy): Eukaryota > Metazoa > Chordata > Mammalia > Chiroptera > Mormoopidae > Pteronotus > Pteronotus mesoamericanus. Next base: position 14,587,721 of record NW_026555135.1, on the reverse strand, counting down.
TCTCCTAGCAAGGGTCATAATTTTTTTCAAATGCCTTAGGAAATTTATAACAGACTCACAGAATATTTATACTTGATATGTGAATGTATATTTAAGTTAGAGAATAAACTTTTGTTCATTATTCCAGTAAATGTTTGGTTCCAGTGTCTCCACAATTATTTTGTTTGCTTTTTGGAATTAAAAGTTAAATACTCAAGGTTCTCTGGAAGCATGGCTGTGAGATGAGCTTGGCCCGCCACTACCTGAGAGGCTTCTGGTCCTGTGACAGACTGGTTGCCGTCAGGGTTGGCTAAGCATTCATTGCAAAACTCAAGGCTCTTACTCCTTTCATCTGCCCTTCACCTTGCCACCATTCATTAGGTTTTTATTAAGGGTTACTAGAGCATCAGAAAGAAAACTGCATTGCTTAACAAGAAAGTGGATTCTAGATTTCTGTGAAATGGATTTTTATTAGAACTAGGACTGTTTTAGAGAATGTGGGAGGTAAAGTAAGGGCCTTGATGACACCCTATTGTGGTTATGTCTTCTCTAACACAGGAATGAGTCTGCCACCTTAAAGCATGGAAACTGAAGTAAGGAATCATACAGTGAATGCCGGCTCCCCTATTCACTGGGTTGATGTTTTTTGACAATTTGCTTACCCTCTCTGAGCCTCAGTTTCTTCAGTAAAATGGAGTTTATGTATATCTAATAGAGAATGTGAGAATTATACAACATAACTGATATGAAGCTCATTGTTTAGTAACTGTCACCAGGAAGGGAGAGGGCCTGGAGCAGGAATGCCTAGGGCTGGCCTGTAGTGTATGGTTTCTTGACTTCGTATAGAGGAGATTCCACAACATGAGTCTGGATGATTTTGGGAGTATGGTTATTAAAGCTGGGGACAATGAAACAGAGAAAGGGTTTAGAAAAGAAGTGATAGGAGAGAGCCTAGGCGGGTTTCTTTGGCTCTTTCGAAATGTCAGAGGAAAGAAGTGAACCATGCTGAGGTTGCATGGACTCACAGAAAAGTAAAAGTCACAGTGATAGAAGCAGGCCAAGGAAGAGCTGCTGTGAGCTCACCAAAAAGTTAGTGGAAATGGGACCTTGATACAGGCTAACAGGGGTTAGCCCAGGATAAGCTGTTGCTGCTTCCTGCTCTCCTGGTTCCAAGTCTCCTGGGGACCCTTAGAGTTTAGGAGAAAGGGAGCAAAAGTGCATGCCCAAGAAAAGGAGGGGAATGGGTGTGAGCCAGGAAGAGTACATGCTGAGTTCTTTGTCTTGAGGGTTTTTACCTGTTTTCTAAAGCTGGGAATTTTAGGGTACGCCTCTGTGGAGTACCTCAATAGAATGTTCATAACCTTTCCAGGTGTGCCCTTTAATGTGCTAATTCATCAAAATGAGGATATAGAGGGGTCAAGGTCATTCTTTAGTCAGTGTCACCTCCAGAGAATGTCACCAAAGAGGGACCCAGACAGAAGCGTGTCTGTGCTTGCAAGGTCTAGAATGTGTAAACCATTTGATCCTGCTTGTCCTTGGTTAGGGACGGTAAGACCTTGTGATTCATTATCTGACCAGATTGCTCAACCAATTTCTTCTGCTATCTGTCTCATTTCCCCATTCCACTTGCTAAGGGTAGTTTCTTACTACCCTGCTTAAATAGGAGGCACTCAAAACATTAGCTGTGGTCTTCCTTCTCTCCATCATCAACGGTTTGAGTGTCTTACGTGTTGTTTAGTCTTCTCTTACTCCTGTTGACCTATGAGTCGGTGATGTCCACAATGTACTGGCTTCAAAGCCTCTCTCAGCTCCTGTAGACTCAACCTTCTAGGTCAAGCTTTTAAAGCATGCTACTTGTGAGGAAGGTCAATTTGCTACAAGTGAAAGAAAAACTTTACTACTACAAATGAAAATGTGCAGACTTTTCTATATTGTGCCAAATAAAGCAGGTGACATGCCTAAGGATTTATAAACAGAAATGATCAATGTCAGTGGAAATGAAAAATTCTATGCAAGATTTGTATGAGACCAAATGCCTTGGCAATGTTGGTGTGCAAAAGAAAGTAATTCTCCTCTCTGCCTATCTTTACCAGGGCATTTTGAAGTCAAACATTCTTTTCAATTGCCAATATAGAGCCTGAGTTTCTAGGGAATTCTATATGTATTGATTCTATGCTCCTACACAAGATTTCCTTCCAGAGCAAATGATGCGTCCTTCAACACTGAAGACAATACAATATTGTGGCTTACATTAAAATTTCAGTCTTTTAACTACAAGAAGTGTGCTCGTCAGCTGCTAGGGTCATTTACTCAGAGCAAGTCTCAACCTCTTGCACGTGATACCACTTCAGATATTCCAAACATTCATATCTGATAGCAAGTATATAAGTCCCTTGAAATTTAAACTTATGCATTTTGAATGAAAATTTTTAAAAACTAAGCCTTTTTTCAAAAAGAATTTAGTTATCAATACTAATCAGATTTTAAAGGTACCTTAAGTTGAAACCATCTAGAATGAATTTCTCTAGTTTATTTAGAATTGGAGAAATTCTTTCATTTAGACAAAGTATCTTCAATATTTTCAAATGAATATATTATCTGAAAACACAGTTTTGCTGGAATCTCATTCTATGCACACCAGAAATAGTATTTCATGTAATCTACAAGAAAATTAGAACAAACTTTAAGTTTCTTCCCAAATATTGACTACTGTACTAGAGGTGAAATTATTAATTTTCTCTCTTTCCAAGCAAAATTATTTAGGAGCAATATTCTAAGCCTAGAGAAAAAAATCAGCATACCTAAGTATTTTTATTTTATTTATAGGAAAAGATTGGTTGGAATAAGTCTTCGCTAGCAATCTAAAAGAACTATTTTATCTCTGAAAGAAATGTTTTATATGTTGAATTTACTTCTGAATTGCACTGGTACTATATAAAAATTTACTCTGGATTCTTAATTCAGCAAACAATTATTGAATGTTGCTTCTCTATATAATGGAGTACTACTAATCATAAAGAACACAATGTTGAAAAACAGCCTCAACAGATTCCTCACAAATCTATTGTGGGTGAAATTTACATAACAGCTATTATTGATTTGTTTTTTTTTTTGCCAAGCCTCATGTTCAGTGCTTAGATTTTTAAATGTATTTCTTACAACAACCCCATTTAGTAGGTGTTATCATCTCCATTTATTAGATAAAGACACAAAATCTTTGGAACATAAGATTTGAGCTACTGAATTCCTCTTTAAAAAAAAATAGAGTTTAAGAAAGGAGAGCAAAAGACTCATAAGAGTGAAGTACACTTCAATAAAAGTTTAGAGCTTATTATGACATTTTGAGAACTCTGAAAAGGAAATAGAATAAAACACAATAATAAAGTTTAAATAAACGTCATACTCTTTTAAATAGAAGGTTTAGAAATATAAATTTATGAGAGTCTATAGGCAAAATGTATCTGGATATCGGCAATATATTTAACAAAGTTTCTGATAATATTCTTACATCTAAGATGTCAAAATGTGAGATGAAAGATTCAGGTAGATTCATAACTTGTTTGCTACTGGTAAGAAATATGGAGATTCTGTAATGGTTAGGCACTTGTGGTCTGTATTTGGAATCATAATTGCCCTCCTTATGCCTCACTTTCTTGGTTTGTAAAATTGTTATATTACCTCCCTTATTGAATACTTGTAAAATATTTGTCCTGGTTATTACTAAGAATCAATACCTGTGAGATATTATTTTGGATTAAATAATAGGACAACTTGAAATTGTTATTTAGTGGTATACCATGAACTCTTATCTCAACCACATCCTGCTGGACATTTGTGTTATCGATCTGGGTACTGGAAAAGAAAAACTACATTCAAATCTTTGAGATCTATGTTAAAAATATTAGACATAATAATAATAAAAATGAAAGTAAAGACCTATTATAAGTAAAAAAAATTCTTATATATTATCACAATAACCCAAAAGGGTAAACATTATTGTGCCCATTTTTCATATGAAGTACTTGAAGCATAGAGATCAAGGAATGACTTTCAGTCACACAGCCAATTGGTAGAAGTCGTGGTGATCAAAGGCAGGTCTATGTCACACCAAAGCTCAAGATGTTTTCATTACATTGTGCTATCTCCAATGAGATGACACTTCACAGAGAGAGATTAAAGATTTTCCTTTAAGTTAAAACATACTATGCTTAAATATGAATATAATAAGATATTTGTGGCTTCCTAAAGCTCTCAGTTAAAAAAGTCATAAAGGCTTTTTAATTTACTCCAAATTAAGTCTGAATCAATAATATGGTGGTGTTTTTAAGGTAACCACTGTAGGTTCTGTGAATGCTAATACATGTATTCTGTAAAGTATCTATCTACTTTAGGGTTAGGTGCATGGGAAACAATTAATAAGTGGTGGTAATTGTTTTTACTATTTTTATTATTCTTTACCCTGAGCAGCCCACCTCCACAGAATTGTATGCCTTTTTAGGTTAAGGGGCTCTACTTTAAGAAGGACCCAAACACTGGTAAATGTCTCAGAGAATAGTGACTAGATAGGTTTCTACACTATGCTATTATAGCAGGATTGAAGAAACTACATATATTTGACTGAAAATTTTTATTTTAATATGATAGTATCTACAGAGCTGCTAAAGTGACTGGCTCCCAAACATCAATAGGTTAACTTCAGTTTAAGATCAGAAAAAAAATTGGGGGAATTAAATAAACTATATTATGAGGTACTAAATCTTCTCATTACTGGAAACACTAAAGCAAATATCAGAAAAACATAAGAAAAGTTTAGGAGTAAATAAGTATTGGAGAGATGGCCCTACTTCATGTTACTTTTTCTCTTGGAAATGTATAGGCAATATTTATATTATATACACACTCATACATTTACACGTACATACCAGAACTAAATATAGAGTTAAATTATTTAAATTATTTGAACTGTTAAGATTATGGGGGAAAGCAGTGAATTACCAAACTGTAAATTTTGTACAGCAATCTTCTTATCTTTAAAACTAAAATATATTCTCTTTGAATTCCTGGTAAACATTTTACATCATTTCAAAATCTCAGCTAGCACAACAATAATCTAACACTGCAAAGTTTACATAAGAGTTATTTTAAAACATGGATGCATTTATCATTAGAACAACGAGAGAATGCATACTTTAGGCAGTGGCTATGACTCTGCATCTTGTAAAACACAGAAACAATTTTAGGAAAACTGCTAGATTTCACTTGACTAGTTTAATACCATTGAGTCCAATAGCATAGACTCAATAATTTGTTCTTCAAAGAGATAGATCATCAAGAGTAAATTTGTAATGTGACCCTTCTTTATCTATCCAGTCTTTGAGCACTTACCTAATATTATCTATAGTCCTAGTTTCTCCAAGCAATATAAAAGTCTTTGGGGAGCAGACAAGTAGGGAAAACAGCTACTGACAGGATCAGCTGTGTTTAACTTAACCTTCAGCACTGTTACTAACTCCCCTACTTCATGGGATTCAAACCTACTGACGTATGAGATCTAGAATGAGCCAGATTCTCCAGGATTTGGTGCCTTTTCTAATATGACCCCTTGAAGGCTTACACTTGGCAATATTTGTCAAAACTATATTCCTTAGCTGGCCCTCTGTCCTAGCTCTTCCTGCATGGTCCCCCAGACCATCAGAGCAAAATCTCTGTAATAGACACTGTCCTTTTACTATCTTTAACTCAACCTGTCGTCATCTTTTGTGGTTTTTACCCAACTGTGGGGACTGGAGAGAAGCAGTGTGTAGGTGTGAACTATCAGGATCTTTGAGGAGGTAGGGATGAGGGACATGAAATGGGATGGCTTTAGTGATTAATGCTAAGAGTATTTAAGCAGAATCTGAATGATTATCTGACAAGAATAAAGTAGAAAATGAGATAACCTGAAATTATCTTTCAACTTTTAAAGAGCAAAATTGCATGATCTTGCCAGCATTTTTATTCTTGCTTAGCCCAATTCAACCATTCTCCCCTATGACTGTTCCTTGTTGTACACCAAGAAGTCAAGTGGGTGGCTCACAATACAGTTCTCTCCTCAATACCCTGGTAATGTGCTCATTTATCCTGGTAATATATTCAGTGCCATAGACGTGTAAATTAATGTATCAAAGAGTTGTTTCACTTTTGCAGGGTGTTTTGCATAATGAGTAGCTTTGCTTTGATGATAATATTGGACAAAAGGCTTATAACCTTATTTGGTTGATTACTCAGGAATAAGAGGTTCAAAACAAACTTTTAGTCAACTAAGGCTAAGACTGAGATTGTATTGCAATAATTTTTCACTGTGTATATCAAAAGTCCATTTCACTAGAAACAGATAGTATGTTAGAACAGCATGAGACTACAGAGCTCATCACAGCCCAGTGCTTTTGTTCAGGCTTATGAAACATACATAGAGAAGCTCAAAGTCACACTAAAGAAGTAAAATTGGAGAGTATAGTTTCCATTTAAATATTAAATTTACAGCTCTAGTGTTCTGAATTAACTGAATATTTGTATTACCTATTTCATGAAATCCATTTTAACTGGTCAAATCCCATCTCTCAAGTCTTGACAGGACTTGGACATTTATTGAGAATTAAATGTGCTACTTGGTGTTGGGCTGACATAAGTAATTTTTTAAAGTATATTTTATTGATTATGCAATTACAGTTGTCCCAATTTTCTCCTTTTGCCCACCTCTACCTGGTACCTCCTATCCCTCCAGCTATCTCTCCCTTAGCTCGTATCCATGGGTCATGCATATAAGTTCATTGTCTTCTACATTTCCTCTACTATTCTTAACATCCCCCTGTCTATTTTGTACCTATCATTTATGCTTGTTAATCCCTGTACCTTTTCCCCCATTCTCTCCCTTCCCACTCCCCACTGATAACCCTCCAAGTGATCTCCATATCTATGATTCTGTCCCTGTTCTAGTTGTTTGCTTAGTTTGTTCTTGTTTTTGTTTTTTAAATTTAGTTGTTGATAGTTGTGAGTTTGTTGTCGTTTTACTGTTCATAGTTTTGATCTTCTTCTTTTTCTTAAGTCCCTTTAACATTTCATATAATAAGGGCTTGGTGATGATGAACTCCTTCAGCTTTACCTTGTCTGGGAAGCACTTTATCTGCTCTTTCATTCTAAATGATATCTTTGCTGGATAGAGTAATCTTGGTTATAGGTCCTTGCTTTCATGACTTTGAATATTTCTTGCCAGTCCCTTCTAACCTGAAAAGTTCCTTTTAATAAATCAGCTGATAGTCTTATGGGATCTCTTTTGTAGATAACTGTTTGCTTTTCTCTTGCTGCTTTTAAGATTCTCTCTTTATCTTTAACCTTTGGTGTTTTAATTATGATGTGTCTTGGTGAGGTCCTCTGTGGGTCCAGCTTATTTGGGACTCTCTGTGCTTCCTGGATTAGTATATTTATTTCCTTTGCCAAATTAGGGAAGTTTTCTTTGATTATTTTTTCCAATAAGTTTTCAATTTCTTGCTCTTCCTCTTTTCCTTCTGAAACCCCTATGATTTGAATGTTGGCACTTTTGGAGATGTCCAAGAGTCTTATTCTCTTTCATATTTTTGAATTCTGGTTTCTTTATTCTGTTATGGTTGATTCTTTCTTTCTTTCTTATGTTCCAAATCACTGAACACTCACTCCCTTCCCTTCACTGTTGGTTCCCTGGGGATTTGTCTTTATTTCATTCAGTGTAGCCTTCATTTCTTCTTTTATGCTTTTGCCATACTTGTTGAGTTCTCTGAGCATCCTTAGCACCAGTACTTTGGACTCGGCATCTGATAGGTTAGCTATCTTTGTTTCACTTAGTTTTTTTCCTGCGGTTTTTCTGTTCTTTCATTTGGGCCATATTTCTTTGTCTCCTCATTTTTAAATCCTCCCTGTATTTGTTTCTGTATACTAGGTAGAGCTGCTTTGACTCCCTGTCTTAGCACACCTGTTAAGTTGTATGGGGCTGAGCCTTAGGTATTTGCCAAGGTGGGGCAACCTGCTCTACTGCTTTGTGTCTCTGTATGTAGGGGGAGGGGTTAGAGAAGGGACAATGCCACTGTCTGGCTTCTGGAGGCTTGCTTGGCACTTTCCCATTTCCAGTCACTTCATCTCCTTCTAATATGTGACTGGCAGCCCTCTAGCTGCTGCCCTGGTGGTGGTTCACAGAATGGATGAGTTTGCATATGTTCAAGGACTGTGTGGTCCCTTTAAACAGACTCTTCCAAGAGACTGGCAGCTTCTTTCACCACTCCAATGCCCACTTGTTTTTACAGCCAGGAGTTATGAGGCTTTATTATCTTGGCACTGGAACCCTGTGCTGCATGGTTTGGACCTGGGCTGGGGTTGCTCAGTCCTAAGGTGTCCCTCCCAATTTTTATCCACCACACGTGAATGTGGAGCTGCCCATTCCACTGGCCATCATTGCCTCGCTGCCGCCATACCATGTTCTCTCTGCTCTGGCTTTCCACCTCTGCCCCTCCTGTCTGTCTGGATGAATATAGCTTCTTTAAATCCTTGGTTATCAGACATCTATGCAGTTGATTTTCTGGCAGTTCTGTATTTTTTTTTTGAGGTTAGTTGTGATCCTACTTATGGTGTGCAAAGAGGTGAAAAATGTCTATCTACACCTCCATCTTGACTGCAAGTTGACCTAAGTAAATTTTAATATAGTAATTGATTCATTTCATTTACTCTGTGATTTGGTAAGTTACAGCATTCCTTATATCCCTACATCATGTTAAGTTTAGTAGTGTTATTTCCAGATATAAGTTACTCCTAAAATAAGGTAATTTTTTGAGGCAGTTGATGTAAAAAAATTGAAGGATAAAAGCAGCTGAAGGAGGAGTATCATATAGATTTCTTCTCCAAGAAACAGTAAAAAAACAAAGTTTTGAGAGATATCCTGATCTCTTCATAGAAAATCAATTGCTAAGAGACTGTATTAGTTTTCTATTGCTGTATAACAAATAACCCATATCTCATCAATTTAAAATAACAATTTACTATCTTACAGTTTCTTTAAGTCTGAAATCTGGAAGTAACTCACTGGGTGATTCTGGTCCAAGGATCTCTTCTGAGTATCATCTGAAGGTTTGGCTGGGGGAGGAGTCTCTCCTAGGCTCTCTCACTTTGTTGGCAGGACTCAATTCCTCAGTGATGGTAGGAGATTTCAGTTCTCCACCAACAACATTGGCCTCTCCATAAGGTACCTGAATGTTCTCACAATATGTCAACTGGTTTTAGGTAGACTTGGTGTGCCCAAGATGGAGGCCTGTCTTTTCATATTCTAATCATGGAACTAACAGATTATCACTTCTGGTGTATCCTGTTCATTGCAGACTAGTCAGTCAACCCAGCCAGCATTCAAGCAGAGGGTAACTAAGCAGCATTTATTAAAGGGGGAGTATCAAAGAATTTGTTGACCTAATTTAAAAACCATCACATGGGCATCTTCAGGGGGAAACATTTACAGACCAATATGGCTTAGTGCAGTTAATTCCAGCTTTGGGAGAAACAGTCTAGTATACAGAAAAGAGCACTGATCAGGAAAGTGAGACGACATAATTCCTTGTTCTGAAACTAATTCCATATGTGATCAGTTAATTTGTCTGAAACTTTAGTGTGAATATAAATTGCCTTGAATGATTGGTTAACCATGGGTTTCCAGATCCCATGCCCAGATATTCTAATTCAGTGGGTCTCAAGGAAAGCCAGAGAGATTGAATTTTTAAGGACTCAGATCATGCTGTGCTGCCAATCTAGGACCAGCTTGAAATGTCAGACCCCCAAATGTGGCCTATGCTCAGCAAATCAGCATAACCTGGGTCCTTATTAGACATGTAAAAATCTTAGTCTCCACCTAGATCTACCGAATCAGAAGCAGCAGTTTAACACTATCCTCAGGTAGTTTATATGAGCATTAAAGTTTGACAAGCAGTGCAATCTTGGAAGTATTTCTTAGCAGATCAAGACCTCAGTCTTCACCTTTGTTAAAATAGCAGTGTTGATCTCATTTTGATTCCAACATACTGTGGCTTAAAAATTAAGATGAAGCCAAACTGGTAGGAATGAATTGTGCTTCTACAAACCTTAGTTTCTGCATGGATATAATGGGTGTTACATAGCGTCCTCCCTTGATTAAGGTAAGAATGAAATAATGTTATGAATATAACATTCCTAGCTTCCATTTGAACAGAGAGCTACAGTCTGACATTGGTTTTACAATTTTTCATGAATATTCATGTTTCAGCTAGCACAGAGCTGTTTGTGAAATTGCTTATTTGTTATGTTGGTTCCACCTATTTGATTAGTTAATTTGGTAAATTTAATGATGCTTTAACTGAAATGATTCCAGTTAATGATTATTGATTTGAACCTTAAGAAGAGGGAACTAAAATTGATTCCTAGGTAATTATAACTTAAAATACATACATGGAGTGTGTGCAGATGCTGACTGATTGAAGATAATGAATATTTAAAAAACTGATATAAAACTGAGACCAAATTGGAAGGAGACAGATTGTAATTCAGAAAGTAATTAAAACAAAAATGAGATATGACTGACCAACAATTAAATAGGTTGGCTTGTCAAGTGGGGGCATTCTTCCCTACTAGAAATATTCAAACTGAAGTTAGATGCCTGCTTTTTAAAACTCCTTGTCCTTTTTTTTTCACAAACACCATCTCTCTTACCTTTCATTGCAGCTATGTGATTCTAATTGTAACATTCTGTATTAATATAGACTAATTATTGGGTCAGACATTCAAAACTAACAATGACTTTAATGAGACCTATATGTATTTCATTTTCACATAAAAGACTGAGAGGAGCCTTTTCACATAAAAGCCTCCATTTAATTGTCAGGGTCCAGGTTCTTTCTATCCTACTCCACTACCACAACAGAGGGCTTCTCATCACATCCAAATTGTAACTCAATTAAAAATAATAAAAATAAATAAATAAATAAATGACAAGGCCAACTATCTCTTTCATTTATATAGTTGTTGGTCATTCATTTAATGCTTTAAGATGCATACCTCACTTTTCCCTGTCCTGCCATGTAATCTGGTAAATGACTTTGGCAGGTAGGGTATTTCCCTCTGTCTCCCTTGACTGATGCCCGTTGGAGCTGCATTTCCTCTGTGCCTCTGACCTCACACAGACCTTGAAGGCCCCATAACTCAGCTCTCACTCTCACTTCTCAAGTAGCCATCAACAAAGAGCTTTGACTCTGAACTTCTCCTGGTATCCCTCTATTTCTTTTTATTGTTCAAATATATTTACCTTGATTTTTCCACCACCACTTTCCCCTGCCCCACCTATCCCCACTCCCACCCTCAATCCTTCCCCACTTTGGCTTTGTCCATGGGTTCTTTATGCATGTTCTTTGATTTGACCCTTCCCTTTCTTTTCCATGTTACCTGCCTCCCTCCTTCCCTCTCTTTGCTATCGTTTTATTTTTTTCTTTCAATGTTGCTAGTTATATTTCCCTTGCTTGTTTGTTTTGTTGATTAGATTCCACTTATAGGTGAGATCATATGGTATTTGTCTTTCACCCTCTGGCTTATTTCACTTAGCTTAATGCTCTCCAGTTCCATCCATGCTTTCTTGAAGGGTAATAGCTCTTTTTTTCTTTCTGCTGTATAGTATTCCATTGTGTAAATGTACCATAATTTTTGATCCAATCATCTACTGATGGGCATTTAGGTTGCTTCCAACATTTGGCTACTGTAAATTGTGCTGCTATGAACATTGGGGTGCATAGGTTATTTTGAACTGGTGTTTTGGGATTCTTAATGTATAATCCCAGCAGTGGGATCACAGGGTCAAAAGGCAGTTCCATTTTTAGTTTTTTGAGGAAATTTCAAACTGCTTTCCACAGTGCCTGCACCAGTCTGCATTCCCATCAACAGTGTACTAGTGTTCCTTTTTCTCCACAACTTGCCAGCACTTGTTGGTTGTTGATTTGTCTATGATGGCCATTCTGACCGGTGTGAAGTGCTATTTAATTCTGGTTTTAATTTGCATTTCTCTGATGACTAGTGATGATGAGCATCCTTTCATGTATCTCTGGGCCCTGCGTATGTCCTCCTTGGAGAAGAGTCTGTTCGGGTCCTTTGCCCATTTTTTAATTGGAATGTTTGTCTTCCTGGAGTGGAGTCGTGTGAGTTCTTTATATATTTTGGAGATGAAACCCCTGTCTGAGGTACCATTGGCAAATATATTTTCCCTCTATTTCTGTGAGTTGAAGTGGTGGCATCCTCCTGTTCTTAAACTTTAATAGGTAAAAGTCTCTACAGTTGATATATAAATATCAGTATATACCTTATTTAGTGAGTTTGGATAGTTTGTAAATTTATTTGGCTTCTCAAATCTTGTCATGTGTAACACATTCATTCTATGAAATACCTTCTGGTTGAAACACATAGACTAGTCTCTGTTTTAATAGCTAAGCTATGCCTGATAAAGTACACAAACACTGAATTCCACATGTTAGTATGGTACTTCTGTTGGTCTAGTGGTGTGGCCACAGCTAGCTTTAAGAGATGGTGGGTAGTACTTCCAGTTCTTGAATAAGAGAGGTGAAAGTGGACATTCCTGTCTTGTTCCTGATCTTAAGGGGAATGCTTACAGTTTTTGCCTGTGTGAGGGTACATAATGATGTAACTTATTTAATTTGTAAAAGGAATATTTATGTCTTTTTTCTTTTTAGTTACAATTTTATTTTTTTCAAATATGCAGCTTTGGTTAAATTGATTTATATCTATTGCTTTTCTATTTTTGGTTTCAGTGATTTATGCTCATAACTTTACTGTTTATTTCTGCTTAGTTTAAATTTAATTATTTCTTCTTTCTCTAATTTCTTAAATTGACATTTAGATTATTGATTTAAGATCTTATCTTATAAGTTAAGCATTTAATGATATAACTTTCAAAAGTTTATTTAGCTGCATCTTAAAAATTTTGATGTCATTTACACTTTCATTTAGTTCAATTTATTTGTTCTTTTTTCCTGAGACTTCCTCTTTGACTTTTACATTATTTAGAAGTCTGTCATTTAGTTTTTAAACATTTGGGGATTTTCCAGATGTATTTCTGTTATTTATTTCCAGTTAAAATTTACTATGGTCCAATAACACACTTTGTATGTTTTTCACTTTTGTGAAATTTATTGAATTTCTTAATATATATTTTCTATCATGGTGAAGCTTCATGTGTACATGAGAACAATATATATTCTGCTGTTTTGGGGTAGAGTGTTCTATGATATGTTAATTTGACCAAGCTGGTTATTTTTGAGGTTTTAGACATCTGAGGTTTATAACTATCCTGATTTTTTTGCCTTCTTGTTTTATAATTTATTGAGGTCTCAAACTATAGTTGTGGATTTATATATTTCTCATTTCTGTACTAACAGTTTTTGATTTATGTATTTTTGAGGCCAGTTGTTCATTGCATACATAATTAAGATCTTTTTATGTCTTCTTCGAGAAATGATCCCATTATGCAATTTTTATGCTTGGTAATATTATTGTTATGAATTCTATTTATTCTAGTATTAACATTGCTACTCCAACTTTCCTTTGATTAATGTTTACTACATGTCTTTCTATGCCTTTTAGCATATTTAAAGCTTCATATTTTAAGTGAATTGTAGATAGTATATAACTATATGCTTTAGATTTTTATCAAATCTTTTAACTAGTATGTTTAGAACATTCAAACTTAATGTTATTAATATGATTGTATTATAATCTACAGATCTGCTAGGTGTGTTGTATTGGTTCTATCTGGTTTTTGTTTCATTATTTAAAAATTTTCCGACTACTCTTGTGTAACTATGTATTTTTAAAGGAAAGTTTCAGGTTTTTTTCTTCTTTGACACTTTAAAGATGTCACATTATTGTCTTCCAGCTTGTAGATTTCTGAAGAGGACTCTATTATAATTCTTATTCTTATTCCACTGTATATAATTTAACTTTATTCTTTGGCTACCTGGAAGATATTGTATTTGTCTTTGGTGTTCAGCAGCTTTTATATGATGTGGCTAAATATGGTATATTGGGTAGTCTTCTTGTTCTGAGCTTCTTGAATCTGTGACTTGTTTTCTATCATTAATATGGGAAAAGTATTATGTTTTACCTCTTTCTGCAGGTATCTCCCCATTTGTTGATTTTTGGCAAATTAATTGCCCTGTAACCACAGCAATTTAATGGGTTCAACATTTGTGAACTTGATGTTTGCCTGGCTTATTTTTGTTATATTGGGCTTAGTGCACATTCTACCTCCCTACACTCTTGAGAAGAATATATATTATAGTATCGTTTTAAGTCTGGAAAGGATTCTTTCTCTTTTTTTTTATTAGGCTTTGCTTTTATTTTAATTTTAAGTATATTTTATTGATTATGATATTACAGCTGTCCATTTTTTTCTCCTCTTTATTCACCTTCCACTCTGTACCCCACTTCCCTCCAGCATCCACCACCCTTTAATTCATGTTCATGGGTCATACATATATGTTCTTTGGCTTCTCCATTTCCAATACGGTTCTTAGCCTCTCCCTGTCTATTTTACCCACAAATTATACTTTTATTTTATTTTTTTGTTAAAAAATTTTATTTATTTTTAGATGGAAGGGAAGGGATGAGAAAGAGGGGGAGAGAAACATCAATGTGTGGTTGCCTCTCGCATGCCCCCTACTTGGGGACCTGGCCTGCAACCCCAGCATGTGCCCTGACTGGGAATCGAACCAGCGACCCTTTGGTTCACAGGCTCACGCTCAAGCCACTGAGCCACATCAGTCGGGGCACACCAATTATAATTCTTATTCCCTGTACCTTATAACCCCATTCTCTCCCCTCTCCCTGTAGATAACTCTCCATGTGATCTCCATTTTTGTGATTCTGTTCCTGTTCTAGTTGTTTGCTTAATTTTTTGTTTTTGTTTTTGGTTCAGTTGTTGATAGCTGTGAGTTTGTTGTCATTTTACTGTTCATAGTTTTTGATCTTCCTCTTTTTCTTAGATAAGCCTCTTTAACATTTCCTATAGTAAGGGCTTGGTGATGATGGACTCCTTTAACTTGACCTTATTTGGGAAGCACTTTGTCTGCCCTTCCATTCTAAATGATAGCTTTGCTGGATAGAGTACTCTTGCATGTAGGTCCTTGCTTTTCATGACTTTGAATACTTCTTTCCAGCCCCTTAGTCCCTGTAAGGATTCTTTTGTGAAATCAGCTGGTAGTCTTTTTGGAACTCCTTTGTAGATAACTCTGTTTTACTCTTGCTGCGTGTAAGATTCCCTCCTTATCTTTAATCCTGGGTAATTTAATTATGATATGTCTTGGTGTGTTCCTCCTTGGGTCCAATGTCTTTGGGATTCTCTGAGCATCCTGGACTTGCATGTCAATTTCCTTCACCAGGTAAGTTCTCCTTCATTATTTTTTCAAGTAAGTTTTCAATTTCTTGCTCTCCCTCTTCTCCTTCTGGCACACCTATGATTCAGATGTTGGAACGTTTAAAGTTGTCAGAGAGGATCCTAAGCTCCTTCCCATTTTTTTTTTTTTTTTTTTTTGGAATTCTTGTTTCTTCATTCTGCTCTGGTTAAATGTTTATTTCTTCCTTCTGTTCCAAATCATTCATTTGAGTCCTGGTTTCCTTACCTTCGTTCTTGGTTCCCTGTATATTTTCCTTTATTTCACTTTGTATAGCCTTTGTTTCTTCCTTTATTTTGCGCCCATAATCAATCATTTCTGTGAGTATCTTGATTACCAGTGTTTTGAACTCTGCATCTGATTGGTTGGCTATCTCCTCATTGCTTAATTCTTCTTCTGGAGTTTTGATCTGCTCTTTCATTTGGGCCATTCTTCATCTTGGCACACCTGATGCATTGTACAGGGTGGAGCCTTATGTTTTCACCAGAGCAAGGCAACCCACTTTGCTTCATTGTGGTGCTGTATGTGTGGGAGGGGCCATAGATGGAACAATGCTGCTTGCTCAGCTCTTGGCCCACTTTCAGTCACTTGTTCCTCTACCTACAAGTGAATTGAGCCATTCTGGTGTTGATTCCCAGGTGGGTAAGTTTGTGTACATTCTAGGACCCAGTGGGTCCCTACAATGGACTCTCCTATAAGACTGGCAGTTTCTCCCACTGCCACAACCCTCACAGTTTTTACAGGCAGAGGTTTTGAGGTTTTATTTCTCTGTGTTGGAACTTTGGGTTCACAGTATGTTTCGCTCCCAAGTTGTTCCTCCTGGTTTATCTGCATGTAAATGTGGGACCACTTGGTCTACCAGGTGCCACCTTGCTTGTGTCCTCTCCACGCTGGCTGCCCATCTCCATCCTATCCACTTCTGGATGAATGTTACCTCTTTAACTCCTTGGTTGTCAGACTTCTATGTTGTTTGATTTTCTGGCAATTCTGGTTGCTTTTTGTTTTTAAACTGGTTGTTATCCTTCTTTGGGATGTGCAAGAAAGCAAAGCATTTATCTACCTATGCCTCCATCTTGGCCAGAAGTCCTGGAAAGTCTTATTAAAATCCTCTATAAATTCCGTCTATTCTACTGTCTATCAAAATAATGACAGTTATGGAGGAGTCATCTGAAACAACAGATTCAAATTGGAAAATAGCACCCTTAATTTAATTTTTGCTACTATAGTGGCTCCAATATCTGGCTAAAAATTTTTTTTAATTAAAATGGTTTGGTGCTACTTTCCTCCAGCTCAACTGGTTTTTTGAAGCCTCCTAACATTACTGTTTCAATAACAGATGAAACAAATCAATTCACTTCCCTAAAAAGACTACAAATTTCCATAATCTCCATCCATTAAGTTGTAAACTACATTTAAAGACTGCCTCACTGAGCCTATCTCTATAGCCCTTGATATGTAAAAACTGTTTAACTTGAACATAACGTCATCCCTCTCCACTGGGACCCTACTAAAATATTAAAGAAGACCCTGATATTATATCCTGAATGTATACAATAATTTCCTCTTGAGTATAGACTCTCTCAGGAAGTTATCTTCTTTCTTAATATTGGGGAAAGTTTAACCAAATATTTGTCACAACACACTAAGATTTATCAACTTTTCAGAATGTATCATCTGTGTTTTCACAGCCCACTCCACTACCTCAAAAACAGTGCCACATGTTTTATATTCTGTTAGAGAAAAATCCAATTTCAAGGAAATAAAGTCTAAATTGTTTAGAATATGGGTTCACATACCATTAAAAAATCTCAATTAATTAATGAAAACTACTTAAATAAAATAGCAGGTAAAAGCCCAAGCTAGATAATGCTTAAAGGCACAGCCATCTAGGCCTTTCACTTTTCTATCTTATTACTCTGCCATCTCTACCAGATCACTTTTATCTACACAGTCCAAGATGGCTCAAAAATGAAATGATTATATTTTTTTATTATATGTAGTCCAATAAAAAATGCAAGATAAAAGAGGATATGATTTTTTTTCATTTAAAACATAATAAGAATGTTATATGCATACCACTTGCTCACATTCAATTATCAAAACTTATATAAATTGCAATGGAGTCTGGAAAATGTAAATTTAATTTTGGGTAACTATTTGCCTAGCTATTAATCATTGGGCTTATTACTGTCAAAGAGAATGAAATGGTATAATGAAATTGGGAAAGGATTAACAACAATCTGCCATGTATATGCTGTTACTTAATTCAAATTTGCAATTGCTTTGCTGTTTTTCATTGCCTGAAATGACCGTTTCCCTTGTTTTCCAGCTTGTCAACTCATATTTCTTTTGAAACTGCATCTACGTGTCACCTACTGTGAGAACTTTTTATTGAACTAAATTTACTCTCCATACTACAAAGTTGGGTTCTCCTCTGATCCTTAAATCAGACTTTAAGATAGTCTAGAATATGTCTTACTCACTTTAGTATTCTAGGTATCTAGCATAAATTAATTAATGAATAGGTAACTGAATAAACTGACATATTTGCAAGGTATTCAACATACAGATGAGTGGGGAAATTAATAAATGACTTAGGGTATAATTGGGTAGGTGAGTAGATCAATGAATAGATTGTTTAGTGGGCATGAATGGTTAAATGATTGGATGGATAAGTGAAGGGATGGATGGATGGATTGATTGAAGGGCAGATGCATGAATATATGAATGAATGAATGAATGAATGAATGAAAGGGAAGGTGGATGGATAGATGAATCATTAAATTGATGGATAAATAAATGAATACAAATGTTGGTGAGTGAATTGTGAATGGAACCTACATAAATATATCTGAATTGAGACTTCTGCCATATTCATCAGTTTGGGAGACAGAAAAACTTGGGTTTTTATTACACTTTTGCCATTTTCTTTCTGATTTTCCCAAGTTCCTTAAACTCTGTACATATTAATATTCTCAACTCTAAAGTTGAATTATAATAAATACCTTGCAAGTTTTTGTGAAAATAAAATAAAGCAATATATAATATGATTGGTCCAAAGCATATGTTCTATTAAGAATAATTGCTATTACAATCATCATCATCATCATCACTCAGCCAAAT
The DNA here is from genome assembly GCF_021234165.1 of Pteronotus mesoamericanus. Classification (NCBI taxonomy): domain Eukaryota; kingdom Metazoa; phylum Chordata; class Mammalia; order Chiroptera; family Mormoopidae; genus Pteronotus; species Pteronotus mesoamericanus. The sequence continues at coordinate 14,569,149 of NW_026555135.1, read as the reverse complement.
CTTGCTTTTTTGTTGTTTTTTTTTTTTGTTTTTACTTATTTATTTATTTATTGTACAGCTTTTGACTGATCCATGGGTATGTGTGGAAATACATATGTAATCTTGGCCTCTGGGATCTCTGGGTAGATAAGACATATGCATTAAAGGATAACCACCATTAAAGTGAAGGGGATGCTCAGTGCCAAATGATAAATTTATGAGGAGCTGAAGAAAGAGAAAGGTCATGAAGGGCCAATCAAGTTTTGGAATGTTATGTTAGAGTGTGAGAGGTAAAGAGGAGGATTAAACTAGGAGAGAGGGAATAATAATATATAATCCATACTTCTGATTAAACTGCAAGTTATCTTAAGAATCTCAAAGTAAAAATGAATAACTTGTAAGGGTTTTATTTAACTGTGAAAGAAAATGAGGTCTCAAAACAGTTGAATGAATGGCCCAAGGACAGACAGTGACTTAGACCCTGGCACAGTTACAAATGGCAGCCTCAATTCTTGGCTGATGTGTCTTTGGACTTGTCAGTATTCTTAAAATAAGCAAAATATTTTTTAAAATGCTGTAACATTTCTCTGAGGACAACTTGGCTGAGTTGCTTTGATTTAAACAAAAAAAGTAAAACACTGGGAACAACCAAGGTGCTAGTCCATTGTACCCATTTGTTTACCTCCCTGTTTAGATGCTAAAAACAATGTTCTAAAAGTGAATTCATGTATGCTGCCTAGTCACATGTTCCTCTTTTTACACCAACTGTTTCCAGTCAAGCCTCCTAGATTTACTTGATTTATATTCATATTTAGGTTATTCCTGAAAAATTTATCACCCAGAGATCCAGAGACTCCTGAACAACTTCAAGGGGTTAGTGGCATAATTTAGAGTTATTTTAGGCTCTGAAATTTAACACAAATTGAGTTTGAATAAAAGTTATATCAGTTGTTAGTTATGTGTCCCTGTGCATATGGCCTAATCTCTCTCAGCCTTAGTATCTTTATCAGTATCATGCAAATGCCAATATCTGTTGACTCACTTGCATAGATATGGGATATATTTTTCATACATCAGTGAATCAGAAATAGCAGGTGACTTCACCTGAATTCACTTTGAGCTTACTGTTTGTATTAACTATAATTCCATAGACTTGTTTGGTTTTAGAGCTGTGCTCTCATTCTGCTAGACTTCCTAACTGCTGTTTTTGCCAGTGTTATCAAATACAACCAATTCTGTTAGGTCTCTAGCAGTGATGAAGAATCCAGGATAAATCAACCAAAATAACTTTATATCCCACATTTTTCTGAGTATCTCAAAGTTGTGAATTTACCAAATCTTCCTGATTCCACATTTACACTGGTACTCTATGCAAAATGCAGAAGGATTCTTTTAAATTAGAAATTAGTTCTGTTACATGAAGCATGGGCCAGAAACCAACTTTCAGTTAGTAGTGGATATTCCTTTCTAGAAAGTTTTGTCTGTGTCTAATGGTGGTTGAGAAAGTCAATTTTAAGAAGTCCATAAAGCCCTTTAAAGAGGTAACAATGTTCTTTTTTAAATATAGAAATATATATATTTAAATACAATATAATGATTTAATATACATAGTAAAAGGATCAAAACAGCCAAGCTAATTAGCATTTTATTTCCTCACATAGAGTTACCTTTTGTGTGTGATGAGAGCATGTGAAATCTACTTTCTTAGCAGGTAAAATTGATGTTATTTAATAATATTCTTATAAAGGGCCTACCTCATAGGGTTGTCATAGGCATTAGATAATCTTAATATAAAGTACTTAGAATACTGCCTGAAACATACCTATTGTTGTATGTTTTAGGTTTTGGATAATATCTTGCTCTTTTTATGACCTTTCAATAGTTCTCAAACTCATTCATAATAAACGTAAACTGAATACCCATTCTGATCCCTACTACTTCTCTGACCTCATGACATCTTTCCTCGCATTCTTGCATTTTACTCTAGGCAACTAGTTTACTTTCCCTTCTCCCAAAACTTGAAGTGCAAGTGCATCTCAGGTCCTTTGCACATGAGGTTCCCTCTGCCTATAAAGCCTATAGAACATGCTTCACTCTTTTAGTCTGCATGGCTTCCTTTCCCCTTCTAGGTGTCATCAATGAAGGCTTCATTGAACCCATATATATTTTTTAAAGTATTAGGTAACTAAGTGTTTTACAAACTCAAAAAGTGTAACTTCCAACTTTTTTCACAATACTTAAATATTTTCTCAGATTGGCCAGAGCTTACTTTTGAAATCTGAGATTTAAATATCAGTTTAGTAACTGACGGGCTGCCCATACTCCTGGAAAGTCTCAGCAAGGCATGAACACTATTTTATGCCTGGTTGCAACAAGACAGCCATTTAGATTCCTGAGCAATGCTTCAGAAGTTCTAGAACTGTACTCCTTCTTAATGTTGTGGGACAAGGCACAGGGTTTCCTAAGCTTTGTTTATTTATTTATTTTCTTTCTCCAGCACTTAACTGAATTGGCTTACAAGATGTTCCATTCAACCTCTATGGAGAATATATGTCACATCACCTTAGGACCATGTCCTACTTAAGCCCTATCTTTTGTAAAAGTGGAAAAAAAAACTGGGAAGGAAAAGAAAAGCAGCACTATATAGCCAGCTAAAATTTTAATTTTAATCTTTTCCATACTTCTTCTGTTGTGCTAACTTGCTTTGCTTTGAACACCATACTTTAAATTGCATTGAAAAAGTTCTATGGAAAATAAGAGAAGAAAAACCTTCCAAGTCATAGCTCTATTATTTTTTCCTGTCTGGAAAACTTGGTTTGCTTTTATGACTTATTCTGCTCCATCTCATCTAAACATAGAAGTCAGTAGTATGATTGATAGCAATACACTGACCTCTTAGCACATTTCCTCCTTTTTGGCCAGGCAATTGTTCTAACTTAGAGTTCTGTGTCTCTGGCTGACTTGGCCAAGGTCAAGATCTCAACACTATTCCAAATAAGAGGTGAAACCGTGTATGTATGTGTCTCTGTGTGTGCATATATAGGGGGAGTATAGTATCCTGATTTGTTCCCAAACTGGAGTATTTCAAAATTTATTAAAGGAACTCCAGTTTTGATATGAGTAGTACATATTTATCAGTTCATACCAGTATAACTGTATTTAGTTTGGGACTTAACATTTTAAAATTCAAATTTCAAAATTTTAAATGCACATGACACAACATTATTTTTAAAAATAACATTTATGTATATTGAAGCTAATATTAAAACTTGTTTACATTAAGTATCTGAACAATAAAAATTACATGGGCTAAATATTATTATTTGGTAAAATTTTACATAAATTTATCAGTTTCTTAGATATGTCTCTAATAGAGTCCCTGATACAATTCTGAATATATCATTATTTTATTTTTTCAGTAAAATTTATGCAATAACTTTAAAATTTGAATTTAAGGTTACTGAAATTTAAATTGTTGAACCTTCTTTTTTTTGTTTAAGTCTTTGTTAATTTTTCTCTAGAATGTTTTACAGTTTTAAACTAAGAAATATTGCATATATTTTCCACTTACTCTTAAGTATTCCATGGTCTGTGATGCTATATTAAATGGTACTTAAAAATTCAATTTTAATATTTCATTTTTAGTATACATAAATGCAATTGAATTTTTTTATTTTTATTTTTTTATTTATTTACTTTTTAAATACATTTGTCTCTACCTCCCCCCCACCTCTTTCCCTTGCCCCATCCCACCTTCCCTCCCTCAGCTCTTCCCCTTTGGTTTTGTCCATGAGTCCTTGCTATATGTTCCTTGACTTTCCCCTTCCCTTCCCTTTCCCTACCCCCCTCTTCTCTCTTGTCTCTGTTGATTTCTTGCAATTGAATTTTGAATATTAACCTTGCATACTGCAACCTTTAGTTCCAGTGCCTTTTTGTAAATTCTTTGGGATTTCCTTTTTTATTTCTTTTTACTGAATTTACTGGGGTGACACTGATAAATAAAATTATACAACTTTCAGGAACTGACACCTCCAACTGACTTTTCCCAGATGAAAAATAATTACCAAAATGTGGTTCCAAGACTTCTGGTGGACTCAAAATCCCTTCACAAGGTTCATGAGATCAAAACCACATTTATATAATACCAGGGTGCTTTTTACACATTTTGCTCTTTTTCTCTCATAAATGTGTGATTTTCCATAGGCTTCTTGACATGGTATCATATCAGACTATATGTAGAAGCAAACATGAAGATCCAACTGTCTTCTGTAAATCAGATACTTTAAAAAATTGAAAAAAAATTAAAAGAAAAGATCATTCTTATTACTAAACAGATTTTCTATAGAAATACACTAATTTTAATCAAAATATTTAAGATAACACATAATGAGTTTATAATTACTTTAAATAAATTAAATATTTTAATTCACTTTCTAATATAGTAAATATCAGCGTATCTTGCCACATAACAAAAGCCATTCTGAGTACCCAACAATATACCTAGACGTCAAAACAAATTCTGTTAAATAAAGGATATGTTCAGTTACATTTTTATGTTGAAATTGTAAATATCTTAGCCCAAATAGCGTTACAGATATGGTCTTTTTTTTCTTCCTTAAAGTTTTTTGTTTGATAAGTAATTTTATAAGGTAAAACTCATACAAAAGTTGTTTCTATGATTCTTTTAATTATTTTAACAATTTTAGATGCTGAAAAATTCTATATCTTTTCAATTTCAATCTTTGTTGTTATACATTATAAATTCCCCAGATTAAAAGTAGGAGTCATTAAAATATTCTCTCGCCAATTTCATAAAGAACAAAACACAATTCAAAAATTTATAAATTAAACATATATTTCTAATCTGCCCTTTTTACTTTGGTAGGATAAGTTTAAATACTTTTGTTAAGATTTGGTTTCATTATTTGAGATTTTACTGAAATTTTTTTAAAAGTAACATTTTTGGTACTGCAATAATTGAGTAATGTAATCACAAATTCTAAACTGACTTTGAACTAAATTTCAACCAAAATTTCTACAACTCACTGATAAAGTTCATTTAATATTAGGAAAGAAAATTGAGATTTAGATAAAATTAGTTCTTTTAAATACTAAAATACTTTTTAAGTTTTGATTAATGGGCAGCAAAGGGACAAAGAACATATGCAATATTTTCAAAGTTTTGTTAAATTCAATCTCAGTTATATTACAAATACTTTGAAGTTCAGATACCCTTTGAATATATATTTGCACTTTTGACAATTATAGATTCTATTTGAATTGGTAGAATATTGCAGTTTGTTTTGATGCACTTACAAATTATGTATACACCACACCAAATTGCAAACATATTTTGTTTTTTACTATTTTTATATAGTAAGAATATTTTTTTCTATGGCACTGAGCTCCATCAAAATATGTACTTTTATTAGCATCACAAAAGCAAGTTATTTTATCTTCAATGCTTAACTTTTAACTGAATTTATAATAGCATTCACAATATTGCTAGATGTTTTATTTCCAGTAGGAAGAGCTTCCAAAAGTTTATTCCATGAAATACAAGAAAAAAAAAGCATCTAATAATTTTATGATAAACTGCATCATGTAACTATTTTAATTAACCTATTTAGCACTGTATTTTATTTTTCTTACAAAAACAAGTTGACATGGAAATGACAAAAATTCAGCTGCAGAAGATTAGTTATGCACCTTCTGCATCTTTATGAAGATTGCATTTTTGTCCCAGGCACAGTGTTCTTAAAACAATGGCTAACTTTTGAACCAGATGCTAACTTGAAAAAATTTGTGTAATCAAGTGTTCAAGTTTTCAAATAGTCAGTGATTTGACTGTGACTGTCATGTGGAATGGTAAATGTCCAAAAAAAAAAAGTGATATAGTTTATATTATACATCAACGTGTACAGGCATGGAAAGTCAGTAACTTTTCATTAAACATGCGCCTCTACTTTTTTTCAGGTTGCTGCTGCTGGAGCAGTTTATTTACAAATTAATAAAAAACATTATAATATCATTAAATGTCTGCATAATTGTACCCCATTCACAAATGATCAAACCACTGCAATAAGAGTCCAAATTACTCTCTTATACTCATTGGCAATACTGCTTGACCTCTATTTCACGAACATATTTTACATGCACCTAACTTCTTCATTTATACTTTTTCACTTGATGCAGCAAACTGACTGATGCACCAACACCAGACAGCTTTCAAGCACTTCGTTTACGACCACACAAGACCAGAAGGAATTACCTCTCTTTGGCCATTCAAAACATGCTGTGTTTTGTCAGCAGAAATACTACATGCTACCCTTGAAAGGAAGATGACTAATTATGGTGTGTTTGAAAAGAGTCAGCAGAAGAGAAAGAAACTATTGTCTTTCATACTTAACCACATTAAAGTGAAAACATTGTTAACTGCACAATTGTTTCACACTTTACTAAATGAGATTATAGAGGAAGGTGAAATTAAAAAAAATGGACATTATAAAACCATCACAAGTCCCTTAATGCAGGTATTTTTGAACAAGAGATTTTGTTCTTTCTCGAGTAGGTGAGAAAGATGTTGAGAGGTGAATTGGTGGTCCAAAGCAAGTGGTTGGCTCTTCCCTGTATGATCACTGGGGATACATGTGGTGTCTGTCTTACTGCCCACCAGTCTCTTAGGGCCTTGCCTTCACCCCATGGCTGAAGCTGGCTGATGCCTACCACCTACATTTGAGCCATAGGAGGAAAAGGAAAGAAAGTGCATGACAAACTCTTTCCCTTTAGGAGGTAATACAAGCTATGCACATCATTTCTGCTTGAAAGAATATGAGTATAGTCATGGACACCCTTAGCTGCAAGAAAGATTAAGGAATAGAGGCTAGAAAGTGTTGTGGGGAAACACTCACAAAGTCAGAACTTAAAACCAAGACTGTGCCAATTATATGAATGACATTATCAAAAGAAAGGAAGGAGAGTCCTCATCAGACAGGCCTCAGAACTACATTAGATTAAATATTTTATTGGGCATATGCATTATTATGCCCAAGGCCCCCTACAATATTTTCTTGAGGTTTAATGCTACAATTAAAAAATAAATCTTTATTTAAAAATGAAAAATTCAAGAGAAATACTAAACCAGGACACCATGACAAGGACAAACTAGGACAATTCTGCAAAAACTTGAATATGTGGTCTCCCTAACTACTACTGATTGATAGGAGAAAAAATTTACACTTATTTGGCACCTAATACATAAATGGACTGTGCTGATTACTTTAAATCTGCAGTTTACATTTCTTTTCAATCATCCAAGCCTCTTAGTATTATTAGCCTCAATTTCTATATGAATAGAGTGAAAAGATTTGCAACCTTCTCAAAGGCCATGTAATCCATAGAATATTCATCTCCAAATCATGCTCTTTCCACCAGACCAAACTCTCAATTAATGAATGGGTTCTAAATAGAGGCTTATCAGAAGATTGAAGTGTATTATAGAATTATTTCATGCTTTACAATAATTTTCCCCATAGGGACAATGTTGCTTTTTATTTTTCCTTTGAGTAACCTTAGTGAATGTTTTATTCCTTTTAATATTAAAGTCCCAGTGATCCAGAAATGTATCTTTATTTTTTGATGTATACTGAGAAAATCTTCATGCAGCAATGCACATAGAAAACTTATCAGGATAGTACTCATCTTTGGACTAAATTCTGCCCACTGTTTCTAATATTATCTACTTAGATCTTAAACAATGATTGAAATTTATTATTAGTAATGGTAATTCAGTTATTCATATGTCCATTTTCATTATAGCAAATGGGTAAAAAAAAATAGCTCATTTGAGGAACTACTTTCTTTTCATAGGATGGTATGGTGATACAAGAACACAACACCTATTACTAATCATTACATCATTTTGATTGTTTTCATCCTTCCCTCATCTCCATCCATGTAGCCTATAACTAAGTTCAAAGTCTTCTCATCTATGGCCTAGAATAGGGGGAGTAAACTCCCAGCCTGTTTTCTCATTTAAAACTTCAGCTCTCTAAAATGTGTTTTATAAACTGTAGCCATACTGCTCTTTACAAAATGGAAATCTGTTCACAACCCTCCTCCTCTGAGTGTTTCTTGGATCCCTTTGCCAAGCTTCATAGGCTCTTCTCCATATGCCTTCTGCCCCAGCCACACTGTGCTGCTTACACATATTCCTCCAAGTATGTGTCCTTAATCTGGAACACTCATCTCCTTCTCAGTGATGTCATCTGGAAAATTCCTACTCATTTTTCAAGTCTTACCTTCAACATTTCTCTTTCTGAGAAATCTTCTCCCCTTTTTCAGTTGCTCTGACAGAATGAGGTCCTTTTCCATTCATATTTGCCTAGCAGACTGTGCTTCTCCATCATAGGGCTGTTCACCTTGAATTGCAATTATTATCACTAACAATTACAGAGTTTTATTTAATTCCAAACGCCATGCTAAGTATTGTATGTAATTGCATATGTTGGGTTATTTAATCCTCACACTAACCCAATGAGGTATGTTCTTTTAGTGTTCCCCATTTTACAGATGAAGAGTGGGCTCCAGGGAAGCTGAGGGATCTGCCCAGAGTTAAATGATTTGTCAATCAAGCCCAGAAAGAAATGAAAGTCAGTGTACTTAAAGTTGTGTTTTGAACTATTATGTAGTTCTGCCTGCTTTATCAGACCGTGAGTTCTTGAGAACAAGGACAATGTAATATTTCTAATTAGCCTCTAGCCTAGTAGAGTGCATAGCGTACAATACTTCCTTAATGAATACTTGTTGAACAAATAAATAAAATGCTTATCAAATCATGGTAAAACATGTTTTTAAAATAATAACTGGGAAACAAAATCACTTAATTAAAATAAATTTTATTATGATAAATGTCATATCACTTAGATTTATTTGATTCTCTGACTGCTTTACTTAAACATTCTATTAAGGGAGTTGTATTCTGAAAATTCTGGTTTTTATGCACAAAGCTTGTGAACGCAAAGTATTAGGTGATTATTTATTCTGACAGAATTATCAAGGTGAGGGGATCCTGTGCCAGCTTGCTACTCGATGCTTCACACTTTCGCATTCCCACTTATGAATGGTATCAGAAATACTTGAGTAGAAGACTGAGTTTCCTTTTAATGATGTTTTATGTAACTGATGGTCTTGACCAGCAATTCCCAACCTTTTTCATCCCATGACACACATAAACTAATTACTAAAATTCTGTGGCATACCAAAAATATATTCTATTATTGCCAATCTTAGAAAAAAATAAGTATAATTTTGATTTATTCACACCAGATAGCTACGTTGTGTTGACTGTTGTCACATTTTTATTTGATAATCTAAGGGTAAAGAGGTCAGTGCACAACTAAACAGTCAGGTATTACATGGTTTAAAATTTTTTGTGGCACACCAATGTGCCATAGCACACTGGTTGAAAATCACTGGTCTAGAAACAGTAAGACAAAAACAACTGAAACACAAATGCTGTTTTCACATCTTGATTTTTAAAAAATTCTTCAACTATATTTTTTATTTTATTATTTATTTCTTTGAAAACAACACATTTTATTATCTCTGAAGTCACATGTGTTATTTACATAATGAGAAGAGTTAGTATTAACAATTATATCCAGAGCTGAAAAGTTTTCCAAATCCTGTTTGGTACAGATTGAACTTGAGTATATTCAAACATGCTTTTTTAGTGTTCAAAGAACCTACTTTATAAGCAGGCACTTTAGAGGGATTCCAATGGTCCTCACCTCAAGGAGCTTTTCAACTACTGACTAGTAACAAGTGTTTTCGGAGATATATTTTTTGTGCAAAATATAATGTTAAGGTCAGAATTTTTGGAAAATACTGAGGAAGGAATGATAAATTCTGATAAAGGAAAAATCTCTGTACTGGGAGGCATCTGATCTAGGAACTGAAAATGTAAGATTTAGTAGGTGGGGGACAGGTGGGAAGAGCACACTAAAAGAACTCCACCCATAATGGCAGAGAAGGGAGAAAGTTCAAGGTAAATTTGGGACATGGAGAGAAACAAAAGTGGAATTAGAGTGTAGGTGAAATGTCAAGAAATTTGATAGAAAAAGTACAGGCATTTAAGTTAATGAAGATGAATGTGGGGGAAGAAATTTGACAAATTAGTTTTATATTCTGGGGAAATTCAGACTTTTTAAAATGTTTTATAATTTTATATATATACATATAGTTATTGAGAGGTAACATACATGGTATATAAAATTTATTTTCAGGGGTTGAAAATAAATTTCAGGGGTTGATATAGGGGATCTCACCTATAAGTGGAACCTAATCAACAAAACAAACAAGCAAGAAAAATATAACCATGAACACTGAAAGAAAAAACAAACCTTGAGTAATGAGAGGGGAGATGGGAGAGGCGTAATGGGAAAAAGAAGGGAAAGGGCCAAGTCAAGGAACATGTATAGAGGACCCATGGACAAAGCCAAAGTGGGAAGATTAAGGGTGGGAGGTAGGGGTGGGTGGGGCAGGGGGAAGTGGTGATGGGAAAATGGAGACAAATGTATTTGAACAATTGAAAATAATTTTTAAAATTTATCTTTTTAAAATAGTGTAATTAAATAAATACTCATCATTAACTGTTATTGTTAAACCTGAATATTTGCATAAGATTTTTCAGTATTATTTAAGCATGGCAGGGATCAATGTACTACCATAAAATATAAGGTACACTGTTTGAAATACTTTGAGTAGCAGATTTTCAAAGATCAACTTCATCTTTTTATTCTTACAGAATCATAACATTGCAACCCGTGTGATTGTGTAACTGAAAGTTGCCTTAGTTTAGTTTGTATTTGCATAAAAATAATACAAAATAACTTGCTGTTTGGCTTTTTGTTGTTGTTGTTATTGTTATATATTTGAAGTGTTAGAAAGGCCAAACATAAATCATTATAAAAGTTGGTCATATAATTTTTTGGAAACTTAGTAAATGGGAAATTATTTTCATAAAATGTATTATTTTGAAAGACAGAATAAATTAAAGTGTCATTTCTCTTCACCCTGGTAAATTTTGATCCTTCAGCCTTTGCCATTGCAACCTTCCTCCATTCGCCCATCCCCCGTGTCATCTCCCCCGTGCACACCACTTGGCTGTGAGCTACCAGAACCATTATCGCGAGTAGACTGAGCTCCCAATGGTGGTAACAAAATCAACCAGGTGATTACAAGATAGAGCAAAGAGAGATTGACCAGCACAGTGTTATCCAGTATGTTAGCTACTGGTCACATGTGGCTATATAAATTTAAATAATTTAAAATTACAGAAATGAAAAAGTCAGTTCCTTAGTTGCACTAATCACATTTTAAGTGCTCGTACCCAGAACTATCAGATAGCACAGATTTATAGAACATATCCGTCATTGCAGAAAGTTCTATTGGGCAATTCTAGACCTGACTATAGTACTACATTGTTAATGTTTCATCAATTATTTATTCTCTCTGGGCCTCATTCTCTCATTTTTCTTTATATAATATTATGATAAAAATAGTAGCACTGTCCTTGTTTACCTAACAGTCCATACACAGAAATGTTAGCTAAAACTTTTTTCTTAACATTGTGGTAAAAATTACTATAAAGTGTCACATGTCCTTGGGTCATTTTGGGGGGTTCATGAGCTTGACAGGAGGCATTGAATGCGGCACCAACTTCCTTTTAGATCTGTATCATTATATCCTATATGGAACATTTTTGATGCTATTATATGCAGGGGACCAATATTATTTGATATTGTGCTTTTTTTCATTCTTCCATTGGGAAGGGAGAGCATTTTTGCTAAATTGTGAATTCATATTAACATTAAATAAATCTCCTGAAAAATGGCCAGAATATGACTCTAACTTTAATTGTTGAAAAGTGTTGATAACCGTTCTTTGAATAGAACTTCATCTACACCAATTATGATCCAAAAGACTGAATTAACATAAAACCTAATGTGTTTCTTTCAGTAGTGTTTACAGAAGTCTTTGCTTCATGACATGTACATTTAGGTGAAATACTTCACTTGAAAGCTTGTTAGGCAGAATGCCACTAACAAAGGTCATATGCAAATGACTGCTGCAATATCTTTAGCAACACAAAACATTCAATTATATAATTTTTTGCCTTGCTGTGAATTCATACCTTTTTTCTCCACACAATGACATTTTATATATTTTCCATAACATATGTGACTAAGCAGCACAGATATTGGGATCAAATTACCAATTTAGGCATTTTGATATTGTGGATAGGGAGGATTCGGCAGTTCCTCTGCTTGACTGAAGGAGGCTGGTCAAGTAGTATTTATTCAGTGGCTAGAACACCCCACAGAAACCAAAAGTACTGTCCATGACAGGGCATAAGGAAGCAAATGAGGGTGCAGGCTCACATGGTCTTATGGCTTATAAGGGGTCAGGATATGTGAATTTAAGAGACCATCAAGGTATATATATTCAGGTTATATTTCTGCTCAACATTCATTCATGTACTCCTTCAAAGACAGTTTTAATGAAGGAAAATATAATAAAATGGACTTTTGCAATTTAAAGGAACCATTTAGACTTTCTTAAGATCTCATTCTGAAAACCTGTTTTCTGCCCAATTTTATGCTAGGAACTTTTGAGCTATTGTACTTGCAGATGCAATACTACTGAACTTTGAAATTATGTTGAAGTTTGAGTTTAATTGATTTTTATAATATTGCATGTGCTCTTTTAGCACCTCAAAAGATAGATTTCAACATCTTTGTTATCACAGTTTTCTCATTTTTTTTTGTTCTAATAAAGTGCGGGATGCAAACTAGAGGCCCAAGTCAAAAATTTTTGAGCAATACACATGTATCAGGCAAGCAACTCTAATTGCTCTATTAACATGGCACCATTTCTTGAATCCTTACAATCCCCTAGAATGCAAGGGATGAGTGATCACCAATGAGCATATTATTGCTGTTGTTATTAATAACTGTTATTACTCTGAGGTTTAGAGAGATTAACTGATGCACTTAACACAGCTTCTCATGGGTGTCATTAGTCAAGAATTCCTGCATTCTGTGGCCAATATTATCTCTCCTATCACACATTAGGCAATACATTTTGATGTTCATACAGTTTATAAATTTATAGTAGTCATTTAATCAAATATAACTTTCATTTTGAAAATGATATGCTGTTAAAATTTATCCAGACAACTGGAAATTATCATGAAATGGATGTGAGTCTCTCTTCTATACATTAGCTTCAGAGTTAGCAGTAGCTGGATGATTTCATCCATTTCTTCCATCACATAAATGCTACTAATTCTAAAATTTGCAAGTTTCAGTCATACTTGGTATAGCCAATTTTCTACTGTGCACAACCATCTCAATATATTGCTATTACTCACTGATATGATTGACCAGTTTGGCTCAGTTGATTGGGTATTGTCCGGCAAAGCAGAAAGTCGCCAGTTGGATTCCTGATCAGGGCACAAAACTGAGTTGAGGTTGAGTCCCCAGTTAGAATGCATATGAGAGGCAACCAATTGATGTTCTCTCTCATATCAATGCTTCTCTCCCTCCCTTCTCTCTCTAAAAATAAATAAGTAAAATCTTTAAAAAGAAACATAGCTTCTTTTCTTTCTCCTGTGATCTTCTCATCAATTAATGATGTTCCACTGGACTTTCAATTGAGAACTCTTGGTGCTCTGTGGGACATCCTCTGTTGCTCAACATGAAAAGTAGCATACTGTAGTAAAAATTGCAATACAACAGGAATTAATAGATCTGGACTTTGTGCCAATTGATAATGGATTCAAATTCTGAGAGTATCTTTAACTAAGTGCATACTCTTTCTTGTTTTGGGCCTCAGATTTCTTTTTCTAAGGTGGAGATGACAAACCTTACCTGAAGAGTCCGATGTAAATAATAACTATGAACAATCAATGTCAAATTCTTGGCACTTTAATAGTGTTGGGGAGAGAGTAAATGTTCTTAAAATTGTGTGTGACCTAAAGCAAGATACATTTGAGCTGCATCTTGGAGGTTACATTCTTTGGTCACCACTATGACCTCATGAAAAGTCTTTTTAGGAGAAATATTTTCCATTCTTATGGGGTTGTCTTATGACACAGTAAGTAAGAGATTTACTTTGGTAAGTGCAAAGGATGTAGGGGCACAGATGCTAAATTTTAAATTTTTTTAAAAAAGATTTTATTCATTTATTCTTAGAGATAGGTGAAGAGAAGGAGAAAGAGAGGGAGAGAAACATCAGTGTGTGGTTGCCTCTCATCTGTCTCCTACTGGGGACCTGACCCACAACCCAGGCATGTGCACTGATTGGGAATAAAACTGACAACCCTTTGGTTCGTGGGCCAGCACTCAATCCACTGAACCACATAAGCCAGGGCTAGATGTTATAGTTTAAACTGGAAAGATAGGGAGAGGCCAGATTATAAAGTCTCTTCTATAGCAAACTCAGGATTTTGGATTATAGAGAACCAGTGAAAGTGTATAAGCAGAGAAGAAGCATAAAAAAGCTTTGTGCATCTGTGTGTGTGTGTGTGTGTGTGTGTGTGTGTGTGTGTGTGTGTGTGTGTGTGTGTGTGTTTGGTTCAGAATGAACTATTTTTGACTCAAATTCCAGATAGAAAATGCTCTGGATTACCAAGAACTAAGAAAAAAAAAGGCTGCATTCACTAGGATGTGTAGAATTTGCAAACAAATTAATCAATTATTTTAAGGACAAAGCTGTTATGACCTTTTCAAAAATTATTGTTATTGCTGTTTTAGGTTAGTAATTTAATTTGGCCTCTTTAAAAGGTTCTGGGAGAAAATGAGAACATGATGGCCTTCCCATTACTGATGGAATCCCAGTCAAATAAATGTTATCACCTGGAACATCCTTAATTAAACTTCTTTATTATTTATTCTGCTGCAATTGGAGTGAGAATGTTTATATCCAGGGAGTTCTTTGCACAGGTAAAGTCACTGAGGAATCTAACAACTTTATCAGTAAAGCATTCTTTGGCGTTAAAAATGAGCTGAACATACTGACTTTTTTAAACAATGGAATAGGAGACACATGAGTAAGAAAAAAGTAAAATAACTAAATGAGAGATTGTATGTTCAATTATGAAAATATGATTCCCTTTTATTATATCACTTGTGTAGCCTTTTCCCATTTTATCCTACCTCTTGCACTAATTAATATTTTGATGTTCTTGCATGTGAAAATTGATAGTAATTCCTGTTTTGAGCATGTTTGGTCATTCAGCTGAAAGTGTTTGTTGAATTAACACTGGTTAAACAAACTTTATCAAAAGTCATATTTACTTGCATGCTAGTGCCTTCCACACAGAGGTAAATGTAAACTTCTCATTGGGACAGTCAAGTGACCAACACCCTACCTCCTGACACAACTCTGTTACCTACAAATGCACACCACAGAGGTTTAGCCATGCATCAGGTGGTTTTATTTTTTAACATGTGTGAGCTTGCAACTGTTACTCTCTTTTCCTTATGTTCCTCCTATACTCTTTGCCTGGTGAACTCATCATACAAAGCTCTGCTTTAACTCTCAAACATCTTTTCCAGTTTTTAAGTCATTATTACAATTGACTCTGCTGTTGGTGTAGTTTTGGTTGTTTAGTTGAGTAATATAATCTGATAGACCACATGATAGGACACACAATAAGTCTCAAAAAATTCAAGAAAATTGAAATAATAACAAGCACTTTCTTGGGCCTCAAGGGCTTGAAACTAGGAAATATCTCAAAAACATTCAAACTCATGGAGACTGAATAACATGCTATTAAAGAGTGAATGGGTCAATAATGAGACAAAAGAAAAAATAAAAAAGTGTTTGGAAACAAATGAAAATGAACACACAACAGTCCAAAACCTATGGGACATAGCAAAGGCAGTCCTGAGAGAAGTTCATAGCAATACAGGCCTACCTAAAAATGATAGAAACATTTCAAATAAACGGCCTAACCATACATCTACAAGAACTGGAGAAACAACAATAAACGAAGCCCAGAGCGAGTAGAAGGAAAGAAATAATCAAGGTCAGAGCAAAACTGAATGACATAGAGATTAAAAGAACAATTCAAAGGATCAGCAAAACCAGGAGCTGCTTCTTTGAAAAGATAAACAAAATCAACAAGCCTTTAAGCAGACTCATCAAGAAAAAAAGGGAGAGGACCCAAATAAATAATATCAGAAATGAAAGAGGAGAAATAACAACTGATATCACAGAAATACAAAGGATTGTAAGAAATTGCTATGAGCAATTATATGCCAAGAAATTTGAAAACCTGGGTGAAATGGACAAATTTCAGGAAAAATATAACAGTCCAACACTGAATGAAGAAGAAGCAGAAAGCCTGAACAGACTGATAACAGCTGGTGAAATTAAAGCAGCAATCAAAAAACTCCCAGCACACAAAAGCCCTGGATCAGATGGTTTCACAGGAGAATTTTACAAAGCATTTAAGAAGAACTAACCCCTGTCCTTCTCAGACTATTCCAAAAAATCCAAGAAGAGGGAAGACTCCCAAATGCTTTTTATGACGCTAGCATAATACTAATCCCAAAACCAGAAAAGACACAAAAAGAAAGAAAACTACAGGCCAATATCGCTGATGAACATAGAAGCTAAAATCTTCAACAAAATATTGACAAACTGCCTCCAGGAATACATTAACAAGATCATCCACCATGATCAAGTGGGATTTATCCAAGGGATGCAAGGATGGTTCAATATTGGTCTCAAATCAATAAATGTAATACATCACATAAACAAAAGGAAAGACAAAAATCACTTGATCATATCAATAGATGCAAAACAAGCATTTTATAAGGTAAGGCATCCATTTATGATAAAAACACTCAGCAAAGTGGGAATAAAGGGGGCATATCTCAACAAAATAAAGGCCATATATGAAAGACCTACAGCTAACACCATAGTCAAAGGGCAAAAATGAAAAGATTTGCCAATAAGATTGGAAACAAGACAAGGATATCCTCTTTCACCACTTCTATTCAATAAAGCATTGGAAGTCCTACCCATAGCAGTCAGACAAGAAAAAAAAAAATAAAAGGCATCCAAATTGGAAATGAGGAAATAAAACTGTCATTGTTTGTAGATGA
Organism: Pteronotus mesoamericanus; assembly: GCF_021234165.1. NCBI lineage: Eukaryota > Metazoa > Chordata > Mammalia > Chiroptera > Mormoopidae > Pteronotus > Pteronotus mesoamericanus. Next base: position 14,551,990 of record NW_026555135.1, on the reverse strand, counting down.
CAAATAGTGTACCTAGAAAATTCCATAGACTCCACCAAAAAACTACTCGAGCTAATAAGTGAATTTGGCCAAACAGTGGGATACAAAGTCAATATTGAGAAATTGAAGGCATTTTTGTACAACAACAATGAAATATCAGAATCAGAGATCAGGAAAAGATCCCATTTGCTATAGCAACAAGAAAAATAAAGTACCTAGGAATAAACTTAACCAAGGAGGTAAAAGCCCTGTACTCAGAAAACTACACAACACTGAAGAAATTAAGGAAGACACAAATAAAAGGAAGCATATACCATGTTCATGGATTGGAAGAATTAACTTTATCAAAATGCCCATACTACCCAACGCAATGTATAGATTCAATGCAATCCCTATTAAAATATCAATGACATATTTCACAGATATAGAACAAACATTTCAAAAATGGAAATGGAAACATAAACAACCCCGAATAGCTGCAGCAATTTTGAGAAAGAACAACAAGAAGGAAGGATCCCAATACCTAATATCAAACTATATTACAAGGTCACTGTAGTCAAAACAGTCTAGTACTGGCATAAGAACAGACACATAGATCAATGGAAGAGGATAGGGAGCCCAGAAATATGGGTATGTCTCTATGGGTAATTAATATTCAATAAAGGAGGCAGAAGCATAAAATGGAGTAAAAAGAGCCTCTTCAACAAATGATGTTGGGAGAGCTAGATGGCTACATGCAAAAAAAATGAAATTCCACCCCCAACTTACACCATACACAAAAAAACCCTCGAGATGGAAAAAAGACTTAAATATAATATATTGCAACATCATACAACTCCTAGAAGAGAACATAAACATGAAACTCTCAGATGGTCCATGGAACAATATTTTCACCGATGTGTCCCCTAGAGCAAGGGACATAAAGGAGAGAATGAACAAATGGGATTTCATCAAAATAAAAACTTCTGCACGGCTAAAGAAAATATCAGAAAAATGAAAAAGGAACTAACTGTATGGGAAAATATATTTGCCAGTGATGCCCCAGAAAAGGGTTTGATCTCCAAAATATATAAAGAACTCACAGGACTCCACTCCAGGAAGACAAACATTCCAATTAAAAAATGGGCAAAGGACCTGAACAGACGCTTCTCCAAGGAGGACATACAGAGGGCCCAGAGACATATGAAAGGATGCTCTGTATCACTAGCCATCAGAGAAATGCAAATTAAAACCACAATGAGATACCACTTCACACGGGTCAGAATGGCCATCATAAACAAATCAACAAACAAGTGCTGGCTAGGCTGTGGAGAAAAGGGAACCCTAGTGCACTGTTGGTGGGAATGCAGACTGGTGCAGCCACTGTGGAAAACAGTTTGGAATTTCCTCAAAAAACTAAAAATGGAACTGCCTTTTGACCCAGCAATTCCACTGCTGGGATTATACCCTAAAAAAAAAAAGAGGGAAAAAGGATTATAATAATCCATCTGTAATGCAGAGAAAGGTCTGCTTTTACTGGTTAGAGGTGATGATCACCAGGGCTTCTCTCCTATTACTGAAAATACTTATTCAGAGCCAAGAAAAAGTAGTGAATAAATATTTTACTACAGATAAAACACCGCACTCCTATTGCTTTCCCCCAACTACCAATAAAAATATCAATAATTTGCTTGTAGGAAGATTTTTTGGAAACAATTGTAATTTTATGGTCTAAGCTTTGGAGCTAGAACCAGAAAAATTATACTGTAGCCCTTGACTTTCGAGTGTGATCAGCAGAAATCTTGACCCCCTGAAAATGCCTCAGAGGTGACTGGGAGAGTGGAAGGAGGAGGCCAAAAGGATAGGGAGAGAAAAAGGAGGGGGTCTTGGCAACCCAGTGCCAACTCAGCCAGAGCAGTCCCACTGTTACCTGTGTTACATATTGGCCTTCTGCATAAGATTCCCTTTAAAAAAAAAGAAAACTGAGGCTTTTATCTTTAAAAAAATTGAAAGTTACTATTTTAAACATTCCGACTTCCCATATTAGTGGTTCAAAGCATTAGGAACTTTATTCCCCAATTCCTGAATCCGGCATTGGTATTCAAAGCAGTTTGCACCATGTCCAGGTTTCTTTAATTAACTCTCAGGGTGGTTCACTAAAGACAGATGGCTACAGTTTCAGTGCTGTGGTTAAGGATGGCATGCTGATTCCAGTTCACACAATTCTAACAATGACAAGAAACAAAATTTTACCTGCGACTGTAAAAATGAAACATTAGTAATTTTTTCCCATCTTTTACACATTCAGGGAAAGCATGCTGTTTCTTTGTTAACTTAGGTATAGCCCAGGTGGGCAGGGAGTCCAAGTCTAGAACAAGTCAAAAAGTTCCTAGAGGCTTTAACTACTATTTGGAGCAAACATTTTTTTTCTTGTCCATTCTGTCCCCTCTGCCTGCCCAATTAATATGCACACACCTTTTGTATTTTTTTATTATTGATGTTAAGAATAGGCATATATACAAAAGAAAACATGAAATAAAAAATTGTTATCACTTTCTGATTTTATGCAAAATGTTAGGTCTCAAAGGAATAAAGTTAATGATGGAAATCATTCAAAGAGCAGAATAAAAGGGAAAATAAAATTTGGAACTGAGGGATATAATACAAAAAAAATTAACAAAGGTAAGTACAAATAAAATGTAGAGGGAATGAAAAGAAAGAATGATTGCTTGTAGTTGGGCAAGCCAGGGGAAATAAAACATGGCCACCTTCCCATGTTATTTCTGAAATGACATTATTCTGTGCCCAACTAAACATCAAGCCTGAGATCAGCTTGCTTTCCTCCTCTTCTTACTCCCTGAGTTGATGATTGATGTACAGGTCCCTATGTATGAGCAATCTCTGGCCACTATGATTAGGGTTTTATAATATATATGCAATGGGTAAGGCATCACACACCCATTAAAATCTAGGTGCTTTCATTTTTTTTTAATTAATTTATTTACTTTTTAAATACATTTGTCTCTGCCTTCCCCCCACCTCTTTCCCTTGCCCCCTCCCACCTTCCCTCCCTCAGCTCTTCCCCTTTGGTTTTGTCCATGAGTCCTTGCTATATGTTCCTTGACTTTCCCCTTCCCTTCCCTTTCCCTGCCCCCCCTTCCCTCTTGTCTCTGTTGATTTCTTTTCCTTTCAGTGTTGCTGGTCATATTTTCCTTGCTTCTTTGCATTGTTGGTTAGGTTCCACTTATAGGTGAGATCATATGGTATTTGTCTTTCGCCCCCTGGCTTATTTCGCTTAGCATGATGCTCTCCAGTTCCATCCATGCTGTCGCAAAGTTTAGTAGTACTTTTTTTCTTTCTGCTGCGTAGTATTCCATTGTGTATATGTACCATGATGTTTTGATCCAATCATCTACTGATGGGCATTTAGGTTGCTTCCAACACTTGGCTATTGTAAATTGTGCTGCTATGAACATTGGGGTGCATAGGTTCTTTTGTATTGGTGTTTTGGTGTTCTCAGGGTAGAGTCCCAGCAGGGGAATCACTGGATCAAAAGGCAGTTCCATTTTCAGCATTCTGAGGAAATTCCACACTGCTTTCCATAGTGGCTGCACCAGTCTGCATTCCCACCAACAGTGGACTAGGGTTCCCTTTTCTCCACAGCCTCGCCAGTACCTGTTGTTTGTGGATCTATTTATGATGGCCATTCTGACCGGTGTGAGGTGGTACCTCATGGTGGTTTTGATCTGCATTTCTCTGATGGCTAGTGATGCAGAGCATCCTTTCAAATATCTCTGGGCCCTCTGTATCTCCTCCTTGGAAAAGCATCTGCCCAGGTCCTTTGCCCATTTTTTGATTGGATTGTTTGTCTTCTTGGAGTAAAGTCGAGTGAGTTCTTTGTATATCTTAGAGATCAAACCTCTATCTGATGTATCATTAGCAAATATATTTTCCCAAATGGTTGGCTCCCTTTTCATTTTGCTGATGTTTTCTTTAGCCGTGCAGAAGCTTCTTATAAAATCTAGGTGCTTTCAGAGGGAACTTCCCTTCTTCCATCCATGAACTCACATTCTTTCCACTGTTTTCCACTCATAGTTGTGATTTTCTAATTTTGTTCTCCTTTAGCTCTGAGTTTCTTTTATCAATCTAATCATCACACTGTATTGTAACTGCTGGTTTACTACATCTCTTCCATTACTGTAAACACTATGAAGGAAATATTTTGCTTGGTTTCCAATACCTCCCCAGTATGTATCCCAGTTCTGGAAATATAGTAGGTATACTAAACAAATATTTATTAAATAAATTTTTCCATGCAAAATATAATCATGAATATTATCCTCTATTCCCACCTTGCTGAGTGTTTTTAATCATAAATGGGTGCTGGATTTTATCAAATGCTTTTTCAGCATCTATTGATATGATCATGTTATTTTTGTCCTTCATTTTGTTTATGTGGTGTATTATGTTTACTGATTTGCAAATATTGTACTATCCTTGCACCCCTGGGGTGAATCTCACTTGATCATGGTGTATGCTCTTTTTAATGTATTGGTAAATCTGGATTACAAATATTTTGTTTAGGATTTTAGCGTCTATATTCATTAGAGATATTGGCCTGTAGTTTTCTTTTTTTGTTGTGTCTTTACCTGATTTTGGAATTAAGATGATATTGGCCTCATAAAAAGAGTTAAGGGCTCTTCCGACTTCTTGACTTTTTTGGAATAGATTGAGAAGGATAGAAATTAGTTCATCTTTAAATGCTTGGTAAAATCCCTATTTGAAGAAGCGTCTTAAGTAATTGAACAGACCGATGACTGGGCCTGAGGCACTGTAACATGGACAGTTTATGAAGTACCAGTTAGTGATTATAAGATACCAAATGTAAAAGAAGGCACCAACTTTTAATTTAAAGACATTTAAGGCTGAACTCAAGAATACATTTAAAATACCATATATTATTTTTAATAAAAAGTTGAATAAAGTTTTTAATAAAAGTTTAAATGTTAATTATTTATTGGTGACCTTTCTGAATCACCCATTTGGAAGGCTTGTCTCTAAGGCAACTTAAAAGAATCTCAAAGAATATGTTTTTCCAAATAAAACAGATTTGTAAAAAGGTCATCTACATGATTTAGAGACGTGCAGGTCAGGAAAGTAGATAAGTAATTGCAAATTAAATGTTAATAGTTTGGTAGTCTTTAACAAAAGCCTTTTCGGCATTTTGGCAACATCAGGTTTTAAAGACTTTTTATCTACTAAATCAACAGGACACTGACACTTCCATATAACACTGTTTTTATTAGAGTGAATTTCAATTTGAAGTAAGCCAATGTGATTTAAAAATATCTGTGACCTCAGAAAATATCTGGAGAATACTAACTATTTATAAACAAATAATCTCATTTATTTATTTATTTATTGTTGACACTGTTATAGATGTCCCCAATTCCCCCCTCTTTGTCACCTTCCACCCAGCCCCCAACCCCTGGCCTTCAGCATATTGTTGTCTATATCCATGGGCTATGCATTCTTTGGCTAATCTCTTCTAGTCCCCTCCACCACCCTCCCCTCTGAGGTCTGTCAGTCTGTTCCATGTATCCATGTCTTTGGTTTTATTTTCTTTGTCAGTTTATTTTGTTCATTAGATTCCACATATGAGTGAGATCATATGATGTTTGTCTTTCTCTGCCTGGTTTATTTTGCTTAGCATAATCTCTAGGTCTATCCTTGCTGTTGCAAGGGGTAAGAGTTCCTTATTTTTTATAGCTGCATAGTATTTCATTGCGTAAAAGTACCACACCTTTTTCTGTCAACTCAGCTACTGATTGGTACTTGGGCTTTTTCAAGATCTTGGCTATTGTAAATAATGCTACTATGAACACAGGGGTGAATATATTCAACAAAGACTCATTTTTAAAATCACTATAATATCATACCTAAATATAATATCACTTAAGATGTTGTTACATATATACCTATTTCTCTCTCTTTTTAGAATCATCCTGGATATACAGATATAAAACCTGCTTCTTATTATTTATATATTGATACTAATTTCCATTACTAATAGACATTGTACTAATAGAACAATAATAATAATAGCTAAGCAAGTCTAGTGCTGAGTATATGCAAAGAACTATGCTTAGTATCACTTATATATCATGAACATTTCCATGTCACTAAGTATATATACTGTATATATACTACATATAGTGTGTATATACTGGAATTTTTAACTTCTGCATAGTATGTCAATATGGTATTGTATGACTATATCATAATTATTACTAGATATTTATGTTATTTCCAAGTATTCTTTGCTATATATGTATACATAAATATTAGATTATTTTTGCGTAGTCAAACCTTTCATGCAGCTTAAAACATTACTTTGAGATAAATTGTTAGAAGTATTATTCCTGAAACAAAGCATTTACATATTCCTTTAAAACATAATGATTTTGCTGTTGTATCAGAAAGGTAGAGAAAAACAGTGATGTTTTGATATGAACAGATGAATTATCATCCAGTAATTTTTTTCCAGTTTACCCTCCCACTAATAGTTCATGATATTTCTTTTCCTACATCCTTGCTGACAATGGTATTATCATGTATCAATCTTTGATGAGGTTAGTTAGCCTTGAAGCCAATCCAGGTGGATTTATTTGATCTAGGATACATTGAATGATTACTCTCTTGATAGGTGGGTTAATATCTTCGAACATCTTAATAGATGGCCCAAGTAATGTGCCCTCACAGTATACCAAATATACTGGGAACCATAAAAAGGGCTCAAAATATTTCAGCATACTTTCCATATGTACACACATAACAAGTGACAATATAAAAAGATATAAGGGCATTTATTCTTCAAATATTATATAATATCATACACAATATAATTTGGGGATAAAAACAACAACAGTAACAAATGCATTTAATCTATTCTTGAGCACAGAATGGCTAAGAATTTACACATTTTTGCTCCTGCTTATTGCTCAACTTGGTCTTCTAGGCATGCTCTAGGTTTCTTCCTTACCTATTTACATTCTACTAATCATTGGGACCTAGATCAAATCCCAGGTCTGCCTTGTAGCTTTCTTGACCTTCCTAATTAGAGTTGACTTTTTTCTTTTGGTTTCCCAATATATATATTGCATCTCTTTCTATGTGTGATTAATTTTAATTTGGTATAGTTCACCATTAATAAGATTATTTCTCCTGTTTTGATGTATATTCCTAAAGGTGTGCCATATATATGTTCACCCGTGAGGTACAACCATAATTCAACATCACAGTGCCTGTCAAAGTATATATACTTTAAAATATTTATTGAATGAATAGATACAGTGTTTATTTTCAGTGCTCATTCTTGTAGCCTATGATATTCTAAAATATTTGGAAAATTATTTTTTCCTTTTTATTGAATTTATTGGGATAACACTGGTTAACAAAATTATACAGGTTTCAGGTGCACAAAACATCTACAAAATATCAACTGTACACCTAAAATAGATAATTATTTTCAGGTAAATATTTTATTTTGTTCTTCAAAAGTACTCAATATATCAGCATTTTCCTCCATTCTATCATTAAAATAATATTCCCCATTTTGATATGCTTGACATAAATTTTCACAGCTAAAATTGATGAAATTATAAACCACATTCTGTCACCTTTTTTTTTTTAGAAAAATCTACCACCATTTCACTTTTTTTATAATTGAAATAGTCCTTATGTCTACTTCCTTTTGTTCTCTACCTTCAAGGATTTAGGAATATCATATGAAATGATATTTGAGGGTCAGCTAATCCAAGTTGTATTTTTCTTTGATAATGTGCCAAATTATTAGTTAATCCTTTACTTCTTTTTGCCTGAGTAAAACAGGCAATCTTTCTTTAGAATGTCTTATTTTCTTTGGGTTTAAAAAACATAGACAGCAGTAAATTTTGAGGAGATGGCAGTTTCTTCTCTGTATCTAACCACTTTATTCAGGTGTTGATATTTTAATTTATTTTATTAAAATATCACTGACCCAAACTAGTATTCCCGGTGTTTTTAAACATAACAGAAATGGGTGAGAATAATGCATATATCACTTATTCAGATAGATTCAGTCCAGATGAACTGGGGAAATTCTCATTTTTCTATTTTGGGGCTTCTCTTGGTCACATTATTTATATTTAATTATAAGACATTTATAGCGCATGCTAGGAAATGATTAATATACTTAATTTCTTATAATTTTGTAATATATTTAAAAATAATTTTTGAGGTCTCATTGACAAACATAGGTTAATTTTTTCAGGTCATATATACTTACTGATAGAGAGGAGATGCTTAAATCACAAAAAAAAAAAAATTAATGAATGTAAATTATGTTGCCAGGCTCATTTTTAGTTTTAAGTAGACCACTAGCGGGAGTGAAAACTTTTCATGATAAATTAGAATGATCTCAGAATTTTGATCTTGTTTTGATTATACATAGGACAATTTGAGACTGAATAAATGAATATTCTAATTGAACTTTTATAATACCAGTATTTAGTTCATGTTAATGCAGTTAAAGGTGAGCGGTAAACTGTATTTGATTGCTTACTTTCCTTAAAGCTTGCTTTACAAAACAACTCTTTTGTTATTTGTTTTATTAATATAAGTAATTAACAGTTACAATATTATTTTAAAAAGATAATTGATCATAAGGGCTAACTGTTAGGTCTTAGTTCTATAAATATATCCGTGGAAGTAGAAATCAAAGCAATAATCCAGAACCAAAGACCTATTGAAGGTAGGGTATAGAGCCTAATTTTTGAGCAACTACTGTGCCATGTATTATCCCAATTTCACATGATGAAATTGAAATTAGAACTGTTTATTTACTTAATCCCCCCTTTTTTGTATAGGGAAAGAGGGTATAAAGTAAGTTTGTCTGACACTTGATCTTACAGTCAGCATCCGATGTTCGTTCCTAAGAAATAAACTCTTGAATGTATATAGCATAGGTACATACCTCTAGTTAACATTTAGGGAAAGAATTTCTCCATCCACAACTCTTCATATCCTTTCACTGTAATCTATGCATCTACAAAGGCACATGCTAGCAAACAGTCTAATTTTAAAATTATGTTGATGTATGTTAAACAGAAACATTAAAAGAAAATTATAGGCCTGCATTTGGGATATTGAATTAAATGTTTGAACTTTGTATTTATTGAGCCATACACAGCTTAGTAGTCATCTGGAGGAGCTCTTCCTGTACGTTTTGGCAGAGACCACACTTAGGTGTCATTTTTTTCACTGTTGGTAGATTCAGAAAACACGTGGTGACCAAACACTTGAGTGAATTGATGGATGTTTTTAAATGCTTTAGATTTTTTTGTGTGTTACATGTCACTAAGTCAGCTCTGAGTCCTGGAAGCCCTGAGAATGAGTGATGTCCACACTGTCCTCGCCTCAGTAACCCTGCTCGGCTCCTGTAGACCCATGCCTATGGCTTCTTCTATGGAGTCAACCCATCTAATATCTGGTCTTCCTCTTTTCCTGCTGCCTTTTATTTTTTTCTCTCAGCATTATTGTCTTTTCCAAAGAACCCTGTTTTCTCATGATGTGTTTGAAGTAGGACGGCTTCAGTTTTGTCATTTTTGCCTCCAACAGTGTCTCAGGCTTAATGTGCTCTAGGGCCCATCTGTTCATCTTTCTGGTGGTTCAGGGTCTCCACAGACCTCTTCTCCACCACTGCCCAACTTGAATCACAGTAAAGTCGCCTTTCTTTAGAAACGTAATATGTGAAATACATTGTGAATATATAGATGGAGCTTGGAGCACTTAATGGATTCATAGCCTCCTCATAATTACACGTTTTTGGTGCTACAGCTGATTGCAGCCCACAGTATGAAATTACTAGTATGGCCTATTCTCATTTCAGAGATGCAGTAACTATGGCCAGGAAGGGAAGTTAGTTGTTTACATATATACAGTTATATATATACATTATATAACTTGTAAGTACCCTACTATAATTAGAATGCAAAATTGCTTAATTTTGGTCTTCCATGTTTTTCCCCCACACTAAAATTTCTTACCATATTTGCTCATGGCCTCTTTGAGAATTGGATAGACTGTGAGCTCAGAAAAATGTGCATGTGTCCATCCATGCAAATGCTTTACATAATCCTAATAGAGTTCAGAGGCTTGTTAGAGGCCACTCATAAGCCCCAGATAATAGCAGTTGTCAAAATGATTATCTTCATGTCTATATTAAAGCCAAGTAGTCTGAGGGTCAGAGTCACAATGGGCTTCCAGAAGCTAGTTCTGAAATCCCAATGATTGGCAGAAGTTTTTAGATCACTTAAAAATTTTTTTCCTTGATTTTTAACAGGAAATACTTGAAATAGTCCTTTATTAGAGGTTTTATTTGAGCTACACACAATGTCTTTGGAGAATGTTTTTAGACTCTAAGCCTCTAAAAATTTTTTAAAAAGGAAAAAATCTAAATCTCACTCTTATTTCACATATACACACACAAACAAAATGAGAAAATGGAGGGTGAAAATCCTCGCTGCTTAACTATGTAGTGTTTTAAAAAGTAAGACCAACTGTTAGCTACAGAAATGACAGGGAAGTTAATAATGTGGCTCATAAATATGGAAGAGCATGATCCTCCTCCAGAGACAGTGCCTACCAATTCGTGTGGATTCTGGTTGCCAGGAGACAAAGTTTGGCCCATTTAAATTAAGTTCAGTGGTCTAACAAATGCCAAATTTATGATAAAATGCTAAGTCTTTTGTGGTAGAACAAAATCTATTTAAAATATGTAGGCCTTTTAAAATATAATCTTTCTAAATAATGACAAATATGTGCAGCTTTCAAACTCAGATTCTTTCTTTTTTTGGGTTAGAATTCACATTGCAAATTCTAAATAATGATGCCTTCTCCCAAATAGTCAAAACAAGCTAACATTGAGGTCTTATTCTACAATACATTCTTGCTGCCAAGAATTCTGAAGGCTTTAACTTTCAATCCTGGGGTATTTGGCTGTGTGCAAAAAACTGCTGGTAGAACTGGGGTAGGGCCAACAGGAGGACAGAGCTTCCTGGGCAACTACTGACTTCCTTCCTTTTGGTACATCTTCAGTCCTCATGCATTCAGCTAAGTTCTTCCAAGTCACTGAGGGGTAAAGAGAACTTCATCCATCATGAGACTGACAATGAATTAGTATGGTATGCATTAAAGCTTTAGCCTTCTGAAAAGAAAGGTTAAAAGAAAGACTACAAGAAATGGATCATATCATTTTAGTGTAAATGGTTTAAATATGTAAATATGAATATTTAAGTGTTAAATATTAAGTAGTTGGAATGTAATTGCTAAATATTTCATTGATTTATCTATTTGAAATAGGAGAGCTAGATTCATTTATTCATTGGAAATATTTTGCTGAGTGACTACCATGGGTAAGAACCATTCTAGGAATGGGATCAACAATGAACAGAGCATGGAGCCAGCTCCTCACATTTTGATGGGTACTAGATTGAGGTCCTTAAAGGAGTAGATTATTCTGTGATGTATATGTTAACCCACAGCTTTATGTTACTTTAGAAAAGCTGTACAAAAGAGCTTGAAAAACTACTGCAAAGGAAAACTATTGATATTTCCGCTCTTCATCCTTCTTCCCCTCCTCCTCTTTCTATTATTACTGTATTGCTTTTGATCTTAACAAAATTAAGAATTTTTATTCTATTAAGAGCAGGTGGTGGTAGCCATAACTAGTGCTCTAAATATTATAATTATCAATTATTCTATCATTTGCAAAATGTAGACATTCTCTTTTTCATAAAAGTCAATCTTTTAAAAGCCATTATAAATCTTATTGAGGAAACCTTGCTTTCTGAATATTTTTTTACCCTTACCCAAATATCAAGACCAATTAAAGGTAATAATCATTTCTTTTTTGTTTTACACAATTTTTGATGAACAATTCAGTAAAAAGCTTTTTAAATTAAATTTTTTGAGGTGACATTGGTTAATAAAATCATATAGGTTTCAAGTGAATAATTCTATGATATACCATCAGTATATTGCATTGTGTGTTTACCACCCAGAATCAAATCTCCTTTCATCACCATATATTTGACACTCTTTACCCTTTAGAATCCTCCACCCCCTTTGCCTCTGGTGATCACCGTACTGTTGTCTGTGACTGAGTGGATGGGTCTTGAGAACATCATGCTAGGTGAAATAAGTCAGACAGAAAAAGTCAATAAAAGGTTTTTTATTTGCCTTTTATTTTTAATTTTGTTATGGGCACTAAGCAGCTTGTTATAATTTTATTTTTTTTTACATTTGAGAAAATGTCTAAGTAATATGTCTAAGAAAAAGGAAATTTAACTCCCTTGTTCTTCTGAGGTGGGTGTTATTGATGTTTTAAAATTCACTATGCAGTTTTTCATACCATGTTTGAAGTAAACCAATAAAATGCAGGTGGGGTATGAATCCTATCTTGGCATTCAGTGAAATAAGGCAACAAGATATGTGCTGAGGCCCAGAATTAGCCTTAGCATTCCCACTGCCACTATCTTGGTCTGAGCTGCCATGACCTTTCACTTCGATTATTCTAATTCTTCTCCCTGCTTCTGCCTCTAGCTTCTGGCAATGTATTCTCAATATAGCTGCCAGAGTGACCCTTCTAACTTGTCAGCCATGTCATTTACTGCTCAAAGACCTCTGATTTATTATCTGTCATTCCTCACAAGAATATAGGCTCCATTAGGATAGAAAATTTTATGTGCTTGATCACTACTGTGTCCTAGCACTTGGAATAATACTTGATATACAAGGAGGGCTGTCCAGAAAAAGTCCATCCTTTTTTAATGCAATGAGAATGGTTTGCACACCACATCAATGTAACCTGGAAGCCAAGGAGCGTGGACTGGAATGCGCATGTGTGAACAATGACAACTTCATTGTAGTAATCAGTGGGGGCAGTAGACACCCTGAGCAAGCGTGTGTACTGTGTGACCAGCACATTCAAAATGACTGAGTACAGCAAAAAAATCTGCATCAAATTTTGCAGTAGGCCTGAACATTCCTCCATGAAAACTATTCAGATAATTCAGAAGGCTTTCAGGGACAGTGCAATGAGTATGGTGCAAATAAAAGTGTGGCATAAATGCTTCAAAACGGTTGAGAATCTATTGAAAGTGACCCACATTCTGGAAGGCCCGCAAAAAGCAGAACAGCTGAGAACGGTGAACATGTACAGCTATAATCAACAAATACCAGCAATTGACAGTGTAAGATTTAGAAGCTGATCTGGGGATTCCAAAAACTATTGTGTCTTGAGATTCTGACACAGGATCTTGGCATGAAATGTGTCATAGTAAAATTCATTCCATGGTTTCTGCTACCAGAGAAGAAAAAACATCATGCTGCAGTTGTGACTTGATTCAAACCACTACTAACAAAGTGGATTTCCTCAAGAAGGTCATAACCAGAGATGAATCATGGGTCTATGGCTATGATCTGGAAATGAAGGCTCCATCATCCCAATGGAAATCCCCTGGTTTCCTACGCCTGAAGAAGGCATGGCAAGGTTGCAACAAGATCAAGACCATGTTAACTTTGTCTTTTGATTGGAAAGGTGTTGTGCATCATGAGTGCACCCCTCCAGGCCAAACAATTAATAAGGAGGACGAGCTTAATGTTCTTCTTTGGCTGAGAGATACAATATGATAAAAATGGCTCAGCTATGGGCAGCTGGTGATTGGGATCTTTATCACAACAAGGCACCCACTCAGGCATCACATCTCGTGCAGAAATTTTTCATGAAATATTAAAGCTCCCCCCGCCCCCGCCCAGATTTGGTGCCCTGTGACTTCTGGCTTTTCCCAAAACTAAAATCACCTTTGAAAAGGAAGAGATTTCAGACCATTGATGAGATTCAGGAAAATAAGATGGAGCACTTGATGGCAATTCCAACAAAGGATTTTGTAGAGTGTTTTTTAGCAGTGGGAGAGACACTGGGAAAACTGAGGTCCCAAGGTGCCTACTTCGAAGGGGACTGAAGTATCATTGTCCTATGTACAATGTTTCTTATATCTTGAATCTTTTTCAATAAATGTCTCTATTTTTCATATTACATGGCTGTATACCTTCTGGACCGACCTCATATAGAGCTGATGGAACAAAGAAAGAAACTGTATTCTAAGTCCAGTGAGATATGGAATTATGGAAAAGGGGCCAACCAGTGGAAACACTAGTCAGGGACTGGTGCAGATTCTTTTAGAAGCACAGCTCTGAGATGGGTATGGAGGAGAAAACACACCCTGAGCTCTCTCTTCTATACCCCTCATCCCTATTGCCAACTATTAACCAAACCCATCTGGAAGCCAGACGAAAAAGGATCCCAACTGCTGCCCTCCTCAGCATTATCCCTCTTGGGCACAAAGTAGGACAGAGAATTATAGAGACTAGGTCTGCAGGGGATGGAGATAGGCACAGGAGATAATCACCATAGGACATAATTATGCCTATTTCCTCATTGATCAGTCCACACCTAGGTGGCTTTGCTTAATTCTGGGTACCACTTCCTGACAGGGTCATTGACAGACAAAAGAACACAAGTTATTTAAATATTAGTAATTGTGAGGGTAGGACCTAGAATTTTAACCTTGAGAATATATGATTTAAGAGCTGACTACATAATTTGCAAGGCCCACTGCAAAATGAAGATATGGGAGCATTGTTCAAAAGCTATATAAACTAATAGGTCAGTGACAGTGGAGGAGTAAACCAAGGCTGCTGCCATTCTAAGTCACATTCCCAGGTTGTCTGCCTACAGAGACATCCCCGGGGACATGCCAGCCACCATCAGACATTTAAAGGACTGGCATGTGGATGATGGGGTCAGTGGATAAAGCTCAGCCTGTGTTTTAAGATAGTACAGACCACATCTAAGGAAGGGCAATTTATCAGCTATTCTTTGCTTTTATATTTTTTTTAACAAGTTGATCTGTTTGTTTAAATAATACCTTTCCTATAGCCGGAATTGTTTGTGCTGAATTTAGCTAAAATCTGTCAGCTACACTATGGAAAGAATTTCATGTTAAGCAAGATGCTGGGGAAAATGAACAATAGGATGTTTTCAACTCTAAGGCTTATACGACAACGTACAGAAACATAGGACAAATGCTTAGAGGACAAATGCCAGTCTTTGACAGTAGTAGAGTTAACTTAAGAACCCATGATCGAAGATGGTGGAGGAGTGAATGGATGTCCTGACTTTCTCCCAGGACCAATCTGGAATTACAACTAAATTGTGGAGAAATCACCTGGAACAAACCACAGAACAATAAGAGAGGAGCCTTATAATCTCAGACAGACAAAAGAATCAGCTTTAGCACAATCTGACTGTTAAGGAGTGTGGTAGAGGCTCAAGAAGGCAACCTGGGCACCCATGGGTGGCAGTGCCAGAGGGATATTTAAGTGGTCAGTTGAATCCCCCTGAGAAGAGTGGAGTATAAGCAGGGATCTCCTGCTTACAGCCCCAGAGCCCAAAAAGCACACAGATAACAGCCAGCTGTGAAAAGTGGCAGGGTAGCTCTCTGTCAGAGATGGGTGGCTGGAGATACAAAGAGCCATTTAAAGGGCCAATGCATACATTTTTATTTGTAGCCACTTACCCTGGGCTCTGGCAAAGGAGGGGCACAGTGGGCTAGAGACACTTGAGGAGAGACTGGAAACGGAGGTTTGGGGAAAGAACTGAGAGAGTAGTCTGTGGGATACCAGTTCTGGCTCCTCCCCCACATGGCAGCAGCCATTTACTCAGGCAGATCACTCCCCTGAGAGGTACCACCTTGAGAAGAAACAATAGCCCCACCCCCTGGAGGGACTCTGCCCTGCCCCGTGGTGCCTATGCCTGACTGCTGAGTGCAGAGTGATTACATTAACAACTGAAGGAGACAGCCACAGACAGTAGATTCCTGGAAGTCTGGAATAGACTGCCTAAGGTCAGATGGGGTAAACATTTGACATCATCAGAGGCAGATCCAGAGAGAAAAAAACAGCAGTAAATACTAGAGGCTACTGAGACAAAATCCACTGTGATCTTCTCCATTATTTGAGATATTTTCTTTACTATATAGTTTTTTAATGTTCATTTTGGGTCCATCAAGTTTGTGCATATTAGGCCATTAGATTTTATACTAATACTTTATTTCTCTCCTTTCTTATAATGGCCTTAATCTCTTTACAATCTTATTAATACTGGTTCATTTGCTATTGATAGTGTGATTGCAGGGAGAGGTTATTTCTCTGGATGTGGGTTTGCTTCCTGGGCTTTGTGGTTTTGTTCTTGCAGCACCTGCACAAAAATACACAAGACGTGGTAAGCAGAATGATCCTCAGAGAACCTGCTGGAGGGTAAGACCCACCAAAGAATGACCAAACAATACTCAAAACCCAATTACTTTCAGAGAGTCAACATAAATGGCATAAAAGCCATCAAAAGAGCAGCAAGATCAGGAGATCAAGGAGACTGCAGCACTGAATCTCACAGGTCTCACACCATAGAAGTTAACACCACAAAGTCAGGAAGTCAAGCCAGATCAATTTAAGAAGCAGAAGCAAAAAAGAAAAGTCATGCAAATAATGGGAAGACAGAGAAAAATGCCCCAATCGAAGGGAAAGGAGGAATCTCCAGAAAGAGAATTAAATGAAATAGAGGCAAGTAAATTATCAGATATTGTGTTCAAAACAATGGGGCAAAGGAAGCTCAATGAGCTCAGTGAGCTCAGAGAGAATTAAAAAAAACTACAAGGAAACTATGAGGAACTCACTGCAAACTATATCAGCATGAAAAAGGACGTAGAAACTATCAATAAGAGAAAAGAGGAAATGAAGAATACAATTTCTGAATTGAAGAACACAGTAGAAGGAATCAAAAGCAGGCTAGATAAAGCAGAGGACCAAATTAGCAAGCTGGAGGACAAGGTAGAAAAAAGCTCCCAGAAAGAGCAAGAAAATGATAAAAGACTCAAAAAGAATGAAGAGGCATTGAGGGAAATGCAGGACAACCTGAATCATAATAATATCTGTATAATAGGGATACCAGAAGCAGAAGAAGAGGAGCAAGGGACAGAGAACCTGTTTAAAACAGTAATGATGGAAAACTTCTCTAATGTAAGGAGAGAAAAAGTCACACAAGCCCAGGAAGCACAGAGGATCCTATTCAAGAGGAACCGAATGAGGCCCACTCCAAGATACATCATCATTAAAATGGCATATATCAAAAACAAAGAGAGAATCTTAGAGGCAGCAAGGAATAAACAGGTAGTAACATACAAGGGAGCCCTGGTATGGCTAGCAGCTGACTTTTCAACAGAAAAACTGCCAGCCAGAAGGGAATGACAAGAAATATTCCAAGTAATGAAAAGCAAGGGCCTGCAACCAAGATTACTCTACCCAGCAAGGCTCTCAATTAAAATGGAAGGTGAAATAAGGAGTTTCCGAGATAAAAGAAGGCTAAAAGAATACACCTCCACCAAACCAGCACTATAAGAGGTGCTAAAGGGACTAATTTAAGAAGACAAAGGAAAAGAGTGAGAAAGGGAAGAATACAGGTACAAAGGGAAAAAATGTGTATATACCTCTCAGTAATAACTCAGTAAATGTAAGTGGATTAAATAGTCCAATCAAAAGACATAGGGTAGCTGAATGGATAAGAAAATATGACCCAAACATATGCTGCCTATATGAGACCTGCCTCAGAACAAAGGACCTACACAGACTAAAAGTAAAGGGATATAAATAATATTACAAGCAAATCGTTGGGAAAAAAAGCCGGGTTAGCAATACTTATATCAGACAAAATAGATTTTAAAACAAAGGCTATAATAAAAAGAGAATCAGAATGACACTTCATAACACTCAAAGGAAGAATCTTTCAGGAAGACATAAACATTGTAAACCTATATGCACCCATAATATGAGCACCCAAATATATAAGGAAAATCTTGGAGGACTTCAGGAAAGATATAGACAGCAACACACTGATAATAAATATTTTAACACCCCACTGTCAACAGTGGATAGATCTTCCAAATAAAATATCAACAAGGATATTGTGGAATTGAATGATGCATTATATCAATGGACTTAACTGACATATATAGAACCTTTCACCCCAAAGATGCAAAATACACATTCTTTTCAAATACACATGGAACATTTTCAAAAACAGACCACATGATAGGACACAAAACAAGCCTCAACATATTCAAGAAAATTGCAATAATAACAAGCATTTTCTCAGACCACAGGGGCTTGAAACTAGAAAACAACCTCAAGGAAAAAAAACTCAAAAACATTCGAACTCATGGAGACTGAATAGCATGCTAATAAACAATGAATGGGTCAATAATGAGATCAAAGAAGACATCAAAAAGTTTCTGGAGACAAATGAACACAAAACAGTCCAAAACCTATGGGACACAGTGATGGCAGTCCTGAGAGGGAAATTCATAACAATACAGGCCCACCTAAAAAAGATAGAAACATTTCAAATAAACTATCTAACCCTACAGCTTCAAGAGCTGGAAAAACAACAAAAAACAAAGCCCAGAGCGAGTAGGAGGAAGGAAATAATCGAAGTCAGAGCAGAACTGGATGATATAGACTGAAAGAACAATTCAAAGGATCAACTAATCCGGTAGCTGGTTCTCTGCAAATATAAACAAAATTGACAAGTCTTTAAGCAGACTCATCAAGGAAAAAGGGGAAAGGACTCAAATAAGTAATTTCGGAAAGGAAAGAGAAAAAGTAGCTGATACCACAGAAATACAAAGGATTGTGAGAAATTACTATGAACAACTATATGCCAAGAATTTGAAAACCTGAGTGAAATGGACAAATTTCAGGAAAAATATAACAATCTAACACTGAATGAAGAAGAAGCAGAAAGCCTAAAAAGACTGATAACAGCTGATGAAATTGAAGCAGTAATAAAAAAACTCCTGGAATACAAAAGCCCTGGATCAGATGGTTTCACAGAAGAATTTTACAAAACATTTAAGGAGGAGATAACCCTTGTCCTTCTCAGACTATTCAAAAAAATCCAAGAGGAAATACTCCCAAATGGTTTTTATGAGGCCAGCATCATCCTAATCCCGTATAGACACAGCATAAAAAGAAAATGACAGACTGATATGTTAATGGACATAGATGCTAATATCCTAAACAGAATATTGGCAAACCACTTCCAGGAGTACATTAAAAAGGTCATCTGCCATGATCAAGTGGGATTCATCCCAGGGATGCAAGGATGGTTCAATATTCACAAATCAATAAACATAATACATCACATAAACAAAAAGAAAGACTAAAATCACTTGACCATATCAATAGATGCAGAACAAGCATTTGATAAGGTACAGCATCCATTTATGTTAAAAAACACACAGCAAAGTGGGAATAAAGGGGGCATACCTCAACATAATAAAGGCCATATATGAAAGATCTACAGCCAACATCATACTCACCAGGAAAAAACTAAAAGCTTTCTCACTAAGATCAGGGACAAGATGATGTAGTCTGCTTTCAACACTTCTATTCAACAAAATATTGGAAGTCCTAGCCACAGCAATCAGACAGTAAAAGGAAAGAAATGGCATCCAAATTGGAAGGAAGTAAAACTGTCATTATTTGCAGATGACATGATAGTGTATATAGAAAACCCCATAGACTCCAGCAAAAAGCAACTCGATCTAATAAGCGAATTTGTCAAACCAGCAGGATACAAAGTCAATATTCAGAAACTGAAGGCATTTTTGTACACCAACAATGAAATATCAGAATCAGAAATCAGGAAAAGATCCCATTTGCTATAGCAACAAGAAAAATAAAGTACCTAGGAATAACGAGGAGGTAAAAGACCTGCACTCAGAACCTATACAACACCGAAGAAAGAAATTAAGGAAGACACAAATAAAAGGAAGCATATGCAGTGTTCATGTATTGGAAGAATTAATAACATCAAAATGTCCATACTACCCAACACAATGTATAGATTCAATGCAATCCCTATTTAAATACCTATGATATATTTCACAGATATAGAACAAACATTTCAAAAATGTATATGGAACTATAAATGACCCCGAATAGCTGCAGCAATTTTGAGAAAGAACAACAAAGTAAGAGGGATCACAATACCTGATATCAAATTATATTATAAGGCCACTGTAGTCAAAACAGTCTAGTACTGGCATAAGAACAGACACACAGATCAATAGAAGAGAATAGGGAGCCCAGAAATAAACCTGTGTCGTTATGGGCAATTACTATTTAACAAAGGAGGCAGAAGCATAAAATGGAGTAAAAAGAGCCTCTTCAACAAATAGTGTTGGGAGGGCTGGACAGCTACATACAAAAAAATGAAATTCCACCCCCAACTTACACCATACACAAAAATAAACTTAAGATGGAAAAAAGACTTAAATATAAGTCCTGACACCATAAAAGTCCTAGAGGAGAACATAGGCAGGAAATTCTCAGCTATTTTATGCAGCAATATTTTCACCAATATGTCCCCTAAAGCAAGAGACATAAAAGAAAGAATAAACAAGTGGGACTTCATCAAAATAAGAAGCTTCTACACAGCTCAAGAAAACATCAGCGAAATGAGAATGGAACCAACCATATGGGAAAATATATTTGCCAATGATACCCCAGACAAGGGTTTGATCTCCAAAATATATAAAGAACTCTCACGACTCCACTCCAGGAAGACAAGCAATCCAATGAAAAACTGAGCAAAGGACCTGAACAGACACTTGTCCAAGGAGGACATACACAGGGCCCAGAGACATATGAAAGGATGCTCTGCATCACTAGCCATCAGAGAAATGCAAATTAAAACCAGAATTAGATAGCACTTCACACCTGTCAGAATGGCCATCATAAACAGATCAACAAACAACAAGTGCTGGTGAGGTTGTGGAAAGAAGGAAACCCTCCTATACTGTTGGTGGGAATGCAGACTGGTGCAGTCTCTGTCGAAAACGGTTTGGAACTTCCTCAACAAACTAAAAATGGAACTGCCTTTTGACCCAGCAGTTCCACTGCTGGGATTATACCCTAAGAATCCCAAAATACCAATTCAAAAGAACATATGCACCTCAGTTTTCTGTTCATAGCAGCACAATTTACAATAGCCAAGTGCTGGAAGCAACCTAAGTGCCCATCAATAAATGAGTGGATCAGAAAAACATGGTTCATTTACACCATGGAATACTATGCAGCGGAAAGAAAAAAAGAGCTACTACCCTTCATGACAGCATGGATGTAACTGGAGAGCATTATGTTAAGTGAAATAAGCCAGGGGGTGAAAGACAAATACAATATGATCTCACCTATAAGTGGAAGCTAACAACAAAACAAAGAAGCAAGAAAAATATAAACAGGAACATTGAAAGAAAAGAACAAACACACAGTTGAGAGGGAAGGAGGGAGGGGGTAGCAGGGAAAACAATGGGAAGCCTCAAGTCAAGGAACATGCATTAAGGACCCATGGACAAAGCCAAAGTGGGGAAGGATTGAGGGTGGGAGGTGGGGGTGGGTGGGGCAGGGGAAAGTGGTGGTGAGAAAATGGAGGCAAATGTATTTGAACAAGAAAGAAAGAAAGGAGAAAGAAGGAAAGAAAGAGAGAGAGAAAGGAAGGAAGGAAGAAAAGAAATAAGGAAGGAAGGAAGAAGGAGGGAGGGAGGGAAAGAAAAAGGGAGAAAGGGAGAAAAATATTCAGGAGCAACAGCAACAAGAGAACCCATGATCAGAATCAGAGCATATTGATTTCCAACTTAAAGTTATTTCTATAAAATAGGATGGAGTAAGGAAATTTCTAAGGATAAGTCAGATCCTTTATAAAAATAATAAACTAGGGGGCAAGGGAAAGAGGTGGGGGGAAGGCAGAGACAAATGTATTTAAAAAGTAAATAAATTAATTAAAAAAAATATCAACGAAAAAAAAATAATAAACTTGTATTTGCTTGATGACAGTAAATTGTCAATAAAGCATTATTATTGTTTTATTTATACTTAAGAAATTTATAGTTTTATATGTATTAATGCAAAAAAAAAATCTATTGAAGAACAGAGTTGTGACTTGTACTTCCCAGCCTCAACTCTCCGGCACTCTAGTGTTCTTCATTCTGTTCCCTTAGGAAGGTGACACATGCTCCTCTGGGGCTCACCAGCTCTTACAGCTTTGCCTCCCAACTGGTTGATACTGCCATTTTAGCTGCTTTATATTAATAAATGAAATTTAAACTTAGATAACAAGGAATTTATTGTTACTAAATAATGCATATTTGTAGATTCCCCACCACCATCTCCAATAAGAGAACTTTCTCTTTTCCCAAAACAAAATGGTGCACAGACTCCAAAAGCATGAAAAAATACAGGTAAAATCGTTGTGTTTGATGTGAGTATAAGGAACCCAGATTCTCACAAATTTACCAATTCCTAACATCTAATTTTAACCTCTGAGATGACACAATGTATAAACCAATAATCTAGTTCAACTTTCTCAGTGTACAAATAAGGAAACGAAGCCCAGATAGATTTGATAGCACATTTAACACCACACAGCTTTTTAAAAGTAGAACCAGAAAAAACTAAGGCTCTGTACCTTACTACTTTTTAAAGGATAGTATGGTACCTGGATTAAATAAAGTCCTGTTGATATATGAATGAACTACCCACTATGCCAATCATATGGATAGAAAACTTTGGAGGATTTCAACAGTGATGGAAAACTTTATCTTTGAATCCAAAAACTCTTCATCCTTTCAAATGTGTTTTAATTTCACCTGGTTTATTTCATTATTGTATTTTTCAGTAGGAAATGAACAAGACACATAAAACAAATAAATATGTAAAGATACAGACACCCACACAAGCTATGTAGTTATAGTGCTGCGTAGGCAAAGGATTCGTTAATTTTTTTCCCCCCTTAGGACTCCTCAGAGACTCCAGGTAGTTACCCCTGTGCTTGGAGCTGAGCTGTACACACAGTGGGTACCAGACCATTTTTATTATTATTAGACTCTATATGGTGGATTTTCATCTTTTTTATCTTTCTGAGGGCAGGTGAGTCATATGGAAAATTCAAGGAGTGGCTAGGAAAAAAATATGTTTCTATTTACAAAGAAACCATTTTGTTCCAAAAATGATATGAGGTGTTTACTTGTTATCTCAGGATATGTGCTTACTCTGATATAAAATTCAATCCTTAGGAGTCAGGAGGACTTTGAATTTCTCTTTCTGTCCCCATTCCCTAGCTACCAAAAAGGACAGAGACCTGGAATCCCAATCTTTCTTATATTTCAGGTTACATGGGGATTTAGGACTTTTATTTGAAATGGAAATAAAATATGTTCTGTATTTTATGTTTTAAAGTGTAGATTCCATTTATGTGGTTATATATCTATGTGCATACATGTAGCTATTTCAATTGCTGCATTCTTGCTTGAAATGACCTCTGAGAGTTTGTCATGTTTTTGCTTTAACTGCTAATGATTCAAATGGCATAGGTGGTAATGTTTCTCTTTTTCTAACTGTTTCACAATTTTAGACATGTTTGTGAGGAATTGGTTTAGACTTTTGTTTAATTCATCTCCTCATCACAATCTCAGTTGAAGGAAAAGCCAATCTCAACTACATCCACAAGAATGTAAGAGTGTAGCTCTCCTGGAAAGTTTGGCAGTACCTCAGAAAGTTAAACAGAGAGTTACCATGTGACTCTAAAGTTCCACCTCTAGGTATATACCCAGAAGTATTGAAAACAGGGACTAAAAAGGACACATATACCACTATTTATAAAAAAACATTATTTTATAATAGCTAAACAAATGTCCATCAATAAATGAATAAACCAAATTCATCTGGTGCATCTATACAATGGAATATCATTCAGCCATAAAAGATGAAGTTCTGATCCATGCTACAAACGGATGAATCTTGAAAACATTATGCTGAGATAAATAAGCTAGACACAACATGTCGAATCTTTTATGATTCTGCTTATGTGAAATACCGATAATAGGTATATTAATGGAGACAGGAAGTAGATTAGAGACAGGGCCTGAGAAAATGTTGAATGGGAAGGTATTGTTTAGTGGGTAAAGTGTTTCTGTTTGGAGTAAAAAGGTTCTAGAGATAGTGATGGTGATGGTATAACCTGGTAAATGTAATCAATGCCACTAAAGTTTTCACTTAGAATTAAAATGGTAAATTTTATGTTATATACCACAATTAAAAAAAGAATGAACTACTCCCACCTTTTCTAGAGGAAAAAGAAAGACAAAGAGCAGGAAAAAAAAAACTTATTTTAACTCAGAATAACTATTACTGAATAGCTTGGGCTGCCCACTCCAGGGTTCTGGGCACCTGATATCAGGTGAGAATGTATTTGTTGTCATTGTCTCCTTATCTATGTGAGGCTCTGCTGTGGGAACTGTGGATACAGAGATGACTAAGATAAACACACCCTCTGCCTTAGCCTGTGTCCAGTGAGGAAGGCTGAGAAACATCAAACAGACAGACAGAAAAAGGAAAATGGAAGTTATAGTATCTGCCTTGAAGGAAAGAAGCTAGGGTCTGAAATAGATCCTGTGTGTGTTTGCATAAGGTAGGGTTGGGGGTGGTGGAAGACCCTCTTTCTAAAGAAACATATGATGTAGAGTGAAGAGAAAAATCAAAGTGCATGCAAAGTCAGAGGGAGTAAGAATGGCAAGTCAGTTTAGTCATTCAGCCACGTGGTAGTGGTAGGTAAAAAAGGAAAAATAATATGAGCATGCCTTAGGACCTAGTTTACCTCACATACCAACCCCATTGGGGAAGGAAATAAATGAGCAAGAACAAGATCCCAACTTTGCCAATATGTTAAGGGTAAAATGTCTATTTTAAAAATACTATTTAAATAGCTATTAAATAGTATTTGGCCAAAGGAATCCAGCATTGCTAGAACCATGACTTTTAAATTACCTATTTTTCTTGAGGCTTCCAAGCAATTATATGCTCAATAAACAATGAGAAATGAGAGATCAAAGTTCCACTTTAATGTTAGTCAGGCTAGTGCCTATAACTGCCAATGAAACTTTTTGGAAAAACTGGATTGGAGTATCTGAATTGGATTCAATATTCTCAAGCAAAACTTTTTACCTCAAAGTCCAAATCTTACCAATAGCTGGCCGCCAAGTTCAAAGTGATGAGAGTTCCTATGCACCAAAGAAAGCAACCAAGAAAGCAAAGTTGATGAGCTTCCTTGGACAGTGGAGAGAAGAGGTAGCCACATGGATTTGGGTGACCTCACTTTTTGTTATGCAACCTGTTAAGTGGACATTCTGACATCTGACCGACCAGTTCAAAATCTACTCTTTGGTGTCATGTTAGGTTAATCTGAGATATGAAAAGGATGTTCAAGGGCAAATAATAAGGGAATAATTATACATGCCAGTCAGAGGGAGAGAATGACCAAAAGGTTTGGGGATTGTTTTTCAATATATCTAACACATAAAATATAGTAATAAAAGAAGGTGTAATAAAATAAGAAGCTGAAAATGGAATTTAAGGCCATACTACTTTTGAAACTAGGCCAAAAATTAACATTTTATTTATTTATTTATTTATTTATTTGCTTTGGCTAATCATTTTCATGTTCACAGGAAAGTAGTTACGTGATCTGGTTTGGTGACTATATGTGAAAGATGACTTGCAGAAGAAACAGACTATGACAGGAATGGTTGTAAGGATCCAGTCACTATTGACCAGACCTGAGATGACATTTATTCATATTATTAAAAATGAGTCTAATAATTTGTTTTCTCTCTTATCCCTAATAAGAGATGATGAATTAGGACTATTATTTTCAAAAAGCTGTCATGCAATCCTAGGCTTTTCAGGAGCAATATTCTCTATTGCAGCTATCAGATGACAGGGAGCAGCAGGTTTACTCTATTCTCAATAGCCCTCCAAGACAGGCAATGTTCACACCGTACTCTACTTACAATCATTTCTATTTGCTCATATTATTTGCTCAAATATTAAATATAATATTTGCTGAAAATGATAAAATATGGAAATGGATAAATAAGACACATTGCCCTGAGTTGTATCTCATTTTGAGAACCGCGGTTAATATTTTAGTACATATTTTCTGTATAGTATTTTGTGGCATTGTTTTATAATGCACTTTCACTATTATTGTCTTTTGTTTTTAGTCAGAAAATATCATTTGTAGTCATGGTGGAATCATGTGCAAATGGTAATGGGTCACATACAGTAGAGATAGCACTCAAGATATTTTTAAAGCTGCTATTTATGAGCACCACCCCTGCCCGATATTCTACTATAAGGTACTGTAACTATGTCAATGTGCTAATAAATTTTTATTTAAGTCTTTATTAATTCTATGAGAAATATATCTTAATTACTACTCTTCATATGAAGACACCAACACAGAGAAGTTAGGTGAACTTCCCAGATTACTAGGTAGTAAATGACAGAGCTGGGATTTAATCCATGTCTGCTTGATTCCAAAGCTCTAGGTCTTCACTATCATGTTACTTTGCTCTTCTCCCTTGTAAATCATAAAGCCTTGTCGAATGCTCCATGATATTACAATAACCTAGAATGTACACGTGAGTAACAACAGCTACAAAGAGAGGCTGAGGCATTTTAAATGATACAAATCATTAGTGATAAGATATATTAGTGATGAGATATATCACTAGCAGTCAGACCTTGAGTTGTGGCCCAGCCCTTTGCTTTCTAAAGTCTATTATGTCGTGATGAGATAGCACTGTACTCTATGCCCACCATTCTCTTTCCTAGTCTTTTCTCTCAGCCATGCTCCCAGTCTCTTTTTATGTCCATGCGTAGCACTTACAATGGGTCTGAACAGAGCCAGAGCGGGAGCACAGAGAGCCAGAGGAGGTTTCTGTGGGGCTTTTCTGGGAGGCTGGGTTGAGACCAGCTGTGACCTCCTGCCTGTCAGCAGCCTGTCAGCCTAACTCTACAATGACCCTTATCAGCTAATACTGATGGAGTCAGCATTACATGCCTGACAAGCATCTAGGTACTTTACATGTAGTTACTTAATTTTCATAAACACCCCATTATACAGATGAGGACAGTGTGGCACAGAGAAGACAAATAACCTTTGCAAACTCACACAGCTGGAAAAATGGACCAGCTAGAACTGAAACTCTGGCTTTGGCTTCCAAGCCAGCATTCTTTACCCATTAACCAAACTACCTCAAATACTCAAAGAAACTCTTACATTTCAAAAACAGCCAAACAAAATAAAAGTTGTTACTGGCTGTTACAGGTGTTCAAAATAGTAATGAACACCTGGAATTACTATTTCTTTTTATTAATAGTAATAACTGATTGTCTCCTCCCTTAGCCTGACCTGGTGTGAGTTCCTTACCACTTCAAACCTGGCAGTGCATTTTAATCTTCTTAACTGCTCCATGCTGAGTCACCCGATTTTTAATGGAGAAAGATGATAATTAAGTGAGATTAAGTGATTTGCACAAGGTCACATAGCTAATACATGACAAAGCTCAAAATGTACTATGCCACATTTCCCAACTTCAAGTCAGCTGTTTTCATTATACCATGACTGTGCTTATTTATTAACACAATAATATTGGAAATTATTGGTAATTTCCAATATTGTGGCATGTCTTTATTTTTCTAAATTCATCCACATCTGTTTCTCATAGGAATATAGGTTTGCCTCTGCCTGGAAAATGAGAGGAGAACAGTTAAAAACAATGTACGGCTTTAAAAAGTCTTTTTCTCTGAGATGAAAAGTATTACTTCTATAGTGCTTCTATATCCTAGGGAGATATCTAGTGAGATAATCTGTTGAAAATAACTATTGGACTTATGTATAAATATACTGATAATTTGAGGACAGCTAATAAAGTGTGCCTCCCCTCCTGGAAAAGTCACTTGAGAGACACTCTTGTTTCAGCTGCCCTGTGTATTGTCTTTCATAAAAATGGCCCAATACTGAAAACTCTCCAATGGCAGAGGCAAGAGAAGCTAAAATTAACAAGCCAGTAACCATAAATGACTTGTAACCAAAATGTGTAACCAAAACTTGACTTGTAAATGCATGCCGGTTATTTTATCTGCCTTAGGGAGATGCTTAAAAATTAATTCCTGTTTACTAAACATGGAGGACCAATATAATTCAATTTCTATTCTCATATATTAAATAGATTTAAGAGTGCTTCAAGGATTTTTAATATTTTTTAAAGTTCTTAATGGTTTTTAGATCTTGCTCTGTCTCTACCATTCCTCCCCACATTTTTTGATTTTCTGAAAAAAAAGGTTTGAATGTATATGTTTTTCCTCTTTTGGAATGGGCTTTTGAGAGATACAGAAACAGCTTTGTGTTCAGAGTCAAGCGTCACTAAGACAATACTTCAGGAGATCCCAACCTCTTTAATACATTGTACTCTTAGTTCTTGTGGACATGTCTTCAGCTTTCTGGCAAGCTCTTGCTTTTAGGCTGCCCATAAATAAATATTGCTCTATCTTTGGGAATGTGTACCCAAGCTTTATTTTCCCACTCTTTCTTACCTCATAATCTTCCTCTCACTGAGAATGATTCATCTGCAAGGATAACATTTTTTTTTCCCTACAAATTTTTGAAAGATCAACAGATAAAACGTATAAACACAGTTGGCCTGTATCTTTGTGTGTGTGTTTCTATCGTTTTTTTTAATTTTTTACACCAGATTTTTAAATTTTATTTTTTTGTTGTTCAAATACATTTGTCTCCACCTTCCCACCACCACTTTTCCCTGCCCTTCTCCCCGACCTCCCTCTCTCAATCCTTCCCCACTTTGGCTTTGTCCATGGGTCCTTTATACATGTTCCTTGACTTGACCCTTCCCTTCCTTCCCCGTCCCCACCTTCCCTCTTGATTCTGTTAGGGTTTTTTTTTTCTTTCAGTGCTGCTGGTTATATTTTTCTTGCTTGTTTGTTTTGTTGGTTAGGTTTCACTTATAGGTGAGATCATCTGATGGGATGCAGATGTAGGATACATTCATGATTTAGTTGCATAATTATATACCAATTAAAAAATGACAATGCTCTGGATAAAAAGAGCTTTCGTTTATAGAGTCTTTTGTAGTAACATAATAATTTGGCATATTTAATAGATGATGCAGCCTGATAGCTCTCCAACTTCGTAATTAGTATATGTGTGTGTGTGTCTGTATGTGTGTGTGTGTGTGTGTGTGTGTGTGTGTGTGTATAATCTGTAGTGAGTTCAATGCTGGTCTCTCAAAAATATACACACTATGATTTTATACATATATAGTACATTACATAAGACACACTTTTTATATTCGCAAGTTTACATGAGTATTTAGTCTCAAACTTATGATCCATGGACTCCTAGGATTCCACCAAAGAAGTATTGAAAGTATGAAAGTTATTTTCAGTATTTAAAATAACCTAAGAGGTAGCACATGATGCTTGCACAGATTGATGAAAATCAGAGGCTCATTTGCTCTTGACAAGAATAATGATTCTGGGAGCAGATGATATTGGTTTGCTCTCACCAATCAGAAGTTCAGAATGATGGTTAGTTATGGCTTAGTGAATAATATATGGCAGCATGAATTCATTATAAATTATTTTTGGTGAATAAAATATATCAAATTAGGGGTTTCACGAATAAAATAAATGGTCAAAGAATTTTATAGGTGGTGAAGGCTTGATAATTAGACCCAGACATGCATACATACACTCAAAGTCTGGCATGGGTCACACTGGCTTTGTTTTAATTTTCTTTTCACAAGGTCAGTCTAGTTTACTTTTAATATCTCATTTTTCAATTCCTCACCCTTTCCTGAACTTTATCTTTCAATAAAATCTTTTCATCAGCTGACTACTAAATACTTGGTTGTCTATTTGAAGCTGTCCTTCTCCCTAATTATTTATTTTATTTTCAGTTGAAGCATCATCAATTCATGTAATAACATAATCTCATTCTGAACTCTGAAATGGCTTTCCATCTCACTTAGAATAAAACCCATTAATTCTTACCTGGCCAGCAAGCTCTGAATGTCTGTTGCATTATCATGCTCATTCTCTCCTCCTAACATCCCCTATCTAAGCTTCCCTCCCATCACTCTCCTTCTATCAATCAAGCTACTTACTTGTTTTTCTCTGAAGATGTCAGAAACCCTCTAACCTCAGGGCCCTTGCATTTGCTCTTCCCTCAGTTAAGGATGAGATGTTTCTATTTCTTCATGAAGGTGTGTAAGTCTAATCATGACCTAGTGGCCATACCTAAAATAAATAAACAAATAATAACACTTTCTTTGCTATTTTCTATTCTCTTACTATGATTTATTTCCATACATAGCATATTAGATTTAATTTTATGTTTGTTATATGTCTCTCTTTAAGAGAATGCAAGCTCTATAAAATCAGAGAATGGCACAAATATGCTTACTACTGCTTTCTCACGTCTTAGAAGTGTGCCTAGAACACAGTAAACCACAATAAATATTTTCTGTTTGAATAAATACATTTATTTTTTTATTCTTCATTCAGCATTTGAGGACATAATACAGAAGTGGGCAAAAGCAGGGTTACAATTGTGAGTACGCAAAACACGGAGTTTGTTCTTGTATTATTATTTATTATTGTATTATTTATTTGTATTGCAGCTGTAAACCTCCATTTTCCACACCCATAATAACATTTGTTGAATTCTCAGTATGCTTCAGAAAATGTTCCAAACAATTCACATAGGAAAATGGAAAATGAGATTCCATTTTCATTTAATTCTCATGAGAAACCTTTTGAGGTAAGTTGTCTTATTGCCTCCTCTTTACAGATGAATAAATGAGGCTGAGAGAAATTAAGAAATTTTTCCAAAGGCCGTACAGTAATAAGTTGCAGAGGCAAGATTTAACCATAGACATCCTAACCACAGACTAGAGCTCTTCCATGTTAGGTTGTACCAGAATTGCACCAAGTGCAAGAGAGAAACTGATTAATAAAAACCCTGTTTTATAAACAAAAGAGAAAAGTGGCATCTAATACAATGGGATGAGAGCTATAAAAGAGCTAAGAGGAGAGATACTTTGGAAACTTCTCAGAGGGTTGTTTAAATCATAGAGAATAAGGAGTAATTTGCCATGTAAGAAATTAGAGACAGGATGGTATCACTTCCAGAATTTGTACCACAGTTGTATTGATAAAAAGTCATGGCTCACTGTGGAATTCGTTTTGGCTGTTTGTGTAGAAGATAGAGGAACAAGATTGAAGTGTTTGGCTTAGTTAGCCCTAGGTTTGAGATGGCTTCAAAAATGTTAAGTAATTAAAAATAAACACCTAGAAGAGATGAAAAGAAAATATCAGAGGCTATGGGAAGATCTCTGTTGAGAGCAATCAAACAAATGATCACTGTCAAAGACTAAGGAAAAGTGGACTTCCCTTCTAATTAGTAAAGTGGGGAATATTGTAGAAAATTCAGTATGAAAACTTGATGGCAAAATTCTCTGCCATTTCAGTGCTCACTCAAAAAGATGGTATTCTTAAAGGGGCATAGCCTAGATCCTTCATTTTCCCTGGCTTTGCTGCATTGCCAGTATAGCCAGTATAGCTTTGCTACATTGCCAGTATAGAAGGGAACTTTCCAAGGTGGCTCAGAGATCAAAGAATATTAAGGCTTGGAACTACCTCAGGAGATGTCTAAGAGATTAGAGTCAGGAATAATAAGGCTGGAATTCTACCTCTGGCTCTTCTTAACTTTGGGATTTTATGTAGCTTATAAATCATCTTAATTTTTTTAATATAAAGAGGGAAAGAAAGATATCACTTTATAGGAATGTTGTGAGAATTAAGTGAATTAATACATGTAAAAAAACCTAACATTGAAGTCACACAATAAACAATAGCTACTATTTTGTTATTATTCAACCAAAACCATTTTTTTCATTGATAGAAAAACCCATAAGGGAAAATGCCATGAACAAGCTCACACATGGGTCATTAATTACATGGGCTCTCCATCTTACTATCACCACCAACTGGCTTTACATTCCATTGAAGATCCTCTATCTTTTCTAAAACTCCTAATTTTCAGCCTCTGTTTACCATCCTCCCCAAATCATGGACCTGCTTCACCTTCAAGTGAACCCTTCAGAGATCACTTCAAATATGGGGGTCAGGTGTGGTTAGCCATACTGGAAAGACTCTAAAAGTAACAGAATAGTGTTTAATAAAGTGGCTCTGGAAGCACCAGTTTTCCTGCAAACCAGCCTGAACCAGACTGGGCTAAACATCCCCTCTCTGTCCTGCGGACAGGTGCTTCCCCTCCACCTTATGATGTGACCCATTACATACCGGAATTATCTGGTTAGTGGCCCTCTCTAAAATGTGAGGGCAGGTGCAACATGCTGCTTATCTCAGAATCACCTGCTTAGAACATGGTGTCTAACACATAGCGGACATTCTATAATATTTAATATAACCTATAGTAGTTTGTTGTAATTAATATGAGGCCCATAGAGAAACTCATTACTGTGTTGTAATAACATCAGTATTATGAAGATGACTATGCTAATATACATCTTCAAAATAGCATTTTGATCAGCATTCTCTTGGATGTGTAGGATTTTCTATATTAGTTAAAAATTCACATAGATTTTTAAATATTATATCAGGCAAAATAATCATTCACTCTACAGATTTATATCTAAGCTGTGATATGTGCCACTTTGTTCAGACCACCTCAGAAGAGCCTGTTGTGTGTATCTCTTCCCAGTTCCATGTTCAGCAACTTCATGTTGGTAGTTTGAAATTGGCAGTGGTGGGAATGTTAATGCCATGGAAATCAAGAGATGATTGTGTCTCAGGGATTTTTATTTTTCAGAGGGCAAGTTGTTGTACATTTACTAACATATCTTTGAGTATGACTCTTAATCCACTATAATTTGTGTAGTTCTGCATTCATGGTTGTGTCTCTCTAAAGTGTAAGCTATGCCTAATTTTCTGGCACCACTTCTTTCTTTACATAACCCAGATACCCATGAATAAATAACTCCTCACAGAGCTGTTTGAATACATGAGACATCTCCAAAATGAACAATTAATTAAAATGGGAAAACATTAGTTAGTATCCATAACTAATTTGTTTTTCCCTAACATATCTTTTAAAGTCTCCTTAGGTTTATTAAATAGTATTTGGGAGGATCACCTTTGTCTGTGGATCAAACTCAAAGTTTAGTGAACAGAACAAATATCTTTGTAGAACTAAAAAACAATGGCATTGCTTTAAAAAGGCAAATAAATTAAATCAGCTGATCAAACCTTTTCTTTGCCTTATTTATTTGGAAAGGGAAATTTGGAGTTAAGGTGGTTTTTAGATTGTTCTTGATAAAGTGAAGCTGTGATTGTTTTAGAACCCTTTTACATAGAAAATGGGTGGGTTTTTCACCTCTTAAGACTTATATTCAGAATAATACAATATTTTATCAGGCTAATCTATTATTATGAATAAATTGTTTTTGTCCCTAAGTGAAGCCTGGTTATAAGATCCAGGTCATTATTATAAAGCAAACTTTGGTTATAAATCAGTCCATTTCCTCTGTCATTACTTGAGGGTGGAATTATTAAAAAATATGGATATGTTTAAAAATTCTATTAGAATACTATTCATTTTTTTCTCTCATAAAATAAATCATTAAAGCTACTATATTTTTCTTCCAAATATAGTAAATGGTAAAGAAATAATTTTTATTGTAAAGGGTAAATTGGGTCTATATCTCCACCATCTCAGATAGTGAGATAACATTTAACTGATTGATAGATGTCTCCATTGTAACCAGCATCTTTACTAGGGAGATTTCTCCTCACACTTCATCCTGTGCAGAATGTTGTGTTTTTGAAGATGAAATAACCTGAGAGAAAAATGAATTATTTTGACATATATCCTAAAAGGATCTTAGGAAACTATAGTGGATACCACTGGGATTTTAAAAATCCAAGTTTGTAGAGGGATGAAAAGATCTAAAGTTCACAATCAGATAACTAGGAAACTATCAAGTGACAAGAACAAGAATATAAAATGAGAAATAACAAAGCAGGACATGTATATTCCTTTGATTACTTCTGATACTACCTGAACCCTGATCCTCTAAGAGAAATTGAGGTTTAAAGGGAATATTTTTGGTAAAGTCCAGGCATTTATTAATCTATCCATTCATTTGTCCTTCCCTCCTTCTTTTTAATCACTAAATCCTTAATGAGTAAGCTAATTTATGTATTGTGCATCTAAAAATCACTGTAACAGTCTTTGATCTCAAAAATAGTAACAAACCAGAAAGACAAATAGATATGCAAATTGAATGTAATGTAACAAGTGGAAAAGAAATTGCAACATGTTTTGTGTGAATACCAAGAAGATATAAATATCTGGGAGAAATGTAAATGAAAATGGAAAATGTATATTTGAACACCTGTGATACACCAGCTGCTATGCTACTTGGTTTTCCGTAGGTTATTTTTTTTACTTATCTCCTTAATACTCCAGACAGTATTATTGCATTTTACAGAAGAAGAAACTGAGGCTTAGGGAAATTAAGCTGGAGTTTGGGTTGAATCATGTCCTTCCCAAAAGATATGTTGAAGTCCTAATTCCAAGTACCTCAGAATGTGATCTTATTTGGAAATACGTCTTTGCCAAGGTAATCAAGTGTAAAGTAGACTGTCAGGGTGGGCCCTAATTCAATAAGACTGATATCCTTAAAAAAGGGGAAATTTGAACACAGAGAGTGGCACAGACAGAGGAAAGACACTCATGGAGAAAGCCAAAGACATCCATGGAGGATAGGATTAATGCATTTGTAAGAAAAAGAATGCCAGGGATTGCTGTCAAATACCTAGAAGCTAGAAATAGGCGGGGGAAGATTTCCCTACAGGTTCCAGTGGATCATGGCCCTTCAGAGGATCATGGCCCTGCCATTGTGGACTTCTGGCATCCAGAACTGTGAGACAAAAACTTTATTTTGTTCTAAGCCACCCAGTTGGTGATACTTTGTATGTCAGCCTAGGAAACTTACAACATTTGTCAAAAACATAAGGCTAGTAAGTAGTGACTCACAGCCTTCCTTTTCTGGTTCCAAGCCCACATGTTTCCTCCTACACAAAGGAAGTGATTTTTTTTTTTACCCAAATCTTTAAGGATGAGTTTTGGGTGGAAAAGTAAGGAAAGTGTCTTCTTTTATTAGAAAACTCTGTGAGCTCAAACTTATTCCAAAGACCCTGATGAATGACTCACTATTATATCCGATATGTCATAAGGATTCCTGACGATTCCAGTTTAATTTGAACAAGTTGTCAACATGGCTATTAGTCCCAGAGTTGTTGTGTTTGTTTTTAAATTCATAAAGATATGGACTCAGTTTTATGATATGTAGAATGAGAAAGCTTATAAGCATAACCTCTCTCACTGTCCCAGGCTATCATAGCTACCTGAGACTCAGAAATCAAGCAGTGATTATCTAAATGCTACAATTTGGACAACTGCATTGCATGTTAAAACTGTTTTAAAAATGGGTATATCTGGTTTTCTATCCACTTTTACCTCTCATTCTTCAAATATTTTCAGACTATACTTACATTTTTCGTTTTCCTGTTCAGAGTTCAACATAGTAGAATCTAAAACTCATGTTTATTGTGTGGCAAGTAGTCTAACAAACTCTTATCATCAGTGCAACTGTGTTCAATGTCCTGAAACACATATAATGTAAATGTACTTTTCTGAAGAAGGAAAAAGAGTCTCTTTGCCTATATTTCTGTTGTAATTGGGTAAAGCAAAATGCTTCTACTCAGTTTTAAATTCAAAAATAAAAAATATTGACAATAATGTATTAATGAAGACAAAAAAATCTATGGGATCACATGAAGGATATGCTTCAAAAATTATGTATGAAGAACACATAAGCACACTCTCAGGGTCCCAAACAATATACTAATATTATATATTACATTAAAAAATACCATAACAAATATGCTTTTGGTATTGTGATTTATTTTTAAGAAAAATCTTTCTTTAAAATGCAAATATCCATGACAAGTTAACATAGAAATAAATTTATAAATGAGGAACTTATCACAAACTCTACCATCCACACAGGTACTGCTATTTTAAGTGATAATTAAAATATCTTAATATATTAAGACGTTATACAAAAAGACATTTTAATTATATTGAGTTTTCATTAATATTTGAGTCTACACTAAAGTTTTCCTTTGATATATTTTCTATTCTAAAGAAAAAATGGCAGCTCTTTTTTGTTTTAGTAATAATCTTCATTGCATTTCTGACCTTTAACAAGATGTAGTATAGTTAGTGTAGTTTTTCTGGTCATTGTAATAGCAATTATGACCAATTAGAACACAAATTTTGTTTTCCTTTTTCTGCCAACTCTTTGGTGTTCTGAAACCAGGAAACTATCTTTACTTTTAAGAACTCATGTGATTGGAGGAGGACCACCTGAATATACCAGAATAAGTGCTCCATCTCAAGGTCGTTAACCTTAATCATATCTGCAAAGTCCCTTTTGTCAAGTAAGGTAACATATTCACTGGTTTTGAGGGTTTGGGACATAGACATATTTGAGGGCCATTATTCTGCCAAAGGTAGAAAACAATTTCAAATGGTATTTCAAATACAGGGGTGAAAAACACATTTTATAATTTCTATGATCTGCCTTGTGAAACCTGAAACAACAAACAAAAGCTAAGATAAAATGATTTTTATTTGAAAGGTACATAAATGTAGACAATAATGTTAACTCTGGAATAAAATTTCTATATCTTACTATAATTAAGTTACTGTCAATTTGAAGCAGGTTTTGATGAATTGAGATAAACATCGTAAGCCTTATAAGACCCACTAAAAATGACTTTATAAAAGTTAAAAGAAAGATTGAGTTGATTTATTGTTTGTAGAGGTCAGTAGTTTTAAATGTGGACGTTTGTATCAAAGAATTACATAACAGTCTCTGTGACACAACTTCATCATCTGTAAAGTGGAGAAAAACCTGAAAAGTACTTCCCAAGTAGGTTGTAGGGTGATGAACATGAATGAGTTTTGGCTCCCAACAAACTGGAATTTGAAATTCCAACATGTGGCTTCATAACCTTGAGCACATCATTTCACCTCAGTAAGGCTGTTTCTTTCATTATAAAAGAAGAATAATAAGCACACCACCTCTTAGTTATTCCATGAGAATTAAATAAAATAATATATTAAAGAATTTTGTATGGGTAATAATAAATGTTGGCTATCATAACTGGGTTATAAAATATTTTTGAGCTATAAGATGTATAAAATATTACTATTCATTATTATTATTTTTCCACTAGCTTCCCTGCCTATATTACCCAAGGCAAAAAAGTATAGAGACACATCTAAGAAGCCAATGTATATTTATTGCTTGCTTTCTTGACATCTATGCTAATCTTTAAAAGATGTGCTCTTATTCATAATCTTGTGAGGGAAACAGTACTAAAATTAAGAAACATTCACATAACTTTTGAATTTGACTTGAAGGAAGAATTGGAATTCTCCAGGTAAAAAAAATGTGCAAAGACATTCCAAAATATATTATTAGTTTACTTACATTAGAGAGCAGCTACAATGTACTTGGAGTATGGAACATAATGTATCACTTATATAACTACTTCAACTTCATAGATGAAAAAGTTAGAATTCAGAGTTTAAAGAATTTGATTATGTAGCTACAGCTTGTAGATGGTGATCCAAAGTTCAAATCCAAGTTTATCTCCCACATTTGTGCATTTAAGCACTAGCATATCTGCAGAAATAAGGCGATTACCAAAGAAGCATTTTAAACCTCCCAGAGCTTTATAAATAAGGAAGACATCATATAAAGATCTGAGGTCCAGTACACCATACACTAATCAACTGAACCAACTAACCAGCTAGTGCCACTAAAACCTAGGATGCTACATCAGTTCAATAATAGTGGCCAAAGCTAAGCAATTTTTCTTTAATGATTATCTTCATCTCTGGGGGGGAAAAAAACAACCTTATTGAAATGACAAAATTGAAAAAGTACAAAAGGAACTTTAAATTTCTCTGAAATACTAAACAGACAATACAGTTTAATGAATTAATACCTAGCAATGTTAAAACTTTGAGACGAAGATACATAGGCTTCAGTCATTTTCTTCAGCCTAGAAGTTCTAGCTGGAAGTCAATACTTACACAGGAAAGCCCATGATTTTTCCTCCTGGGCCCATCGCAAACATGATTATTTAAAAATATCCTTTCTCCAATCTGTAAAATGTCTGATACTCCTTTTTAGTACCATGTTTTAGGCAACTAATCAGGTAATAAATTATGAAATTATTTATTAATGTAAAACAATCACAAAATAAATTTTGCCTAAAATGCTATTGCCAGGGAAATATCCACAATGCTTTAGGGCAGTGATTCTCAGAGGGGAATCAATTTACTCTTCTAAGGACACTTGGCAATTGAAGATGCTTTTGATTGTCATAATTGGAAAGGATGCTAGTGACACTAAGTGAGTTGGAGTCAGGGGTGATGCTAACCTACAATGCACGAAAGGCCAGTAATGTCAAGGTTGAGAGACTGTATTTATGGAGAGTTTATTAAAGAAAAGCAATTATGTGAGCCTATGTAGTTAATTTGTTGAAATAAGAAAGATGTTTGTGTATAAAGGGCTCTGATGAGAATATAGTGGTGATGGAAATACCTAAAAATGAAGACCCAGATGAGGGTTGAATTTCATGGCATTGTCTTCCTGCCAAGGGAGAGCAAGACCCTTTCCCAGAGGGACATACCTGTGTTTTTTTTGTAAAAGCAGAGATGTCCAGCTCCTACCAGCAGCGTATGAAAAGATGACATCCATACAGAGGTTGCAGAGTCAGACCAGTGATTTCTCCTCTGCCCACTGCCCACAAAGAAGTTACCTGAATAAATAGCTGCCATTCATTTCTTCACATAAAGAAGCTGACATATAACAAGTGGCTTTTTGTACTCATTTTACTGGCCAAATGAGTTTTTGTGTATCCTCTAGCAGATAGTAAATTAGGGTTTACATGTATCATAAATAAGGTACATACTCTAATGCACTGAATTACACATACTTTCCTGAATTATCCTGGATCCACAGAAGTTTTCTACAACCTGTTCAACCTGTTCTAAGCAAGTAATATGAGGACATATAACTTATCTTGGCAAGTTAAATTAAGTTGATCAATAACTAGTTTGATGAACAATCCTTTTGAGGAGTTTTTTGAGCCTTGGAAGCTCACATTTAAAAAATAAATCATACCAATCTCAACAGTATTAATAAAGTAAAGGTTTAGGTAGAGGTCCATTTCTTTATATATGTATTCCCAATTGTTCCAAGCATCATTTGTTTTGAAAAATAAAAAATAAAAGATTGTTCTTTCTCCTTTAAATTGCCTTTGCAACTAAGTCAAACATTAATTTACCGTATGTCTTTAGTTCTGTCTCTAGACTTTCTTTTCTAGTCTATTGATCTGTGTGTGTATACTTTCACCAATACTGTTTGATCAGTGTAACTTCATAGCCTTGATATCATCCTCTAAGACTACTCTACATACTCTACATTTGTTCTTTAAAAATTGTTTTGGTTATTCTGAGTCCTTTGCCTTTCCATATAAATTTTAAAATAAATATCACTATCTACAAAAAGTTCTATTGTAATTTAGAGGGAATTGTGTTGAATCTATGGGTAAAGTTGGAGAAAAATGATATCTTAACAAATTTAATTTTCCAATTCATGAACATCGAAATCTCTTCATTTGTTTAAATCTTACTAATTTCTTTTTTCTGCGTTTTCCAGCTTTCAGTATACGTATTCTTCATTGGTTTATTTGGATATACTTTATGCCTAAGCATTTAATTTATGCAGAGTGCTATTGCAAATGCCACTGTTGTTTAAACTTTGAATTCTAGTTATTCATTGCTAACACTTAGAAATATGATTGATTTTATATAATGATCTTTTCTGTATTCTGAATTTATTACTGAATTATTTCAAGCATTTAAGAAAGATATAATACCATTTAAACACAGCTCATCCAGAAAATAAGGTAAGGGAAAGAAATTCCTAATTCATTTTATAAAGCCAGAATTTCCCCAATACCAAAATCTGAAAAAAAAATATTGTAAGAAAACTGTGGACCTATATCCTTAATAAACATAGCCAAGAAAACTCCTCAATATAATGTTAAATTAATTCCAACAATATATAAAAGAGATAAATTATCACAATAAAGTGGGGCTTTTTCTAGGAATGCAAGGCTAGCTCAGCATCTAAAAATCAAACAATTTAATTCACCATATAAACAAAATAAAGAAGAATGTAATCACAAAATGATTCTCTCAATATTTGCAGAAAAGGCTTTAGACAATATTCTATGATCTTGCTAAACTAACTTATAACCTAGGAGCTTCTTCGTAGACTCCTCGGGGTATCTTACCTAGTTATGTAAAACAATATGAAAGGAGATAGTTTTATTGTTTAATTCCAGTATAATGTTGAATCATAATGGTAAGAGGGGTCATGCTTTCATCGTTCCTGATCTAGAGGGAATTGCATTCAGTCTTTCACATGCAGCATGACATTATCTATATAGTTTTGGTGAGTGTCCTTTATTATGTTAATGAAGTTTCACTCTAGTCCTAGTTTGTTAAGAGTTTTTATTATGAAAAGATGTTGAATCTTGTCTAAAGCTTTTTCTGCAAATATTGAGAGGATCATAATATTTTTCTTCTTTTTTCTGTTTATATGGTGAATTATATTGTTTGATTTTTAGATGCTGAGCTAGCCTTGCGTTCCTGGAATAAGCCCCACTTTTTTGTGATGTATTATCTCTTTTACATATTGCTGGAGTTAATTTAGTATTATACTGAGGAGTTTTCTTGGCTATATTTATTAGGGATATAGGTCCACAGTTTTCTTACAATATTTTTTTTTCAGATTTTGGTATTGGGGTAATTCTGGTTTTATAAAATGAATTAGGAATTGCTTTCCCTTATCCTATTTTCTGGATGAGTTATGTATAAATGGCATTATATCTTTCTTAAATGCTTGGAACAATTCAGAAGTAAAATGATCTGATCCTGGAACTTTCTTTGTTGAAAGAATTTTATGTATGTTCTTCATATTTTTTTATCAGTACAGAGGTCTTTTTATTTTTTTACACTTATCATGCCATAAATCCATAGGGAATGGGTTACAGTAGTTCAGGCTCCTTTCCCTTAGCTCTCACACCATGTGCTTGTTTGGGGGCACAGGCTGGCGCTTCAGTTGAACCCAGGTAACTTTCTTTTTGTCTCCCTTCTTTTTCTGATCATTTTCCTTCACATGTTTCAGGATGCTATCTCTGCTCTTAGAGTGCCTAATATGTACATTAAACCCAACATGTACATTAATTCTCTTGGCAAGGATCTTGCCCTTAAGTTGTTTGTTCACAACAATGCCCACTGCATGCTGGGTGACACTCTAGACTCTTCCAGTTTTGCCCTGGTAACATTAGTAACATTAGTAAGTAAGGCATTCCTTTTTGAACAGTGCCCATTCCTTTGTTGCCTACAATATCGCCTTTCTTGTAGATTGACATGTTTGTGACCAAAGGAACAACTCCATGTTTTCTAAAAGGTCTAGAGAATATATAGTGGGTGCCTCTTCTCTCCTCTTGCTTTAGTCATTTTGGTGAATTGCTGGAAGATGGTGGTTCCAGCCAAAAAGGAGGAGGCCAAGCTACTATATATTTTAATTTATTTTATTATATATAGAACTATTCCAATTACCCATTCATTCTTAAGTATTGGTAGGCATGTCTTTAAAAGAATTGTCCCATTTTATCTAAAGTGTCAAATTTGTGGTCATAGTAAAATTCCCTTAATATACCTTTAATGCCTATAGAGTATGTAGTCGTGTTCTTATTTCATTTCTGGTATTTATGATTTGCACCATCTCCCTTTTAATCTTGGTCAATATGATTAGTAGTTTAGCTTTTGGTTTCATTAATTTTCTCAATTGTTTTTCTGTTTTAGATTTTATTGTTATGTGTCCTTGCGTGGGTGTGTGTGTGTGTGTGTGTAATTTCCTCTCCTCTGGATTTAATTTGCTAATTTTTTCTATTATATTAAGGTTGAATTTTATATTATTGATTTAATACTTTCATCTCAAATTTAAGCAGGTAATGCTATCAGTTTCTTTCTAAGCACTGGTATACTACATTCCACAAATTTTGGTATTTTCCGTTTAATTTTTTCCTAACCAAATTCATGAATGCTATGAATTGTAGCCCTAGAACCTTTGAGGCCATAGAGACCAGGTAAGAAACTGTATAAATGTAAAACAAACCAAGAAATCCATCTAAAACACTTCTCTGAATGATCCCAGTATAAATAAATGACAGGTGGCTATCAGGGCAAAAGATTCTCAGACCAATTGATTTTAGGCTGCTTTACTAACACACATTCAATATGCTCTATAACTTGCCTTTAAATTGTGTTTTTAGCTCAATGACTTTTTCTCCCATCCAAGTACTAACCAGGCCCGACCCTGCTTAGCTTCCGAGATCAGACGAGATCGGGCACGTTCAGGGTGGTATGGCCGTAGACTCAATGACTTTTTCTTATACTATGGGATTATTCTACTCTAAGCCCAACTGGATTTTATATCATTGACTAGGACTGACCTTACAGTCTTATCTCTCTGTTTCTCCCTTCCCTTGAAATACCTTCCTACTTGAACTTCAAGTCTTTCAAAATAGTGTCCAAATTTTAGTCTGCTTTGATAAATGTATATATATGTATATATAATATATGTAAATCAAGCTGTTATTTTCATTTTTCAGTGATCATTTTTTTTACTACATTATAGACATCTCAAAGACATGCACTGTCTCAGCCTTCTGTATTTGCTTCTCAATGCCCTGCGCCTCCCAGTGTAAAAGCTCAGTAAATATTTACTGTTTAATTTTTGATCCTTTCATTATTCAATTTATTGTCACTCCATGGAAGTCTTTAGGATTAAACACTATAATAGCATTTTTTCCTATAAAGATAAATCTGATTAGATTAAAATATTTTAAGTGGTCTATTTTGCTTTCATTACTATTCATAATATAATTAATGTATAAAAATGTTGTGATCTAAAAAGTTACCCATATAAAATACAGAGGTCTTGAAGGAGGAAACATTGAATTATTACAAATTTACCTTTTACAAGGCTCATTTCTGTAAAATGTAAATTTAAAATTATACCTGATTTCCATAATTTCTCTTGTATTATAATTCCTGTATGATTGAATTTGTCATTGTATTGTATTTATATCCTGTTTCCTATTATCTTGGCATGTTTTTTTTTTCCCTTGGATATTAATTTTATTTCTCATTATTCCTTGCATATATGATAATAGAACATCTTCTAAAATATGTGGCTTTTATTAGTCTCAGAGAGCACCCTGACAATGCTAAGTAATGGTAATTTCTGTCCTTATTTTTCTTCTAAATGAAAATTTAGGTATTCTTAATAGCAAGATGATACTTGGATTTATAAGTTTCTGTCCAATTTAATGGAAAGAGCACTTGATAAATTCCAGAAGCTTGTTTCCTATTCCTAATACTTATTAGTTTTGATCCTCAGCAAGCTACCAAATTCTTCTGAACTTCAGTTTATTTATATATATGTTGGGTATAATCATCTCTAACTCATTCTCCCTTGGTTATTACTGAGTCGTAATATAGTTAACCACCAATAAAATGCAGTTGAAGTCATTACTTTAAACTATAGCCATTAATTTAAAGTCTGTTAATTCCTTTTCAGAAATAGCATTTTATATTTCTCTGAAAAGTGAAAATATTGCATGAATTAAAGTTTTTCTAATA
This sequence comes from Pteronotus mesoamericanus, assembly GCF_021234165.1. Taxonomy (NCBI): domain Eukaryota; kingdom Metazoa; phylum Chordata; class Mammalia; order Chiroptera; family Mormoopidae; genus Pteronotus; species Pteronotus mesoamericanus. The sequence goes on along the minus strand of NW_026555135.1, from coordinate 14,508,006 downwards.
TGCCAGTACCTTTCTTGCTAATATTGGTTAACCTGATTTAGATTGGTCACCCCCTTCCTATCACATCCATGTGCTGAGTTTGAAGCCTATAAACTTTCCCTGTACCTCCTATTCTTCATTTTATCTTTGCAATTTGAAGTACGATCTGTACTCCACTGCTACACATAATGCCAGTCATTCTTTACTTCTTGTAAGTACCTGTATGGTTATTCTTTTTTCTCTATTTCTGCTGCCTGTGTCCTATTTCAAGCTCTTATCATCTCACAGTTGGATTCCTTAGTAGCTTTTCATGAGTTCTTTCACTGTTCTTGACTCCAATCATCACAACAAATCACTTCCAGAAAAATATTTTTAAATACTATTCTCATTCTATAATTTTCCTGCTTGAAACACAAAATGGTTTTATTGTCTATTGTATTAGGTTGACACTCTCTGCCTGGTCTCAAAAATTCTTTATATTTTAGTGCTTTCTTATATTGCTAACCCACATGAACTCTGTGATTCAGGAAAATCTGATAACGACAAACATAATTCATACTCACTATACCCTCTCTTAAGACCGTAGAAGTTTTTATCCCATATCTGGAATTCTTTCTCATTTACTGAAGTATTTATTATTTCTACCCTGCCTTTGTAGCTTAATTAAAGTTGTAACATCTCTATGGACTAATTTCTTTCTCATCTTATACCTTTCTTTACTTTACTTACCCTGTTCCTTACTTTAATTAGAATAACAAGACACTATTAATAGACTTTTAAATCAAGCTAGGCTAAGCAAAAAAAAAAAGGGGGGGATTTATTTATTTATTTATATAATCATGGAAGTGAGGAATGTAGTCAGAGAAACTAACAAATAAAACCAGGAGCCCGATACCGACAACTCAGTTCTCACCACCTCTTTATTCCGCTCTTTTTTGTGGGAGCCTCATTCTCTCTTTTCATGTCTTCATGAGTCTAGAATCATGGTTCTGACTATACTTGGTTCACATTTTTGTAAAAAGCAAATAGATTTTGCAGGGAATAAAGAGATTCCCTGTATTAGCTTGCGTTTGAAAAAGTCCAAGCAAAAGCCCCGTTGGCCAGTTAAGGCAGTAACTCACCCATTTAGGTCAATCACCAAGGCCAATAGGCTGAAGAACTGTTAAGTATAAAGTGAGTAATTTCCTTCTTTCATAGCTGGTATATAGGCTCATGACCTAACGAAGTCCTGGGTAGTAGGATTATTTGTAAAACTGAATCACGTTTTTGTTGTTTTTTTTTTTCTTTTTTTTTGCAAAATTAGAAATAGATAGGACTCACATGTTAGGGATTTCTCTCTGCCAGAAGTTCCCTTTGGAGGCCAGGGAGAGTCAAAGATGTCTTGAGGGACAGGAAGGAAATAAGCGACATTGGCAGCCTCCATATGCTTCAGAGAGTAATTTGCTATTCCTGTGTGTTAGGTAATCCCGAATGGTTTATTACACTTTAGTATCCCAAAGGTATGATTAAAGGATTAGAGTGTGGAGAAAACAGCAGACATTAGTGCAACAGAGTGAAAAAAAACTAACACTTTGGTATTATCTTGGGATTTCATCAGCAGCAAAATGAGGACAAAAGAATTGGACCATGAGCAATTTTATTAAAACACTGGGTGAATCCAATCAAGATGCTTTAGCTTTTAAGTTCCCTGATGACAGAGGTTATGTCTGTTCTAATTTGCTTTGTGAGGTGTCTACATAGGCACACGGTTAGGGATCATGTTCTTAAGAAATACTAAAATGTTTGTAGCAACGTTAGTGAACACTCAGTACACCACCATATCTAATGAGCAGCTTTAGTTTCAAATTCCTTGGAAGAATGCTCAGTAATAGTGAAATTAACAGGAGATATAAATTGGGAGCTGTGGTTGTTAGCTGAAGCATTGAAAATAGAGGCAACGATTTAGGGAGAATTTCTATTAAAAGGAGATGGTCACAGTCAGTGATGACAAATACCAGCATCTAAGAAAAAGAAGTTGTAGGAAAAAAAACTTATAAAACTGTGTGATTAAGAACAGTAATAATTGTTGAGCTATTTTTATGTGCCAGATATTGTTCTGAACATTTCACATGCAAAAATCACATTTACTCTTCATAACTACTTTACAATAATTTTATAGATGAGGAAACAAAGGCTTAGAGAGATAACTAACTTGCCCAAACACCAAAATTAGTGACAGAGCCAGGGTTAGAACCCAGGTTTGATTAAAATGAGATTTAAACTTAGTCTAACTTTAGAGGCATTTTCTTAAGGACTATTTTGTGACTTGCCTATAAGGAAGGAAAATCTATGAGAGGTATATTTTAGTTTGCTAGGGCAGCCATAACACAAAACCAGAAACAGGGTGGCTTAAGCAACAGTTTATTTCCTCACAGTTCTGGAGGCTAGAAGTCTAAAACCAGTATATGGCAGGGTTGGCTCCTTCTTAGGGCCTTACCCCTTGGCTTGCAGATGGTCACTTTCTCCCTTTGTCCTCAAATCGTCTTCCCTTTGAGCGTAACCATGTCCTAATCTCCTCTGCTTATAAGGACATCAGTCATATTCGATTTGGGAACCATATGACCTCTTTTTACCTTAATTGACTCTTCAAAGGTCCTATCTCCAAATACAGTAACATGTTAAGGAACTGAGGATTCACATTTCAATACATGAATTTTGAGAATACACAATTTAGCTCATAACAAAGACAAGCAGTGCTCTGAGGAAATGACAAAAATGAAACAGCCCAGGTAAGCTATAATGTGCACTGCTAGCTCTTTCAAGTTACCATGATTTCTCACCTGGACTACTGTATCAGCCTCCTAACTAAGCTCCTTGCTTTCTCTTTTATCTAATCTCACATGAAATAATAATGTCAGTGTTGCTCCTTAAAAGGCCATATAGCACAATTCCAAAAATCATCATTTACTTTGTATTCCATGTGAATGTCAACCCCCTGCAAGTTAGATTACAAGATAACACTGCATATCCTCCTGTCTTTGTTTTTTTTATTAATTCTAAACTTTTGTAAATACAATACTATTTTTCTCTCTGGACCACGGCTCTACTCTCTTGCCTCATTGCTGCTAGTATATTCTTCCTTGAGTGCAGTTCAGATAATGTCATCTTCCCTTTCAAACCCCTTGCATTTTGCCACTTTATCAAATTAGAGCGTCCCCATTGTGACCCTAGTCTACTTCTGGTTTGCCCTTCTTGTAGCCTTTGCAGTGAAAAGAATGGATCTTCACCTCACATTTACTCACCTCAACCTGCCTGAGCTTATTCCATTTGCTCCATCTGGAATGCCATCAACTTCTTGCAAAAATCCACTCCTGCAACATCCAACTTAAGTTTCACTCCATGAACAAAAATTTTCTTGATATGTCCAATCAGAAGTGATATAATCTCTTTTTCTCTGCCATTAAATTTTCGCCTTTACTATACTGGATCGTTTTACAAAGAAAGTCTTTATTGCAGCCACTGTAACCTCGGTGGCCCTTTCAATGTCTTGGAATAACTGAAAATATGATAGAGACTATTGGCCAGTGAATCTTAGGAGATTTTATTGGCATAATCCAGTGTTACATATTCAATAGCTTATATTTGAGCAAAGCCATTACTAAAAATTAGATAGATTTATAATTTCATAACTTATTTTTAAAAAGTAAAATATCAGCAAATTCTAGTTAAAAATAAATTATTACTAATTATTTTACTACATTTTACTGTTTTTTAAACTCTTTATGTTACTTACAGCTATATGGTCAATATAATATATATTGATGCACTACTATTCATCTCCTTCCAATGCCATGTTCAATGATCCCACACTGGTAGCTTAAAAATTCTTGTGGTGGGAATATTTACATCATGGAAATTACCGCACTAAAAATCAGGGCTTGATTTTTATTGCCTAGGTTTAAGAAAGTGATGAAGAAAATGTTAGCAGCTCAGATTGGACATAAAAAATGTGTCATGTCTATAACCATTATATTGTGAATAGCTCAATATATAAAGAAATATACTTACAATATTTCAAACTGTTTTCTAATTCAGAAAGTTACTCGTGTCATTGATTGGTAAGTGAAATTCTGACATACACCTTATTTGATTGCACTTTCATCAAATACCTTAACGTATATAAAAATTTCAGTCAATATTCATGTCAGAAATACACTGATTAATCAATTGCAATAATACATTAGCTGTGGATACAAGATTTTGGCATTTTGTTAGAGTTAATGAACTATATGAAATTTATAATAAAGAGGATTGTATATTTTGTTATTTCTAAATTGTGTGCTACATTTATTTTATAACAAGTAAAATTTATAACACGCACACACCGCACTGCGACACATCTTCCTCCAGAAAAGCAGGTGTTAAACATTTACCATCAGATATCCCCCATATCATGGGGGTCAAGTGAATTCCTTGTCAAAATCTAAGAAACAGATGCATTTGCAAATAGTTAAAATAATCTCAATGTTTTACCTCTCCTGTATCAAATATCTCTTAAGATACCATTTTAAATCTCCTTGGCTTCATCTGTGTCCAGGCCTTCATTCTGTTTTACCCGCAGCCAGCAAAGCTAGACTTGAAATAAACACACCATGAGTGCCTGGCCTCATGTCTGCTCTACATATCTCTCTTTGGCTTTCTACTTAGGACCTCTCTTGCTATGCTCAGGCAGAGGGCTTGGAGCCAATTCATGATAACAAAGAACAGATAAAACAATACCTTGTGGAGGTAATCTTTAACCATTAGCAATGAGAGACTGGACATTTTTTCTCCCTTCCTTTTCAATACAGCCTTGAGAAGCAGTCTTTATTTGGCCTCTTGATAGATCATCCCATGAAATGAGCAATCAAGTAGCCTCAGTAATCCACTCTTGTGCTGGCCTCCTCTCTTTCTCTGTCTCAGTCTTGGTTTCCCTCAGCCCTATGCTATGGAGGACCAAGGCTAAGATACTTCCCATAGTCGTATGGGGCAAATGGAGAAAAGTTTGACATCTTCTTCATGTGACTAAACTAGTCCTTGGAAAGAGTGCATAGCTAAGCTATTTACCATGTCAAATACAAAAATTAAAATTACCCATTAATAACTGAAGGGGGAAACAAATAGCAAAAGGATGTATTATATAAGTCTTGCTACCTGATGTGTCAAATTATAAGTGATCTTTTCTTCTTTTGAACGCTACCAGCCAAACTCAGTATTTTGTACCTCTATTATGGTATGTACATATATATTTATACATATAAATGTGTGATGTCATATATCTATATGACTACATATACTCACATGTAAGAATGCCTAGCATATATAGGTACGTATGTATAGGTATGTCCATAAAGTATGCAGATATGTAATAAGAAAAATAGAGACATTTATTGAAAAAGATACAAGATATACAAAATATTGTACATAGGATAATGATGCCTCAGTTCCCTTCGAAGTAGGCGCCTTGGGACCTCACACAGTTCTCCCAATCGCCATGAGCTGCCCCATCATATTTTCCTGAATCTCATCAATGTGGTCTGAAATCTTCTTTCTCAAAGGTGATTTCAGTTTTGGGAAAAGCCAGAAGCTGTAGGGTGCCAAATCTGGGCTGTAGCAGGGCTGAGTCACCTGTGTGATTTGATGTTTTGCCAAAGAACTCTGCATGAGATGTGATACATGAGTGGGCACACTGTCAGTGATGAAGCTGCCAATCACCAGTTGCCCATAGCTGCAGCCTTCTGAATCATCCAAATGGTTTCCAAGGAGGACTGTCCAAGCTTAATACAAAATTTGATGTAGATTTATTGCTCTACTCACTCAGTCATTTTGAATGTGATGGCCACACAGTACACGTGGTCACTCACGGGCATCTATTACTCCCACTGACTAATACAGTAGAGTCATCATTGTTCACATATGCACATTGCAGCCCACTCTCCTTGGCTGCCAGGTAACGTAGATGTTGCACAAACAGCTCTCATTATATTCACAATGGATGGACTGTTTTTGAACCAACTATACACACACACATACACACACACACACACAAGATTATATGCCCATTATATATGCCCATACATAAGATTATAGGCCCATTATAAGACTATACACACAGAGACACACACACAGACACACACACACACACAAGATTATATGTATGTGTGTGTGTGTGTAGTCTTATAATGGGCCTCCATGTGCTTATCAATATATTAAGTAACTAATATTTATTTATGTAGCTGACCCCCCTTCAACCTTATACAATGGATAGTTTTAAAAATTTTATTCATTTTAATGAACTCTTGGATATTGAGTGGGATGGAACCTCTCCTCTTAAAGTATTAAATCTGGGACCTGTGGAAACTACCCAATATTATAAAAACTAGTAAACTGTGTCAGACTTCCTCTACCAATCCCTGTCTTTTCTCCAGATTAAGCAAGAGTTTTAGCAGCTTCTATAAATATATAAAACCTAAAGTAAACATAGTAACATTTGAAATTGGACTTCCTTCTAGAGTAAAACTAAAATATCAGCTTTTGTAGTGTCAGTCCAGAAGGTTTTACCCTTGCTTTACAACAGATGCTCCTGGGAATTTTTAGTATTAAAAAAGAAGTAGTAAATCTGATTTACAAGGAAATGTACATTTCTTCTTTACAGGTCCCCAATTATTATCAGCAAACAACTTATTTATTTAGAAATATATTAGTGAGTTTTGTTCTCTCTTGGTTTGATACATATGGAGAAAATGTATTTCTTGTGTCTGGTGGAAAGTTACAGCAGTTGTTGGCATCCTTTTACAAATTGAAATGAGTACATTAAGGATAAAAGAAAGCCTTATTGGACTAAGCTGCTCTCAAGGGGTGGATATCTCAGAAGGCCAAATAATATTTGATATACTGTCTGGGAAATACAGGTAGAACAGATGATTGAATGCAGATTAGTTACATAAATTGCTAATTTCCCCACTTCAACTATTTTCCATATGTTACCAGAGATGTGTTATCAGACAGCTTTTCAATAACTGTTCATTGAATAGAATTTCTGACTCTTGAAATGTACTCAAATATAAGCAAAGCAAACCTAGCTTAGAAATTACCCACAAGGCTCAGAATATATATTGAGAAATAGAACATATAATTTGGAGCAAGCATGTGTAAGAGGGATGGAGAAAATGGCTAAAATTCTTTTCATAATTATTACAATGTAACAAATCAATGTGGGAGGCAGATCTAAGATTCCACTCTCTAAGGATCCTTAGATTGATCATGGCATAGCTGGGGAGACAAGTTCACAAGAAAAGCTACGTGGTTTCTCAAAACCAGGTGATAAATTAAAGAACAAGATTTCAAACACTATGTTGCTCCACCTAAAGCACAGGTTACTGAGCTCTGCTGCCTTCACCATGGACCTTATCTTATTTAGTTTTCCGTTCTTTTGGATCACAGTGAGCACAGGGTAGCTTCAGTGCCGCAGCTGCTTTGCACAGCTGTTCACAGTAGATGCTTAATAATTCATTAAAGAAAAGTTGATGAACCTTGTGGGCATTATGCTAAGTAAAATAAGTCAAGCAGAGAAACATAAACACTGCATGTTCTTTCTTATATCTAGAATCTAAAAAAGCAGCACTCAGAAACAAAGGGTAAAATAGTGGTTTCTAGGAGCTAGAGGTTGGGGGGTGGATGGAGAAAATGGGGAGATGTTGGACAAAGGGTGCAAATTTTTAAGATGATTAATTCTGAGGATCTAATATGCAACATAAAGACTAGTTAACAATACTGTATTGCATAATTGGAAGTTGCTAAAGGTATCTTAGGTATTCTTACCAAAAAAAAATAATTATGTGTGGTTATGAATATGTTAACTAACCTTATTATGGTAAGCATTTCACAATACATAAGTATAGAAAGTTATCACAGTCACACATTAAATTTGCACAATGTTGTACATCATTTATATCTCAACAACCTGGATGGAAAAGTTAATACTTAGTTTTTTCCAAATGCATTTATTCAACAAATATTTAGACAGCATAGGCTCTAGAGGGGAAAAAAGGGGGGGGGGATTAAAATGTAACACCTTTTGTTGATTAGCTCACAGTCTTTTTAGGAGCCATAAAAGCAAATAATTACACTAACACTTGAAACTAACCTGGGACGTTGGAGTGGGTGGGCAGCAAGAGCATGGTAGCGATTCAATACTCTCTAGTAAGGACACACTGCTGGCCAGATGTGTAATTTTAAGAAAAGGTGAAAAGAAACAGGTAAAATTAATTTTAAAAGTACATTTCTATCTTACTCAATACTGCCAAAATTGTATCATTTCCACATGTAATCAATTTTATAAAGTATTAATGGGATATGATACATTTTTTTTCATACTGTCTTTATTTTATGCCAACAAAATATCTCAGTTTGTAGTAGCCACATACATGCTCAGTAACCACATGTGGCCAGTGGCTCCCACGTTGGACAGCACAGGTCTACAACACAGACAACAGTCGCCAAGGCTATAATTCGGCAGCGCAGCACGTTTGACACCCACTCCTCAATGAGACTCTGAGTTTGGAAACAACAACAACATGGCCATTGCACTACACTTCAATTCCTTCTACTTATTTCTCAGTCCTAAAGTAAAATGATGGTCCAGCCAGATATTTCCAACCTGAGTCCTTCTGTTCACTCCTGGGGGAGTTACTTACTCAGTCCTTCCTGAGGGAATCTAGCAACCACAGGGCCTAGACAGTGCCGATCCAAACCAGACAAAGTGGTGGCGGGCCAAGGAGCTGCTGTCAAAGAAGTTAATTCTTTTCAGAAAAGGCTGTCAAGCTTGACCAGATTTGGCTGTGCTGCAGAGAATTTTGTGCCTTCAGCTGACGGTGATGGGAGAATTTCTGGGTATTCATTAGACCCAGTTAGAATACAGGATCAGAGGTGACTAGCAAGCTAAAACAGAGGCACAATGAATAACTCACCAACCCCCGGGACCCTCTGGCACGCAGTTCCATATAGAGGTTTGTTCTTTCTATGGAAATGAAATCACTCTTAATGAGACATGCACGGCAGGCAGGCTTCGGCTGTGAGGTTGACAGCTTATAAAGAAAGGAGAAGGAAGTTGAATTCTGGAGGGTTAGAGTAGGAATCTGGGTCAAAGCTTCAGTCTCAACTTTTTTATTTTCCTCTAGGAAGAATAGCCAGAAAATGAAACAAGTCAAAACTGCATTATGTTTTAGATCAATATAAAGTGAATTTTTAAAAAAATTTACAAATATCATTTAAGTTGTATTAGCAGGTAATAAATAAAATATTGCAAAATTTTTAATACCAAAATTAATTTTCCCTTTCCTTTGTCCCTCTGAAGTCCTTTCTTTCTCCCCAGCAAAGATTTAGTTAAGTAACTAATAACATGACATAGCATGTCTAGTTCCAAAAGCACCTGCTAATTTTACAGGCCTTCATCTGTAGAAAAGCTGTAATTCAGCACGGTATGTTTTGTAGGAAGCCTTTGATATTTAAATTCCAATTCTTGGCAATGATGTGGATTGGATCATTCAGTGCTAAATCATATATGTTTATAATATTTCTAATAATTAGGCAAAAAATTATTTGTGAAATAATATATGTTTGCTGAGATGACTTCAATTCAGTGTATCTGGAATCAGTTTCAAATGAAACATTTAACAGTGGGTAAGTTTCTTTGAAAGAACCATAGCAATTCTATTGAGCAATTCTCAGTGCTTTTAGGGGAATAATATACTGTGGGAAGAGCACAGGCTTTGAAGTTTGACAGATGAAGTTTAAAATTACAGTTTTTACACAAACCAGCTGTTAATTATTTGAAAAATTCTCTCAGTATAAACACTTTATTTATAAATGTGAGAAATAATAGCTAAGAGTTGGCTTAAATAATAATAACACTATTATTTGAAGTGACTAGTGCAGTAATTGGTACATATTATTAACGTTTTGCCAATTAATTTCTCAGGATCTAGAAAAATGTTAACAGTGATGACGACAATGATGGTCACACAGCCTGCTCTTTTATAGTTTTACTATGATGCCAAAATCAGTGAATTTCTTATACTATTCATCTTACTTCAGTATTCACGCAGTTAGTTGTACAAAGAAAATAAAAGCCTTTTGTTATCTCAGTTTTCATAAGAATACATTCTCTTGATTTGCCCTCTTTTTTAAAAATGTTGTCTTTATTGATTTGAGAGAGAGAGAAACATCAATTTGTTGTTATGCTTATTTATATTCATTGGGTGATTCTTGTGTGTGTCCTGACCGGGGATCAAATCTGCAATGCTGGGATGCAGGGATTACACACTGACCAACTGAGTACTGAGCCAGATCTTTGATTTCTCTGCTTTTCCGTTGTTTTTTGGGAGCTTTAACTTCTCAAATAATGCATTAATATTTGGACTACTTATGGTATAATCAGAACTCTCTTATATTCTCTCTTATATGTCACATCCTATACTTTTCCTATTACTGTTGTTATCCATATGTCAGTGACTCCCAAACAGTTTCAATTTAGACTTTTATTCTCTGAGCCAGATTGTCCTTATTCAGTTTCCATCATGCCATTTCTAATTGGCTATTTCACAGAAATTTAAAAATAAATTCTAAAACTTTATTTTACTTTTTTTCTACATTAGGTTCTCTTTCAGTTTTCTCTGTTATTTCAACCCATTACAAAAACTAGAGTTACCATAGGGAGTAAATATTACAACTTCATTCCAAGGCTCAGAAACCTAGAGAACAGAACCAAAGATGAAACTCAGACTTGTTGTATAAATACTTCACATGCGTTGCAGTTATAACTGTCATGTATACTTCTTTCATTGATTCTGTTTCATGTCCTCTGCCATGTATGACTTAGTGTGTTCAACTTATACCTTTTTTCTTAAGGACAAACTTCTTTTTCTAGTTTCATTCCTGGTAGCCAGAAGAAAAATTTACCATCTTAGTTTACCATTCATTAAACCATTTGAAATATACTTTTTCTGACAATACCCTGTAGCTGTGGTTAGTATTCCCATAAATAATATTTTATACATATAGTTCAAAATCTGAGTTACTAAGATATGTTACACTAGCATTTTTTTTCTGCTGAATTCACTGTTGAAGTATTGCTCAAATTTGCTTACATAACCCATGCCTAAAGTAATTCCTAAAGTAAATTTGCTAAATGAGATGTTCCTAATACTTCTAATATTAAAACAGCCTGGATGAGATCCAATAATGGCCTGACATTATATTGAATGCTATGTTATATGGTTCATGTCATAGAAAGACTCCAGGGTAGGATTTGAAGTAATTGGACAAACCTTGGAAATCTGTTTGTTAGCAAAGGTTTCTTAGCAAAGGCATTTATAATTACTCATGGAACCTTTAGGAGGGCACATGATTAATGATGATAACATTTAACAACAATCTTTTAGCTTTAAATTTTTTTATTAATTTTATCTCCAGCATCTAAAAGACCTAGATCTCAAGTTCAATGGCCCTATTTAGGAGTATTACTTGGGTCACTTAATATCCTTTATTCTTTCCATTCAACAAAAATTTTTATATACATTGTTCCTGTTGTGAGGATAGAAATCTCTACCTTGAAGAAAATTATTGTCTAGTAGCAGGAAATAAACATAAACAAGCGAGTGCTACAGAGTTTGAAATTGCTGTACTCATTGCACGTGGCTATAATGGGGAAATACATATAGTTTAAAAAGAGAAGAACAGAGCATCCTTATAAAAAAGATATTAATAAAAATGAGAACAGGTGTTGTCACTCTGGCTTTTCTCCCTCCTGGCTGTTTTAGTTAACCACTAGTTTAACTAAAACACAGCCCACTCAATATGGGCAGATTTGGCTAAAATCCCCTGGTGCACAGTTGTGGTCCATGAAAAGGCAGGAAATGGTGAGTGGGCACTAGTTATTGATCCTGACCACACATATTGGGGCTAGGCAGTAGCTCCTGTGAGAAATGGCAGCATTTTCCTTTCACTAGTAGTTGTTAAAAATACATTTTTTACCATAGCAACAGGATATTAGTAATAAAAGCCATTTGGAATGTATTTTTAAATTACTGTTTGTATTGAGAATCTTCATTTCCTTTTTGACAAAAGGTAATTTGGTCCAACTAGAAGGATAAAAATTCTAATATGGAAGGCCAAGCTTAGTGCTTTTTCAAAATGGATTTACTATTTCCTAAAGTGAATATTTTCTGAAAGAAAAGTTTTTAAATTTTTAGCATCTACTAGGTAATTATTTTTGAACAAATCAATTTACCTCTCTAAAATTTGACACTTTCTTATCTTTCTGTACCATGTTTTCTGGTCAAGGAATCCCTGATTATCTATTTTGTGATGATAAATGTAGTTTAAAAAGTATATTTACTACCCTCAAGGGGTTTACAGTCTGGAAAGTAGAATATAAAAATATATTCAAAATATTATAAATAAATACAGGATAGGCATAAATATATATATATGCATACAATATAAAATACAGAATTATTATATACTTTAAATTAAATCTAATACAGTATAATAGCACCATAACTTGTCATCTGACTCAAGGACATCTAAGAAATCCCATGATGCAACAAATTATATGAAGTAATATTATGTGTTTTCCTAAAGAAAACATCTTAATATTGTAGATTGTATTTTTAACTAAGTTCTCAATATCAAATAAATCATCTGTATGATCATCTTTGTCATAAAGGTAAATGAACCACAATTATAAACATTACTAGCAATTATACATAACAGAAATTACACTCTCCAATATTATAAAATAGATCAATAGGCTAAAATGTGTAAATGTCTAGAGTTTACCATGTGCCTAGGATTATACCTGTGCTTAATGAGTTAATATCTATGAAATGAGTAGGAAGATCCTTGAAAAGCACAGTGGAGCAAGTCAGTTTAGTTCCACAAGCATTTTCTGGGTGGCACTATGGAGATATGGTCTATGTTCTAAATAAGTTTATAGTCTAGATATTTGAATTGGACCAGAAAGAATAGGTCAACATGGAGAAATGGGGAAAGGGTATTCCAAGTGAAAAGATGATGAATTAAAGTAATAGGTGGGAACATGTGGGGTATCTAAGGTAGGTATGGAAGAGCCCAGTAAGAAATAAGCAACCCCCCCAGGCCAAAGACCCCCTGAGCGCCAACCCTAGCCCCCAACATGGACCCATTTTCTCTCCAACAATATGAAAGAAACTATCATGAACCAAGAGAAACTCACTAAACTGCAGGCACAAGTGCATGTTGGTTGGAAAGGAAACGTTCATAGAAAAACAAGGTGGTTCATAGAACAGCTATGGCAGATTATAAAAAACTTCAGTTCTCCTTAATGAAGTTAGGAGTAAGCATGATCTCTGGTATTTAAGAGGTAAACATGTTCACAATCCAAGGGAAAGTGATCCCTGCCAACAACCCTAAAGTTCAGGCATCTTTGTCAGCGAACACTTTCACCATTACATGCCATGCTGAGACAGAGCAGGTAAGAGAAATACTACCCAGCATTTTAAATCAGCTTGGGGCAGACAGTCTCACTAGTTTAAGGAGGCTGGCTGAAGCTCTGCCCAAACCATCTGCGGATGGAAAAGCACCACTTGCTACAGAGGATGATGATGATGAAGTTCCAGACCGTGTGGAGAATTTTGATGAGGTTTCCAAGAATGAAAAAAATTGAATTGAATCAACTTCTGAAGAAGATAACTTGAAGTAACTGGCCGCTGCTATGTTATATTATGATTGCTTTCTAAAATTTTGTTTATGGATCTGATAAATTCTAGATCTCAAATATTTTTAAGCCCTAGCCCCGTGGACACCGTAGCTCTTTTCAGTTTTTTGTTTATACACAAATCATTCTTTGCAGCTAATTAAGCTGAAAAAGAGACTAAAGTTTGAAATAACAGTTAATAAAGTTCTTTGCCTAGTTAAAAAAACAAACAAAAAAAGAAATCAGAACCCCCCCCAAATAATAGTAAGTAAGGTGTGAAAAAATGAAAGATAGGAGATAAGATGTTTTGTTACCATGTAAGCTCCTATTCAAGGAATAATGAGGGTCTCATTTTGGTGGGAGAAGTGGAAGTACAATGAAAAAAAGAAACCTAATATCAGAGAAAAGAAAATTATTTGTATGTTTTCTATTATGATTCTGTTAATTTTTATTCTTATGACCATTGTCCCCAACACACATAAGATTTATAAATTTGAACCATATCTCCAATGGATATTTTGCCAGAAAAAAATGTTTCACTTACTAGATATATTCCATTTATGTTACCATTCTTTGTTACCGTTATGTGAAAGTATGTTTAAGCCACAGAAGCACAGAAGTTACTGATAGCGAATTGGTATGGTTATACAGAACACATTAAAGAATTGTTTAGTGTCTTTAAGCATAAAGGTCAAATAAATAATCTCTCTTAGGTCAGAAGAGAGATTTAAAATTATTCTTTAGCAAGTCTCACTTTTAATGTACACTTTTAGGCTCAAGTAGAGGCAGGTACTTCCAGACCCCAGCTAACACAATCCAGGTCAATTAGTACTAGTGAAAGGAATTACTTTTAAATAGTATTTGAGTTTGAGATATTAGAATCTTTCTATCCAGGGACACACTGAAGTCCTCAAGAAAAAATTCAGATGAGTTAACTTTAGCACAATACTTTTCTTTAAGTTTTAATGAAATACTATGTAATCACTCATTAGAATGATACATTCTAGACACAAATGTTGAAATTCTGATTGAAGGTCAGATAATCAATTTGACAATTATTTTCATCTGGAAATTTCCCAGTAAGTATTGATTATTTTGTACTGTTCATTCATTCATTTTTTTAGATTTATGATTAAATTTCTTTTTTCTTTATTGTTCAGTTACAGTTGTCCCACATTTTTCCCCTTTCCCCTCCCCTGCCCTGCCCCCCCACTCCCACAGTCAATCCCCACTCCATTATCCATGCCCATGAGTCCTCTATTCATGGTCCTTGACCTGCCCCTTCCCCTTTTTTCCTCCTTTTTTCCCCTCCTCCCTCCCCCTGCTCACTGTCAGTCTGGTCTTTATTTCCATGTCTTTGGTTCTATTTTGCTTATTTTTTTTGTTTTCTTGATTAGGTTCCACTTTCAGGTGAGCTCATAGGGTGTTTGTTTTTCACTGCTTGGCTTATTTCACTTAACATTACACTCTCCAGATCCATCCATGCTGTCACAAAGGGTTGGCGTTCCTTCTTTCTTTCTGCTGCACAGTATTCCATTGTGTAAATGTACCAGTTTTTTGATCCACTCATTTACTGATGGGCACTTAGGCTGTTTCTTGTACTTAGGTATTGTAAATAGCACTGCTATGAACACTGTGGTGCATAGGCTCTTTTGAATTGGTGTTTCAGGATTCTTAGGGTATAATCCCAGCTGTGGAATTGCCAGGCCAAAAGGCAATTTTAGTTTTTTGAGGAACTTCCATATTGTTTTCCATAGTGGCTGCACCAGTCTGCATTCCTGGTTCGCTTTTCTCCACAACTTCGCCAGCACTTGTGGTTTGTTAATTTGTTAATGACAGCCATTCTGACCACTGTAAAATGGTATCTCATAAAACTACAGAACACTGAAGAAATAAATTAGGAAAGACACAAATACATGGAGGCATATACCATGTCATGGATTGGAAGAATTAATATCATTAGGATGTCCATACTACCCAAAGCAATTTATAGATTCGATGCAGTCCCTATCAAAACACCAATAACATATTTCACTGATATAGAACAAATATTTCAAAAATTTACATGGAACCATAAACAACCCCAAATAGCCTCAGCAAGGCTATTTTGAGAAAGAAGAACAAAGTAGGAGGGATCCCAATACCCGATATCTAGCTATCAAGGTATATTACAAGGCCACAGTAATCAAAACGGCCTGGTACTTACTAAGAACAGACACAGAGACCAATGGAACAGGATAGAGAGCCCAGAAATAAACCCATATCACTATTGTCAATTAATATTTGACAAAGGGAGAAAATAAAATGGAGTAAAATAGCCCCTTCAATAAATGGTGTTAGGAGATCTGGACAAGTACATACAAAAAAATGAAACTAGAGCACCAACTTATACTATTCACTAAAATAAACTCAAGGTGAATAAAAGGCTTAAATATAGGAAGTGATGCCATAAAATTGCTAGAAGAGAACACAGGCAGGAAAATTTCAGATATCCCATACAGCAATATTTTTACTGATACCTCCCCTAGGGCAAGGGTTAGAAAAGAAAGAATAAACAAATGGGACTACATCAAATTAAAAAGCTTCTGCACAGCTAAAGAAAACATCAACAAAATGACAAGGAAACCAACAACATGGGAACACATATTTGCTAATGATTCCTCAGACAAGGGTTTGATCTCCAAAATATATCAAGTCACATGACTCCACCCCAGGAAGACAAACAATCCAATGAAAAAATGGGCAAAGGACCTGAACAGACACTTTTCCAAGGAGGACATACAGAGGGTCCATAGACACATGAAAAAATGCTCACATTCATTTATTCCTTATTCAACTTGTGTTAGATATCTATCTTCCAGGCCCCTGTGAGGGATTAGGAATACAAAGTAAATAGCACTAGTGTTCTAAAGTTTAGTAGGAGCACAGAGAAGTAAAGGCAATATTCTATTTTAAGATCAATGAGGCACAAAGGAGGGGATGCATAAGAGGGTTAGGGAAGACTTTGCAGAGAAATCCCTTGAACTCGATATTGAAAAATCAGTAATAGAAGGTCATTTGACAAGAGGAAGGAAATTAACTGGACTTTGCTTTTTGCATTTAGATCTGTGACATCTTGTGGAAATCATCTTATTTCTAAAGTTTTCTTGTATAGAAATGACTCACATAGTCTTAAGTTAGAGCACCTACTCTTAGAATAAATGTGAATTAAGCATGTTGTCATGGGTTTCAGGATTACTGTGTTTCATAATATAGGAAAAAAATAATCCTGGACCTATTTTACATTTTCATGCATTAGGCTCCCATTCTGTGGCTGAAATGGAAAAAACATTAAGCATCTTTGAAAAACAATATAGCCCAAACCAACTAATATTATAGAAAATTAAAACCAAAACAAAGTGATATTTAAGCAATTGTTTGAAATAATATTTGATTTTGATTAAATTTGCACTGTAATAATTCTATTTACAAAATTAGCCAGTTATTTTTATTATAACTATAGTATGAGAGTAATTGGATATTGATATATCTCACCAGAAACAGATGAGGATATCTAAGTTATAAATTAATTTTTACTCATTTACATTTGATTCTAGAATATTATAGGGAAATTTTGTCTTTGATATCAGCATGCCTAATTTCTGTATTCAGTGATGTTCACTTGGTCTTTCATTTAAAATTGTCCATATCTACTTTCCAATTTCAGCAACTTCCAAGTATGTTATTTAAATTTTCCATCAAACTGTATTTTCATATTTTTCAAAATCAAATAGTGCAGAAGAGAGATTCAAGTAAAAAAAGAATTTTATAGGATTATTTTGTTTTTTCTTTTATATTTCTAAGTAGTATGAGTATATGCTTAATTTTTTAATGTCTACTTTTTAATTTATGAACAGTAGTCATCTTTTGATTCACATGTCTTCTCATTTCTTCTCTTAATAGTATTAGATTAGTCTTCTTATTTTTTAGCTTTGAATAATTCCCTTAATCATGTTACTTTTGTTTCTTATATTCTACTTCCAAATTGTGAGTAGAAGATTTAACTGCCCTTCCCTTTCCACCATCTCTCCCTGCTTCCACTTCTCAACCTTTGATTCACTCTTTCATTTTCATAGTAGGTATTGGTAACATATATATTCTATTATATAATGACTTTTTTACTTTGTGCATGCACTTATAAAGTTAAAAATTAATATTTAAAATTTGCATCATTATGAATATAGTGTGTGCTGAGTCAAGTCAGGCTATATTATATTTCTTTTAAAATTCCAAGTCACAGGCCCTCTGCTACTTAAAGAGGAATGTCTGATGGATTCTTCCTTTTACCAGTTTCTTAAAATGAAGCCATAGACTAGTTTGATATTCTACACCACATAGTCCTTTCTCAAGAATTTTTGTTTTGCTGTTGAAAAAAAAATCTTTGCTTTCCCAGATTTTTCCTCATTCAGTACATTGCTTATAGTCTATTTCATTTCCTTTAAGAAGCCTACGAACATTTATAGTTTCTCCTTTTTAAAAAAACATGTAATTCCAGAATACAGTATTTTTATCAACCACTGAAAATCTCAACACTTCAGGCTTCCCATGTTTATTAGAAAACCTGGAATGAATATATTATATATATATATATATACACACACACACACACACACACACACACGTATTTTTAATTTCCAGTGTAAAATGGATTTATTTTATTAAATTATTATCCAGAAGAATTTTTATGTCTCACATTTATTAAGACTGTTTCCTATTTAAATTTTAAAGTGTAGTACATGGGTTTTGCTCTGATAAAATCATGTTTCCCTAGTAAGCTTATTCTTTTGTCTCATGTTCAGATCAATGCCATTTGCCATATTTATTGTAAATGTTCCAAAGGAGAGCAGCTTAATTATGTCTACAATTCTTTTTTATAATTGCAATGGTTGCAAATAATTGGGTTCAGGCAACCTGTCAGAAGTTTACATATATTAAATATAATATACAAAATGCCCACACATTAAGCAGTGTTACCTCGGATTTTTCAGGTGAGAAAGACAAAATTTAGAGCAACTATCCAAGCTGAATTAGAACTCAGATCTTTCTAATAACTATGAACTTATCTTCTTGTACAAGCTGCTTCCATATAACTTACTGTATAAACAAACAAACAAAAAAAAACTTAAAGCTGTAAGGAGAGGAGGTAAAGATTACAAATTTGTCAGGTGTTTTTTCTTGTTTAACTGTGAATGTATTGAGAATTTTCATTAATGCCATCACAATCACTATATATCTAATTTTACATTATTTATGCAAATGCCCCAACATTAATCAAAACATTAAATTCAAGACAGTTGAAAAACAGAGTTGGCTAAAAATAAATCAGAGAATAATTGATTACTCTGATTAGTACAAAACTAGTAATTAGGCTACTCGGCCCAATTTTTAGAGAGAGCCTTTTAAACTTCATTAATTGAAAAATAACTATATCACCCACCTGCCATGATCGTCAAGGCTCCTAGTTGTTTGACTCTGGAGAAGGAAAGATACATCTGACCCACCAGTGGTTTTGGCTGGGGCTCGAGATGGTCTGTTCTGCTTTGCCCTTTAAAACTGCACAGAAGTCCACCCTCAGTGTCTGAGGATCTCATTGGCAGAAGCTACCTGTGGTGTCGTGAAGCACACACAAAGGGTCAGGAGTGAGAAGATATATGTTCATATCAAGACTCTGCCACCTGCTTGCTAAATGCAACTTCAGATTTACCTGCTGTGAAAGAAAAATAGTATTACCTTTATCACAGACTTGGTGTAAGAAGCAGAGAGCTAATATATATGGACTTTCCAAAATTCAAAATAAAGTATTTATAAGTTATTATTAATATAGTCATATAATGAAATTTATGCAAATGAATCCCTTGTACTGTCTTATTCATATGAGATCTACTCCTGATGAAATTTCAGTTCTTAGGTCTAGTTACTGTTAGGCCAGATATGTCTTTATATGCCCCACAGCTTGGGTCTTATAATAGTCACCTGTGTTTTTCAAATCAATGTCCTTTACCCATCTTATTTTTGAAAACTCAGAAAATGAGCTCCAAAATCATCTAAAATTGAAGCATAATGACCTTTAATTGGGAAAGAGAAATGCAGATACAATTGGGTTTCTGAGACTCCTAAAAGTCAGCCATAGAGGAATGTAGGGAGCAGAATCATTGCTCTTAGATCTGGAAACGGAGTTCAGAGTTCCACCTACTGTGTGTGTAACTCTGGGCAAGTGCAAACCTAACTGACTCATCTTTTTTTTATCTGTATCATGGAGGTCATAATGCATACTTCAAAGTATTGTTGTGAGAGTTAAATGTGGTTACATATACAAAGATTTTATACTTCCTAGCATACAGTCGTCAATATTGTTTCCCACTTTCTAGTAATTTTAAAAGACCTCCCTCAGTCCTTAACCTTTACATTTTTTAAAGGAATTTGCGATTATTGCCCACTATAACTAACTTCTCTATGATCGCATAGAATGAAACTTTACATATTTTTCACAAGTTTATATATTTATCTATGACAAGACTAAAATCTCAAGGATCTGGATTTTTTAGTTGGGATAAGGCCAGAAATTCTCATGACTATTAATAAAATATCATGCATAATATTCTATAAAAATATAATACACTATAAGATGTTTGTACATCTATACTATAAAATATATATATGTATTGAATATATATGTATATATATATACATATATATACTGTATCATTAAACAGAAATATCTGAATCAGTGCGATGAGATGATCATACAATGAGAAGCAAAGGGAAATGAGACAGAAGAAAAATATTGCACATACATTTATCATCTCATACTAGAATATAAGCTTTTTCTGAGTCAAATATGAAGATGTATTGCTTGTATTTTTAATATTATTCTCTCAGTGAAAATTTTTTAAAAACTTCAATGCATGTGTATACATATATATATATATGTGTGTAGTTTTATTGCAGATTGCCTCATAGAGCAAATCAATATAAAAGCAAAAACTCATTTATGTCTTTAGGTTCCAAATCCAAGACTACCAAGGAACCTTCATGCTCCCAATGCTTCTGCCTTTGACTTGTACCCAGTGAATCCAACACTCTCATTTCACTATCCCTCTGCTTATATCTTCACACAGGCAACTACGGAGAGAGTGGGATGGAAGCTTTCAAAGATATGTCAGCCAAGGAAGGAATTTGCATTGCTCACTCTTACAAAATCTACAGCAACGCAGGAGAGCAGAGCTTCGACAAGCTGCTCAAGAAGCTCAGGAGTCACTTGCCCAAGGCCCGAGTGGTAGCCTGCTTCTGTGAAGGCATGACGGTGCGAGGGCTTCTGATGGCCATGAGGCGCCTGGGTCTAGCTGGAGAATTTCTGCTTCTAGGCAGGTGAGTGACTGTAAGAGAATTCACATGGAGGTAATACCCGGAAATTGGCAGTATCAAAGGGCATCTTCAGGTGCACAAGAACAGATGCTTTGGAAGCTTCATCTGTGTAGTGGAAGAATTTACATATAAAACACGAGAGCCTGGAAATAATCATGGAAAATAAGTAGCTATGCCATGAGCTGATTAATGCTGATAAAGGAATAAACACATAAGGATGATGAGTCCTTATGTTCTCCAAAGAAATGACTGTAAGGAAAAGAGATGGATTCTTGAAAGCTTGTATAATTCCCTTGGGAATTAAACACATTTCGAACTATTTGCTGTTGCCTTTGAAACTGATTTTGAGAATGGCTCCAAAAACTTGTTTCATAATATAGAATTATAGGATTTTGGGTTTGAAAGCAAGAAATTGCTTTTAGAACTAATTTTTTAAAATGTTCAAAACCCTTTACTCATTTTTTTTTTAAGATTTTATTTATTTACTTTAAGAGAGAGGGTAAGGAAGGGAGAAAGAGAGAGAGAGAAACATCAGTGTGCGGGAGTTACATCAATTTATTGCCTCTCGCACACACCCAACCAGGAACCTGGCCTGCAACCCGGGCATATGTCCTGACTGGGAATCAAATCCACGACCCTTTGGTTCACAGGCCCGTGCTCAATCCACTGAGCCACACCCAACCAGGCCTGGCTCACTATCTATAACAAAAGTGTCGTTACATTTCCTGTTGTTACCAGACAAGTTTCTAAAAGATTAACTTCAACAAGGATTGATTTTAATTATCTGGATAATCCACTTGGTTGGCACAACTCAGTTCATTCCCTGCTGATGCTGTTGAATCAGTGTATTAGGGTTGTCCAGAGAAACAGAAATGATAGTGTGAGTATATAAAACAAAAGACCCAGGAGAGCCAATGTTGTAGTTCTGATCCAAAAGCTGGCAGCCCCGAGACCAAGCAGAGACAATGTTTCAGTTTAAGTCTAAAGACCAGAAAAGACCAATGTGGCAATTCATGCAGGGCAGACAGGCAAGTTCCCACTGACTCAGCTTTTTTGTTTTTTTCACATCTTCAGTTGGTTTGATGAGGCCTACTCACTTTAGGAAGAACAATTTGCATTACTCAATCTACCGATACAAATGTTAATCTCATCTAGAAACACTGTCATAGATACACCCGGCATAATGTTTGATCAAATAAATATCTGGGACTCCATAACCCCATCAAGCTGTCACATAAAATTAACCATTGCGATCATTAAGATGTGGACAAAACCCAAAACTCAGCTGCCTGCTGCTTCTAAAAGCCAAACAGGTGTTGTTGCAAAAAGGAAGGAGTTTTATTCAAGTGCAGCACAACCTGAGAATGTGGTAGACTCCAAATTCAAAGACCATCTTAATCCTCTTGTTTAAGCCCCCAGTATTTAGCAGGTTAGGGAAGGGAGGGCTTTTTCCTAATCCAATTATCTTTCCAGCTTTAGCTTTCCAGGACTGCTCCGACCATCTCCCCGCATCTCAGCCAATGGTGGGGGGACTTCTCTGCTCCTCCAATGGACTATTTTCGGGGAACAGGGCACCATAACTTGACTGTGTGAAAGCAGTTCATCATGCTCTGCCTTAAAAATGTTATCTTTTGATCACACATCTTTTCTCAGTAGGCAGCCAATTTAAAAAATATTGAAATCCCTCAGAACCACTGCATCTACCTCAATATTACTGTCCAAAATAGAAAGTTAATTCACTTGTTATTTATTTTTAATAGCTCATTTTTTTAAAAAGGCTCATTTAAAAAAAAGGCTTCTTTATTTTCCAAATGCTTAACTGATCTTCTGTGATCAGATGGAGCTCCTGCTTAGCTATATTTTATGATAGCCACTGATAGCCACTTTATGTACCTTATTCTTTTCTGTCTGACCTGATGGTTGTAGATTGATGGTACTGTTTTAATGTGAGTCCAACTATCCTTCATAAAAGTGATATTGAGTGAGATTCCTTTTTCATTGATATCATACATTTATCTAAAATCATCCCTCGTTGGCAAGAGTGATGCACCAGTTAGTTTCATACAAACCAGGAACGATCCCACTGCCAATATTTTTAAATTCCAAAGTGTGGTGTTGCTACTAGAGTAAAAGAATAGAAAAGAAAAAGATAGCATTAAACAACTCTGCCTTTCTGATAAGGAATAAAAGATTTCTTTATCTCCTATCTGCTTTTTTTGCCAACATTAGTAAGACATATCAACAGCATTCCTTTTCAGCAATAATTTGCCAACAAGTAAATGTTTTTGATAACATGTACACATGAAAAATTGATATATACTATATTTGCTACTTTCTAACTGTATTTTTATCGCTAACATCATCCCAAGGACAAATGCAATATTTTATATGTTTTTTAATTTATTCTTCTACATGAACTTTTTCTTCAAATACTATTTTAAGAGAAGTTTACATGAACTTCTCTTTAAATAATTTAATTTATAGAATAATAATTTGATAACTTCTAATTAGATTTATTAGTTCTCTCATTAATTGGCTAATAGGAATTTAACATTGCTTTGGCCAGGTGGCTCAATTGGTAGGAGTGTTGTCCCATATACCAAAAGGTTGTGAGTTTGATTCCCAGTCAGGGCTCATAGTACCTAGGTTGCAGGTTTGATTTCTATTTGGGGTGCATACCAGAGGCAACTGATCAAGGTTTCTTCATCAATGTTTTTCTCTCTTTCTCTCCCTTACTCTCTCTCTAAAATCAATTAAAAGTGTATCCTCAGGTGAGGATTAAAAAAAATTCAACATTGAGTTGAACACTTCATTTCATCTTCGAGCAATGATTTTAGAAAAGCCTCCCTTACTCTGAATTTAAAAAATAATTCAATGAAGTTTCCACCTCTTGAATCATATTCTTCTTCTTCTTTATTTTTTTGAAAATAACATGTGATACTCTTTCAAATATTTGGAAACAACAGTATGGTCCTCAGCCCCCTTTGCCTTCTCTTTGAAGCATTCCTATTTCTTCCATCCCTACTTCTTCATAGTGAAATAGCATTCAATGTATTAATAAAAACATTTATAAGATTTATTAAATACTGTATGCCAATGAATGTGCTAATCATTTTATATGCAGTTTTATTTAATTATTTGACAAGTATTGAGTGCCTATACTATATGTTAAGATGGGACATATCAGTGAATAAAACAGACAACAATCACTACTCTTATGGACCTTACAGATGACAAGCTATATAGAAGGTAATAAGTACAATGAAAAAATAATAAATCTAAGAATAGCTTGCATGTTGAGTACTATCATCATCTTCACTTTATAAACAAGGACTTTAGGACTCAATAAATATTGAGTAGTAATGATATGAAGAAGGCCATATAAATGTACATGATGAAGGCAAAATTAAAATAAGTCTGTGTAACTCTAGAGGCTGTGTACTTAGCACTGTGTTTTACTGCTTCTCAGTAAGTTTGAAGTATTCCTGATTGTAAAATTGGAGATCTGAGGTTGAGAGTTGAAAAGCAAAATTTAATAGTTTTAAGAGAGAATTTAAACTATCTAATCACTCTTTATTTTGTTAAGTGAGAAAATTAATACTCCAGAATTTGGATGACAAGGTCAAAGTTATGCAAGAGCCTAATTACCATTACTCTCAATCTAGTGCTTTTCTCTACTAGGCTGTCTCCTATAAAATAGAAACAGAGGGAAATTATAACCTGATAGAAAATTACCAGTTCCTCATAGATCTTGGTAGACTATAAAATAACCTACATAACTAAAATTTAAGCCAGCATTTTAAAATTAATTTTCCCTCCTAAAAAATTCTGTTCAATTCACCCTATAACTCTTCTTAGTATTTTGAGATTATTTTGTTTGCATATATTTTCCCAATCTCTCTTTATGATTCTTTCTTTCCCCACCCCCAATGTAACTTGGGTGGGTGCTTCTTAGAAACTAGAAGTCAAAGCTTCAAGAAAAGAATCTATATTCAGAACTTCCTAGAAGGTCTCACATTTAACACATGCAGTTATAATTCTCTCCAGGGGCATTGGGATAGCCAATTTTAATAGGTCATTCAACTAAAATGTTTGGCAGAACTAAGATAACTCTACTGCTAAGACAACCTCATCCATCAACATATCTCACCATCTGTGCTGCACATCAGTTGAACGTTAGAGTGATATGGATTTGGCCACTGGGTCTTCTCATTTGAGATCTGGATAATCTGCTGTCTTGCTGTCAATAAAAATGTGCTGTCCAGGTCCCCGAAATATCTTGCTAAACACTTTGACTCTGACAACAGGAAAGGATCAATAATCTGAACAAAAATAACATTTGTAAAGGGGCTTATTTTTCTAAAATGAATACATTGCTTTAGTTCTTGACTTCAGAAAATATTATTTCAGATATATTATTTATGAATTATAAACCTGAATATGAACTTGGAAACAATGAACAATTTTTAGCAAATTAACTACATAAAGATCACTTTATCTTCTCTTTTACTAACATTATTTATCTATTAAGACTTTCTGTTCTTTAATATAATAATTGTTACCAGGCCATAAGAGGAAATGTACTTATTTGCAAATATACTTAGGAATTATAACTGATATTTCTTAATACAAGGTCATGCTACATTAATATTTTTAAAAATGGAAAAAAACAAGAGCTTACTCTAATAAATGTCTTTGTGGATAGAATTACAAGTAATTGTTCTAGTAAAACTATGATGGTAGCTATTAACCAGAATTAGACATTAGTCTTTATTCTTGTATAGAGCCAGAGTATTTATTTCAAATTAAAGCCATTTGAAAACAAGAATACTTGTATGCCATTTGGGCCACTCAGTGTCATTTAATTGTTATGTGAAAAAAAGTTATTTTCATTGAATTCCCATATAGGTTAGGAAACAAGGAGAGAGTGAAACAGAATAAGAAGGAGAAGAAGGGAGGACATAAGTGGAGAAGATAATGAGAGGAGATGAGAGGAAATGAAAGCAGAGAGAGGGAGGAGAAACAGAGAAAAAGACACTAATTAAATGCTTTGATTAATACTGGACATGTCAATTTCAGATGACTTAGAGCTTGGTAGTAAAATCCCCATTGTATAGGCGAGAGAATTGAGACGCAAAGAGTAAATGGCTGTGCAAGATCATACCAGTTTCTTATTCTAGTGGCCATTCTCAGTATCACAATGAGAGATGTTTTAAAGCAACATAAATGTTTCTACACTTGTGATAAGCTCAGTTTACTTTTTCTTTATTCTTGTTTTGTTTTGCTGTTTTAGGGTTTTTTGAGAATTAAATAAACCTATTAAATGCCTTGAAAATTGTTCATTTTTGTTATGAATTTATAAGGCAAATAAGGCAGCCAAACCATGACCCATTTTGCCTGGAATTGTCTTATTGCTTATCTACAGTGAGTTGGGAAGAACAGACTAATTGCATTATGTCATTCTTTAAACAGCCAGTTGTTTAAATGTATATCCCTAGGATGATATGCAAAATTTTCTGAATCATATGGGTTGAGCACAGAGTAAAGAGAGCATGTGTGAAAAATTTGGAGAGGAACTTAGGAGACATTATTTTCAGTCTCGAAGTGGTTTGATATTTATTCCATTGCTGGATAAGAATTTATTTTGTGGGAATGAGGAGATGATAGGTTTGGTTTTCCAAAAGATATTTCTGGGATATAGGTTATGGATTAGAAAAGGTAAGACAGATACAGGGGGTCAGTATCTCTAACAAAAAATTGATTAAGGCAGTATGGATATAAAAAGATGGCAGGACAGAAGCTACTTATTAATTAAAATATGCTTATTACCTTATAGGTAGAGATAATATTAAGGGTATATGAAACCTCATCAAAATGCATACATTAAATATGTACAACTTGTATATTATGTACAACTCAATAACTTGAAAAAAATTAATGCAGGAGCTGCCGATGTGTTGGATATTGTAGAGGAGTAGGGGAAAATGTCAAGGATGACTCCCAGATTCTTATGTTCTATAACAACATGAATGGTAGTACCTTTAGCAAAATGATGACAACTGGGGAAAAAATCATATATGAGGAAGAGAGGAGATCATGAGTTCAGTTTGGGATAAGTTGACCTAATGTTCATTTAAAATATAACAGTATTCAATAAAGTAGGAGAATATGGGAGTCTGGAGCTCAAAGAAGACATAGAGGCTATAAATAAAAATGAGCGAGTCATCTAATTCAGACTTATTAACAGAAGGTATGGGTGTGTAGAATTTAAAAAGAGAAAGTCTAAGAACTTGGCTTTGAAGGATCTCAAAATTTAATGGTCAGAAAAAAAGTTGAACTATGAAAAGAAGAAAGGGAGAGACAGACCCAAAGATACAGGTGGAAAACTCAGAGAGTATGTTGTTACACAACCAAGTGGTAGAAGAGGGTGTTTAAAGGAGAGAACACTAGTGTCAAATGATTCTAGGAGATCAAGTGAAAATAATACTAAATGGGCTTTTGTATTTATTGAGATGGTAATAATTAATGATTTAGCAAAAAATGGCTGAATGAAGAAATAAAAGCTTCAGTATAAAGTAGCTAAGAAGTGAGTAGAAGGTAGAAAATAAACCCATGGCATATAAGTCACTATTTTGTAACATTAAACTAATAAGGAATGGAGAATGATAAAACTTTATCTTGAAGAAAAAATCAGGTCAAAAGAAAGACTTTTAAAATAATATTTTTATTTTTTCCAAAAATGTAATTTATCACCATAAAAATAAACAGTGAACAAAGCTATGCAGTGAAAAGCATGTCTGTTTCCACATCTGTATCAGCACAGAGTATTACTAAATTATTTGGCATTTGTTATTCTTCTAGGTGCATTTGGCATCATTATTTTTTAATTTGTAGTTCTTCAATTATGACTGAGATTGTACATCTTTCACGTGTCAATAAGTGATATATATTTATATTTTCTATAAGCTACCTAATCATGCTCTTAGTCCACTTTTCCTGTTTACTTTCCTTATTGATTTCTATCAGCAGTTTTCAACCTTTTCATTTCATGGCACACATAAACTAATTACTAAAATGCTGTGACACACCAAAAAAATATATATTTTGCTTATCTGAGGGAAAAATAGGTATAATTTTGATTCATTCACACCAGGCAGCTATTGTTGTGCTGGCTATTGTCATTGTTTTATTTGACAACCTAAGGGAAAAGGAGTCAGTGCCCCTGACTAAATAGATGGGCATTGCATGTTTTAAAAACTCTTGCAACACACCAGTGTGCTGTGACATACCAGTTGAAACTGCTGATTTACATAAAAGCATTTTATAAATTAAGAAGCGGGAGGGCCAAATCAAGGAAGTTGTATAATGGACCCATGGACAAAGACGATGGGGAGGGGAAAGGACTGAATGTGGGAGGTGGAAGATAGGTAGGGTAGGGGAGAGTAATGGGGGGAAAATGGGGACAATTGTAACTGAACAACAATAAAAAGAAATGAGATGTAGTTCATTGACATGTGTAGCAAATATTTTTCCTCCGGTCATTTAATTTTTACTTTATTTATGGCATTTTGAACAATACCAAACTTTATCTTTCAGGTTTTTTATGTTTTTCTAATGACTCATAAGATTTGTATATTGCATAGAGAGACCAGCCACAGAGGTTTGCTTAATAGTTGGTTGTTTAATTTTAGGATCTAGGTAGGATAAGAGAATTTAATAAATGAGGAGGGTACCATTTATAGTATAAAATCCCCCACATGTGGGAATAGGTAACAAAGCACACATGGAGAGAGCAAGATGAGGTCAACTCTAGAATTGAAATAGAAATAAAAAATGTGTCAGGGGCAGAGGTAGGTATTTCTAAAGGTTTGACAATAAATTTGGAGGTATGAAGGGAGGCTGTGTGTGTGTGTGTGTGTGTGTGTGTGTGTGTGTGTGTGTGTGCGCGCGCGCGCGCACGTTATAGCAGTCCAGGAGGCAGTGGGCTTAGAAGTTGTCAAAGAGATTGGAGAACCAGGAAAACTACATCATTAATAAGTGGTATTATATGTTATCTTTATTTCATATTACTCCACTT
The DNA here is from genome assembly GCF_021234165.1 of Pteronotus mesoamericanus. Taxonomy (NCBI): domain Eukaryota; kingdom Metazoa; phylum Chordata; class Mammalia; order Chiroptera; family Mormoopidae; genus Pteronotus; species Pteronotus mesoamericanus. The sequence goes on along the minus strand of NW_026555135.1, from coordinate 14,478,793 downwards.
ATTATAAACTATGAGAGAGAAAGAAGATCTGGCTATACTATAAGGGAGAAATGTTCATAAAAATAACAAATTTAACATTTGTACCAATACTGTCACATTGGTAATGTAATAGACTCACACTGTTGTTAAGGTTTTAGAGGTTGATTACACAGCCTTGTTCTCAAATTGAAAACCAGAAGAAGTGAGCCATGGAGGTTTATGCATATCCACTAATTAGAGGCTTTGACCTGTGACCAAATGGAACTCCTAGTGCTATCCCACCATGAGAGTGACAAGCAGGGCTGGACAATAGCAGGACTTCCCTGCTTTAGAAGATGACTTTCAGAATAACAATAGGAAAACTCTTCAGTTCAGAGGGCAGACTGCACCATAAAAAGTAGAGGCTGAGTCACACATGCTCATCTCCCTAGTTTCAGCAGACAGATAAGTCATTCATTCCTAGGCGAGAAGGGAGGGAGATAGTAGAGGAAAGCTACATGTTTTCTTCCTGTGCTTTTCCCTCCTGAGGAGGGGAAATCTCTGTAACTCTCCCGATAAAATGTGAAGAGTAAGATATATTCCAGTTCTTGCAAGTTCCACCTAAGGTAGATGTTAACTTGACTTACAATGTAGACTGTGAAACTCAGAAACATAACTTGTTTCATCAATGTCACTGTGCCCACCAAATTTGCCGCTGAAATAAAAATGAAACCAGTTGCTTTTAACAATGCTACCGATCTGATCTGATGAGTGAAAATGCCCAGAAGGAAAAGAGAGAGTCCTGATGTTATTGGACAGAGAAGGATTCCTGTGTGAGGGATGAAACCACTGATGACTTCAAGGGTACTTTTCTGGTACTAGGGTTTGTGTTTTTAGAGACCTCTGCCACTGAAAGGCTTCTGGTAATTTGAGGCAGATTACACTTTTAATACTTGTTTAGATAAAATTTTTAAAAAATTGACTGATAATAATAGCTATTTTTAGCTATTGTGTGTGTAGAAAGCACTATCCTAAGTGATTAGTTTTTATTGATTAATTCATTGAATTTTTATGACAATTCTATTAGAAAGCTATTACCATTAATCTCATTTTATTGCTGAGGAAACAGAGGTACAGAAAGACAACTAATTTTTCTCAAGACTACACAGGAAGTAAGTGGCAGAGAAGGCATTGGAAGATAGTCTGAATTATTAACCATTATAGACCTTTGATAATCTTTCATTTCAATAATAAATTTGACCTTTACGGTATAAAATATTAATTTATTTTTATATATTACTAAAATAGATAGTCTTTAATAAAAGAAAGTAGTAATTAAAGATGATTCTGAAACAGAGATTTCTTCTTTTCTTAAGTAAGGTAAATAAAACCTGAAGCAACCCAACTTTCATTAAACCAGAAAAATTCAATAATGACATAGACTTAGTCAATCTGCATTACTATTTTTCCATGCAAACATTCTGATAAAATTTAATTTTTAGAAGAGATAAAACTTTAAAGTTGCTTTATTAGAATAATCCAACATCTGTAAAGAAACAAAGACGAACACAGAGTATTATTCTCTGCTGAAACCAGGTGAAATTCATTTGTTCTTTCATTGTTTTTAGAAAATTAATATGATTCAGTGGAATGAATGTCTTATGTACATGTTTCTCCAAGTTGGAGGACACTGAAAAATCACTCTCAAGCAGTGCTGACAAACTAAGGTCTATGGGCCAAATCCAGCTCCCTCCCTATTTTTGTAAATAAAGCTTTATTGTAAAACAGTCACACTCATGTATAATACAGTGGGTATAACTGCTTTTGGGCTATAATGGTAGAGTTGAGTAGAATTTGTAAAAGAAACTATATGTCCCATGAAGGGGGAGCTCCATCCTGCGGTGTCCCCCAGCGTCACTGATGAAATGAAAATGCCCAACACAAGATCTGCTTGGTGAGGAAAGGCTGGCTAATCTCTCAGAGAAGAGCCCTGAGCACCTTTCTCTTTGGGCTTTTATTGAGTTTAGCTTATACAGGGATACATAGCATGCACGTAAAGCTCATCAGTCAATGTTAAACAGTAATGATTAAAGGAAGGAGATATGGTTTAAGGATAAAAGAGATTACAAGAGTCTTTCTGAGTATGGGTCTGGTAGATAGAGTGATGCCCATTTGGCCCTAAAACCTGGGAAAATAAACTCATTCTGTGCTTGGAACCCAAGCACCAGTATTCATTAACTTGAGGGCATTCTTAGCAAAGCACGTTTTAGGATTTAATGCATTTCTTTTCCAGACCTAATGGCTCCCTGGGAGCCAGCTGATCCAGTTTAGCGCTGTACTTGCCTCTAGCATTGTTTCAAGCCTGAGTCAGGTGGGGGAGCAGAGCAGCCAAGAGATGAGGGGACTTCTTTCAGAGAGAATGAGGACTCTGGCAGTGACAGAGCCAAGGGGTAAGGGTCTTTTGCTCCTTCTCTATATCCCCCAGGTCCTTCCCTGATGGCCCCTATGCAACTGTGCCTGTCTTAGGTTGCCCCTGGCACTGAGGGGTCTTACCCATCATTGACTATTCTCCAGGGCCAAGCAGGGTGATGTGAGGGAGGCAGGGGCACAGCCCCTGCCAGGGAGACAGGTTTTATCTCCTGAGTGGCCTATTTTCCCAAGGCCTCCTTCCTAAGCTCCAGCCTGGTGTCCCTCTCTCCTGTTGGCGAGGCTAGAGTCCCTGAAACCAGGTGGGATGGTTCCCAACAGTCCCATAAATCCTAAAATATTTACTATCTGGCTTTTTACCAAAAAAGTTTGTTGACACAGGATCTAGAGGGTTTTTTTTTCCACATCTGTAAATATGGTTCTGCTTACTTACACAATATATTAGGCCTTATGCTTTGAATAATTATTCAGCAGTAGTCATGGTTCGCACATAAACTCCACTTTCTTTTCATTTCTCCTTGAGGTTGTAAGGCTCCCACTGGGTCAGGCCTCCAGACAGTTCTATCAGTGTAGGTTGAAGTTAAGGGTATGGGTTTGAGTGTGGTGTTTATCAGTGGAGAAGGAGACCAAGAACAAAGGAGCTTTTTGTGATTTTAGCATCTTGGAACATAATGTTCAAAGTAATTGGAACATATAGTGCATTTGAAATGCCTCCTTGCTCAATCCTGAGTGATTAATTTTTTCAAAAGTAAAAGAACATGCTAAATTTAGCAAGAAATATATTGTCTGAGTGTAAATATTCATCTTTCTAATAAAGTTTTTCTTCTTTCATTTGCTAAATTTTACTGATGGATGTGGACTAAAAATTCATGCCATCTTTCTCCCTCTATCCATCTTCCCCAGTTTCCTGAGAGTTAGTTTTCTCTTAAACCAGTTTAATTGTTTAATCCTTCTGTATAATGTTAGTTGAATCCCTTTTTCTTTTATATTCAAATCCCAAATTTAGCATACATGGCCGTCAACATATGAACAAATCTTCCAGTCACTTCCCATTATACCCAGAAGTGAGATTTAAAATATTTAACAACCAGTAAGATGTATACAATTAGAACAGATGAAATCCACAACCAAATGGTGAATCTGTGCCAATGCATGCCACCGAAGTATCAGAACTGATACACCTGTACATCTCTCCCAGCAAGTCCAAGTCTTCACCTTTCCTATATCAAAGATACTTGGCTCTTATAATTCCCTAAAGAGACCTGGCTCACAGTGTCACCTACACTATCTTCTTGGAATGATCTTCCTGTATTTTACCAATGAAACTCAAGTTTATCATGTAAGACATTCCCCAACAGTTTTAAAGACCTCCCGAACTCTAGGAGGACTTCCACAGATCCCTTAAAGCTTCTGTACCTTCATTTCTAGCCTTGTGTTTTCCTCTTCCTCATTTCCACTGGAATATGCGCTCCTGGAAGTACAATAAAGATTTATTAATCTTTGTGTCTCTAGTACCTAAAATATTATACATACTTGAGAACAGCTGTGACTGCAGAGGAAAATCAAGTGTGGCAGTTTTACAGAGGTAGAAAAAGGTTCTCTCCAACTCCTGTCAGCCTGAGTAAAAAACAGATTTCTTGGGCCCTTACAAAGTAGAAAAGCAGAATGAATATGTGTTGCTCTGCAAGGAAGCCAAGTAAGAGCCCAAAGTAGAGGGCGGAGTTCATTCCTGAGGACATACTCTCTACGATTTTATGAGAGAGATCTGATTCATAGGTTTTAGTATCAAATGGTGAGCTTTTAGCCTTCACAAACAGATTCGTGAAAAATGAGGCATGTCCTATGAGGCCAAACAATGCAATCAACTAATCAAACACTTGCAATGGGAAAAGCCAAATAATTAGTAAGATAGTAAGACAAGAAATATCATGAACATGTTTAGACATATGTCTGTGCTGCTTCAAAGGTTTAGGTTTCTCTCAAAGGGAAAGAGAGCAGGTCTAGTTTCTTCAGTACTCTTATCTCACATTACAGTTGCCAGCTAAGAAGGTAAATGTTGATTATAAATGGTTTACTTATTTATTCAGAACACTTTAAAACTTTATTGTTTCCTACTCTCTTATCAAGACATCAACAAAACCAAGAGAAAACCTACTAAATAGAAGACATTCACCAGTGATACATCTGACAGGGGGTTACTATCCAGAATTTATAAAGAATTCATGCGACTGAACACCAAACAAACAAACAATTAAAAAGCTGGCAAAGTAGTGCCCATTCATGTTTGTAATGAGTATGTTAATATAAGTAAACATTAGGCTAATGCATAGTTCCCCATTTCCATTATCTTTTATTTTTTCCCTTACCTCTTCCTTCTCCATCTCTTCTCTCCTTTCCTTCACTCTGGATAACCAATATGAATAACTTGGCTGTTTTCTTCCTTACATTTTTTTTTGTTCTTATAATAATAAAAAAAAACACATTTCCCCCCATTTCATTGCGTTTTTTTTACTCTATGTTACATTTTATCATTCCATTTAGGTATATAATAAAATGTGGGGTTTTTATTGTAGTTCTGAATTTCCTTCTTTGATCAAAAAAGGTTTCTCTGAAGCCAGGAAATATTGTTTCTTTTTTTACTTTTATTCATTTAATGCAACCAGAATTATTTTTTAGTTAAATCTATGCAGTATTAATCCAGCATTATTTTCCTTAAGGTAGATGCTCAAATGTGTCTGCAGGATTTACTGAATAGGTAGTCCTTTTCCACTGAAATAACAATAATGCTTTACATATTAAATTTCACATTTTTAAATTACATATTTTTATATATTCAGATATAATTTTAAATTCTCTTTTTGGTACCATAGTTTGATAAATCATTCTTGTTGTTGTTGTTGTTGTTGTTGTTGTTGTTTGCCAGTAGCCTAGTGTTTTTATAATACTGTTTTCTTAGTGTACTTTACTAACTGGTAAGATATATCCTAATTATTCCTATTTCTATGAATTTATTATTTTAAAAAATATTGTTGATTCATAAAAACTTTAAGATTATTTTTTCTAATTATAAAGTTAGGTTTCCAAATATTAATTTTTGGAGGGTTGAAAAATTCAGTGATATTATATGTTCTGATCCAAAAATAGGAAATAAATTTTATTTATATTTTTACATCCATCCATAAAGATAGGTTATTTTATAAAGATTTTATATTTTTATTGAATTATTATAGTGCTTTATAGTTTTGTTAGTATATTTTTAATTTCCAGCTAATTATTGTTAGTATGGAAAAAAGCCATGCCATGTTTGAATAATTAAATCCCTCTTTAAACATTTGTAACTATTTCCAGAAGCTTTCCATTTTCTAGATATGCAAAAACTTTATCAAAACAAAATAATTGCATCACTTCCTCTCTGTAAGTTATAAAAGTTACATCATTTTCTCAACATCATATTCAGTAAAATCTCAAAACACAGGTATATAATAGTGATAACAAATATCCTTTTCTGTACTTAATATTAATGAGAGTAAGTTGTTATTTTACATTTTAGAATGAAATTTTATATTTTTGTCTCTATCATATTTACTTATTCTCTTCTCTTTCATAGTCATTTTAGTAATTCTGGATGCTGGTATCTTCAGATCCAAATACACAGATTAAACACACACACGCGCACACAAACTCAAATTAGAACAAAGAAAAGTAGATGTGAAATTAGGAGCCTAACTGATAAATTTAAATTTGCTCTATCCCAAGGAATACTTTTATTAAAAATTACATTTGGGAGCTGGTTCAAGATGGCAACCCAAGTTCATGTTTACCCTTCCTCCAGCCTCAAAATCCATTGAACTGACTTGCCATTTTATTTAGAGGAAAAGCCACTGCCTTTACAGTATTTTACCAGACTGCCACATACATCCCCTCCCCCTCCTCTTGCTCCCACTCCAGTCACAATGGTCTTATTAGTGTTCTTCCAAAAACCCTAGTCCCATTTCCACCTCAGGACCTCTGTGTTTGCTGTTTCTTCCTTCTGCTGAAACAATCTTCTGCCTTAGATATCTCATCACTGGATTCTTTATCTGAAGTCTTCACTCAAATGTTACCTTTATAGGGCACCTCCCTGGACCACTGTATTTAAACTTGAAACACACTGCTACCCATACTTCCCACTACCTACCCTCTTTCTATTTCTCAATAGCACTTACTCCCCTCTAATATGCTATGTAATGTTCTTACTAACTTGGTTTATTGTCTATCTAGCGTGTGCCAGAAGATAAACTCTAGGAGGACAGGAATTTTTGTTTTAATCCTCACCCAAGGATATCCTTATTGCTTTTAAAGAGAGAAAGAGAGAGAGAGATACATCAATGTGAGAAAGAAACATGGATTGGTTGCCTCCCATGTGCACCCCAACCAGGAATGGAACCAGCAACCTAGGTGTGTGCCCTGACCAGGGATCGAACTGCACCCTTTTGGTGTATGGGGAAAATGCTCCAACCAGCTGAGCCACCCAGCCCAGACCAGGGCATGGATTTTTATTTATGTTGTTCACTGTCCTATCATCTGTTCCTGGAAAAATACCTGGTATGTAATAAAAACCTAATAAAATCATTTTAAGCTGGAGAATCTGTAACCTGTATCTTGGACTATAGAATTTTTACAGTTTTCTGGTGAGAAAACTGGAATCATCCCTGGCTGGTGTGGCTCAGTGGACTGAGTGCCGACCTGTGAACCAAAGGGTCGCTGGTTTGATTCCTAGTCAGGGCACATGCCTGGGTTGCGGGTCAGATCCCCAGCTAAGGGTGTATGAAAGGCAACCACACATTGGTGTTTCTCTCCCTCTCTTTCTCCCTCCCTTCCCCTCTGTCTAAAAATAAATAAATAAGATCTTTAAAAAAAGAAAAAGAAACGTGAATCACCTGCAATCAGAGATGCCAGTTATAGGAGAAGTGAGTTTTACATTATCAGCGAAGTCATATTTTTATGATCTCAGAACAGCTGAGCTAGTTCCCTTGCTCTCACCAGTTTCCTCTCAGCTGCACTCTCTTGTATAGCTGACTCTTCCTTTATCTTCAAACAAAGCCCTGAATAGGAAGAGGGGCTCTATATATTAGGAAAAAATTAGAAGCTGAGAGTTCTAGAGATTTTCATGAAGTAGGAAGATGTATGTGGGGCCAAGTTATATGAGACCTGGAACGATGAGATGTACTTGAAGATTAGAGTATAAAAATGCAACAAAACTGGCGTGGGGCAGTGCTGACTGGCAGATGGGCCTGAGAGAGGGTCACTGAACTAATGCCAAGGCGAATGACACTGCCATGAGTTCACTGATAAGTTTTCTATATAAATGTTAAATTTGCTAGGGTTTCTGTGTTTTTAGTGTTCAGGTGTCCTCATATTGCAAGTTTAAAAAAAGTGTGATTTGTACAAATCACTGATTTCGCCTGAGAAGGGAGCATTATTTCCCTCCAAAAAAATCCATTACAAATAAAACCATTTGTCTCATACAATAGAATCTTAATTCTGATGATGTATCAAAAAACGTATGATGTATCTACATTTAATATGGTAGCCTCAACAGATCGTTATAGCTTGACATTTCCATTTTTTTCATTTTTACAGTTTTTGCAGCAGGTTGGGCTATGTGGCAAAACAATGGGAAAAGGCAGTGGTGAAAACTCCTGTGGGAAAATTGCATTCCTAAAAATGCTTCATAATCTTATTACTTCTAAGTAGAGAAGAAAGAATTTTTTTAGCTTAGAATTTGCAACTGCACATTTTGATGCAATATCATAACTATACAGTGCTAATGCCTTACATTTCTGTAGTGCTTTAAAGATTACAAATGCTTTTATGTGCATTATGACATTTAATCCTCCTTGTCCAGTAAATGCAAGATAGTCATCAGTGAAAATACGTCCAGATGGCTGAAAATAAATGTCAGCCACCCAAATAAGCACTAGACTAGAGACTACTAAATATACACCTTAGAAGTTTTAATGAAAGTTTCAAAGGTCCAATGTAAAATTAAACAATTATGTGTATATGTGCATGCATCTGTGTCTGTGTGTGTAGTTGCTGTCTATAATTTTTCATTTATTCATTGCTTCAACAAGTATTTATTTGAATACCATTTTGCAAGCACTATATACTGAATATAATGGAGCAAAAATGACTCATGAAACCCTGCCCTTCTGGAGGTTAAAGTCTAAGTAGACAATGAACAGGAACCAAATATTTGATTTTAATTCACGGTTTTTAGCTTTATCAAGGTATACTTGATATATAAAGTACTGTACACATTTAATGTATACATCTTGATTAGTTTGTAATATGCCTAATATGTGATACCCCTACTACAACCAAGAGGCTAAACATGTCTATCACTTCCAAAAATGTCCTTGTCTTGTCTTTGAGTGTATGTGTGTGTGTGTGTGTATGTGTGTATTTTGACAAGACCATAACATGAGAGGTATCTTCTTAATGTATTTTAAAGTGCAAAATATAATTGTTACCTGTGGGTGCTGTGTTGTACAACAGTTCTCTGGAATGTATTCATCTTGCATAACTGAAACTTTATACCCACTGAAAAACAACTCCCCATTTCTCCTTCCCCAAGATCCTAACAGCCAACATTTTATTCCCTCCTTCTATGAGTTTAACTATTTTCTTCCCTTCTTTCCTGAGTTTGACTATGAGGTTGACTTCTATGAGTGGAATTGTGCAACATTTGTGCTTCTTTGACTGGCTTATTTCACTTTGCAAGAGGTTCTCTGGGTTTATCCATGTTGTCAAAAATGACAGGGTTTCCTTTTTTTAAAAGCTGAATAATATTTCACTGTATGTATACTAGTATACCATATTTCCTTTATCTATTCAGCTGTCACTAGACATTTGAATTGTTTTCATGTATTGATTTTGTGAATAATGCTGCAGTGAACATGGGAGTACAGATATGTCTTCAAGATCCTGATTACAATTATTTTGGATAGCTACCCAGAAGTGGAATTGCTGGATAATGTGATAGTTCTATTTTTACTATTTTAAGAGCTCCCTGCTGTTTTCCATGTGGATAAACAATTCTACATTCCTAATAACAATGTATACAGGTTCCAGTTTCTCTACATCCTCACCAATACTCCATTTTTTTTTTAAAAAAAACACCCTAACAGGTATAAGGTGATATCTCATTGTACTTTTGGTGAGCATTTCCCTGATAATTAGTGACATTGGGGACCTTTTCATATACCTACTGGCTATTTGTATGTCTTCTTTGAAAAAAATGTATATTCAAGTCCTTTCGCCATTTTTAATTAGGTTATCTAGATTTTTTTGCTATTGAGATATATGGTTTCTTTATCTGCTTTTCATAGTAACCAGATAAAAGACCTGTGAATATTTTTTCCCATTTATAGGGTATATTTTCAATATGTTGATGGTTTTCTTTGCTGTGCTGAAGCAAAATTTAATGAAAAAATTATATTTTTATTTATGGAAGTAAAATAGTATTCCTTATATTAAATGATGATAATTAATGGTAATTTGTTTTGCTAAAAATTAGCAAAATAATTTAAACTAGAAATTATTTTATAACCATTATAATATTTGCAAACCACCATTCAAGCCTTACACATAATACACATATATCTTTAAAGATGTAAGTACAGAGGGAGTAGTGATGAGTTTAAAAATCAACTGACACCTATAGTGAGACTTTTTATTTTCTTTTATATAAGAATAATTACTTCTTCCAACATAATCCAGTCACTATCCAAAAAATACAATGTATTTGTGTTATAAATTAGAATGCAGAGTATGGTTAATATTTATAGAATGGTTAATATTGTTTGAGCATGCAGTGTGTTAAAGGAGAAATAAAGTAAAGATGACCAAAAATATCAAAGAAAAACATGTAGTCTCATTCAAAATAACCCAAGCTTCATTAATTTCTTTTGGTGTTTCTTCAGAAATATGTAAACAATCATCATCTTTCTTGTTGCTAGAGTCAATATTTGCTCTAATTAATTCTTAATTCCAAAAGCTTCAATCATTGAATTTAGCTTGTCTTTCCTTTTTCATATTTTGAGTGATTTATTCATATATAAAACACAAAGCAGCTTTTTTCAAATATCTCACATTCATTGCACTCCACTTGTTTTTATGTTGCCAACCTCATTTTACAGGTCCTTTGAAGTACTATGAGAGAGACCCACAGCTGTATATCAAATATTATCTATTGCCTTATCTTGATAAAGTAATGAAAAAGCCTGCTTTGCTGATTTAAGACATATCATACTTCTGAATTTATATAGTTAAGGTGACAGAATAGTAAATAACTATTCTGCTTCTGGTATCCCTGAACTGATTGGGCTAGTGCTAATGTAATGCCTCTGAGGAAAAAATTGAAAGCAATTGATAACACTGATAAAATAGCAAAAACTTTCAGCCTCATTTGAGTGTCATTCAACTTGTTATTGACTGGCAGAAATGCAGTTATTAGGAAAAAAAAACATTTTAACTCACACAAAGGATCCAAGATCCAGCTGAGTTGACCTTTATTCTGTTAATTGAAATAACAGATAAATCTGAAGGTAAATTGAATAGCCATCAGAGAGGTAATAAAAATTAAAAGTTGCAGATGAAAATATAAGGAAAAAAACATATCTGACTGAGACAATAAGATATGTGTAGGGTACTAAGTTGCAGACCACACTCGCAGTCAGTGTGGTAGTTTTCACAGGAATTCATAAATATTAACGTGTTTAGATAGTTAAAATTAAAACACATTTGCCTAGGTTTACACATGATTATGCATTCAGTATTTGTAACTCTGAAAATGAGCACACAATACAAATATATGTCTCCTAAAAGATGAGGATAGTTAAGAATATTCAGTTTCAATATACATATATGCATACCCACCCATACACACACACATCACACTTGCAGAAGCTGATTAATGATTTAAAGCTTTGTAAATGAACCATAATGCTTGTCTGTGGGCTGGTGGAGAAAGAGCAATGCATACAGAGGTTCCAAGCAATGAAAGTATTCCTTCATATAATCTAGCCCTATAGTTCCTGATGTAATAATAAAATATGGCTATTACCTGCAGTCCTTCTCCTCCACAACCCCAGAACATTCTGTGAAGCTTTAAAAGCCAATCTGATCAACTTCCAATAACCCCGGGGCGGGGGGATAAATGCTGGAATTTAATTCCATTTTTTCCTGAATGTGTCCAAATTGAATAAAGAATTTTTCCCTAAGTCACACAAAGGAAAAAAGAATGAAAAAAGAAATGATAGCATCACAAATTGTAAAGTGGACAGGTTGTAGCAATAAGGCCAAAAGAACCTTCCAAGAGCTCTAGAATGTATGATGGTAGTTACTTCTGAAAACTGAACTAAAAAGAAAGCAGAAATAATTGAAATTTTATATAAGTATTAAACACTGCTAGGATCCTATCTATCTGGCAGGAAAGTTGAAATGTATTCAGAGGATAAAGCAAAAGGGAGAATCTCTAGGTTGAAGGGCCCACGGCCGATTAAGAGGAAAAGCACTGTACTTAAATAGGGAGCTAAGGAAATGTTTATGTACCAAATGTTGATAGCCTCAATCCTTTTCCCCACTTGGGGTCCTAAAAGGAAAGTAGTCAGATCTTTCTCTCCATGTGGAAGAGATATGTGATGAGCCCAACTTCAGAGACAACCCAGCAAATAGCCCAGTCAGGGACAGCCCAACAAACAGCCCAGTGTTCCCTGATACAAAATCCATAAAACTCAGGTCCTACCCACATGCACAGAGTCTCTATTTTTTAGTGGTTTGTTTTTAATGTATAACCACTAAATATGAAGAAGCGATTGCATATCACTAGACAACTGAGAAAGGACTCCAACATGGAAGACAGAGCACAAAACCAATAAACAAAGGCTATTTGGAGGAAACAGAGACCCGGCAAAAAGATAGCAAGTTCAAATAAACAACTAATAGTAATATTTCCAAAGACATGATATGATATTGCATCCTTGAAAAATAGAAGCAAACGCTGTACAAAGGAATAAAATAAGGAAAAGACTTAGAAATTAAAAACATATGTAATAATAAAAATAAAACATTTTCTAGAAGTGTATAAAGAAACAAATTGATGAAAGCATATAAAAATGTAAAACAAAAGGGTAAAGGAATGGTATGTAGGAGAAAAACATAAAATGACTAGAGAACTAATTCAGGATGCCCAAACATTTAAATAAGAAGAGTTTGAGAAAGACTAGAGAAAATAAAGGAAATAAATCATTAAAAGCATATTTTAAGAGAACTTCCCAGAACTAAAGAACATGGATTTCAAGATTGAAATGGTCTTCTAAATACTTCATGGGTGCAAAAACCCACTCCCAATGTGATTGAAGCACATTTTTTCCAAATTTTAGAAAATGAGAAAAAGATAAGATATATCAAGTTTTCAGAGAGAGAAAATATGGGGGTGAGAGGAATAGAAGGGAAGAGAAGATTAAAAGGATTAGCAATCAATATAACTTATAGGTATTTAAAAATACTCAAAAAATGAGAAGATTTACCACATTCAGAGATGAGAAGTCAATATTGTTAAAATGGCAATTCTATTCCATCCCTGTCTTCTACTTTCTTTATACTTTCCATATTCTCACCATGTAACAGATAAAGCTTACTTGTTTGAGTTCTTAAACTGTACCAAGACTCTCTCTGCCTCAGAATGCTTGCACATGCTTTCAATATGAATGTTTTTATAGATTTAACTCAGCTAATTCCTACTCATCCATTGAATATCAGTGTAGCTGTCACTTCCTCAGTGAGTTCTTCTCTTATTATCTAAAATAACTCTATTCCTGTTACAGTATGCTATATTTTTAAATTAGTGCATTTATATAACTTATTATATATGATTTGGGATTTTTACCTATATAATATCAATTTCTTCCTAAAATCATAGACTTTACTATGCCTACCAAAGTTGCTAAACATGATAGGTCATCTATCAAATTATGAGTTATCCTATGTTGAAATTACCTCATTTTGTAATTCTTATTCCAATTAAGACATCAGTTTTATGTGGCAAAAATTATGTCTGTTTTACCATTGTATTCTCAGTGCCTGGCATTTAGTAGTTGCCTACAAAATATATGTTATGCAAAGTCACTTAAATATTTGCTCCAAACAAAAATGTGAGAGAGGAAGCATCAAATGATACTTGAATAACAACTTTCACTTAAGTGATTTCCCATGAAAGAGGCATCAAAAAAAAATTCTCTGTAAAGAATTGGGCACAAGCTGATTAATAATAAAATTTTGTGACAAATAAGGAGAATTTATTATTTGCTAATTCATTCATCAAAAAGCATTTGTTGTAGACCTACCATGTATCAGATCCAGAAGGGACAATTGAGTCCATAGTGGGAAAGAGGTGAAGTATGTGGGTAAACACTATGGACAACTCATGTATACCACACCTGTCTACTGCTTTCACAGAGTCCTACTGAAACTTTCATTATGCCCTGGAATTTTCTCATGAGTCATCTTGGTTAATATAGTCCCTTAATCCTTCAAAGTCATCCTAAGGGTTAAATCTTCTCAAGTCAAATTCTCTGTCTCTCTTCAAACCAGGGAGTTTTGCTGCTCATTCTTGCTTCTGTTATTGTTTTGTACGGGGAATACTAGCACCCTTACTCCTCTACACAATACCTACCAGTTTTTCAAGGACCTTTTCAAATCCAAATCCCCTGTGGCTAGAGAAGAACCTGAAAACATATACTAGGTTCAAAATTTGAAGGGATTTTTTTTTTCCAAGCTAAACTTTATCCTGTAGAATGGCCTGATGGAACATTCTAAGAAGGGGAAGTACAGGAACAGGTTTGGTGACTTTATTAAGGATCACTGCAGGAGTAAAACTGAGGTGGATCAAAAGGAGAACCAGACTAGAGTCAAGGAAGTTCAGCTGGGATATTGTGGCAATAATTCAAGAACTGCTATGGGTCTGGAGGAAAGTGGAAATAGAGGGAGAGCAGAGAAACTAAAGATCCTGGTTTATGCAGCATGGAGGAGGGTAGTTGTAAAAACTGAGCCTCTCCCTGTTGTGGGCTGGTTCTGAAAGGAGGGCCTCTCTGCTCAGGAAGACATTTTAGATCAATGCTCCTTCTTACCTTACCTCATTCTCCACTTCCTTTTTGGCAACTTGGGAAATTTTTCAAAGATGCAAACAACTTGAAAGATTTATAAACATCTTTTAAAGTAGGAAACAGGAAGCCAGTGGATTTAAGAAGTTTAAACTCTGTGTTTTTACATCTCTGTTTTTGATGACTTACTCTCAGAAACTGAGAACAGCTCTTTTCAAATGGATTCTCAAGACAGATGCTTAATTATCTTGTTATTTATGGCCATTTTCACATTGATGTAGAGACCTTTCCGGAATTCAGCTGAGGCCATTGGATCATTACCTTTGCTGACAAACTTCCTGACTCCAGTGATCCGTATCTGCAGGCAGTGGCCTTTATTTGTACATATTTCTAAAATGAGATCCTACAAGTCTGAATAAAGAGAATTTTGCCTTCCCTGTATGAGAATAAGTTATCTACTGCCCAAAGGAAAAGGGCTCTTTTATTTTTTTATTTTTAAACATTTTTAAAAGATTTTATTTATTTATTTTTAGACAGATGGGAAGGGAGGGAGAAAGAGAGGTTGAGAAACATCAATGTATGGTTGCCTCTCTCATGCACCCTACTGGGGACATAGCCCACAACCCAGGCATGTGCCCTGGCTGGGAATTCAACCAGTGACCCTTTGCTTTGGAGGTCAGTACTCATTCCAGTGAGCCACACCAGCCAGGGCAAAAAGGGCTTTTGAAAGAACCAATTTCAATATTTTTGTTGGCTTATGTATGTTTTAGAGAATCCATTTTCATAATATTCATTCTATTTCCTAGTTAGACTATATGTTTAGGAATCCATGCAACCAAAAGATATACCTGGAAATATTTCATTCTGTTTCAGAGAGAAAGGGGAATAATAAGAGGAGAGAGTATAATGGGGATAACATTTGGTGAGGGTCAGGCATTGATTTAATATTGTGCACATTTCATTTTATTTAATTTTCAGAGCAAGATGATAAATTACGAATTATCTGATACATTTTCATGGGTGAACAAGCCAATGCTCAGAGAAGCTAGGCTACCTGCACAGTTAATAACTGTCAGAGCCAGGTTTAAATCATAGTTTTTCAAACTCCAAAATTATTTTTCCTAATATCCAACAGCAGATGAGTCAATTGACCAACGAACGCCTCATTTTCAAAAGCTTTGTGGCTGGGGAGAGAAGGATAGATGAAATAGGAACATTAATTTTGCTGATTATATTTACATTGGCTTATTTAGTTTAGGGCTCTTACAAAAAAATTATCTACAGTAATCACATGGATTCATTTAAAATAATTTGAGCTAAAGTACTCTTCTTTTCCTATATTTAATAGGAATGAAGGGAAAATCATTACCATTAACATGTATTCACTCACTTTTTTTCAAAAAATGACAATTTAGATATTTAGATACTGGGTTTATCAAGATATCTAATAAAAATATGTGCAGATATTTAGGCTATATAAAATGGGAATTAAGTAGATAGCCAAAAGTCAATTTAGATGAAGTCATTACTTAAATAATGTTTATATATTAATTCCAACTTAAAAGTTGTCATCAGTGATATAGCCACTATACAATAGAAGCACCATTTGTAAATTTGTATAGTCATTTGAACTTGGCAAGTTATTTTTATATTTTTGTACATAATCTTTTCTTCAGAGGAAAAAGCTATGACTCACCATGTTATAAGATTTGCCCAAGGTCACAAGCCCAGAAATAGTGGCATTAAGCCTCAAACCTAGTTATTTTGATTCCAAGATCTATGTTCTCTCCACTCTATTTAGACTGCCTTTCTTTCCTTGGAAACATTGGTTTTAGTGATTTGTAAGAAGTTGTGGAAGTGTTACTTCTCAAATTTGTCCTTCACAGAGCACTAGAAGTTTCAGCTAATGTGGGTAATGACAAATGGGAAATCAGAAGGAAAACCTTTCTGAGAGAAAAGTTGAATTTAAACTAGAAAACTGAAATTTAGTAGAGATAAATATAAACTCTAGCAATTAGGTTTAATTGATGGATTCAGTGATCTTGGAGGTCCTATGGAACTATGAGAATCTTTTAAGTACAGTACTTTCTTTTTATTTCCTTTCCTATTTGATAGAATTGAAATCTGCCTTTGCCTTGATATCTCCTATATGGTTTTATTGAATAATTATATAGGAAACTATAATGTAGATACATATGATTATTAGTCAGCTTTTTTATGCAAATGAACTCATTGATTACAGCTATTTTGAGGAGAATAATTTGAGAACTTGAGGTAGAATGATTTAGGGTTAAATAATACCTACTGTACACAAATGAAGTGAGGAAGACTGACTTAAGGTTGAATAATGTACACTGTGTACAAACTAAGCGAATATGTAATTTAGTTACAATTTACAAAACAGTAATTCCTATGTCATGTTTAACAGAATGAGAAAATTCTATAAATATCTAAGCAGCCATATATTTGTAAGTCTAATGTTGCTACTAGAAAGCCTAAAACTTACATTTGAAAGATGCATTTATCAAGGAAATTCCAAGAATCAAGATGGCAGAGGAGTGAGTGGAAGTCACACTGACCTCTCCCAGGACCAACCAGGAATTACAACTAAATTGTGGAGAAATCACCTGGAACAAACGACTGAACAATAGCGAGAGGGGAGCCTTATAACCTGACAGCAGAAGAATCAGTTTTAGCACAACCCAGCTGGTAAGGAGTGCAATGGAGACTCAGAAAGGCAGGCAGAGTGCCCATGGGCGGCAGCACCAGAAGGATATTGAAACAGCTAGTTGGATCCCGCTGAGAAGAGCATGGTCTAATCTGTAAGTGAGGATCTCCAGTTCAAAAATACACAGATAAAAGCCAGCTGCGAAAAGTAGCAGGGTTGCTCTCTGCCAGAGACAGGCAGCTGGAGATGCAAAGAGCTGTTTAAAGGGCCAACACATGAATTTTTATTTTCAGCCACCTATCTGGGGCTTCAGCAAAGGCAGAGACAGAGTGGGCTTGAGATCCTGGTGCTGGCTCCTGCCCCATATGGCAGCAGCCATCTGGCTGAGTGGCAACACAGTGAGAGGTCCCAATAACCCTGCCCCCAGGAGGGACTCCACCTCACCATGTGGTGTCTCCATACCAGCCTACTGAGTGTAGAGTGACTAGATTAACAGCTGAAGGAGACAGCCACAGACAATAGATTCCTGGAAGTCTCGAACAGACTGCCTAAGGTCACATAAGGTCAACATCTGACCTCATCAGAGGCAGATCCGGAAAGAAAAAAGAGCAGTCTCCTATCACAGAAGTTCATATCACAAAATCAGGAAATGAAGACAGATCAATTCAAAAAGCAGAAGCAAAAAAGAAGAGTCTCACAAATAATGGGAAGGCAAAGAAACATCCCCCACTCAAAGGGAAAGGAGGAATCCCCAGAAAGAGAACTAAAGGAAATAGAGGCAAGTAAACTCCCAGAGACTGAGTTCAAAACAACAGTTCTAAGGAAGCCCAATGAACTCAGTGAGCTCAGAGAGAACTACAAAAACTACAGGGAAACTGTGAGGAACTTACTGCAAACTTTATCAGCATGAAGACATAGAAACTATCAATAAGAGAAAAGAGGAAATGAAGAATACAATTTCTGAATTGAAGAACACAGTAGAAGGAATCAAAAGCAGACTAGATGAAGCAGAAGAATGAATCAGTGAGCTGGAGGATAAGGTAGAAAAAAAGCTCCCAGAAAGAGCAAGAAAATGAGAAAAGACTCAAAAAGAATGAAGAGGCATTGAGGGAAATGCAGGACAACCTGAAACGTAATAATATCCATATAACAGGGATACCAGAAGGAGAAGAGGATGAGGAAGGGATAGAGAACTTGTTTGAAAAAGTAATGATGGAACACTTCCCACATTTGAGGACAGAAAAAGTCACACAAACCCAGGAAGCACAGAGGGTCCCATTCAAGAGGAACCCAATGAGGCCTACTCCAAGACACATCATCATTAAAAAGGCAAATATCAAAGGCAAACAGAGAATCCTAAAGACAGCAAGGGAGAAAGAGGTAGTAACATACAAGGGAGCCCCAATACAGCTAGCAGCTGACTTCTTAAGAGAAACACTGCAAGCCAGAAAGGAATGGCAAGAAATATTCCAAGTCATGAAAAGTAAAGGCCTACAACCAACACTGCTCTACTCAGAAAAGCTCTCAGTTAAAATGGAAGGTGAAATAAGGAGTTTCCCAAACAAAAGAAGGCTAAAAGAATACACCTCCATCAAACCAGCATTGCAAAATATGCTAAAGGAATGGCTTCAAGAAGATGAAGAAAAGGGTCTGTGAATACCCAGTTCCTTTCAGTCACCAATACTTGATATTATCAATGTTTTTAATGCTTAATCTGATTGTGACAATGATGTTATTTTAATTGTTACTTTATTAGTTGAATCTAAACCTGTTTTTGTATATTTCTTGCCTATTTCTATTAATTTTTTTAAAAAGCTTTAAATGACTGGGATTATTTATCCATTTTTTGATTAAATGTTTATAGAATTTTTCCCTAAAAAAAAACAAAAAAAACTATTAACCTTTTTTTAGATGTGTTACAAATACTTTCCTATTCTATTACTTGTCCTTTAACTTTTTTATACATATATTATTATATAGTCTTAAATACTTGATTGGGTCATATTGTCAGTATCTTACTTTATAGCTTCTGGGTTTGAATATGTTACTTCAGGGTAAGAAAAATATTATTTTGTATTTTCTCCTAAAACTCCTTAGATTTTACATCTTGATTTTTAATTCACCTGAGTATTTCTTGTATAATGTATGAATGGGGCTCTATATTTGTTTTATTTCAAGTAATAATGGCTCATGCACCTTATTGTTGAATAAGCCTTATTTTCCCCATTGATTTGAAATAGCAGTTTAATCATATATTACATTGTTAGATATATACAATTGTTTCTACAATGCTTATTTTATTTATTTGATCTACTTGGTTATTTCTGTGCTGGTGTCATGTGGTTTTAATTGCTGAGACTTTATAATGGATTTACATTTTTTAATATTTTGTAATCGATCTTGACATTTAAAAAATAAATAAAATCTGCAAGAAAGAAAGAAAAGAGAGAGAGAGAAAAAAGAAAGAAAAGAAAGAAGGAAGGAAGGAAGAAAGGAAGGAAGAAGGAAAGAAAGAAAGAAAGAAAGAAAGAAAGAAAGAAAGAAAGAAAGAAAGAAAGAAAGAAAGAAAGAAAGAAAGAAAGAAAGAAACTCCCACCTTTTGCGACAACATGGATGAAACTGGAGAATATTATGCTAAGTGAAGTAAGCCAGTTGTTGAAAGACTAATACCATATGATCTCACCTATAAGTGGAATCTATCAACAAAATAAACTAACAAACAAAATAAACCACAGGCAAGGAAACATGGAGCGGATTGAAAGAGACCAGAAGGGAAGGGGAAGGAGGACAGTGGTGGAAAGGAGAAGGGACTAAAAAAACATGTATGAATGACCCATGGACATGGACAACAGAGTGGGAACTGCCTGTGGGAGAGGTGGGTGGGGTAGGATGAGTGGGAGAGGGCAAAAGGGGAAAAACTGAGACAACTGTAATAGAATAAACATGATTTAAAAATTTTTTAAAAAACTGATTTCAGTTCTTAAGTCTTTGGATTAACAGATAAGATCTCAGACAAGTTACTTAATTTATCTTTACCTCATTTTTTCCTCATGTATAAAGATAATTATCAATTAATCTCACATTTTTGTAGCAAATAGAAACAATGAACCTAAAGTATTTAAAACAGGATATGGCACTAGGTAAGCACTTAATGGCTTAATAAGTAATTTATTATTATTATCCCTCCCTCAAGGAACTTACAATATGTTTTCTTACACATTCGGAGAATTTTTGCTTTTTTTTGTTGGCTGATTGGTGAGTGATAAAAATATCCTTCATTAATTGATACTATTTTAAAAAACATTAGTCAGAAAAATTAGAAATCAATGTAAAAATTTAAATAAGATAAAAGATTAGAACTTTTTGAGTTGACATCATATGATTACACCAGACTGGAAACTAATAATTCAGGTTTTGGGAATTGTTCTAAGTACAGCTGAAAATTGGGTAGGTCACAAGTTTAAGGCCAGCAAGCAATTAATCTAAAAGAAAGAGCATGGATTAAAAAAAGTAAAAACTGCTTAATATTGTCCAACGTTAAATTTTTTTAAAAATCCCAATGGCAATTTATACACTGCCTTCAGTTGCAGGACTTAACAAAGTAATTCCAAATTATTTATGAAAAATTCCCATCTCTGTTCCTACTTCAAAATTCCAATCCAGTTTGAATACATTTAAGGACTGGTCAAATATGTGAGCCACAACTGCAGAGTGATACATAGCCAAATTTTATCTTCTAAATAGGTTAATAATTTCGTAATTTATACTGTTGGAATTCATAGGTGTTAATTTTTGTCTGTATATGTTTCCTGGTACTATTTTGTTAAAAGCTTTATTATAGTAGAATTGGCATATAGTAACTGCGTATTTTTCAATATCTAATGAGACTACCTGCCACCCCCAAAGGTTCCAGTCCATATGCCCTTAATTTTTTTTCTTGTCTTATTGGATAAAACTTCTGCTCTAAGGTTTAATAGGTACGTTAACAGCCAGAAATTTTTTCTTTTTCTTATTGATCTTGGGGAAAAATATTTAGTCTTTAATCACTAGCTATGCTATTAGTTTTAACTTTCTTATAAATGATCTTTATCAGGTAAGAAAGATCCCTTATATTCCTAGTTTACTGAGAACACTTATCAGGAAAGGATGCTGGATTTTTGTCAAAATGCTTTTATAGTGTTTATTTGAATAATCATATTATTTTTAATTTTAATGTATTAATATATAGTATTAAATTGATATGTGTGTTAAAGCAAACTCAAATTACTGTAATAACTCCCAGAGTGAAGAAATTAACTATGTTTATTTGTTTGAAGAGCTTTAAATTACAAATTTATATTAAAAATAACTAAGTGTACTAGGGTTTTCTATTTCTGAATGAATTTTTTCTGAATGTGAAGGAATTTTTTATTTCATCTTTGTGTCAAAAGTGTTAGAATAAATTTTTATAATGCTCCTCTTGATTACTTTGTTTTTTTTTTATTTTTTCATTGAATTGTACACATTATTCTTTAAAAATTTTTAATTACATTTTTCCATCCTCCATTTAACACCATTATACTCTCCTACCCCATCCAACTACCACACTGTTGTCAATGTCCATGGGTCCTCTATCCTTTTTGCTTGATCTCTCCACCTCTCAACCTCCCTGCTACAATAACTGTCATCCTGTTCTCTATCTATGAGTCTGTCTCTATTTTGCTTGTTAGTTCAGCTTGTTCATTAGATTCCACATATGAGTGAAACCATATGGTATTTGTCTTTCCCTGACTGGCTTATTTCACTTGGCATAATGTTCTCCAGGTCTATTCATGCTGTCCCAAAGGGTAAAATTTTCTTCATTTTTATGGCCGAGTAGTATTCCATTGTGTAAATGTCCCATAGTTGTTTTATCCACTCATCTACTAATGGACACTTGGGCTGCTTCCGTATCTTAGCGATTATAAATAATGCTGCAATGAACATAGAGATGCTTACATTCTTTCGAATTAGTATTTCAGGTTTCTTCGGACAAATTCCCAAAAGTGGAATTGCTGGATCATAAGGCAATTTCATTTTTAATTTTTTGAGGTATTTTCATACTGCTTTCCACTGTGGCTGCACCCATCTGCATTCCCACCAACCATGTAAAAGTGGTGTTCCCCTTTCTACATCCTCACCAATACTTGTTGTTTGCTGGTTTATTGATGACAGCCATTCTTTTTTTAAACATTTTATTTATTTATTTTTAGACAGAGGGGAAGGGAGAGAGAAAGAGAGGGAGAGAAACATCAATGTGTGGTTGCCTTTTGCATGACCCCTACTGGGGACCTGGCCCACAACCCAGGCATGTGCCCTGACTGAGAATCAAACCAACAACCCCTTTCTTTGCAGGCCAGCACTCAATCCACTGAACCACACCAGCCAGGGCAGAGGTCTGCCATTCTAATGTATGTGAGGTGGATATCTCATTGTGGTTTTATTTTGCATTTTTATGATGATTAATGACATTGAATATCTTTCCAAATGTCTATTGGCCATCTGTATGTCCTCTGGAGAAATGTGTATTCAGGTCTTTTGCCCATTTTTGTATTGGACTGTATGTTTTTTTGGTCTTTTGTTTGATAAGTTCTTTATAAATTTTAGATACTAAGCCCTTCTCAGATGTTTAGTGAATATGTTTTCCAATTCTGTGGGTTGTCTTTTTTTGTTGTTGTTGATGGTGTTTTTGGATCTCAGGATCTCTGAGGCTTTAGCTAACTCCTTCCTTGAACTCAGTGCTGGTAAAAGCCAGCCTTTGTGCACAGATATGTTCTTTGAACACACACCCAGACCTGGGAGAGGGAGACACAAAGAGTAGATTGCTGATATCTCCAAACAGGTTGCCCAGTTCTGGTATAGGCAATGTGTGACATAAGCTGGCACCAGTGTCAGTAAAAATCTACCTAATACATAGAAACAAACAAAAGAAGCAGCCAAAATGGGAAGACAAAGAAATAAGCCCCAAATGAAAGAAAAAGAGAGTTATCCAGAAAAGAACTAGATGAAATGGAGGCAAGCAATTTCTCAGATAGTTTAGAATTATGATATAATGATATTTGACAGCATAAAAAATAAATAGAAATTTTAAAAAGGACTAGTCAGGAGTAAAGAATGCAATATCTGAAATAAAAAAACACATTGGAAGAAATAGACATTAGGTTAGATGAAGCAGAAGATTGAATCAGTGATTTGGAAGACAAGGCAGAAAAAAACACTCAAACAGAGCAGCAAATATAAAAAAATAATTTAAAAATGATATGAGTTTAAGAAAACTTTTGGACAACATTAATGTAACAACATCTGCATCATGGGGATGCCAGAAGGAGAAGAAAATTAACAAGAGATTGACAATCTATTTGAAGAAATAATGACTAAAAATTTACCTAATGCAGTGAAGGAAAAAGACATGTAAGTCCACAAAGAGCAGAGAGCACCAAACAAGATGGACCCAAAGAGGCCCACATCAACACACATTATAACTAAAATAGCAAAGCTTAAAAATGAAGAGAGAATCTTAAAAGCCACAAGAAGCCATTAGTAAACTACAAGGGAGCTCCCATTTGACTGTCATCTGATTTCTTAACAGAAACATTTCAGGCCAGAAAGGATTGCCATGAAATATTCAAGGTAATGAAAAGCAATGACCTACAACCAAAGCTCCTTTATCTAGCAAGACTATTATTTAAATTTGAAGGAGAATTAAAAAACTTGCCAGAAAAAGAATAAGCTAAAGGAGTTTGTTAGCACCAGTATTGCAATGAATGCTAAAAGGCTTGCTTTAAGAAGAAAAGAAAAACAGATGAAATACTTAAAAAATAAGATATCAATAAATACATATCTAAATAATCACTTTAAATGAAATGGTTTAAATGCTCCAGTCAAAAGACATATGTAGCTGAATGAATATGGAAACAAGACCCATATATATGCTGTCTCCAAGAGACCCACATCAGAACAAAAGATACACACAGACTAAAAGTAAAGGGATGGAAAAAGACATTTCATAAATGTAAAGGAAAAATTGCTGGGTAGCAATATTTATATCTGACAAGATAGATTTTAAAAGTAATAAGCTACAAGGCCATAGTAAGAGACAAAGAAGGACATTATGTAATGATAAAAGGAAAAATCCAACAAGTAAATGCTTATGTGCCCAACATACAAGCACCTAAATATTTAAAGCAAATCTTGATTGACATAATGGAAGACATCAAACGAAATATAGTCAAAGTAGTGTATTTTAACACCTGTTTGATTTCAATGAATACATCTTCCAGACAGATAATCAACAACGAGATAGCAGCCTTACATGACATACTAGATCAAATGGATTTAAATGATATGTTCAGAGCATTTCTTCTCAAAGCAGCAGAATATACATTCTTCTCAAGTGCACATGGAACACTTTCTAGGCTAGGCTACATGTTAGGATATAAAAGAAGTCTCAATATATTTAAGAAGATTGAAATCATATCAAACATCTCTCTGACAACAATGCTATTAAGCTAGAAATCAATCACAAGAAGAAAACTGGAAAACACATGAAGACATGGAAGCTAAATAACATATTATTAAACAATGAATGGATCAACAATGAGCTGAAGGAAGACACCAAAAGACACATTGAGCCCTGGCTCATGTGGCTTATTGGATTGAGTGCCAACCTGCAAAGTGAATGGTTGCCAATTCGATTCCCAGTGGAGCACATGCCCAGGCTATGGGACAGGTCCCCGGTTGGTGGTTTGCAACAGACAATCAATCAACACGTTGCTGTTTCTCTACCTCTCTTTCTCCCTCCCTTCCCCTATCTCTAAAAATAAATAAATAAAATGCATTTTTAAAAGGTCACATTGAAACAGATAAAAATGAGAACATAACCAAAACTGTGGGACACAAGGAAAGCAGTCCTAAGAGGGAAATTCCTAGCATTACAAGAAAAAGCTCAACTAAATAATTTAATTTTACACTTAAAAAAATGTTTAAAAAGAAAAACAAAGCCCAAAGTGATAAAAACAAGGAATAATAAAAATCAGGGCAGAAATAAATGAAATAGAGTTTAAAAAAAAAATCAATGAATCCAAGGGCTGGTTCTTTAAAAAGATAAACAAGAAATAACAAATTTTAAACAAATTCATCAAGAAAAAGAGAGGGACAAAAATAAATAAAATCAGTGATGAAAGAAGGAAAATAACAATGACACCAAAGAAATAAGAAGGATTGTAAGAAAACATTATGAACAACTATGTGCCAACAAACTGGATGACCTGGATAAAATGGTTAAATTCCTAGAAACATACAGTTTTCCAAAACTAAATCGGGAAGAATCAGAGAATATGAATAGACAGATTACACCTAGTGAAATTGAAACAGTAATCAAAAAACTACCAAGGAACAAAAACCCTGGACCAGGTGACTTCACATGTGAATTTTACCAAATATTCCAAGAAGAATTAATACCTCTTCTCAAACTGTTTCAGAAAATAAGAGAAAGGAAGACTCCCAAGCCCATTTTTACAGGACCAACATTATTCTAATCCAAAACGAGATAAAGACTACAAAAAAGAAACTTATAGGCCAATATCACAGATGAACTTAAATCTTCAAAAAAAATAGTAGCAAATTGAATTGAGCAATGCATCAGAAAGATCATACACAATGATCAAGTGGGATTTATTCCAGGGATGCAAGTTTGGTGCGATGGTTGCAAATCAATAAATGTGAATCACCACATAAACAAAATGAAGGATAAAAAAACACATGATCATATCAATAGATGCAGAGAAAACATTTGACAAAATCCAGCATCCATTTATGATAAAAACTCTCAGTAAAGTGGGAATACAAGGAACATACCAAAGCATAACAAAGGCCATATATGATAAGCCCACTGCCCACGTCATACTCAATGGGCAAATCTTTTTTTAAGATTGGAAAAAAAGACAGGGATACTCACTTTCACCTCTCTTATTCAACATAGTACTGGAAGTCCTAGCCACAGCAATCAAACAAGCAGAAGAAATAAAAAGCCATCCAAATTGGAAAGGAAGCAGTAAAACAGTTTTTGTTTGCAGATGGCATGATAGTACATAGAGAACCCTAAATATTCCACCAAGGAACTACTAGAACTGATCAATGAATTTGGCAAAATAGCAGAATACAAAATTAATACCCAGAAATCAGTTGCATTTTTATATGCTAATAACAAACTAACAGTGAAATTAAGAAAGCAATCCCATTCACAATTGCTTCAAAAAGAATAAAATACTTAGGAATAAATTTAACCAAGGATGTAAAAGACATGTACTTGGAAAATTGTAAGACACTGAAGAGGGAAATTTAAGAAGATATAAAATAAGTAGAAGCGTATACCATGTTCATAGATATGAAGAATTAGCATTGTTAAAATGTCCACACTACCCAAAGCAATTTATAGATTCAATGCAATCCCTATCAAGATACCAATGACATCACTCACATACCTAGACCAAATATCTCAAAAATTTATATGGAATCACAAAAGGCCCGAAATTGCAACAGCAATCTGGAAAAAGAAGATCAAATTTGAAGGAATCATGCTACTTTATATCAAACTATACTTAAAAACATAGTAATCAAAGCAGTGTGGTACTGGCATAAACATAGACACATAGATCAATGGAACAGAAGAGATTGCCCAGAAATAAACCCACACCTTTATTGTCAATTAATATTTGACAGAGGTAGCAAGCACATACAATGGGCTAAAGATAGTTTATTCAATAAATGGTGTTGGGGAAATTGGACAGATACATGCAGGAAAATGAAAGTAGACCACCCTTTTACACCTTACACAAGAACAAATTCAAAGTGGGTTAAAGACTTAAGTTAGACCCAAAACCACAAGGAAACATAGGCACTAAAATAGTGGACATTTCTCATAGCAATTTTTTTTCTGATGTATCTTCTCAGGCAGGGAAACAAAAGAAAAAATAAACAAATGGGACTACATCAAACTAAAAAAAGGTTTTGCATGGCAAAGAATTAATAGTTTCATCCATGGTAATATTTTTTTTCAATTCTGTATCTGTTTCAATTGATTATTTTTTTATCCAATTACAGGTTATGTTTTCCTACTATTATATGTGACTGGAAACTTTTTTATTGGAATCTAGGTAATGTAAATTGTACCTTCATGGTAGTTGTGTTAGGCAGGACTACAGCTATTCTAAGTCTAGAGCTTTTCTCTTCTATAGAGGCAAGAGGCTTTTGAGTGCCTGTGAATTATGAGTTTCTACATTTTGATTTACAGGAATAGATGCTCTTTCAGGTCCTGTATATTTACTGGATACCATTTAATATAATATTTTTGAATGGTATATTCCACAGCCTCTAGCAGTTAGCTCACATGCATGTACTGATCAGTACCCTGCTAAATACTTGTGTGAGACGCTCTGTAAGTATCTAGGGTCCCTTCTCCAGTCTTCAGTCTTATAAAGTCTAGCAACAGTTGTCTCATCAGGGTCCTTGTGCAATGGCCTAGACATTGCCTGAAGGTAGTACTCTGGGGCAGTTAAGGGGTCCGTTTTGTTTGTTTTCTACCCCTTATGGTAACTGTCTTTTATTGTTTGATATACAATTTCTTAAGACATTTAAAATATATTTTGTTCATTTTTATGCTGTTTTAGGTGAAAGGGTAAATCTGATCTCTGCTACAACATCTTTGTTTAGAAGCCAAATACCAATGGTACTAATTTCTGAATAATTACTAGTAAAAAGTATTGTTATATCTTAGAAGCAAATTGAATTTGTAAAACAAAGTCTTGCTTTTCTTTATTTTTTATATTAATGGTTATTTAAGAAAGTAAATATTATAAAGATACTCTATAGGATAGAGAGGTAGAAGCTATTGAAATGGAATAAAGAGAGAATATTTATTTCCTAAATATTTTAAGTTACTTTATTTAGCATTGAACATTTTTTCTCTAGTGTAGAATTATCTGGATAATCCAAAATTTTACATGAATCATATTGTATGTGTAAATATATATGCACACATTTGTTTATCTGCTGTGTTTAATTTATAAAGATACCATGAGTTAATACAAAAGGTTCAAAATCTATTTCATCTTGTCATGGAACAGTTGTATTATAAATCTATGACTTATCAAAATATATTCAGAGAACTTGCATTGGAAGTAAATGAGGAAACAAGATACTTTACCAATACCAGCCCTGAAAGATTTCAAATATACAGCAGTCTTTTATTTGAAATATTTTTATGAGTTGAAGAAAAATAAGTGAAATAGATGGTGGTAGAAAAAGTTAGACTGCAGCAGATTGTATAGTAAGACCTGAAGTGTGCTGATTAAAAGACCTCAGCAAACAGGGAGAAGGCAAAGAGTAGCCTGGGTCGCTGTCCTTGGTGCTGTCTCATTAGCTATGCATACATTTAGCAAGTAGGCTACCTGCACGTCACAGGGGACACAAACATGAACCAAATGTCAGCAACTTGTTAGAAGACTGAAAAACAGTGTTTAACACATTTATGAAGGATGTAAACCTGATAAAAATCACCAATTGATTGGGTAAAAAAATACCAGGACTTTGTAAGATATAGAGTGCTACACAAATGTACTAAAATAAGAAAAAAAAGAGATAAAATAAAACAAAATATAGTCTTACACTGAAGTTAAAGAAAAAATAAAATATAAATATGTGAGGTTGTGGGTGAGGATGGGGAGGTGGGGCAAAAAAATCAAGGCTTTACCATGATTTAGTTGAGAAAGTATATAAAGATGAGTAGAAAATGCATAAAATTAGGGATTCAGAGGCCTTGATTTCAAGTCATTTTCTTGTTGTGAAACCATGTTCAAAACATTTAAAACATTAGTACTTCCATTTCCCCACATGTAAAACTGGGTGTGTATGATTTCAAAAGGAGTATTTGAATTCTTAGAGTTCAAAACTTTCTGTGCTTAAACCCATATTGTGGGAAAATATGTAATTTTATTTTTCATTTTTGAGAATGTTTTGTAGTTTATTTGCATATCCTCATAAAGACCTTGAAGATAGGGAGCCAATACATTGGCTTTCCTCAATGGGGAAAGGCTAGATTCTTAACAAATGGTGTTGGGGAAATGGGGAAAATACATACAGAACAGTAAAAGTGGATGCCTTATCTCACACAACTCACAAAAATTAACTTGACTTGAATCAAAAACTTAAAAATAAGACCTGAAAGCATAAAACCCCTAGATGAAAATGTAGGGAAGAATTCACCAATGTTTGTCTTGACAATGATTTTTTGTGCATGATGCTAAAAGCACAAACAACAAAATCAATACATGGGATTACATCAAATTCAAAGGCTTCTGCATAGCAAAAAAAAAAAAATTAACAAAATGAAAAGAACATATATAATGTGAGAAAATTTTTGCAAACCATATTACAGATATGGGGTTAATATCCAATATATATAAAGAGTTCAGTCAACTCAATAACAAAAGATAGGACTAAAAATGGGCAGAAAAACTAAGTAAACATTTCTCCAAAGAGAATATTATAATTGACAATAGACACATGAAAAGATGCTAAATATCACTAATCATTAGGGAAATACAAATCAAAACCTCAATAAAATATTACCTCACAATTTACAATAGCCAAGTGTTGGAAGCAACCTAAATGCCCATCAGTAGATGATTGGATCAAAAAATTA
Source organism: Pteronotus mesoamericanus (assembly GCF_021234165.1). Taxonomy (NCBI): domain Eukaryota; kingdom Metazoa; phylum Chordata; class Mammalia; order Chiroptera; family Mormoopidae; genus Pteronotus; species Pteronotus mesoamericanus. Next base: position 14,448,876 of record NW_026555135.1, on the reverse strand, counting down.
TGGTACATATGCACAATGGAATACTACGCAGCAGAAAGAAAAAAAGAACTACTAAACTTCGCGACAGCATGGATGGAACTGGAGAGCATCATGCTAAGCGAAATAAGCCAGGGGGCGAAAGACAAATACCATATGATCTCACCTATAAGCGGAACCTAACCAACAATGCAAAGAAGCAAGGAAAATATGACCAGCAACACTGAAAGGAAAAGAAATCAACAGAGACAAGAGGGAAGGAGGGGGCAGGGAAAGGGAAGGGAAGGGGAAAGTCAAGGAACATATAGCAAGGACTCATGGACAAAACCAAAGGGGAAGAGCTGAGGGAGGGAAGGTAGGAGGGGGCAAGGGAAAGAAGTGGGGGGAAGGCAGAGACAAATGTATTTAAAAAGTAAATAAATTAATTAAAAAAAATATTACCTCAAACTTTTCAGAAAGACTATCATCAAGAAGAGAACAGATAGCAGGTGCTGGAGAGGATGTTGTGAAAGGGAACCCTTATTCATTGTTGATAGGAATGTATGAGTTCTGTCCAGGAAAAGTCCAATCACTGTTTATATAATGAGAATGGTTTGCATGACATCAATGTAACCTGGCAACCAAGGAGAGTGGATTGGAATGCACAGATGCAAAAAATGATAACTTTACTGTACTAGTTAATGGGGGAAGGGGGTAGACACCATTGAGTGAGCATGTGTACTGTGTGGCCATTGCATTCAAAATGACTGAGTTAGCAGAGCAACAAATCTGCATTAAATTTTGTGATAAGCTTGAACATTCCTCCACCAAAACTATTTGGGTGATTCAGAAGGCTGCAGCTGTGGGAAACTGGTGATTGGCAGATTCATCATGCCTGATCATGCACCACGTCTCCTGCAGAGTGTTTTGGTGAAACATCAAATCACCCAGGTGACTCAGCCCTCCTGTAGTCCAGATTTGGTGCCCTGCAACTTCTGGCTTTTCCCCAAACTAAAAACACCTTTGCAGGGAAGAGAATTCAGACCATTGATGAGATTCAGGGAAATACAAGAGGGCAGTTGATGATGTTTGGGAGAGCTGTGTGAGGTTCCAGGGTGCCTACTTTGAAGACAACTGAGACACCATTGTCCTATGTACAATGTTTCTTGGATCATCTTCAATAAATGTCTCTATTTTTCATAGCTTATGGCTGGATACTTTCTGGGTAGACCTCAAAAATTGGCCTAGCCACTGTAAGAAACAATATGGAGATTATTCAAAAATTTAAAATAGATTTGCCATACACTCAAGCAATTCCACTTCTGAGTATATACCCAAAGGAAATGAAAACAGAATTTTAATGAGGTACATGTACTCCCATATTCATCACAGCAGTATTCACAAGAGCCAAGATATGGAAACAACCCAAATTTCTTTGAACAAGTAAATGCACAAAAGATATAGTACATATACTCAATAAAATATTATTCAGCCATAAGAAAGGATGATACCGCCCCCAATTGCAACAACATGGTTAGACCTTGAACACATGGTATTGAGATAAGTGAGAGAGACAAAGACACATTCTATAGTATATCACTTATATGTGAAATTTAAAAATGTTAAACCTGTGAAAAACAGTGCAATGATGAGTACCAAGGGTTGGGATAGGGCATGGGTATAAGAGTATGGTGTTTAAGGGTTCAGACTTGTAACAAGCAGTAAGTAGGCCATAGAGATCTAATATACAGTATAATCATATAGATAATGTACTGTAATTATGTAATGTGATAAATATAGTGAAATCAATAATCTTATTACCATTATAAATGTATCAAAGTAACATGTTGTATTGCTCAAAGTTATTTAATATTACACATCAAATTTACTCAATAAAAAAGGATTGTCAAGATAGAGACAAAGTGTTAGCTGTATTTGTATCAATGATAATAGTTTACTGATGGAAAGAATTTAAGTCAAAAGAGCTAGTTCAGAACCATCTCTTCCACTTACTGTACAGCCCTAAGCAAATACAGCCAGTGCCCCATATGTAAGCTCTGTAACTTCCGATTCAACCAACCACAGATCAAAAATACATTTTTAAAATGTTACGCTGTTGTCCTATGTTTGCATCCACACTGAATATGTACTCACTTTTTTTGTAATTTTTCCTTAAACAATACAGCAATGACAACTATTTACATAGTATTTATATTATATTATGTATTATAAGTAATCAAGAGATGATTCAAAGTATGTGAGGAGAAAATGCATAAGTTATATGCAAATACTAAGCCATTTTATATTAGGGACTTAAGTATCTGAAATTTTGGTATCCATGGAGATCCTGGAAGCAATTCTCCACTGTTACCAAGGGACAACTATAATCTCCAAGTGTCAGCTGCCTTATTTTTGCAATAAATGCATTAGAAAATATCTCTTCAGCTAGAGAATTCTATATTTCTTAGGTTCTTATTCATACATAATTAAGCAGCTCTCACCAATATGCTGTTGGTTGTTGATGTAGCACATATAATTAACTGAAGTTTGAGGGGGGCTCTTTAGAGTCTCATCACTGAAATGGCTTTTCCAGCTGAGCCATCTGCAATATATATGTGAATATGGGGACAATTTATCTTGGGTATTTATGAAATTATTATTGAAATACAGTGTTTCTTTTGGCAGAAAACAGTTGAAGTTGTATGTAGGTTATCATTGTACTATTGCACCCTTCAGACTTATAAAACATGTAACTTCTAAAGGGAAATTAACTTCACCTTCCTCTTGTTACAAGATGAAAGCAGTAACATTAGCAATATCACCGAAGTGGCCTACAGTGTTCTCATTTATTGTGAGTCTTATATAACTGACCTAATTCTCCCTCTCCACTCCGGATAAAAAGACGTTCTTCAGGGAAAGTTTCATGTTCTTCCTAGCCATTATCTCTGATACATATTGTAAATTTGTACTGCTGGATACTGGGTTTTTTGACATGTTATTCCTCTAGAAGGGGACAAGCATTGGGTTAAGAAGGGCAAATCTGTTTGGAGAAGGAAGGAAATCAACATTTATTGTGTGCCTGTGGTATGCATTATATAAGATAGCTCATTTAATACCCAAGACAGTACATATGCATATATTTTGCATCATTGCTTCTCCATCTCATAAAACCTGTGTTTGCCTTATAGGTATTAAATTACAGGGACGAATCTCTGTAATTCTGAAAAATCCTTTCTATTTCACTAATTGGGACATAATTGGCCCCTTCAATCTGCCAAAGGGCACCAGGGCTGTTGTCAGACAAAACCATGTTCTTTTTTACTCTCAGAAAGGCCTCCAGTGATCCTTTCTTTCCTGTGCCTAGAATGACCAAGAGTTAGAACTTTTCTACATGTACAGAATACTAGGGAATACTGTGTGTTGTATAAGAAGTCTTGTTTTAAACTATTCAAAACTGCGTTTTGGATTCCTTATTCTACTTTTCAAACTCCTTGTTTCTTTAGATTGTATGTTAAGCCTTTTATTCTATTCTTTCTTTCCCCTTTCTACAGTCTTTCATAAAGTATGTTTTTCATAAAAGGCTTTTATTTATTTATCCTCAATAACATCATCTTAGACTATGTCCTGCTGGAGACATGTTTGAGTAATTGAATTGTGTTGTAACTTCTAATATATCCTTCTAATCTCTCAGATAATCATAGTATCTTGAGAATGGAAGTAACAATAAAGTTAGATCTAGATTAATGACTTTTTCAATGCAGGGAGCCTAAGATATTAGAGCTAAGATCATTTTTGCCCAAATCTTATCTGATTTAATCTTCATGACCTATCTCTAAGGTAGGTCATTGTATCCCCATTTTATAAGTGAATAAACTCTGTTTCTGTCAAATACTGAGATGATTTGGAAAACTCTTTGAGGGCAAGGAGACCATCTGCCAATCTTGACTTCCTTCTTGGACATGGTTGGTGATAAACACACATAGATGCCTTCTGCAGCATATGGTTATTCCAAAAGTTCCTTGGTTGAACTTCATTATTTTCTGCTTTCCTATTTCAATTCCTGGCCTCCAAGACCCCGCTCTAACTTGCTCCTCTTATATTGTGAAATTTATTCTCATTTTAGCTGTTCCTTCCTATAATGTTTATAGAGCTAAAGAGAATATTAGTACAGAAATGATGTCCAATAAAGACTGAGTTCCATGTGTTTATTTTTGCTAATGCTGCCACAGAGAGACTGACCCTCCTTTATTAGCCTTGACATTCCCAAATCCTACTAATTTTTCAAGAGTTTAGCCAAGTTTTTCTCTGCAAAGCCTTTCTCAACTACCCATATCTTATAATTCCTGGCTTCCCTGGATGCCAACACAACTACTACACACAGTAGACTTCCATTAACTCAAACTCTTTGATCTAAACTTCAGTTTTATCCATTTTGCCCTGAAGTCTTGCTCATACTTGGGCCTTATTTCTAATATTGAGGGTCACCATATCAGAGATCTAACCAAAACATACAAATCATAATGTATAAGCTCTGCCAGTGGTTTCCAGTCTCACTAGGAAAGATCTCTCTAGCCTTTATTTCTTATAGGTTCAAATTCCTGCATAAGGTTGTCAGATAAAACACAGCACACTCAGTTAAATTAAAATGTTTAATTAAAAATAAAAATAGTTGTTTAATATCAACTATGTCAAATATTATGTGGTAAATACTAATGCCAAAAATGCTCATCATTTTTATGAAATTCAAATTTAACAGGTAATCTTGCATTTTTATTTTCTAAATCTGGTGATCCTATCCTTGAAGAATACCCCCAACTTTTTTGACATATTAACTTCATGATACCTGGTCACAATCAGCCTTGATTTAGTGTCCTTTTAAATGCAGTACCTTACACATCTGTAGTGTTGCACTGCTTTCAAAGTGTATGTATTACCTTATTTATTCCTCAAAGTTACCCAATTATATGGTTCTATCTTTACCACTATTGACTCAGTTTTTTAACATCTCTGTGTTTCAACTTTCTAGTATATAACATAAAGTTAATCACACCTATTTTGATGAATGGTTACAAAGATTAAATGGGATAAATGACATAAGTAGATTCCCTGAAAGATAAAAGAAAACCAAGAACCAAATGAGCCCATATAGCCTCTATACTCCTTTGCCATCACCCTAACTTGCTTACTGTCATGAAACAAATACATAGGAAAGGGAGGAACTTAAACATGAATCAGCTGGTTACAACTTTTATAATATGCTTCGTAGAGAGTAATGAAGTCTGACATGAAGCTTAAGAATATACACTTACTCCTTACCTTCTGTCCTTCATTTGGATACTCCCCTATTTTCATGATAGACATTATTCATTATTACAATAAATATTTTATAAGATTATAATAAATATATGAGATAATTACCTTAATTTGAATCCAATGGTCTGCATTTTCTGTCACTGTTGATATTTTTTTTAAAAGTTTAAAATAAATATTTTTAAGGAGTCTTGGCTGAAAATAATTAATAGTCTGTACACGAGAACAAACACATTATTCAAAAATAAAAGAAGTAGATTGTAAGTCTGTGTCCATTCTCCTCCATGGACATTCAAGAATATCAATTAGTAAAGCTCTAATGCCAACACATGCCAAAAAGCTGTCTCATAAATTTTTGTGAAATGTGAAAAATAAAAATATGTCCTGGTGAGCAGAATGAATTCATGCTCAGGGATCATATTTCTAGGTACATGATTAGTATTTATAAACATAGAATGAGCAGAATTCAGAGATTTTCACCAAGCCAGCAGTTTATCTAGGGAGATTGAAAAGTGGAGCTGTTAAAAATAGCTAATTTTGATTTCATTACTATTATTTTTCATATAGTAAAATTTTAGATTCCAACATATCCTGACACCTAGGAATGGCATTTTCCAAGGTCACCATATTGAAGTGTGTTTTGAGAAATTGGTCACCTCTTAATAAAGTATAGGGAAATTTACTTTTTCACTTTACAAAAACTGGTTTTTCACAATCCCTTGCTATTTGCCTGTAAACATCATTGCTATTCTCTGCTTTTCTTTCCTTTTTGTAGTAGAGAAATTTTTTTAAAAAATAGAAATACAGCATACAGTTTTAGTATGTTTTCTTTGTGTGCCTGCATATTCTTTCAAAAATGCACTTTTCACAGTACACGCTCTGCATATTGAATCAAAATTCTATGACTATAAAGTGTATTAAAACAGTCTCTAAAAACAGCCAGCTTTTATTTTATCTTGTGAATTTTTGGAGTGCTTTAACTTCTCAGGAGTTAGCAGATAATGTCATTCCAAAATTTGTTTCCAAGTATAGAACATTCAAATATGAGATATTAGGTAATAAGGTTTTAATATACATGAATGAGTCTATCCCATGTATATACTATGTAAAATATGTCTATGTTATAAGTATTTGCCAGTAAATATAACATACAATGATTAAACAATAGACATTAGACAGTGTTATTTATACACATGCATATTATAGAATACATAACCAAAATCTAGAAATTCATGATCGAGTATCTTACCAAAATATATAGTATAAAATATTTAATGTATTTATTTTGGGATTATAATTCACATTTTGTAAATGATAATAAATACTGAGGAATAACTATTCTAGTGTTATAAAAACTGCCTGGCAAGTGAGAAACAGCTTATTAATTTGATAGTAGATACAACTAAATTTTTTAACACAGTGTATTCAAATAATATAAAGAGGTCCTATTTGAAAGTTACATTTGTTCACTCTCAGATTATTAAAAAATAATAATTTCTATGAAGAGAGTCTTTTTGCATAGTCTTTAACTTTTTTTGGAAACACTAAATGCAATTTGCATATCAGATCTCTCTTTTGGTGACAGATCTGCTTAACTGCCTGATAGAGAATAATCACTTGCAGTTTGTAGGTTTCTCAAAAAGATGACAGACCATCGATCACTCCTGATTCAGGGAACCCAGCAATGAGTGCTTACCAGAGAGGTGGTATTCTCTGGACATCAGTGGGACAATGGTGAATGTCACATTGAGCCTCAGCACAGCAGGGGGACGTTTCACGTTACCAGATTAGAACAACAGTTTCGTGATTACCTTCCCATGCCCTATACTAAGCACCTGGGGAAAGTGCTTAGTATAGGGCATTGATTTCCTAGATCTCCCAGATCTCACCTTGATCTCCCAGAGCACCAGCCCAGCCTTAATTGTTTCCCATTTGAGCAGAAGTCTTCTAAACAGTTTCTCCTTTTCCTGTCTCTTCAGATTTGAGAATAACATCCTCATTGTAGACAGGATAATCTTGCTTCAGGTGACACAGGTAAAAAATGGAAGAGCTGATATTTGAATTTAGAGTTGTCTTATGTGAGAGGTCTCTCTCTTTCTGCAAATATCATTCCCCCTGATGAGAAATCCAGTGGCTTCCCATTGAAGTATAAGGATAGAGCTCAAACTCAGTTGCACCTACACTCAAAACTATACATACCAGTAATCTGCCTCCATCCTACACACCTTTTAAAACTTTTATCCCAATCAACGGAAATAGCTATGTACCCAATGCATGTGTTACTCACTCCTTGACTTTGTATATGTATTCTCTCTGCTTGAAATATCCTTCCCAATTCTCTGCTTATTCATATACTATATTTTTTTAAATCCACTTCAAAATGTCATGAGGAAAAAAGCATGGATAAGAGACTACTCCCCGAAGGTCAAATAACCCTCAAGTAGAACAAAAGAGATCAGAGATATATTTTTTGAGAGTGATGAATTCCCTCATTGAATAAACATTATTGAACATTTATTATATGCTAATTACTGAGAAGAAGAGAAAGGAGAAGATGAATGATGAAGCACAGGTTTTACTCTCTGAGGTTTTAGAATTTTTTTTAAGTATTTTTGACTAGAAGAGTGAAGACTCATAGGTCGATAATGTTCGATTTTCCTTGAAGTTTCTCTTGCATTAATAAAGATTTCCTGTTTTTCCCATTTTTCTGAAAACCAACACAGAGCATATTAAGTATATTTTACAAAGTAGTATTTTCTGTTTTCTGTAATTCTACAGAGAAGTGCCAGCATATGTGGGCTGCTACATGTGGAAGCTTGTGAAGTGTAGGACCTTGGGCTCCAGCTCCTTAGGAAGCCACCTACTCTTGGTTGCAATAGGGCCCATTAGGCCACCATACAGAGAGTTACAAAGGAGGCACTAGCCAATAATCATTGAATTCATTTCAGTTGAGCTGTTGGCATCAACTTCTACTTGGGATTTCTCGGGTTTTTGTTTGTTTGTTTTGTGAGCTAAGTCAAACTTCTAGAATCTTAAAGCCTGGACCAAATGCAGAAAAATGTTATTCTTCGTTATTTTTCCCTATGTCCTTACTCTTAAATCTGGGCCCATGAGCTCTTATCACTTTCATTGTAAGCATTGAAAAAAATCAAGGAAACCCAGAAAAAAAGAGAGAATCTGTCTCTCTGAAGCTTAGAATAACTATCTTAAAGTGTCTCTCCACATGTCTTTTCCCAACACTTGACCCTGCCTAGCCAAGCAAAGGAAGAGGTATCCTGTAGCTTGGTATATTCCTGGTCCTAGTGCATCATCTGCATGGCAGCAACCAGGGAAGGGTTTAAACTCTGTTCAGCATACCAAATTCTCTGGTCCTTGTCAGCATGGCTTAAATATGTTTGTTTTTTTCCTCATACAAGTTATAAAATTAGACTGAGACTGTGTATCTAGAAAATGGCAGGACCAGAATTTAAATACAGACAGGAATGTCTGTCTCTAAAGCCAATGAACCTTCTATTTCACTACACTCACTATCTGTGTGAAAGAAATCTAATTTTCCCTTCATATGAGTTTCTCACTTATGCCTCACTTTCCACCTATCGTCCTCTTACTACACTTCTTTGGTACTTAAGAAAGAACTAATGAGCTCTGGCTAGTGTGCCTCAGTGGTTGTAGCATCATCCCATGCACTGAAAGGTTGTAGGTTTGATTCCAAGTCAGGACACATACAGGAGACAGCTGATCGATGTTTTTCTCACATCAATCAATCGTGTGTCTGTCTGCCTGTTTCTCCCCGCTCCCTTCCTTCTTTCCTCCCCACCTCAGGAAAGAATTTTTTAAAAAGAAGAAGAAGAAAGAAAAAAACTAATGAGGCTTTAGAGGTTAAATCACAGAATTTGATGTTCCTAAATTCTCTTTCAGTAGGGCTTAGATGGATGATTATTTACAAAAGATTTATTTTCCTCAAAGAACTACATTGCTCTGTGTAGTTACAGCTGGATGTTGGCATTCTTGAATTAAATATTTACAATGTTTCCTATGCAAAAGGGGATCTGGAAGCCTGTGCCATGTAGTAGTTTGTAGCTTTATTGAGACACAAATAGGGATCTAAAATGCAGGAACATATTGCCAAGTACTTGCATGGCAATATCCTTTCTTATCCACATTTGCAATTATTTGTGCATTTTAGGAGAAAATTATGGAATGTAGAGTGTTTCAAGTTTGTGGGAATTCCCAAAATCTGTGGATGCATCACCATCAAATGCCAGAAGGGCTGCTGATAGGCCTCTGAACTGTCATGGTCTCCGGATTATATAACCATTGGCTTTCGATTTTTTAGCACAACACAGCTGAGACAGATGTCATATTCTAGTAGGAATAGCCCTACAGGTTGTATTTTATTATAACAGACATTCTAGTCGAATGATAGGCCTTCATTGAAGAAGCCAGGCCATGGTTAAAAGCCCTCTCCAGACATGTATATCCCTTCCATTCATGTAACAATTTGCTATTAATAAAATTACTTTTACATAAATCACATTTGATCTTCATGGTCACACTGAGAGGTGGGATAGCAGATATTATTTCTTCAGATGGAACATGTTCAGAAGGAACATGTTGCTCAGGGTACTTAGGGTCTTGCCTAGTCTTGCATTTAGGAACTGACACAGATGGGGCCTAAATCCAGGGATCTTAAGTGTCAGAGTCAACTCTTTCTACCATATCATGTTATCCTTTGTCTAATCCATCAAGAGTGCCTCTTATCACTAGTTATAATTGTAAAAAAATCATTCATACATCTACACAATATTTACTGAGCACCTGCTATATTATGGACAATGTAATTGGCACTAAGGATTTGAGGTGAATAAAATATACTTGTTCTCAAAGAAGGCATCATTTGCTATGGCAGATAAATAAAAATTTTGATACTGTTTTGCAACTAATTTCATAGAAGTTTAAAAAAGAGTGCTATTTTCACCACAAGATATTACACAATCACCCTGGTTGCTGGTTGGAGCTACATCCTGTACACCAAAGGGTTGCAGGTTTGCTTCTCAGTCAGGGCACATAATGGGGTTGTGGGTTTGGTCCCAGTCAGGGCACCTGTGAAAGGTAACCAATTGATGTCTCTCTGTCTCCTCACTCCCTCCCCTCCATTTTCTCTAAAATTAATATGAATACCCTTGAGGAAGGAAAAAAAATACATATTATATAAATCTGCCTGACATTATCAGAAAGTGGTTTGATATGACATAATCCCCTTTTGTCCAGAGAATTTCATAGCCCACATAAACAATAGTGTTTTTGCACTAAGTTGAAAATCAGGAGATTTGATTTTAAAGAACTAATTTGCAGAGTGACTTTGGCAAATTTTCCCATTTTGGGCCTCAATTTCTTCATCTGTGAAATGAAAGGATTGAGCTAAATGACAGGTAAGTTCATTTGCAGCCCTAAGGTTTTATTTTATTTTATTCTTTTTACTTTTCTCACAGATGTGCATAATCTCCCTGTAGGGCTGATTACAGAAATTGCTTCTTAGGCTTTTTTTGAGTTAGAAACTCATTCATGATGTCAGTTTCTCTTTTCACTAGGAGGTTTGTTCTAATTTTCATTGTCTTTCAGCCCACAGTCTGTAGTTTGCCAAGAGGTCTGGGCCAAAAGCCTAGCCTATTTCAATTGGAATTACTGATATGTGCTTCACTACATTACCCCGTATTTGGATTGAGCTGGCCACTTTCTAAACTATTTATGCCATTCTCATTTCTGTAAGCAAAGCACAAGAAAATGCATGCAAAAATCTTTTAACATCCATTATCCGATGACTGCTGTGACCATAGGTACACAAAGCCAACATTTCTTCAGAGAAACCCAAGATAGGTGACCATATATGTCCATATGCAAATTTAGGCTGAAATCATATCTGTTTTCAAATAAAGTTGCTGAGTGTGGTACATTAAGTTTGGAAAATTTTTGTGGTATGCACTTCTATTTTTTGTATTATTCATTTCATTGTCTATTTACCCATATTATCTATACCCTCACTACTCTAAAAAAAAAGACTAATAATTTGGTACAAATCTGTTAAAGCTTTTCCATGTCTATACATATGTATATCATAATATATTATATATAAAATATATAATTCTCTTGAAATATGCACTCATTTAGACTTTTACAAAAATAACACTACATATACTGCTTTGTATTTCCTAATTATTCTTGATAAATTTCCATGTTTAATGGTTTGCTTTAAATATTCATTTCTAATTTTAATTCATACATTATTTATAAAATCAATAATAAAACTTTATATTGAATCAAATGTTTACTATTGCATAGATAAATGTAATAAAAATGTTCCTGTAAAATTAATTTCTTTCTTTTTATTTTCAGCATTTTTTATTGTTGTTCAACTACATTTGTCCCGATTTTCCCTCCACCACTGTCCCTTGCCCCACCCACCCCTACCTCCTGCACTCAATTCTATACCCTACTCTCATTGGCTTTGTCCATGGATCCTTTATACATGTTCCTTAACAACCCTTCCCCTTCTTTCCCCTGTTATCTCCCTCCCCTCTGAATACTGTCAATTTGTTCTTTATTTCCAAGTCTCTGGTTATATTTTGCTTGCTTGTTTGTTTTGTTGATTAGGTTCCCCTTACAGGTGAGATCGTATGGTATTTGTCTTTCACCAACTGGCTTATTTCATTCAGCATAATGCTCTCCAGTTCCATCCATGCTGTCATGAAGGGCAGGAGCTCCTTCTTTCTTCCTGCTGTATAGTTTTCCATTATTTAAATGTACTACAGTTTTTTGATTCACTTGTTTACTGATGGGCACTTGGGCTGTTTCCAGCACTTGGCTATTGTAAGTTGTGCTGGTATGAACATTGAGGTGCATAGGTTCTTTTGAATTGGTGTTTTGGGATTCTTAGGGTATAATCCCAGCAGTGGAACTGCTAGGTCAAAAAGCAGTTCTGTTTTTAGTCTTTTGAGGAAATTCCAAACTGTTTTCCACAGTGACTGCACCCGTCTGCATTCCCACCAACAGTGTACTAGGATTTCCTCTTCTCCACTACCTTGCCAGCACTTGTTTTTTGTTTTTTTTTTTATTTCTTTACGATGACCATCCTGGCCAGTGTGAAGTGGAATCTCATTGTGGTTTTTATTTGCATCTCTCTGATGGCTAGTGATGCTGAGCATCCTTTCCTATGTCTCTGGGTCCTCTGTATGTCCTCCTTGGAGAAGTGTTTCTTTAGATCCTTTGCACATTTTTAAATTGAACTGCTATAAAATTAATTTCTAAAAGTGAACCTGCCATGTGCCAAGTAGTTGGAGTGTCACCCCATATACCAAAGAGTTACAGGTTCGATCCCTGGTCAGGGCACATACTTAGTTTGCGGGTTCAATCTCTAGTCGGGCACATATGGGAGGCAGGAAATGAGAAGAAACCAATCAATGTTTCTCTCTTTCTCTCCCTCATCCTCCTTCCATCCCTCTCTTCCTTCCTCTCTAAAATAATAAACTTATCCTTGAGTGAGGATTTTACAAAAAGAGAGGTGGGTTTATGCGGGGGACGGGGACTAGCATGCTAGCTTGCTCCTTAATGTTCATGTTTAACAACAATATTTCATAAAATTGTTTATTTATACAGTGAGTTATATTTTCAAAATCAAGAGGGAAATATGGGTGTCCTGACACCAATCTCTATTATAAGAGTAGGCTTCTATATTGTGACAAGTAAAAGAATCCAGAAAATTTAGAACCAGCTTTAAAAAGCGAAAGGAAGAAGCTATTATCAGCATTGTGAAATAAGTGTTGCTGGACTTATTACATTTTAGTTTCAGTAGTACGCTGTTTTTTTATGATCATAAGCAAACCTTGGAAGAATTTAATGATGAGATCTTCTGAGCTATCATTTAGATCATTAAAGCCACACTTATTGCATTTGGCACATCTCAGGCATTACTTCCTTGATTTACATTTGTTTAAAAAAACACAACTTGATACTGAACACCATCATCTTCTCATGTTAAACACCTAAGATTTGCAGAGATGGCAGCCAAGCCCACACAGTCACTGGATTTAATATGGCAATTATTAATTTAATAGCAAGCATGTCTTGGTTTCCAACTGTGTACCAAGTAATAATCCTGCTTCTAAGAGAGTAATAATATTATGCTCCTATTTCCCAACATGTGTTTATCTTCCTCCCACCTGTGGCGTCAGGAAAAATAATGCAGATTCCTGGCTTTTTCTTCATCTTCCCTTGAGAGCAATATTACTTCATGGCCTTCAAAGAAGGTAACCTGTGGTAAAGAAAAAACCCACATGATCCTAACTAAATTCTAAAGAATATTATTATTCATTCACTAATTTCAAATTGTTTCTAAGCTATGAATCAGGCATATATAACGCAGGATCCATGGCAAATGTGGTTCATCCATCTTTTGTGCATAATGGAAATCTGTCATGAAAGTATCTTGGCACTTAACAAATAATTAATACTCCAATTATTTATTAACTGACTATTTTATCCTCATGAATTTCTACAGAAGTAACAGTATTGAATTTGAAGCTGTTTATAGTTCTCTGCTCCAATTCTCTATCCTCAGTATGAAATAGCTTAAAGTTACTAAATAAGGTGTTTGTTGTGTTTGTGTGTGTGTCATGTTTGTCTTTTAAATTGTCTTCCACAAAATTTGGAGGAAAATATTACTTTTTATAAAAATTTATTGTACTTATTCAACATATATTTAGTAAGCATCTTTTGTTCCAAACAACATAGGAGAACCCAGCCAAGTATGGTCTTAAAAAAAAAGATAGCTGCCCTAAAAAAAAAATTATAGTTAGATGGTTATTTTAATTGGGTGATTCCTAAGAAATGAAATATATAGTAGAAAACCCAAATTCTGGAACAATTTAAATACTGACCTTGCTTTGCTTTTATTAGCTAACCACATGGCTGATTCCTTGAACCACATTTTGTTTGTGGATCTAGTCATTCCCACTACTTATTTTTAATTATACTGGAAATGCAAGCAGTCCTGAAGGCCAGTAATAGTGTTTATTCTGGCAGTAATGGTACATGAGGCAATTTAATTGTATCCTTGAGATGATTTTCTGGACCAATTAGTTGAGCCCATTTTCTCTGAGTAATTCATTGCAGTCCATTTCAAATTACTCATACATTTCATTAAGTAGGTAACAATTCAGTGGATTGGCTAATTGTTATTATTATTATTATTTTTACCAAGACATCTTCTGAAATGTCTCTCTAGGGACCTTCTATGCAGTAGGGACACATAACTATGAAATATTTTGTTTCTTAAGATAAGGTGAACACATTGGTAAGCACATTGGCAGTACAGCAAAACAGTTATAAGGTTTGAATTCCAAGTCTCAGTTCATCTAATTACTAGAGAAATGATTTAGGGCATGTTACATAACCTCTATAAGCCTTCATTTACTCATTTGTAAAATGAGGAGTAATAATAGTATCTAATTAATAAAGTTGCTGTAAAGAAAGAATAATATCCAGGATAAGAACCGACCACAGAGCCTTGCCCAAAATGTGTTCAATCATGTAATTATTATTTTTATTAACATTATTACCAGTAATTACTTATTTCTAATTTCATAGATGTCTTCAAGCAGTGATGCCATAAAAAGCAATTATTTTGTTGACTTTTCCTATTATATAACCCATCCTAATAGACTACCTGTGTTTATAGTCAACTTACTTTCCTTTCTTTTCCAGTTGCATCTCCAGGTCAAGCCTTCCCCTCTGTGGTGTCCCTGAGGGAATCACAACAGTACTTTTGAACTTGAGTAGCCATTGTTGTGTAGTATGTAGGGTATTGTGCTGGGAATCAAATTGTATCAGATTATGTCGCCAACTGAAATAAAATCCCTTTCAGTTCTGCTGTGCCATAATCTTTCTAATGAAATTCTACAGAATGGGATCCCAGTGCCTTGCAACACATTCTCTTATTACTCTTACAGGGATCTCACCATGTTTCCACATGTTCCAATTCTAACTATTAAAATAGTCTCACTAATTCTAGTGTGAAATTTTTGTAAATTCTACTTAGTGCAGTTTGATCTTTGTTACTTTTTTAGGTCTTTAGAAACTCACAGCCAAAATCCTTTCTCATGCAAGGCACCTTGGAGGATGGTAATCATGCCCTATCTGTTGTCTAGGCTTTACATCTACAGTTGTCTTAGCTGATTCTCACACTACATGGGCTCTGGACTCATAGATGGACCCTTCCTGTAGTCCATCCAGGAGGCAAGCCCATTAGGATATAAATGCACTTCTGTGCCTAATTCTTTATCCCAATGACAAGGCAGGTACAATGACCCTGCAGTGATAGGATATGCCCCCTACCTTCACACTTAATAATATCATCATCTTCTTCCTTCTTCAGGCTGAATCTCGTGACTATGCATTGCATGTACAGTATTTTGTTTTCAAGTTCTGTTAAGTTTATCTCCATGATGCTTCTTGCATCGATTCCCAGATTCGCCTACTTCATGTTCTTAACATCTGAATTGTAATAACTTCTTCACACATCATTTTCCTTGTAGTGTGTTCACCTTGGTTTATCTTCTAAAGGTATAGCAGAATATTCCTCTTAAAATATAATTTATTCAAAAGTCTATGATCTGACCCCAGACTCAACACACTATCCAGATTTGCCAAAGAATTTTAAACATGGTAAGTAAATCTTGATATGAGCAAAAAGTACTTACAGAAGTTTTACTGAGAGTATTAAAATAACGTGTTATTAGAAAGGTAATTTTAATTCAGTGCAAATAATGGCTTGAATATGAGTAATTATGGAGACATTTTGGAGGTTGTTGCGTTAATCTAGGTGAGACCCGGCTGATGCCCTAAAGGAGGACAGTGTGGATGGGAATGCATAAAACGGGCATGTTACAAACATGTTGAGGAATCCAAGCGCAGTGTGAATTATTCTTTCTCCATCCCTTCCCAGCCTGTCCGCGGTGTCTTCTATTCCTTCGTCTTTTCTTTTGAATCTCACTGCCTGAATATGTCTCTGTTCCATATATAAGCAAATATGGTTGACCCTCCTAATAGGTTTGTCCTGGCTCTAGTTATAAAACATTAAACAATGATTTTATAATAAAATAAAAGGAGATTCTACACCTTACTCAAAAATACCTTTCATCAGAGAGAAAAAGGTGTGGGGAGGTAAGAGAGGTTATAGCAGGGGTTAAGTGGTGATGGAAGGAGACCTGACTCAGGGTGGTTAACACACATGTGATATATTATAGAACTGTATACCTAAAATCTATATGATTTCATTAAGCAATGTCACCCCAATAAATTCAGTTAAAAGGTGAAAAAAGAAAAATAAATACATTCCAATTTTTATCTGCATATCGTGACTGATACTTTCTTATTTTTAAAGAATTTTGAAATACAAGTGCACATATTCTTAAGCCTAGGAGAATAGGGAAATTGTATGATTTCCTATAAGACTGCAAAGAAGTTTTTTTTCAAGGAAACAATATTAGATGACAATATTTGATGATCAAAATTTTGTATTATACTATTTCAAAGCACCAGAGTATACTGAGTGGGGCAAGCAATGTATACTGACTACATGTTGATTGAGTTATTGATAGAAATTCCTCTTTAAAATTTCCTTCTTACAACAGAGATGTAAATTGGAGCTTTATGAGTCTGATATCTCGAAATTCCCCTTATTTTCAATGTCTTTGTCATCTTTTCAGTATGAGAAATCATAGAAGTCCTATTGTAAACATGTTTTTTTTGTTTTTTTAATTCAATGTGTTAATGATAGCTCATTAAAAAATAATTTCCTTGACTACCACATTTAATTCTTTACTATTCAATATTTGGCACTGATTATGCTACTTCTGGCCTACAAGTAGCCCAAATTAGAATAATGGAACAAATACCACATGTTCCCCATGAGTGATTTTGCCCAGGTGTTCATACATGCAGACTCATCTAAGCATGAGACAGATTATTTCTAGAGCAAAACCACCTCAGAGATTTGTCAGGCCCCACTAAGCAGCAGTGCTGCTGATTTGATTGTAGAATTCACCCCTCAAATACTACTACAAGAATTAAAAAATTCAGAATATTGGTAATACAATTGGGTGTTAGATGAAGAAACCTAAGAATAGGACATATTATTCCTGGGATTCTGCATTCTGTCCACCTTGTTTACTATGCTTTCTTTAATTTCCAAAGTTTCCTTCTGCCTAGCTTAACCATGAGCCGAGGTAGCGTACCAATCAATGCCTTAACATTTATGTTACTCTTCTTTTAGCTAAGCTAAAAATGGATGCTACAAATCATTGAATAGGAAATAAGTGACACAACAGCCCAGAGGAAAACAAATGAGCTTAGAGAGCACAGGGTAAATAAACACTGATTAAAGGAAGGAATACCAACCTCAGGCCAGAGGTTTAACACAAATTAACATTCATTTGATTTCTGACTAAAATTGTAAGCTTTTAAGATAGTGATATAATCCCTTAAGATATTTGAACCTTTTTTATTTAATAGTGTTGTTCTCCCACATTTCAGTATTTATTGTAATGTCGAACATTTAATATGTAGTGATATTTTATAATTCCTGAGGCATGTTATAGGAATAAAATAACTGCCCAAGTTATCTATGGAATGTCCATTTATTGAATCCCTACTTTGTGACAGGTGATTTGCATCTGTTATCTGATCAAGAGGTATTGGATGTTGGCAATGGTATCAGGTCAACTTTAATGGCTGAGGCTCAGCATTTGTTCATGGTTCCAGGCTTTATTTCTGAAATTTAGAATACAGAGGACATATTTGCTCTTCTCAAGCATACTATGTTCCCCCATATCTTTGTTTTAAAGCCACAATTCTCTCCTAAGTTTCTCAGGCACATATTTAGCAGCTTATGGGACATTTCCAAGGAGTTTTTCATGAGCACCTCAAACTCAGCTAGAATGAAAGAGTCATTATCTTACCATATAAAGCTTATCCTGCCCTCTTCTTCAGCTGTATCAATCCTGAAAAATTAGAGTCATTGTACAGTCTTGTTTTAAAAGCTTGACCCTCAATTCTAATTAATAACTAAATACTTCTTTCTTACGTTTGCTCACTCTTCTGCATTCCCAATCCACTGCTTTCAGATCTCCATCATTGCTTGCTTTGCAATGTTTTCTATTTGGTTTTCCTTTATTCCCTCTACTACCCTTGCAATTCATCTTTCTCATTGTGGCCAGCGTGATATTTCTAAAATTTAATTCTTCTATTCCCGTTGTATACTAGATAAAGTTTACATTATCATTGCATTTAAAGCTCTTCATTATCTAAGTGTTTGCCATCTTCTCTAAGCCTATCATTTGCTGTGTTCATTCCTGCTTTTAAATGCTCCAGCTTGACCTTTCCAAAGTAGTCCCTACCAGCAAACCATTACATCTGTTGCCTGAGATGCCCTCCTCACCTTCATTCCTCATTTTTACTTCATGTTTTTTCTCTCTTCCATCCTAGGCATCCTACCCTCCTGTGGAGTCTGTCTATATGTCATATATACCTACTCTTATATATTTGTTTCAAAATGACTTACTATATATTTTCTCCTAGTGCTATTTTATGTTTTTAAAAAAGAAATGTTTTGCTATTCATCTAAAGTTATAAATCACACATGGTAAGATTTATCATGGAGACATTCTTTTTCTGATTAAGATGGCTGTTAGAGAATAATAGAATAATTTAATATGTGGCTTTTATTTTGGTTTTTGTTTACTCAATAAAGATGAATAAGACAGAATTTAGGTCCTCAAAGAATTCAGATTTTTCTGGGGAAACCAGTCACATAAATTGAAAAGTACAGTAAAATGTAGTGTTATAGGTATATGTTTGCAAATAACATGAATCACATATTATGAGTAAATTAATGAGTAGATAGATGGGAAGATGAATATAGTGCAAAACCAGTAAAGAACACCTAGAATTTTCTGATACATAAAAGATGGTCAATAAAGATTTGTGGAATGAATTCATTTTAGACATTAGTTAGTGATTTTAAGGAGTCCTCTAGTGTATGGTACTAACTAAACCTTGAAGAGTATGTAAGGTTTGGGTAGAAACATAAGGAAAGGAAGTACATTGTAGATCAGATGATATGCGCAAAGAAATTAGTTTACAAAAGAATATGATATATTTGGGAAGAAGCAAATATTACTCTGGTATTGTTACAACATAGAATTTACTCTAAGGAAAACTATAAAAAAGAATCTCCAGAAGTGGTAAACTTTTTAGTATATTAGCTATTCTGTAGGCTATGGGTTGCTACTGGTGTATGGTTTGATGAGTTAGAATTTTTCCCTTAGATTTTTAATGTGGTACCAGAGGAGGTAGTTAAGAGGTTTTGATCATCCCGAAAGGTAGAACCATAAAATTTGAGAGATGTTTACAAATTCGCTTATATATTTTTTATATATTTTTAAATAACTTTAAATAAATGGCTAAATATAGTGAACTTGGATAATAAGTGTTTCAACTGGATACAAAAATGAGAAGTATTATATGTGGTAGATAACTGAAATTTAAGCATTATATAAATAATTCATTCTTAAATATTCAATCAAAAATTTTTTTTTTCTTTGCTACATGCTTAAATTAAATTTGGCCTCCAAATCTTGGCAATTTATCTCATTACCCACAATTTCCTTCTTATTAAGTATATTATCCTTCTCCACTTCCTGAGGTCCCATTCATCTATTTGCCAATCACAGATTATATTATTATAGCTAGAGTAAATTATTTGTCCCATATTTTTTATTTTCCAAATGTTTTAATTGAGAACCAGGGAAGGGAACTAACTTTCCTAAATTCACACCTGGACCTGGTTTGGAACATGGTTCTAATTCTTGGTCCAGAGATCTTTCCTCTAGTTTTGTTATTGATCCAATTAGACCTTGGCTCTTCTTCCAGGTTTATTCATCCTCCTTAACAATACACTTTCCAACATGCCCATAAGTTGGATACTCACAAAAATACCAATGTTTTATGGTAAAGGGGGCACAGAATTTCTGTCAAAATATCAGTTATAAAGCCTTTCATCCTTCCTTTGGACTCTCACACATCTTGCCTCTGAAGTTATCTAACTGCTGCAACTCCACTTGATGTATTTTTGTAATATAGCTTTCCATATACAATTTATAGCCCCTTATCCAGTTTCCTAGCAACTGATCAAATTTGAAAATAAAGTTGCTTTAAACAGAACTGGAAATTAAGAAAAAGAAATTTTAACCTGTTTCTATCCTAGTCAAATCTTTAGAGAGCCCAAATGATTTTAAATTTTTTCAATAATTTACTCTCATTATTTTTACTTCAAAGCTGACCATTTCACTCTTTTTTTTCAATTATAAGAAATACTATGTGAAACAGAGATCCTGTGGAGCTCAATATAAAACTGTAATTTTGATATTTTTTGTAAATGGAGCTATTGGATAAAAATATAAAAATCCTTTTTCCATTCCAATTATTTCATGTACTTTACCACTTCACATGGCTCCTGGCCTCTCCCCACTCTGTTTTTATTGTTTTCTGTTCTCTCTTCTATTCTCCAATCTAAAATTCTTCATATTTCTTTATTTCTACAATTTTTGCCTATATTTTGACCTATGTTGTTTCCTCTAAAAATTTGCCATCAGGTTTATTTTTTCATATCCCATCATGTTTACTTTACAAAACAAAAAACATCATTTAAAAAACATATATCAAGGACTCATGGACAAAACCAAAGTGGGGAAGGATTGAGGGAGGGAGAGGGAGGAGGGGGCAGGGAAAGTAGTGGGGGGAAGGCAGAGACAAATGTATTTGGAAAAATTAATTAATTAATTAATTAATAAAAAAATTTTTAAAAATAAATTGAAAAAAACCTTATTCTTGATTCAGTCATTTACATGTAATGGCCCATTCTGGTCTAAGGATTAAAGAAGAGTAAGGAGATGTTTCTTTCAAACTGAGTTTCTAGCTGATAAGCCAGAAGGATATAAAGATAATAGTCTTTTACAACATTTGTAAAACAAACACTTTGCCTTAAAGATCAATAAAGCAAAATATCTCCTCTTGAGATGCTCATATCTTAAAGGGGAACACAGGCATAGATGGAGCCTATGTCTCTTCTTGCCCATTTGACACCTCCACTTGGATAGCATATAAGCCTTTTAAACTTAAAAGGTTAACAAAACAAAACAAACAAACAAACAAAAAAACCTAGATTTTTTTTTTATTGTTCAAGTACATTTGTCTCCATTTTCCTGCTACCATTAGATTTTCATTTCTTTCTCCCTAATCAGGTCAGACTTCCCATATATTATATTATGGGTAAATGATATTATTTCATTACCAAAGATAGAAAATTGAAAGTTATACCTTTTCTTCACTTTTCAGATTCTATCCAAAAGCAACCCCTTTAAAGGAGTCTTAAATATATTTACTTCTCACCAAAATCATGGCAGTGCAAAGCTTTAAGCATTCTGTGAGCTCCAAGGAATCACCTCAGTTCATTCTGAGTAGTGCAAGGAGAGCAGAATCAGCAAAGTTGTTTCTGAGGAAATCATAGCTGAGATGGCTTTCATTTACCTATCCAACTCCTACCTTTCATTCAGAACATATCCCAATTTTCACTTCCTTCATGCTGCCATTACGTCTTATGCATGCTTTCATTTCATTTCATTGTGTATAATCTGTTTTTCTCTTAGGCCATGAGCTTCCTGGTGCCAGGAACCACGTCATATTCATGTGTGTATATTCAGTACCAGGCACCGTGTATAGCAAATACTTAATGTGTGGAGTTTAGAAAATGTGTTCTTCCTATTGGTGACTCTGAAACAGCAGATTTTTAACTGACTGCACATCTCACTAATGTGTCAACACATGATTAGATGATACTAAGCTTAGCATGAGAGTGCTGCCAATAAAAGCCAGATATTAGCTGGTTTTCTTTCTAATAGTTGCCTTTTACTATTTCTGAAGCGAAACGTTTCACAGTCACTGTCACTGTTACTGTCCATGTCAAAAAATGGCAAAGTATAGATAGATGCTCCTTTCTTGTTAATTTATTTCATGCTAAAATTTTCAATAAAAAAATGAGGCTTCACATCATCAATCATAGTAAGCCTTTTCTAAATATTATTTGCCAATAGCTTTAGAACAAGTGACTGACTGATTCAAGCAACTAAGTGCTTTGACTACATATTGTATGTATGAGAATCATATATTATTCATTAAAATGTGTTTTCAACAACATGATTACACACACAATATTCTTAGACATGATGGTTCAGATGCCTTAAGTTTCCAGTTCTTTTACTTGAAGAATATGTTTTGGAGTCAAAAGGAATATGAGAGTACAGATCTTCATTCCATTATTCTCAATTCATTTTAAAAAAAAGTCCATTTTCTCTTGTTATGTCTATCCCCACATTAAGTATTAGCAAAAACTAAGCTTTCTTCTTTCCAGTGTGTTCAGGGAAGAAGATCATGTACTCTACATTTAGAAATTGAGTGCAATAACTACTGAAATAGGAAGAATAGAATTCTAGTAAAGTATGTAATTTGTTAACAAAACAGTTTATTTGAAAGTCATTAATTATAAGGGAACATAATTGCAATTTTAATGTTACTAAGTAACCAAATGCTTACCATAGAATCACTTCAGTTGAGATAGAGAGATAATCCCATAGAGTCCACCTCCACTGACAATCCTCCACAGAATACATTTGGAATCTTTTGAGAGCTCTGTTTAATGCTAGTAATCAAAATGTTCTGCTGGTGTAGTATGCTAGTTACCATAGTGTGATAAATTTAATATGTAATTTTCTATCTTAGAATTTCTTGAAAATGGTTTCAAAATGTTAGATTAGGGTAGGACTTCTCTTGTGAATTATATGTCATAGAGAGAACTGCAAAAATATATCTGTATAAATTTACCAGAAGGGTTTAGGTAATGGAGATAACAGTTAAATATTTGCAACATGTGACCAGAGATTAACATTCCCAAAGATGGACAGCTTTTTATCTGCTAATCGGGTTTTGAACTTGCTTTGGATTTGGATAATTCTGTAAGGAGAAGTGAAATTCTGCATTTATGGACTAATTTTTAAAACTCTAATTTCCTAATGTCTCAGTTATCTTCACTTACAAGATGAATAACATCTACCCATGCAACACCATTTTTATTAAACAGAATGGAAGGGGATATAATATAGTGATGAAGAAACACAGGCTTTGGAGTTTCACTATCTGTATTTTAGCCAGCCACATTTTATCACTTACAGTTCTATGATGTTAGGTTGTTCACTTAGTCTCTCTGAACCTCATTTTGCTCCTGTGGCAGATAATATTTCATATCAAATTAATGTCATAATTAAACATTATTTGCATTTGAAATATTCAGTACAATACCCAATACTTAAGAAAGAGTGGGCTCAGTAGGAAGAGTGCAATAATTGATTATTTGGTCCTCCAGTGGGCCTGAGGATGAAGTACAAATGTGCTTCCTATGAGTAGTTCTGAACTAGCATGTTTTTACACTGATTAGGCATCCTATCTAGTGGATCAGTGTATGATGAGATGACAATATCTTATCTTTGACACCTGAGCAGACCATGAGATTGTTGTGAACACAGGATATCTTATTGCTTTCTTTCCAGTATTTGTTTTCCACTGTGCCTGCTGCTATGAGATTTACTAGAGGGAAGAATATGGAAGGAAAATGATGTGGTGTTCTGGTGAATGTACAGCAACTGAATCTGGGAGAAAACTATGTTTGGGGAGCTGGCCTGGGGGGAGTTTGATTTGTAGCATCATAAGACTTTAGGAAGACATGTGCGTAACAGGCTCCTGTAAACTGGAATGAGGCTGACACCAGTGCTTCCCTGGTTATGGAGAATTATTTTTTCTTCTGTGTAGAGAAGGGCTCACTGTTAACAGATTTATGGGATCAAAAGACAGAATGTAAAAATAATGATTAGTGTTTCCTATGTGCCAGTGTGTAAGGTGCTTTGCAAGCACTAACTCATATAATCCCCCCAAAACCCCATAAAATAACTGTTTTTATCCTTTCTAGAGATAAGAGAAATACAGTTAAGATATATTCTAAGTACAAAAAAAAATAAGAAATAGAAATACCCCTTAAATCTATCATAATATGTCTTGTGCTGAGTCAATCACATGGATGTACCAGCATCCAAGATTAGTATGTATAGAGTTGTCCTCATTACTCAGAAAAAAGAAAAATATAGAATTAGAAGTCAAACTCCTATAGTCATAGTTATTCTGTAGTAGACCTTTGGGATACATATGCTGCTCAAACTGCCACGTCTGCTTCACTGTTATCCTTTTTCTTTGTTTTATTTTAAAGTCTGCCTTCAGGCACCTACCTACCTGCATTTTCTCCCCTTATGGTGTAGTGCTCTAGAGCCTGCAAAATTTTAAATACTTAATTTGTATTGACAAATAGACAACCTCTGGGTGATAAACTATTGTTTTATAATGGATGCCTAGTCATAATATCTGGGCTATAAGGGAGAGACAACATTTAATGCTGCATTGTTCACAGGATTATAAAGACTGAAGGATGACTCTAATGAACAAATCATTTAAACTAAGTCCATCACAGTGAGTTTGATTTGAAGATATCTCCAAATTAGTATTAAGGGGAGAGTTAAACAACACTAAATCCAACAGACAACCTTCATATCTCTAATTATATGTAAAAACATCTTCACTCCATTTTGAAAGTATGGGAATAAACACAATATTTAGAAAATAATTAATTTAGGTATGAGTTAGTATAGTAATTTAGAGTATTGACTTCCAAGTTGGGTGAACTTTAGTTTCAATCCTGAGCTTAATCTCCAAACCTCAGTTTTCATCTTTAAAGTGGAAATAATATTAATTATTAATTAATAAATATATTACAAAGATAAAAACAATAGTGTCAGTAAAGGGCTTGGCACTTTGCCCAGCATGCATAGTGAGTGGTCCATGAATGAGTGCAGCTGTTAGCATTATCAATGTCTCCTCTGAAACCTGCTGGTACCACAATTGGTTAGTCTTGGACTGCATGAATTGCTATTTTAATTATTTGGAAATTATACTAATAAAGATAATTTTCCCCTATAGCATAATGAAACCTAAAGTTTTCCAATATCCAGAGCATAGAGAGGTACAGCTTCAGTGACAATAGGGACAATCTTAAATGAGCCAATACATGTAAAGTCATAGGGACCTATCTGGCAAAAAATACATACTTAATACGAGTTAGCCATTCCTATTATTGTTATTATTATTACTATACTACTTCTAAAAAAATAACTGATTTTTTTCTACTTAGAAACTCAGTCTTTTCTTAAATCATTTTTGAAAACTATGGACCTAAGAATGTATATATTTATAAACATATGATATAAGGAGAAACATCTAAATAAATAAAAATTATAATTTTGTGAAGCATATTATTTTTAATGCATAAAGGCAAAATTTTTATCTAAGAGAGACAGCATATGAGGAAGGCTTAGAAATCACATGTATAAATCCAGTACTGTGTTAATGTGATTCTCAGGCTCCTGCTGTCATATATAGCCATGTTGTTGGCAGCCAGCAGTGTCCCTAATTCCTCTGCTCAGCATGGGATCTCAGCTTTCTTGGCTTGTCGATTTCAACAGGTGTCACTGAGCTAAGAGGCGATTAGACCCAGGATGCTAGTTCCCATGTGGTATCAGATCTCCATGCCCGAGTTGTTGTATGGTCAGCACCTTGAAGGCTCCCCTCTTTGTTCACACTTAGCAGGAACCCAGGCACCTTTCTGAAAGTCACTGAGCGGCAGAACAAGCTCACTATTTGCCTGACAAATGGGCCTGGTTGGAAGCAACCAGGGGACCATCTGTGAGAATCAAATGTAGTTATGGTGGCTGGAATCACAGCCAGGAAAATCCAACCTGCTTAAAAATTCCAAGCAAAGGGCTGTACCACACCTTCGCTTCACTTAACTGCACATTGACATAATACGTGCACAGGAGCATGGATTAAGTGGTTTTGCTTCTGCTTATATCTGTGAACAAATGAAAGATCTGTGCCTGTGCATAATAAGGACTCTTGCGTGTATCTTGTGAGGTCCATCTCTGTTTCTGTAGTGTTTTCAGTTCTCTGCTGCCAACACTCAGAGCACATTTTGCTACTCTTTGGAGTCAGATGCAAACAGTTCTGATAATCAGAGAGACAAATTAAAGATGGTGAATTTTCTCTTTCCTTTCATGCTTCCCTTTTTAGCCACCTTTACTCACCATGTGCTTTTCAAAATAAGCCTTGCACAAAATGTTACATCAAAAGCAAATATAGATGCAGTAGCTTCGTCGCTTCTCTACTGTCCCATTTGTTTGTTTTTCCAGCTCTGAATGCCATATGTACAGCTACACAGAAAGACTAGGATCAGCCTGAGCTGATTTTCAAGTTTTAAAATTTCCCAGTTAAAAAGAAACACAGAACTATGGCTTTCAATGACTACAGTGTGGAAAGATCAAAGGATAAGGCAAATGTGTGTTACTCATTGGTAATAAGAGTTTATTTCTGAGAAGTTGTATTGGTCATTTTTTATATTTCTAAGAACTCATTTGAGATAGATATATCCTAAATGTATAGATATTCCTAAAACACAAACTAATATTTGATAACATTCATGGGCATTATATATGTACCGTCAAACACATTACCTAAATTAGCTCTCTTTAAAAAAACTCCATGAAATTCAGTGCTATTATAATCCTCATTTTTCAGACAAGTAAACTGACGTACAGAGAAATGAAGATACTCTCCCTACATCATACAACTGATAAGTAGCTTGTTTAGCCTCACTCAGATAGGTGAAGAAAAATAGTCTGAAACTATGATTAGTCTAAATCATGGTCTTAGTCATCTGTAAGGGGAGTTAAAAATGTGAAAAAAACAACAAAATACTTGATGTTTTTACTAGTATTTTGGAAAATTTCAAAGATGACCTAATGGGAGTAATAAAGGAAATTCTTGATTAGAAAAAAGCAGCTTAGTGTAGTGAAGAAGCAGGTTAGCATAATAGTTAAGAGCATTCCAACAGGGGAGACAAGTATTAAAATAAGTTGCGCAGTTAATTGTTATCT
The DNA here is from genome assembly GCF_021234165.1 of Pteronotus mesoamericanus. NCBI lineage: Eukaryota > Metazoa > Chordata > Mammalia > Chiroptera > Mormoopidae > Pteronotus > Pteronotus mesoamericanus. The sequence goes on along the minus strand of NW_026555135.1, from coordinate 14,421,415 downwards.
TTGAAAGTTCTACAAGAAAAACACATAGGATATGATATGAGCCTATTAAAAGAAGACTTCCTTTATTTTCTTTATTTCTGCAGGAAAGTATTCTGAGGAAGAACTGAGACCTAAAGAATCAGTTAGACTTTGCACAGTAAAGGAGGTGTGGAGCAAATCTTTCAGGCAGAAGGAGCAGCATCTCATTTTGTAGGAAATAAAAAAAAAAAGCCAGGGTGGCTAGAACATGGAAAGGAAGAAGGAGATGTAGCACTTGTCCAGGAAGAGGTGATGAGGGCGATGACCAGGGTGCATGCTGTGCCAAAGAAGAAGAGGATGCAAGAGACATCATGGAGCTGGCATTAATGGACCTTAGTAACAGTGCTGATGTGTGAAGTGAAAAAGGTTGATCTGAAGCAGATGTGCTGTGGCTTTTGCTTTTTGATGACTAAGAAAGCAAATAAGAATTTTTTATTTTTATTATTTTTTTTTAGCTATTATATAGAATTAGGAGGAAGGCACAGTTCCAAAGGTGACAAACCTCTTCCAGAGCTCTATGTGTGGGTGGGCATACATGTAGGTGTGTAAGGATATTAATTTCTTTAATTCTGAAATTAGAAAACTGAAGTCATTTCCTCTTTCTCCTGAAAGAGCACAGAACAAAGTCCTGTTATTGAAATCTTCAGATAATTGGGGGTTTTCTAAATAGCAGAAAAATTGAATGTCTATCCAAACTCAAAACAGTGTTCTCCTTTCTCCTTCCTCTCTGTTGCAGAGTGATCCTTTATAACCAGCAGAGCTGGATAAATTTAAGATGTCAGTTTGCATGTTTTCTTTAGACCAAATGCCACCATGGTTAGATTCAGTCAGATGAGAAATTGAAGAGATCTCAATTGCCTGCTACTCCTAAAGAGCTGAGAAAGGCTAAGTTATCCTTATAGGGTTCCTATTCACAGCTTAGCTAGACACTTTTTCATGTGTTTAGGGGGCAGTTGAAAACAGTGGATAGAACATAGGCTTTGTATATAACATCCCTCTTTGAATGCCATGTGTACCATTTCTGACTAGTTGTGGTTACTTAAGCGAATTGTTCTCTGAACATCAAATTCTTCACCTATAAAGAATTTTTGGTGATCATCAAACTCAGTAATTATGCAAGTTATTTGTTGCACACATAGCAGCCTTGGTCTAGAAAGAGGAAGCATTAGATAAATGGTAGCATATTTTATTTAACCCAGAAGATCAGCAGGCCAAGATTTTGCTTCAATAGAGAACAGTGAACTTGTTATATAAAATATATTTAAACTGCATGAAACCTAAGTGAAAATATCCTAGGTGATAAATAATTTAAAATAAATCTTCCCTTCACTCTAACAGAGAAACATTTTTATTTGGAAATAACCAGATCAATGAAGAACAGGAACTTGCATTGATCATAAAGTTCTCTGGGCTGTAGCTCCTTCTTTTATACCAAAAGCAAATTAGACTAGACCAATGTTGTCCAATGAAAATATAATGTGAGAGAAATATAATGTGGGTCACATGTATAATTTTAAATTTTCAAATGGAAAAATTTTTTAAATGAAAAGGAACAGGTGAATTTTAATACTGTATTTTATTTAGTTTAATAGTCCTAAAATATTACAATTTTTGCATGTAACCAATATAAAAAGTATTATGCTTTCTATTTTTTTGGTATTAAAGCTTTAAAATCACAAGAGTGTTTTACACTTTCAACATATCTTAATTCAGAGCAGCCATGTGTCAAGTGGCTGCCATACTGGAGAGCCTGGGGCTAGGTAATCTCTCAAAATCTTTCCATGCCTAACATTCTATGGTATTAACTACATATTAAGCCATTTGCCTTTCTATTTTTATTGAACATTATTTTTTTATGAGTATGTGGATTTACCAATAGTGAGAGATGAATTTCTGATTTAACTGAGATAAAATGAGAAAAAGACATTTAAATTGCTTAGCAACTGCTGAGTGGCAATATGGTCAGATCTGTCCAGGAATCCATTCTGAGGCTAAGTGACAAATGTCCTTCTGTTATTCTTTTTGAAACTGAATATGTTATCAAATGCTTATATTTAAATTAATAGTGCCAAATTCTACTAATACATATGTTGTCAATAATTTAAATTATTAGATGCCACAGAATTATAACCTTTATTAATTCCTGTCAAATATACATTTGCTAGAAGCACATTCCTGTTACTCCTTTCACGTGATAAAATCTGTTCAGTTTTAGTGACACATACTATCAATCACAAAGTAGTAAAACAAATATATAGCCAAGCCAACACTATTTTTGGTTCCTATGAGGTTAAAACAGAAAGCATTTGGATATTTCATCAAGTAATTACGAGCATGGAATTTTTTTCAATTTATTTCTTTATGAATAGAATTTATTTTTCAGAAGTTTCAGACTTAGAGAAAATCTGAGGAAATAGTACAAAGAGTTCCCTATTACCCTCAAACAAATGCCCTCAAACACCCAAACAAATAAATGGTTTTCCCTATTATTAACATATTGAATAATATATTGTACATTTATATGGTACATTTGTTAAAATGAATAAAAAATACTGATACATCAATATTAAATAAAGTCAGTAGTTTATTAATATTGTTTTAGTTTTCACCTAATGTCCTTTTCCTCTTCTGGGATCCAATCCAGGGCACCACATTGCATTTAGTCATCATGTCTTGTTAGGCTCCTTATGACTGTGATTGTTTCTCATACCTTCCTTGATTTTGATGACCTTGAGAGTTTCTCTGGTGAGATGTTTCATAGAATATTCCCAAACTGAGATGGGTCTGATTTTTTTTCTCATGGTTAAATTAGGATAATAGATTTCTGAGTGGTAGATCACAGAGATCAAGTGACATTTTAGTCACATTATATCAAGGGTGCATACTTGCAACAAAATTTATAGCTGTTAATATTGACCTTGATCACTGACTGAAGGAGAGTTTGTCAGGCTTCCCCAATGTGAAGTTACTATCCCCTCCTGTTTCCATATTTTACTCTTTGAAAGGATGTCACTATACATACACTCACTTTAAGAATAGAGAGTTTTTTTTCTCACTCCTTTAGGATAGATACTTGCTTACATAATTTATTCTTCTTCAGTGAAAATTTGTCTACTTTTCCCATTTATTAATGTATTCAATTATTCACTTATATCAGTATAACTTATAACTATTTATTTTATACTGTAGATTATAATCCGATAATACTTCATTTTGTTGCTCAAAGTGTCCAGCTTTGCCCACTGGAAGTTCTTTCAGTTGGTTCTTATGCCGCTTTGACATATCCCATTAACGTGTTTTATTGTTGTTTTCTGAGAGCTTCCTTACTTTCTGGTACCACAAGATACTCCAGGCACATCTTGTATATTTCCAATACCTAGAACCAGCCATGTCTCCAAGCAGCCCTGGTTACTTTTATTGGAGAATGGTAATAGAAATCAAGATCTGAATGCTAGGTGTGCTCATTACTATTGGGCCCTTTCAGCTGACAGAGCAAAGAAATATATGCTTTATATATTTAGGTGCTTTATCCTGAAGATGCTTTAGATTTCTTACAGATCTAAAGGGCAAAATAAGCAACAAGACAGTAACCGTAGGAGATTTCAATACTCTACTTTCAACAATGCATAGAACATCCAGACAGAAAATCAGTAAAAAAAGAGAAGATTTAACACTAGAAACTAAAAGACCCTAACAGACATATACAGAACATTCCACCATACAATTCATGTTCTCCTCGAGGGCATATGAAAACATTCTTCAGGATAGATCACATGTTGGCTTCAAAACAAGTCTCAACAAATTAATAAAATTGAAATTATACCAGGTATTTTGATTATGATTGTATTGAATCTACAGATCAGCTTGAGAAAAGTTAACATCTCAACAACGTTGACTCTTCCAAATCATGAACACAGGACATCTCTTCACTTATCTAGCTCTTACCTGATTTCTTTCATTATAAACTTATAGATTTCCACATTCAGATGCTGTACATATTTCGTTAGAATTATTTCCCAAGCATTTCACCTTTCTTATGCCAATTTAAATGGTATTTTAGTTTCATTTTAAAATTCCAGCAACACCGAAAGGAAAAGAAATCAACAGAGACAAGAGGGAAGGAGGGAGGGGTGGTGGGAAAAAGGAAGGGAAGGGGAAAGTCAAGGAACATATAGCAAGGACTCATGGACAAAACCAAAGGGGAAGAGCTGAGGGAGGGAAGGAGGGAGGGGGCAAGGGAAAGTGGTGGGGGGTAGGCAGAGACAAATGTATTTGAAAAAATAAATTAAAATAAAATTTAAAAAAAATAAAAAAAATAAAAATGCAAAAAAAATCATAATGTAAAAAAAATTTTTCTATTCTGCTACTAGGCAAAAATAAAACAATTACTTTATTGTAAAAAATAAATAAATAAAATTCCAAGGGCTCATTGCTGGTCAAAAAAAGCAAGCAAGCAACTGACTTTGGTATACCCCCTTGTATTTTGTGACCTTGCTCTAATTGCTTATTAATTCCAGGAATCTTTTTTTTGTCAGTTCTTTGGGATATTTTTATATAAGCAATCATTATTATCTGTGTATGATTAATAGAGTTTGCATTTTATGGCTATATTTCTTGAATTAATTACCATTTTTAAAATGTTGATATTGGCAACAGCAACCATAATTCTCCTTCATTCTCAAATGCTTACATGCTTTATATTTTTTTCTGTTTGCAACTAGCTTTGATGTGTAAACATATTGAAAAGGGTTTTTCTAGCTATATTAATATACATTCTTTGGCTATAACAACTGATTAGGAATTCTGAAAAAATTATTTTCATCTTCAAACCAGTTAGTATACAAAGGAGACAGATGAAAACCAATCAACTTATATAGTAGAAAAAGCTTTGGGTTAAGTTTTTCTTTCTTTCCCCTCCAAATGCAACAGATACAAAATGAGCCCCATTTCTGCCTCGAGAGTATAAATTCTTCACTATAGTTACCATCGCTATTACAGTTAGCATTTATTGAGCATTTGTTATGTGCCATTGTCTTATATAACCTGGATAATGTCCTGTGAGAGGGGTATTAATGTTCTTGCCCTTTCACAAATGAGTAAATTGTGGCTTAGTAAGGTTAAATAGCTGGTCTAAGTTCATGCAGCCAGCAAGTGAAGGAGTCAAGATTTGAATTGAGGTCTTCTAATTCATCATATAACAGAGTATTTGATTATTAAGAGTCAGAGAAGCCAATAAAATACAATAAAGTTAAAATAAGATATCCTTTTCAAGAATAGGAGTATAACAAAAAATTATGCCATTTTTCCATTTGGGGAACTAAATGATAGAAGTTCTGTTTCGAAATGTTCTTAACAATGGAAATAAACAGTATATCATCATCTATAGTATGGAAACAATCCTGCCTACCAACTGAGGATTCACAACTGGCAAGCAGTGTATAAGATAAAATTGGATCAACATAGTGGCGCTAGATTATACAGGACTTTGAGGACCAAATAGAGCTTAATATTGATGAATTAGAAAACAAAATAACTTTGAAGATTATCAAGGAAGATGATGTGCTATCCTGAAAGCCCTAGGTCCCTGAGACAGGATGAGATCTAGTATTAGAATCAGCAAGGAAAAGAGAGTTTGCTTGTATATGACACCCAGCGATTTCATTTTGTAAACATTTATGATAGATACCATACTAGAAGCACACTGAGCAAAAACAGCTTTGATACCATCCCAGTTGTTAAGCAGTTTATTGCCCTAAAGTTAAGTAAGAAAATGTCAAATTAAAGGAAAAAAAATGTGCTTTATGATATTGGAGAAGCATGTTTCAGAGGAAGTGTGAAAGAAGATATAATTAACCCAGAAAGGATAGTAACAATGAGAATAATGAAAGTAGCTACCCCCAAAGGGTTGACACCTGAATTGAGTTATCTTTTAAAATATGTTAAAAAGGTCAAAGAGGAATGGAAGTAATCAGATGATTATCAAATATAGAGCAAAAGCTGGAACCATGAGGAATCTTAAGGGCCATCATTTACTGTGTCCTCACTATGTGCCAGGCACCCAGCAAAGGGTTATTTCTTCTATTTCTCAAAAAACCCTTAGAGATAAGTAGTCTTATTATGTTCATTTTTCAAATGAAAGAACTGAGACACAGTGAGACTAAATAATGTGACCAAGATCACACAGAAAATAAATGGAGAAACCGAAAGTTATTTAAGCTAAGCTGTCTGATGCCAGAGCCTTACCATTGCATTGTGCTATCTCCACAGAAAATGAAGAGTTAGCAGAAGTGCTAGGACCAAGGAAGCAGTCTAGAATAAGTGTTCAAACAGGAGTGAATGTCACAGGTAGAGAGTCAAATCACAGAGATCAATTAGGACATTAATTTAGAAAACAGAGAATAAGGCAAGTTGGTTGATCAGAGGTCAACCAGGAAATAAAGTCAGGAAGCTCTTTTCTATCCCAGACATAAATAATCAGGGAAGCTTCTCAGACAAGTGTCCCTGCCTAGCTAACACTGGACTCATTAGTGATAATGCCTCACCTTACTATATCAGAGACATCCTAATGATGTTCCACAATAAAAATTGGATTCACCAACTTTTGAATATCAAATGAATGTTAAATAATATTAAGAAAGTATTCTGAATAACTTACAAGATATGATTATGATATTAGAAAATATACATTTTTAAATGTCTGGTAGAAAAAAATATTAATGTGTTTACAAGTATAATGCTTTGATGTCAAGATTTGCTTTAAAATTCTAGAGAGAGGGAATTTAGTTTAGGTGAAATAAGATGATTGACAAATTATGTTGAAGAGTAATTAAGCCAACTGATGGGGAAATGGGGGTTCATTACATCATCCTGTCTCTCTTTATGTATGTTTGAAACTTTCCATAATAAAAAGTTGAAAAATGGTTTCAAGTTTATATGCTTATTTGTGAGCGAACTGGGTATCTTAATCTCAAATAGTAGATGTCTGCTCACCAGTTTCCAATTCAGCAAGGTAATTGGAAATGAAGTCTTATTTAATTTATAATAATGCAAAACCCATTTTTGATCAAGACTAGAAAACAGATGTAATTAATTCTGTGGTATTTGAATATCTTCCAGGTCAGAGTATACAGAATTTTTATATGTAAAACTGAATACAAAAAAGGGAAAATTTTTGAAAAATATTATTTCCTTTCAACATTCTGTTTCTAGTCCCAGTGGGAAACCAAAACAAGGGGAACATTATCTTTAATATCACTAATTCAAGGAAGTTTCTCTTCAAGCTTATCTCTCAAAATGAATTTGAATTTATTCAGAATTTAAATCTATTCCTAAATTTTATTAGTCCTTTCCCTTGGACCATGGATGTGTGGTATTAAGCACTTATCTACTTAAACTTTTCTGTTTGGACCTCATTAGCGGACAAATATCAATCAATCAGCTGCTTCTACATTTTGAAGTGTTTCCTTCATTTCTGTTGACTTCCCAAGAAACCAGGGCTCACTGTCACTGGCTTTTCCTCTAGGCAGGACTCTGGATTGTTGTAGCGGCAAAGGAGAGGCATAGTTGAGAGAAATGTAATATGATTGTGAGATGAGAAAATGAGGTAAATAAAGGGTATACATCTTTTTTAAACAGAATCATTTTGGGAGATCATTTGGAAGCCAAGTAAGTGGGCACCGGTTCTCATCTATCCTACATAGAAAGATAGGTTGGGGTATTCATTGACCATGATGGGTCTTGAGTCAACTGGATATTATCAAACCCTTATGGTTTACCCAGGAACCGCTTTCTCTGGGCCATGTAAGAATGCCTTCCTCTTGAATTCCTCGGGCAGCTCTCAGCATAGGCAGAAACTAACTAAATAAAAAAGCCAGGCTTGGGGGTGGCTCCTGGAGGACCCTCATCCCAGAGCTTGCCTACAAGAGCCCTTTGTCACTGATATCACTCTTGACATGTGCTGTGGTATCATTATGTGAGGTACCATCCTTGGTATTGGGGAGAATATAGAGAAGTATCCAAGCTTGCCATTTCTTTGCAGATAATGGACTAGAACAGAAAGAACCTGAGAAATTAAAAATACAGGATATTTTCTTTAATTGTTTGTGCAACTTGTCAAAGAGCCACTTGAGAAGACAGTTTGACAGTTTCTTGTGAAACTAAGCATTCTCTTACCGTGCGATCTGGCAATTGTGCTACCATTTACCCAAAGCAGTGGAAAGCTTAGGTCCACACAAAAACATGCACCTGGATGGTTATAGCAGTTTTATTCATGATTGGTAAAAACTAGAAGCAACCAAGATGTTCTTCTGTAAGTGAATGATTAGGTAAATTTTGGATAGCCATACCAGACACTGAAATATTATTCAGCATTAAAAAGAAATGAATTATCACCCTCACTGTTGTAGCTCAGTGGGTTGGCCATTGTCCTACAAACTGAAAGGTTTCTCGTTTGATTCCCACTCAGGGCATATGCCTGGGCTGTGGGCCAGGTCTCTGATTGGGGGACATGAAAGAGGCAACTGATCAATGTTTCTCTTGCACATAGATGTTTCCCTCCCTCCTTTTCTCCCTCCCTTCCCCTATCTCTAAAAATAAATAAAATCTTTAAACAGAATGAAATATCAAACCACAGATGACATGGAGGAATGAACCTTAAGAGCATACTATTATGTGAAAGAAGCCAACCTAAAAAGGCTATGTACCATGTGATTCCAACTATATGACACTCTGGAAAAGGCAAAACTATAGAAACAAAAAAGATCTGTTAGACTAGTGGTAAAAGAGGAATGAGTGGTAAAGGGGCAAAAACAGGGAATCTGAGACCCATAGACCTGGATATATAATCAGGTGTTGCCACTTCTTGACCATGTAACCTTGTGTAAGTCACTTAACTACTCTGTGATACATTCATTTTTTTATCTGCAAGGTCTAATAATAATTATACTATCATGTAATAATACAAGTAAATTGTTTAGTACAGAGTACAGCATTAATCACTATACTCTAGTTAACTATTTCTCAATTGGTACATAGATATATGATTATTCTGGAATAGGTAGGACTTCAGTTGTCCTAAAAATCCAGAGGTTTTCAAATTCTTGTACTTTTTAAGTGTTTCCCAGATATTAGTTTGGAGAGTCTAGAAAATGCCTCTAATAGAATTGTTATGGGTCAAGAATAAACTCCCAAGGCTGAATCCCACGACCAACACCACCACTACTTCACCAAATAGTCCAGTAATGATTCCTTCCCAGAAACAAAGCATGGTATGGGGGTTGAATAAGTGGAGCCTGTGAAAGGCATAGAGATGTGCGCTTTTCCACCATAGGGGCTTCATGATTTTTACTTCCTTCCTTTCTCTTGTGTTCCCTACTCCTGGGCTTCACCAGCAAAAGCTGTAAATGAAGGGGGAGATTTTGTAACTTTTAAGATCCCACCAGCCCATCGCTCAATAATTGCTAAATAGCTACTTATAGCAAAGGTGACCTTGTCATAAATAACAGTTTGCTGCGCATAATGCCTGGCACGTCTCCCTGTCTGTTTGTAATCATTGCTGTTAAACCTCAGTATCATTTTTTTTCTTGCCCTGCCTTTTTTTTTCCCCTGGCCTTTCATTAACATTATTCACTTGTAGGTAGTTAATGTAAATCAAATTGCTCTCATTGGGCTTTCTACCAAGCTGTGGTGCAAATTTATTTGTCTAACTATGGTCCTGGATTTATAAATTCAGACCTAAGTAAATGGGAGGTGCATGTTTAATCTCCTTTTGTAATTATAATATAGAAGAGAACTTGACCAGCATGTCATATTTATGTTCATTTGACAAATCTGCAAGCAGCCACCGTGTTCACCAACCTTCAGTATCATTTCAATCTTTTCTTGAAACAGCTTTGAATTTTTTTATATTTGCCTAACTAGTCAATATAAGCTTCATTACCACTGGCAATTAACTGCAATTCCTTCTAGCATGTATAACCAAATCAGTGTGTGTGGTTGATCATCTAGAACTAATTAGAAGTATCTGCTGCTTATGGGGCTACAATCTGCCACTTTTGGTTAGTGATTAATTGTGCAAAATTGTTGTTAGGTTTCTGATATGATGCAATGTGATTAAATTTGCCTGAAATCTCTTTCAGACAGGCTGTTTGATTCACTAATAATTTGGATGCTGGCAAATGGCTCAAGGCCTAACCTGGGGCTTTATAATCACATCCCTTACACTGTCACTGAATCCTGTGAGGCCACTCAGACTGTTAGAGCCCACAGAATAAAAGGGACAATGTTCCCAAAGAGGTCGCCATTGAGGGTCAATTTGGGAAAGGCCCAGGCTCTGCCATTTCCAATCATCCTGAGCATATCCAGCAGTGGAGAGGGGAGACTATTTGGTATGAGAGGTAAAGTGTGATGTCCTGAGTATTTGAAAATTGACATGGAGATAAAGATTCTGGTTATTGAAATATCATCTATCTACCATTCTCCCTTCCCCCGTAGAATCTTGAGCCACTAAAAAACAAAACATAACTGTGAGACCTGTTGTATACCCAGATTCCATGCCAAATAGTGGCAGGTTGGGTGATTATTGTTCTCAGAGCTTTGCATAATTGCTAGCCGATCAGATTCCTATGGGGAAGGTGAAAGAGTTCCTCATCATTTTTCCCGAAATCCTTGGGTCTGATGTCACAGCCCATGCAGGGGAAGATATGACATCCATGCAAAAGTAGGGTTTAAGGGGTGGCGATGGCATTGGAAGGAGAGCTTAGGAAACTTTTCTTAAAGCAATATTTGCACAGAAGGCTTTCCGTTTCATATTTATCTTTTCAAGGCTTGAAAACGGGCTATCATGTGTGATATCAGATGTGATGTTTATTGGAACATTACTCACAATAGAAAAGATATGGAAACAACCCAAGTGCCCATTAGTTAACAGATGAATGTATAAAGAACATAGGTACACACACATACACACACACAGACACAAATATTCAGCCATGAGAAAGAATAAAATCCTGCCATTCGTGACAACACAGACAGACCTTAAGAGCATTAAGCTAAGTGAGATAAGTCAAACACAGAAAGACAGATACTGTACAACCTCATTTATATGTGGAATCTAAAAAAGCTGAACTTGTAGAAATAAAATGGTGATTAATGGGGGCTAGAGAGTGAGGGAAACAGGAACATGTTCAAAGGGCACAAACTTTCAGTTAGAAGATGAATATGTACAGTATTGTGATTATAGTTAACAATGCTGTATTATATACTTCAGTTGCTAAGAAACTAGATCTTAAATGTTTTCAGCACAAAAATTTAATGATAATTACATGATTTGATAGTGGTGTTATCTCATATTAGGGCAGTAATAATCATATTGCAATATATAAATATATCAAACAGCAACTGTACACCTTAAACTTATTCAATGTTATATATCAATTATATCTCATTTTTTTTAAATGAGGCAAAAAAATAAATAAAGGTTGATGATATAGATGATAGGACTAGAGCCCCTCCAGCCCTAGTCCTGAATGCTCCTTATACACAGAGGAAACCTGGCAAGCTTCCTCCTCACCTTTCTTTTGCTTCATCTATTCTAATTGGGAGGAGGGGTCTTTGTTGTTGTTGTTGTTTTGTTTTGTTTTTAGATTTTTTTTATGACAGAGCTATGAAATCTCTGTAGAAGCAGTTTTCAAAGTTCAGTGTACATCAAAACTCCCAGCTGGACTTGTTAAAAATTCATTCCTCATACCCCCAGATTCTCAATTAGAAAGACTAACATAAAGATAAGAATATGCCTTTTTTGCAGACTCCTGAGGAGAGGCTAAGACAGGTGTTCCACAGGGGTCACACCTTGAAAGACTTTTTCTATATGACACTTCTTTACCTCCTTCTAAGAGCCTCTCCACAGAAAGAAGGCAATGGATACAAGGGGAGACACTAACAGAGAATATTAAATTCCCCATTTCAAAATATGAACTGTCCCTTGATTAACTGGAAAATTGGAGAGGTTGGTATAATGAAAAGAACACTGGATGAGAAGTTAGAGTCCTTGAGTCCATATTAACTCTACTTCCTAACTATGTTTTCTCCAGCCATTACATTTTCTAGCTCCTTTAGTTTTCTGTTCTGGGAAATAAGGATTTTAATATCCCTTCTGCTTATGTCACCAAATTTTGTGAGGATCAAAAAAGATAATAGTTATAAAAGTGCTTATAAAGTATTATGCAAATGTAAATAATTATCATTATACCTTGTCTAGTATTAGAAATGATCAGAGATTGAACTCCGTGATTGCTTAGATCTTCTACAGTTCTAATTCCTATTATTAGGGAAGGGGTTACATGAATGTCATTCAGTGCCACACTTCACAGCTACTTAAGAGCCTATAAATATCTCTGGCACAGCCTAACTTTCTTTCTATTTCTCCATAGCTGAACCTGTTAATCAGAGATGGCAGCGGGGATGGTTTTGACGATATTCTTTTACTGGGGCAGTCATTTGCTTGCTAGGCCACTTCATTTTTTTTTAAATGTGTTTGCATTTATAATAGATGTGTGCTTCTGTTAGTACTTGTCTCAATTTCTCTGTCTTGATTTTCCTCACAGCTGGATCTATTTTCTCCATGAAACCTTCTCTTAACCCTCCTACCCAGACACACCACCAAAAGTTTGAGTCACCATTCCCTCCCATGTATTTATGGGTGTATTATTGGAGCACTGCCTGACTAGAACTCAGTTCTTCAAGGATATAAATCATGTCTTGATCATGGTCTAATCCCTGTGTATATGCATAGCTTGTTGTAGGCATTTGATGAACAGTGAACACATGAATGTAAAAAGTACATGAATGAAAGAGCATCATCTATAGGTTCAAGTACATCTAATTCTTTTTTTAATTTAATTTTAATTTAGTTTTTCAAAAACATTTGTCTCTGCCTCCCCCCTGCCACTTTCCCTTGCCCCCTCCCTCCTTCCCTCCCTCAGTTCTTGATACATTTCCTGGCAGACAAGTATCAGTGGATGCTAAAATTGGTGCATTAAAGCAATGAGAAATAGGATATTTTCACATTTTGAAAGTACCTACCTACAATGTACTTAGCTATTACAAAGGAAAAAACACTAGTAAACTGATATCGGAGAGACTGACAAAAAACTCTTAACCAGTAGTAATGAGACATATCAATATCATATGCCTCTTGAGGATTCTCTGAGAGAGCTCAAAATAACTCCTGTTATTTTGGTAAGTATTCTTACCAAAAATGTATAATCTAAATTTAATCAGGAAGAAACACAGACAAACCCAAATTGAGCAATATTCTACAAAACAATTGGCCAGTATTCTTCAAAAGTGACAAAATCATCAATAGCAAACATGTTTAAAGGACCTATGGTATGGAAAAGAGGGTCGGGACTGACTGAGGGAGCAGGGGTGTGGGTGGAACAGGAAAAGCAATGGGGGAGAAATTGAGACAACTGTAACTGAACAACAACAACAACAAAAGGAAGACTGGAAATCTGTTCTAAATTAAAGTAAACTTGAGGTAACAAGACAACCAAATGCTGTATATGGTTCTGAATTGGATCCCTGTCTGGAGAAAGAACTTACGTGGGGAAATTGACAAACTGAAAAAACTCAATAGACTAGTTATCTGTTTCAAACTGGGGTCAATTCCCTGGTCTTGAAAATGTACTTGGTTATGTAATGTTAACATTTGGAGAATCTGGGTGAAGGCTTCCTGAGAATTATTTGTACTATCAGTGAGATTTTTATAAGTCTGAACCTATTACCATATGCCAAAAAGGGTACTAGTTCTACTCCTATGATGCGTACATAAATCAAACATAGGGGCTTATACTCCAGGCACTTGAGTCTAGGAAAGGATGTAAAATGACAGTATAAAAAGTGCTAAATGTCATGATATGAGATGTTTAACTTTAATATTATGTATATGGTGGAAATAGAAAAATCCCTTATAATGGGAATATAAAAAAATACATCATTAATAAGGCAGCGTTTTAGTTGCACCTTAAATGACAACTAGAATCAAAATGTGTATAGGTGGGGGGAGAGGGAAGTCTAGGTGTAAGAATGGCATTTCTTTCAACCAAGCAGCCAAGAGCAGGTAATTTCAGTGAGGGGTTCCTGGAACATGGGCCTTTGTAAGAGATGAGTTGAACACGGGTATTGAGGCTTTATTGAAGAGTTTCTTGAATGCAATCAACTGTCACAATTTCACTCAGTAGTCATTAAGGAGCCATGGATATTGGACAAGATACCGTCAAGATTAGTGAGAAAGATATAAAAAGACTGGGTTATATGAAGGAAAAGTGAGGATTAGGACATGAACTGTTGGCTGCTTTATGTTATTTAAATCCTCAGCATTCGAAAAAAGGAAAAGTGGTCTACAGGTATGATCATTACTTTCCTCACTGTGAAAAAGCCATTCATGTTTAAATTGTCCAGGATTGTGAATTCAGAGATCTTCCCATTCACAAAGGCAGATGGTGGAATTAAAAAGAGTTCTCTCAGGAGCAGCTATATCACTAATACATTTGCCACCCAGATGTTTGAAACAATATATAGGGGAGTTTTAAATAAAGGCTTGGAAGTGGATGAATATTTTATTGTAATGCAAATTTAGAGAAGTCAATGTGTCAAGTGCCATTTAGGAAACTGAAGACATATTTTACTGAAGTTCTGACCATTGATTTCTTCATAACCTTTTCTAAATATCCACTGATTAAACAAATGTTGAGGCATAATACTTAGATTACCAGCTCTGCAAAATATAATTAATCTTTTTATATTCTATTCAGTCACAATTAATCTTTTTATATTCTATTCTGTCAGATTTTTATAATTATGTTTTAGTACAAATAAACTATAAAATGCAGAAGTATGAGTTTAAATATTTCGCAGTGTCCTAGGATTTCAAATAGCAGTAATAGTTTACAATGTTTTGCTTTAAAATTACTCTGAATAAATGATTTTTTAAAAATCTATTTTCACCAGATAGAATTTCCCAACTTTTTACATTCTAATTTGTTCATTTTCATATATATGCATCGAAAAAAGATAAAGTACCTAGGGATAAATTTAACCAAAGACACAAAAGACCTGTATGCAGAAAACTATACAACATTGAAAAAAGAAATTAAGGAAGACACAAATAAATGGAAGCATATACCGTGCTCATGGATTGGAAGAATTAATATCCTTAAAATGTCCATACTACCAAAAGCAATTTATAGATTCAACGCAATCCCTATTAAGATACCAATGACGTATTTCACAGAAATAGAACAGACATTTCAAAAATTTATATGGAACCATAAACGACCTCGAATAGCTGCAGCAATTTTGAGAAAGAAACACAAAGTAGGAGGGATCACAATACCGGACATCAAACTCTACTACAAAGCCACTATACTCAAAACAATCTGGTACTGGCACAAGAACAGACCCATAGACCAGTGGAACAGAATAGAAAGCCCAGAAATAAGCCCAGGTCTCTATGGACATCTAATATTTGACAAAGGGGGGCAGAAGCATAAAATGGAGCAATAACAGCCTCTTCAACAAATGGTGTTGGGAGAGCTGGATGGCTACATGCAAAAAATTGAAATTGGATCATCAGCTGACACCATACACAAAAATAAACTCAAGATGGATAAAAGACTTAAATATAAGTCGCAACACCATCAAAGTCCTAGAGGAGAACATTGGCAGGAAACTCTCAGATATCCCACGCAGCAATTTTTTTCACTGATATGTCTCCTAAAGCAAGGGACATAAAGGAAAGAATAAACAAGTGGGACCTCATCAAAATAAGAAGCTTCTGCACGGCTAAAGAAAACATCAGAACTGAAAAGGGAGCCAACCATTTGGGAAAATATATTTGCTAATGATACATCAGATAGAGGTTTGATCTCCAAGATATACAAAGAACTCACTCGACTTTACTCCAAGAAGACAAACGATCCAATCAAAAAATGGGCAAAGGACCTGGGCAGATGCTTTTCTAAGGAGGAGATACAGAGGGCCCAGAGGCATTTGAAAGGATGCTCTGCATCACTAGCCATTAGAGAAATGCAGATCAAAACCACCATGAGGTACCACCTCACACCGGTCAGAATGGCCATCATAAACAGATCCACAAACAACAGGTGCTGGCGAGGCTGTGGAGAAAAGGGAACTCTAGTCCACTGTTGGTGGGAATGCAGACTGGTGCAGCCACTATGGAAAGCAGTGTGGAATTTCCTCAGAAAGCTGAAAATGGAACTGCCTTTTGATCCAGCGATTCCCCTGCTGGGACTATACCCTGAGAACACCAAAACGCCAATACAAAAGAACCTATGCACCCCAATGTTCATAGCAGCACAATTTACAATAGCCAAGTGTTGGAAGCAACCTAAATGCCCATCAGTAGATGATTGGATCAAAAAATTATGGTACATATACACAATGGAATACTACGTAGCAGAAAGAAAAAAGAAGTACTAAACTTCGCAACAGTATGGATGGAACTGGAGAGCATCATGCTAAGCGAAATAAGCCAGGGGGCGAAAGACAAATACCATATGATCTCACCTATAAGCGGAACCTAACCAACAATGCAAAGAAGCAAGGCAAATATGGCCAGCAACACTGAAAGGAAAAGAAATCAACAGAGACAAGAGGGAAGGGGGGGGCAGGGAAAGGGAAGGGAAGGGGAAAGTCAAGGAACATATAGCAAGGACTCATGGACAAAACCAAAGGGGAAGAGCTGAGGGAGGGAAGGTGGGAGGGGGCAAGGGAAAGGGGGGGGGAAGGCAGAGACAAATGTATTTAAAAAGTAAATAAATTAATAAAAAAAAAAAAGTTTAAAAAAAAAAAAAAAAAAAAAAAAAATACTGTAACTATGATTTCATCATTTTTAATCACTGTAATATTTTTAACATTGACAATGAAATCTGCATCTGGATGTAAGAAGCAACACTTTATGAGCATTCACTGTTCTCTCTGAAGACATGAAATATTTTCACAACTTGAACTTCAACTTGCAGATTCACATCCAGTCACAATGTCTGGGATTCAAATTCTATTTCTCTAGTGGCCTTCTTTTTTGAAACTTTTATGTCCCATAGTCAATTTTTTACATAGCTTAACGGTCCAAAATTTACTTTGATCTATCCAGTGCATTTCTACCTTAGATAAAGAGACTGATTTAGGGGAAAACTACACAGATGCATGCAAAAGAATGAAAGTAAACCACCTCCCTATATGATATACAAGAATAAACTCAAAATGGACTAAAGACTTAATTGCAAGACCTGAAACTATGAAACTCCTAAAAGAAAACATAGGCATTAAACTCTCTGACATTGATTTTAGTATGTTGTTGGGTTTTTTTAATATCTCCTTGAGCAAGGGAAACAAAAGAAAAAATAAACAATTAAAACTATATCGAACTAAAAAGCTCTTGCACAGCAAAGGAAACCATTAACAAAATGAAAAGACACACTACTAATTAGGAGAAGACATTTACCAATAATGCATTTGATAAGGGGTTAACATCGAAAATTTATAAAGAACTCATATAACTTAACACACATAAAACAAACAAACAAACAATCCAATTAAAAATGGGCAGAGGAACAGAATAGACATTTCTCCAAAAAGACATACAGATGGCCAATAAACCTATGAAAAGACTCTCAACATCACTAATCATCAGGGAAATGCAAATTAAAACCACAATGAAATATCACCTCGCATCTGTCAGAATGGCTGTCATCACTAAATCAATAAACAAGTGCTGGGGAGGCTGTGGAGAAAGAGGACCCCTTGTGCACTGTTGGTGGGAATGCAGACTGGTGCAGCCACTGTGGAAAACAGTATGGAGGTTCCTCAAAAAATTAAAAATGGAATTACCTTATGACTTAGCAACTCCACTTTTGGCTATTTATCCAAAGAAATGCAAAAACACTAATTCAAAAGGTACATTCACTCCTGTGTTCATCACAGCATTATTTACAATAGCCAATATATGAAAGAAATCCAAGTACCCATTAGTAGGCAATTGGATAAAGAGAGGTTGTATTTCATTGTATATATCTATAGATATAGATATAATTGTATAAATATATACAATGAAATAGTAATTGACCGTAAAGAGAATTAAGTCTTACCATTTGCAACAACATGGATGGTCCTAGAGG
This sequence comes from Pteronotus mesoamericanus, assembly GCF_021234165.1. Taxonomy (NCBI): domain Eukaryota; kingdom Metazoa; phylum Chordata; class Mammalia; order Chiroptera; family Mormoopidae; genus Pteronotus; species Pteronotus mesoamericanus. The sequence goes on along the minus strand of NW_026555135.1, from coordinate 14,403,200 downwards.
GTGTTAAGCTAAGTGAAATAAATGAGAGAGAGAAAGACAAATGCCAGATGATTTCACTTATATGTGGAGTCTACCGAACAAAATAAAGAAAACAGAAACAGAACCACAGATACAGAGACCATTTTGACAGATGCCAGAGGGAAAGGGGTTTTGGGGACTGCGTGAAAAAGGTAAAGATATTAAGAAGTACAAATTAGTAGTTAAAAAATAGTCATGGAGATGTAAAGTACAGCGTAGGGAATAGAATTAATAATATTGTAATAACTATGTACGGTGGCAGGTGGCTACTAGACTTAGCAAGGGACCACTTTGTAAACTATATAAATATCTAACCACTATGCTGTACACCTGAAACTAATACAAGATAATATTGTAATTGAAATAAAAGATTTTGAGACTAAATGACAAGAATGTACAGCTTTAACATGGGAGCATTGGTACAAGGCCAGAGGCTTTCCAGTACTCTTGCTGAACTGTGCTGCTTCATTCTCAGTATATTGATGAAAAATAATTTTGCATCCCTATTGAAATGGCTACTGATACCATGAAAGCAGCACTCTAATATTGTCATGGTGTTTTATGTTGCTTAACAACAGAAAATCAGCAAAGTATAGTTTCCCTATTCATTCTTGTCCTGCAGAGAAACTAAGTGGGCTAGCTGTATGCACTATGAAAAATTTGAGCAAAGCAGAACCCTGACCTCTTCACACTCATATATTTGTCAGAAATTTGTAAAGGAAGGCAATATGTAATAACAGAGGTTTCTTGGTTGAGTGAATAGCCTTGGTAAAAAGGGGCCTCCAGCATTCAACTGCTGGAATCAGCTTGTTCTGTCTTTAGCTGACTCAGTCCTGTTCACCTAGCGTTGTGCAAAGAGGTGCTGAGAAAGAGATAGAGAATAAGTAAGCAGCCAGGACCATGAGAACTTTTCTTCACCTGATTAAGTTTGGGTGGGCATGAAATCAGTTTGCATGTGAAAATACAAAGACATGGGAAAAGTTAGTGTATTCAATCCAAACATAAAGTAAATTTCATATTATTACTAGGATTTCAGAAAAGTTGTGTTTTTAAATTAATATTTTGCTTTTCTTTGTACTTGAGGTTGGCCTTATTTCTCTTAGACTGTTAGAACTAGAAGGTTCTTTAGAAATCATGATGTTCAGTTTTTTTTGATTGAGGCTAATAGAGGTGAACATGTTTTTTTAAGCATGTAAATAATCACAATTGGTAGTCTAAATCAGTACAACTTTGAGACTGACCGAAAGTGTTATTGTTCTGGGAGAATGGACATGAAGGGAAATATCACAGAAAAACTAGATCATATGGTTATTCCAGGCATAAAAATAATTGATAATAATTGTGTCTTTTGAATATGGTTGTCAAACAATTTTACAAGTATACTTCCTTTATTACTATGAGGGAGGCTGTTGTTGGATGTGCACAGTGGGTATCAGTAGTGTGGAGAATGGTATTACCCCAGTCATTGTCTCCTGGACCGTCTGGAATTTTGACGTTATGACCTTGCAGAGTTGAAAGTAAGGTAAAGAGGTAATAAGTTGTTTTCCAATTATAACCTAGTAGAAAGTGGAAGCACATACAGACTGGTGTCTATGAAAGTGTGAAATGTAGTTTGATGTTCTTTTGTACATCCAGGTGTCTACATGCCCAGGCATGGGCAGAGCAGACACATTTCAGACCCTGTTTACCTGTCAGAGGGAAGGAGGCCCCAGTCAATTTCCAGACTCTTCTTGGCTCAGAGACTGGAGGACTCAGCTTACCCCTGGGTAGCCTGTCATTACAGACTGCTGTGTGGAGGTAAAGCTAACAGAGATGAATAGAAGCAGGTGAGAAGTGACATGGAACAAAATGAAAGTTTTACCGTGAAACCAAACAACAAGGTTAACGGGCACATAAATGTTTATCCTTAGGACTCATTTTATTTCATTTTCCAGCAAAATGGAGTACTGGCCAGACTACATTTTTAGACTAAGTTTTGTGACTGCAGAGTGCCTGGGAAGCTGAGAGATTTCATTTCACTGTTAAAGTAACAGTTATCTTTGGACAAATGAAGGAAAAACCCACGAGACAAGGGTGAGAATGTGGTGAATATCAATGTTAAAAAATAAAACTAAATTTAATATATTTCTCAGAGTTATATAATGAGATGATTTCATTTAGAGCGAATAGCTCAAGTATTATAAAAGCAGTGATAGCTTAAAATAGGTTTATTTTGAATGTGCACATCAAATGTAGAATCTCAGTAATATGAGGCCAGTTTATGAGATTATACAATTCATTTATTTTAATATATTATCTAAATAAGCATTAATTTAATGATCCTAGAATTCTTCTATGGTGTCTCTCCTTGGTTACCCAGCACAGCCATCCAGATACCAAACACAATTGATTTCAACACTGGAATATATTTCTAATTTTCCATACATATCATCAATAACAGACTCAAAAAATGCAAAATTGGGTGCCTTTATTTAGCACCTTCTGTACCAGATCTTATATTATGTAGAAAAATAATACACACAACTTTTAAGTTCCTAACATCTATGACACACACAAAATTATCCAAATATTCTCAAATTAAAAATACTTTCAATATATTGAGAGCATGCAACTTCTGGTGCCTTTTATTTCACAAAGGAAATTGGAAAACAGAAGACTTTTGGGGTCAATTTATGCTGTAACATAGTGTTTCTTGAATGTCAGTCATTATTATTTCATATAGCAGAAATAATCTTTCTTATCTATGTATTACCTATATTATTAGTTGCTTTATTATTTCTGTATAAAGTACTTCTACACTGAGGTAACTTTATTTAAGAAGGCAAATTTGCTTTAAATCTATAAATGGAAGAATGGAGGGTTTTAACAAGTATCAGTTAACCATAAAATGCATAACTATTGAAATAAAAATATATATCAAGAAGTGCCTACAATCATCTTGGGTAGTCCCAGGGGTCTCACACCATTCTTTGGTAACTCTGCTCACCCCACACCTTAGAAACAAAGAACAAGGGAATGCAGCTGATTAGAATGTGCAGGTGGCGCACTGGAAGTGCGGGGAAACAGCAGTGACCGAGGAGCATAGAACCTGCCCTGCCAAAATGGTTAAGGTCCAGTTGAGGTCTGTTGAAAAAAATAAAATAAACAGATATTAGTAAGTGGTTTGTGTAGTTTAAAAGAAAGCCAGGAGGGTGCCATAGGAGCAAACAGCCAGCAAACTTAGTCTATTTGAAAAATCAAAGAGAAGCTTTGTAGTGTATTCAAAACTTATCTGAGGGGCCTGAATGTAGGAGAGAAAAAAAGAATGTGCAAGAAACCTCTGAGGCAGGATGGACTGGTCATAGGCACTGCTTTTCTCCCACATTCATTACTGAATTTTTATTCTTATGGAAGCTATTTGCCATCTCTAAGGCTTATTACAAAATTCCCTTAAGCTCCCCCAGAACCATAAACATTTGCAAGAGTAAAATTGACTCAGTTTCAGAGAAGTTTCTCTGCCTTTACATAACAGCCAAAAAAGAGAACATCTATGGTCCTATGGGGTCAACCCCCAGAAATCTTAATATCTAATCACTAAAGCTTTGATATTTCCAGCTTTTCAATTTTCACTTGTTAATGTGCCTAAAACTACCATGGCATAAATGGCAGCATTGCTCAATTTTTCTGAAAAGAGAAAACCTCACAGTCAGAAAGTTGCCAGACTCTGAAGGTATGTGATATCAAGAAAACTCTTAACTCTCAAAATGCTTAAATTGCAGACAAAGAGGATTCACATTCAGAAAATCTGGGTTCCAGCCCTCACAACGCATACTCAGAGAAAAGTATCTGATTTCCCTGAATCTCAGTATATATAAAAAATATTCTGTCCGGAAGGCATCCATCCAGTCATGCAATATGAAAAATAGAGACATTTATTGAAGAAGATATAAGATACAAGATACAAGATACAAAAAACATTGTACCTAGGCAATGATGCCTAAGTCACCTTCAAAGTGGGCACCTTGGGACCTCACACAGTTCTCCCTGAGTTTTTCTGTTCAAAACACTCTGCAAAATCCTTTGTTGGAATTACCATCAGCTGCCCCATCATATGTTCCTGAATCCTTTTGACAGTCTGAAATATCTTCCCTTTCAAAGGTGATTTCAGTTTTGGGAAAAGCCAGGAGTTATAGGGCACCAAATCTGGGCTGTAGGGAGGCTGAATCCCCTGGGTGATTTGATGTTTCACCAAAAATCTGTGCATGAGACATAATGCAGGAGTAGACATATTGTCATCATGAGGTTGCCTATCACCAGTTGCCCACAGCTGCAGCAGTTTTGATTGTATTGCATCCTCTCAACTGATGAAAACCATTGAGGTAGTACTCCTTATTAATTGTTTAGCCTTGAGGATTGTACTTGTAATAGACAACACCTTTCCAATCAAAAATCACAGTTAACATAGTCTTGATTTTGCTGCAGTTTTGCCATAGCTTCTTCGGGCCTGGAGAACCAAGCAACTTCCACCAGGACGACTGTGCATTCGTTTCTGGATCATAGCAGCAGACCCATCATTTATCTCTGGTTAAGAACTTCTTGAGGAAATCTGGTTCACTGATAGTGATTTGAACCAAGTCATTTGCAACTGCAGCGCAATGTTCTCTGTGCTCTGGTAGTAGAAGCCATGGAATAAATTTTGCCATGACACATTTAATGCCAAGACCCTGTGTGAAAATCTTGGACACAGTAGTTTTGGAATCCTCATACCAGCTTCTAGTTCTTGCACTGTGAGTTGCTGATCTTTATTGATTGCAGCCCATACACATTCAATATTCTTAGGTGTCCTGTTTGTTGCAGGCCTTCCAGGATGTGGATCACTTTCAACAGGTTTTCAACTATCTTTAAAGTGTCTGTGCCACACTTATTTGTGCCACACTCATTGCATTGTCCCCGAAAGCTATCTGAATAATTTCCACAGAGGAATGTTCAAGCTAAATGTAAAATCTGATGCATATTCATTGCTCCACTCGGTCAGTCATTTTTAATGTGATGGTCACACAGTGCACATGCTCACTCAATGGCGTCTGCTGCCCCCACACTGACTAGTACTGTGAAGGCATTCACGCATCTGCATTCCAGTTCACTCTCCTTGGCTACCAGGTTACATCAATGTTGCACAAACAGTTCTGATTATATTAATGATGGATGGACTTTTTCTGGACAGACCTTGGTGTATATACTCATATATATGCTGGGAAGAAAGTCATTCCTCATTTCCAAGTGTATATTTTTGTCAGGCTTTCCAGAACCTTCATGACCAGATGGGAGAATGATACATATCTTTTAATTATTCAAAGAGAAACTTAGTTTACAACTATTATATTTAAGATACTATCCTTGATGCTAGGGATATACAGCTAAGCACAAAGTGGTTTCTATTTTCAAAGAACTTACAATCTAGTGAGGAAAATAATGTATAAACACCTGAAGAAATGCCACACTCTATAGAAAGTATTGCTTGATCCTGTGAAAACTAAAAAGGTTTTATCTGTGCTTAAATCCATTATTGTTAAATAGTTTTATTGGGCCATTTCTATGAAATCTACCTGGCAGGATCTACAAGTTATACTAAAGTAAAAGTGTAAAGGAAATTCAGGAAAAAAAATGTCCTTAAGTAATCACAGCTTTGAAATGATACTTCGACAAGGATCTTAATTTAAAGCATCTGCTGAAGCCAGCCAGTCCTGGAAAACTATTGCCAGGAGAGACCTTCCAGAGTCTCTAGGGCACAGTGAGTTCTATCTGCTTATACACAGAGAAACAGACAGGGACAGTCAAGGGGGAGAAATGAGACCTTGTGTTCTGAGGCCGACACAGTTTCCATGGGAAGGAATAATTCTGGCCCTCAATCAGAGATCCCTTCATCTTTCTCCTGGTATTCTTGCTCTCTGAATATTTTTCCCTTTAAGTAATAGTCTCAATAGCAGAAAAAGGAACTTTGGTGTCAGATATTTCTTAAATTTATAACCCTGTTCTCTGAATTTGATTTCCGTCATAAAAAAAAAAACAAGGTGATTTTATTTACGTTGACAGGTTATTATAAAAATGAAACAAGGTGACTTACAAAATGCTTAGAAACAAGCATAGTGTTCAGTACATAGGAGGTGTTCAGTAAATGTCCTTTCTTTCTCCAAAGCCAGCGTTGGAGATTATATCATATTTTGCAAATGTTGCAGATTTCTTGTTTTTATGCATTCATAACACCTATCTGTAACACTATACTTATTCATATTGTACATATGATTATTGATTCATTCATTAAGAAAACATTGATGTGTCCATGGTCTAGCCACTGGATTAGTAGAACAGAGTCCTGCCTTCAGAGATCTTGCAATAAAACATTAGAGACATACATTTCAAGTGGTTTTAATACAATTGGGATGTACTGTGTTGGAGACATGTCCAGTGTGTGGTAGGGCACAGGATGGAATGCTCAAACTTGATGGTAGGTGATGATGTTTCACAGACGAAGTTAATGGATAATTATTGTCTCAGAGAGTGGAGAAAGAACTATCATATGATCCAAAAGAACCTGGATAAATCTTACTTTTGGTCTCATTTTTGTGAGGTGTCTCTAACGATAGGAGCCTTGCATTGGTGGTCCTAGGATAGCTTAGACTGTAGCCGATCACCATTACTCATTTTCTAGCCTAGAAGAAATAAATTCTGACAGCTGTAGATGAAGTTTGCAAGTTTACATATTTTTATGAGCTCTTAGGTCATCTAGGATGAACAAAAAGGATGCTGTGATTGTTTCAGTGGACTACTCCTAAGGAGCTCTGACCCTGCTTATTACTGTTTATGTTGATTATTCAGTGAATTTCAGTGAACTTAGGTCAAGTGGCTATGACCTTTCAGGCACTTAGAATGGAGCAGTGAACAAGACAAATAGTCTCATCACAGATGTCATTCCTAGTCTCAAGGAGAGATAAGAAAATAAACAGAAAGTTTCCCATGATGTTGGTGTAAATTTGTAAGTGATATTGAATCTCCATTAAGTATCTGCTGAACATTTACCATGATATAGGACTGTACAGACTGATAGGCAGCACAGGAAGTTATAAAGAGATACATGTGACTTCCAGGAGAATGTAACACGTAAGCTGTATCAAAATAAACTAACAAAATAAAAACAGACTTATAGATACAGAGAACAGATTGACAGTTGACAGAGAGGAGAGGTGTTGGGGGACTGAGTGAAAGGGTGAAAGGATTTGGAAGTATAAATTGGTAGTTTCTGAATAGTCACAGAGATGTAAATTACAGCATAGGAAATATAGTCAATAATATTGTAATAACTATGTACAGTGCCAGATAAATACTTGAAATATCAGGGGGACCACTCTGTAAAATGCATGATCCTCTAACCAGTATGCTCTACATAATGAAACTAGTACAGAATAATACTGAATGTAAATTATTACAGAAAAAGACGAGCAATGTCACAGACCTATAAGACAACATGGTGCCCATGGGAAGTAGCCAACAGTGCCATCCGGCATTGCTAGAACATCCCATGTAAGGGAGAAGTGGCACGTGATGAGGCTGCAGAAGTAGGCAGCAGTGAAGTCGCGAAGAACCCAGCACGTATGCTTAAGTGCATATGATAAAGGGCTTTATCATCTTGCTTTCTGGGATTATTAAAAGAAATAGCAATTTTTCTGGGTAGTGGCAGTTTCCGTTGTCCGTAATGCATTGATAAAGATATTTCTAATTCATAGTAATTTCCATTTGGAATTATAATATTTGTATGTTTGTTATTATCTAGTAATTCATTCAAAAAGTATTTATAAATTTCCTACAATGCCCAATCACTATTATGGTTCCTGAGAATAAAGCAGTGAGTAAAATATGTGCAATCCTACCTTCATGAAACATGCTATCTAGAGAAGGAGGTAAATATCAAGGAGATAACTGTGAAATAACACTTATGGGAGATTCTGTGAAGAAGTATGTGGTATTGGCAAGCCACTAACTTCAGGGCCCCAGGTGAGCAGGGTGCCAGGGAAGGTCTCCTGACAAAAAGGTCAGTTCAAAAGAGACCTGAAGAATGAATACGATTTTAATACCTGAAGATTGGGTGCAAGAGACGATACCTTTCAACTCGAAGGAATGGTATGTGTTTAAGGTCTGTGGCACATTCGTAAATCATACTCTCATGGAACCAGGAAGCAGCCTGTAGAGATGTGTAGAACTAACCATCAAGAACACAATCAGAGATGAACTGGGAGAGTTTGGTAGTTATCAGCACATGCAAGGCCTCAGAGATTACATTAAGAACCAGGACTGTCTCCTAGGAAGCTTTAGGTAGGATATACATTTTGAAAAGCTCACTCTGGCTGCCAAGTGAATAACAAGTTAGAACAGATGCTCTGGCCAGTGTGGCTCAATTGGTGGGCATCATCCTGCTAACCAAAGGGCTGAAGGTTTGATTCCCAGTCAGGGCATATGCCTGAGCTTGCAGGTTCGGTCCTCAGTTGGAAAGCATGCAGAAGGCAACTGATCAACGTTGCTCTCTTGCATCAATGTTTCTTTCCCTCTCTTTCTCCCTCCCCCTCTCTCTAGAATCAATAAAATAAAAATAAAAATAAAAAAATAAAAGAGTTAGAATAGGTGTTGGAAGATCAAACATGAGGTTAGAGTAAAAGACTCTAGACAGAGGTCTGACTGCAGTAATGGAGAGTATTAGAGGCACAAAACACAGGTTAACCCTGCACCTCACAACCCCAAAGATATGGTGTTCTACAGGGACAGGGTCTTTGTTATCTTGATTTTTCAGATGTTTCCTACATGTTTTTCAGAATGAATATAGTTCAGAAACCTCTTCATCCATAAAAACCATTTGATTGGAGAAACAAACAAGAAAAAAGCAAAGAATAACAGGAATTATCATTCATTGCTGGTGGGAACGAGACAGGGTATAGCCACTTTGGAAGACAGTTTGGCAGTTTCTTACAAAACTAAACATACTTTTACCATACAAAACAGTAATCATGATTCTTGTATTTACGCTACTGGATTGAAAACAAGTCCACACAAAAACCTGCACAGAAATATTCATACCAGCATTATTTGTAATTGCCCAAACTTGGAAGCAACCAAAATATCCTTTAGTAGGTGACTAGATAAACAAAGTGGGGCACATCCGGACAGTAAAATATGATTTAGTGATGAAAAGAAATGAGCCATCAAGTCATAAAAAGACATGGCGGAACCTTGATAGCACATTGCTAAGTAAAAGACAACAAGCTGAAAAAGCTACATAGTATATGACTCTAACGACATGACCTTCTGGAAAAGGCAAAACTATGGAAACAGTAAAAAAAAAAAAAAAAAAAAAAAATCACTGGTTCCCAGAAAGGAGATTCAGGGAAGGATGAATGGGTAGAGCATAAGGGTTGTTTAAGGCAGTGAAACTACTCTGTGGGATACTAGAGTGGTGGATATATGTCATCATACATTTGTCCAAACCCACAGAATGTATAATACAAAAAGTGAAGTTTCACTTCAACTATGAACTGGAGTTAATAATAATGTATCAATATTGGTTTGCCAATTATAACAAATGTGCCACACTGATGCAATATGTTAATAACAATGGAAAACTGGGGGCAGGATGAGGGAATATATGGTAAATTTGTACTTTCTGATACATTTTTCTGTAAACCCAAAAACTGCTCTATAAGTCTATTAGTTTAAAAAATATAAAAAATCATGGCATTGCCATGAATTGCTTGAAAACAAACTAAACAGATATTTTGTCACACAGCAAACAATGGCATTTTTTTTTAATTTTTTCCCAGGGATCTTTCTTATCTTATCACAGAGAAATAGATTATGCCAGTACCTTCCAGACAATATGAAAGATTTAGGAAGCAGAAGAGCTGCACCAAGAATTCTATATGTTACAGCCTCTGAAAAATACAAAAACCATCATGAAGTGATTCCTCTCACTTCTGGGTTTTCCCTCTGTTCAGCACTTACAGATAGGGCCAAAAGACAGTCACAACAAGGGCCCTGGAGCAGAATGGAATAGTGCCAAAAAGCTGAGCAAATTCCCCCAAAAAGCTACAGATGTTTGGAGGTAGATGTTACCTCAGGTCATTAGGGCAGCTTTGTGGTGATATCAACTTAAATGATTACAGTTTTAAACAGGAACAGTTGATTAATGTTATTCTGCTGTTCTGTACCTACTCTCCCAAAGGCCCAAACCAGAGAAAGATACAAACAGGTGTTAATTATTAGTGATTCTCAGCCATACCATGTAATCTTGACTAAATGTGGACCAAGAGAGCATTCAGTTATTTGATGTTTTCTTCTCATTGCTCTGCTAATTAATTTAGAAATGTGAATTTACACAATATCACTGACAGGCCTTGTATTCAGCTTGTGATAATTAGATATCACTGTTCATTCAGTCACACCTTACATCTCCAGTCTGTTTTTCTGGAAAGAAATTAGGAAGCAATGAGGTATGTCTTCATAAAAGTGAACAGTCTTTCAAATTTGCATCCAGTATTGTGAAGAACAAAAGCTGTCTTTTTCTTTGTCAGTTTCCTTTCACATGCTTGATGATCTTGGTATAATAGGACATTCTTGTCTATATTAACCTCGGATGCATAAAAATTTCTTTAGGGAGAGGAACTTCATAAATAGAAGATTTGCACTCATTTTCAACACACTGTCAGTGCCTGGATGTCAAGCACAAACTATCCATTATTTAGATGCATGATAAGTTGTGGATGTGCATTTGTAACAGTATGATTGTGGGAAAGTTTGTTCTTATTGAGAATAATTGGTGATATTTACCTTAAAAATATAAGTATGCATGATTAATGCCACTTACAATGAAAGAATGCTACAAACAGTAATCTTAAACTGTGTTTTTGTAGTTGCTACTCATGCATTAAACATGTTTGTATGAATTAGGGAAAGGGGTAACAGTTCTTAGTTGTATGTGCTTCAGCTAATAAAATCAAGAAATTATGAAACAATGCATCCTTAATGTTCAGATTCCTCCTTGTTGCTGCAGTGGTTGTAATGATCAGATGCTACCTCCTCCATGGACCTTTCTCAACCCCATACTCCCACCAAAAAAAAATCAGTTCCTAAAAAAAAGGAAAGTTAGTTGCTCTTTCTTGATGTAAATGCTCACTATTATAGCTAACAGTTATTATCTGTGTTTCTGTGTTGCAGGCATGATACTCAATGTTTTATTTGTATTCTCTCATTTAATTTCCCAAAAACCTTATATTACAATTCTGTTATTACCAAGTTTATAGCTGAAGAGAATGTTTCCAAAAGGTTAAGCAATGTGCTTTTAAGGTTACACATATAGTAAAATAGCAATGCTAGGATTTGAATCCACATACTATCATCATGACCATCCTACATAAACCACTGTGTTTTTGTTTCTACCTTATGGAAAACACAGCTGAAGTTTTGTAGATGTTACTAGATATTTGTAATTCTCAAGTGGGACTGGCTTTGAGCCAAGTAGTATAAACTTAACATGAATGACCCCCCTCCCCCACTCCGCACCACCACGAACACTACTGCATGCACTAACACACCTGGCAATAATTGTCCAACAGAAACTGCATGAGCCTGAGTCTATGGAAATGGTCTTTGTCCTTTCCAAATGGTCTTTGGATAGGGCAAAAATGATTTTTAGAGAGGTTAACCAGAAAAACACTCCCCAATATTATTTTTAACTTTTCATTTTGATAAACTGGGTATTTCTCTCCATTATAGAGAAAAGAATGACAGTATTCTTTTATAGCAGATAGTTTGGTTTTATTAACTAAAAATAGGAAAGGTCTGATCAAATAATAAGCCATGTTGGCTTCAATTGCCACAAGAAAACAAAATTTATCTTTTGTTCTTACTCACAATCTATTGTCCGGGTTATCAGCAAGTTACCTCAGCTAGTTACCTCTGTGTCTATTTCTCTTCCTTTTATCTTGGTGGACTATGTGAAAGAAGCCTGGTGCTTTGAAAAGGACCTTGTTGAGATTGTACCCTGTCCACGATGGGTATCTGGTTAGACATGCATTAATTATGTTTCAAACTAAGACTTTGCATACTTTTCAAGGCCATGGTCTGTGGGATACAACTTTACAGTCTTCTTAGCCCATTGGATTTTGTGAGAGATAGGGTCCTAAACAGTTTTTTAAGGCGTGTAACAGGCTAATGGGCAGATGCTTCCTCAAGTTACCTTTTCCCAAAGGCTAACAGCGGCCTCTGAGTAGATTATTTATATTTAATTAAAGGATGTTGGCCCTTTTCTTCATTTAAGTGTCTGCTAGGGACAATTAAGATCCTGATGAGATCTGTACATCAGTCACTATAAAAAACTACCACACAAAGCTCTCTCCAGAGCATTATCTTGAGTTCAGGGCCTCTCATTGGTTATCAAAATGATATTTAAGAAAAGGGCTTAGATTTTATATATTAAAGCCCCTCCACTGTTCCCATCTTCTGTCTCTATAGTTTTGTACATGGTATTCATTTTTTCAACAAATATCAAATTGGATACCTCCAATGTACCAGGGCGTTTCAGGCTCTAGGGATATAACGGTGGACTAAACAGTTTTTGTCTCTGTTCGCAGCCTTTATAGTTTAGTGAGGAGAGGACAAGCAACAGAGAGATAAATAAGTAAAGTGTATACCATGTTAGATGGAAATAAGTACTAAAGAGAAAAACATAATAAAGGCAAATAGCAATGAACAAAGATTGGATGAAGCCATTTTATGTATGTATTTTTTATTTTTTTATTGAATTTATTGAGGTGATATTGGTTCACAAAACCATACAGCTTTCAATTGTACAACTCAACAAAACATCATCTACACACTGTGTCATGTTGTCATCACCCCAAGCAAAGTCTCTTTCTATCACCATTTTCCCCCATTTGCCTACCTCCACTTACCCCAGCTCCATTTCCCTCTGGCTATCACCACCTTGTGGTTTGTGTCTATGTGAGATATATATATATATATATATATATATATATATATATATATATATATATATATATTTTTTTTTTTTTTGCTTAATCCCTTCACATTCTTTCATCCGTTCCTCCAATGCCCCTCCCTTCTGACAGCTATCAGTCTCTTCCATGTATCCATGCCTCTATTTCTATTTTGGCCAGGCATGCTTCACTTGAAGGGGCACTAGAATAATAATGGGAAGCAGATGAAGAATTTTGTCTCCTAAATAAAAGATGTTGCCTTCTCACTGAGGTCTTTTACAGTCTATTTGAGAAAGGAGTCATGTGCATGTTTAGTCATTATCAAATGTATACTGAGTTAAGTCTTTACAGTATAAAGTGAATTAATAGACCTTGTGCTCTGCATCGCATCATAGCAGGGAAAACAGTCATAAATAAATAATTGCAATCAGTGAAATACATAAATATAGAGACATAAAAAGCAAAATTGAAATTAGAAAGACAGAGAGCTAAGCCTAAAGAGAATACAACAAGGCTTTAGAAAGGAGATGATATTTAAATAGAGAATTAAAAGATGATAATGATTAATAATAACAGCTAACCTTGTCCTCTCAGAGGAAGTTTTAATAAAACTTCTTGTCTTTATATTTCAAGTTACATAATAGTATATAATGAATACATTTCCTCTGTAGAACTTTCAAACAGAAATGCAGATAAGAAATGTGAATGCTACTCACCACTCTTTCATGTTATTGGCTCTAATTCCTGGATCTAACCACTTTGTCATGCTGAAAATGGAAGGAGGAATAGGTAAAAGAAGACTTTTTATTCAGAAAACATGTGTTGAAGGGTTACTGTGTAGTTATCATGTGTTAGGTAAGTTGAATACTAGTTTTAAGAAATGTGACCATTGTCCTCAAAAAGTTACATTCCAGGCAAATGGAACCACCTGCATAAGCATTGAATTATGAAGGAATATGGCACCTTCAAGTGGCTGATGAAACCAGAGGGAAGAATAGACCTCAAAGAAAGTTTTAGACATTAGGTCTTGAAAGATACCCAGGAGCCAGATTATAAATCTGAAAAATATCTAATAGCTAAATTGTAAAGGATCTTATATGTAACTAAGGCATTTGGATATTTAAATTTTTTTCTATGTGGAGTCTTTAGAAATTATAAGAATGATACTATTGCATGTTCATAGTTCTTTTGTCTAAAATCCTTCTCATATTTTGATGAATTTCCTTATTATCTTTCTAATATATTAATAGTCTATTTTAATTAGTAACATATAATTACTCATATCTTTCTAACTATAAATAGTTATATAAAATACAGGAACCACAGGGAAGTAGTAGGAAAAATACAAAAATACATGTTATTCAACCACCCAGAGAAAAATGTAAATGTTTTGATATATTTCCTTTAAGCATTTCTTTTCTAAATGTGTATACACAGTTTTTATTGAGTATTATAAATACTATACCATGGACATTTTACCATGCCTTTAAATATTCTTTGAAAACATAATTTAATGACTAGAGAATGATAATCTGATGTAGGGAAAAATCTTTTTAATTTACTTAAAGCCAATTTAGTGTATGCTTAAAAATGTGGGCTAAAGGGTCAAACAGAACTAGGCTTGAGTTCTCGGCCTGAATTTGACAGCTAGATGTCTCAAGGTATTCAGTCTCCATAAACTTCAGTTTTTCCATTAGTAAAATAAAAATCAAAAAAAGATCTATTTTACAGGGTATTATGATGATTGAATAAAGAGTGAAAACTTTCAAAGCACAGTGCCTAGAGATATTAAACATTCAATAAATGTTAACTATTATCATTATTAACAAATATAATTATGTATTGTTATGTATAATAAAATATCGACTATTTTCCTGATGCTTCAGTGTTTATAAAACAATCTTAACATACACAAAGACTAACAGATGATTTTTATTAGCATATAGCCCTTAGTACCACTACAATTGTTTTTTTTTGTGGTAAATAGAACTGAACGCTATTTAAGTGGCTTGTTCTACAGAAGGCCATTTTTTTTCGGTATTTACTAAACTTCATTGTTCACACATCAAAAAAACATTTTTCAAATCAGGAGCCTTCAAACCAAAACATGAAATGACTTTTGTTTAGCATTTCCCTATAGCTAGTGGATTTGAGCATCTTTTCATGTACCTGTTGGCCATCTGCATGTTGTCTTGGGGAAGATGTCTGTTCAGGTCCTCTACCTTTTATTGGGTTGTTTGTTTTGCTGTTTAGTTTCATGAGTTCTTCATACGACTTTTTATATTAGCCCCTTATCAGAGGTATCATTTACAAATATCTTCTCCCACTTAGTCGGTTGCCCTTTTTTTTTTTGTTGATGGTTTCTTCTGCTGTGCAGAAACTTTTTTAGTTTGATGAAGTCCCATTTATTTATTTTTGCTTTTGCTTCCCCTGCCTTTGGGGTCAATTTCACAAAAACCTCTCTGAGACCAAGGTAAGAAAGTTTAGTACCTATGTTTTCTTCTATGTATTTCATTGTTTCAGGTCTTACATTCAGCTGAGTTCCTTTCCGCTAAAGAAAACCACTGCTTTGTGTAGCTTTGCTGGGAAAGCCTGTACAGATACATGACGATTTACTATTTTTCTATGTAATAAAGATTTGAAATACAAGCAACTGGGCTGACTTAATTTTCATAATTAGTCTAAGTCACTTCAAGGTAGCCAAACCTAAATAAGCAGTTTAGGGAATCTACCTCCAGCTTCAGCCACTCGGGATCTGGACTGGTGCATGGCCCAAGCTGCCCATGACTTTCCAGACCAAACTCTCCTTTGCAGCAGCTCTCACCCTTTTTGCTCTAGTGTTCCCTCTCAGAACACTAGAAGACATAGTAATTCTGCTGACAGAAATATGTACCTCTTTTCGTCTACACTATTTTGTAAAATAATAGGAAATCATAGAATTCTAAAGCTAGAAGAGATTTTAGTGTGCATCTGACTGTTTCTATTTATTTTATTATTTTTATTGTTGTTCATTACAGTTGTCCCACCTTTTTCCCCGTTGTTCTCCCCTGCCCCATCCTCCCCACTCCCACAGTCGATCCCCCCTGCCTTGTCTGTGTCCACGAGGCCTCTATCCATGTCCCTTGGCCTGCCCCTTCCTCTTCTTTCCCTTGTTATCCGCCTCCTGCCTCCCTTATGGTCACTGTCAGTTTGCTCTTTATTTCCAAGTCTCTGGTTCTATTGTGCTCACTTGTTTGTTTTTTGATTAGGTTTCACTTAAAGGTAAGATCATCGAGTATTTGTCTTTCACTTCCTGGCTTATTTCACTTAACATAGTGTTATCCATTTCCATCCATGCTGTCGTGAAGGGTAAGAGTTCATTTTTCCTGCTGCACAATATTCCATTGTGTAAATGTACCACAATGTTTATAGCAGTGCTATTTACAATAGCCAAGTGCTAGAAACAGCACTGCTATAAACATTGGGATGTATAGGTTCTTTTCAATTTGTTACTCACATGCAGGTGTAATCAGAATCATCTGGGTCTGTTGATAAAAAATGAAAATTTTCAAGCTTAACCTCTGATAGTCTAATTTTGTATTTTTAACAACCTCCATGCGTTATTTTTATATACAACCAGGTTTAGAAATCACTAATTTTATTAATCTTCCCACCTAAATCAAAGTTGTGAGTTAATTCAGGCAGGAATTGTATCTTTTCTCCATTATATCCTGATCCCAGAAATCAAGTTGGCACTTAGTAAGTAAAAATCTGTTGAAATGAAAGTGAAGCCATAGTGTATCTTCAGCATTGCTTATTCGTGTATTTATGTTTACTCATCCCTGTTTCAAAAGGATTTAAGGCAGCTTACAAATATTCATGTAAAAACTCTCCATTCTGAATCAGGAGAAGATGAAATTGTAAAATAATCAAGGGAGAATCAGCAGCTCTGTCTGCTTCCTAGGTAAATTCTGATTCTAAATTAGTAACATTCACTTTACTGAGAATTCTGTAGTTATTTTTCTTCCACGAAAAATGCCATTATGGAGAGATTTCTTGAAGTCAGATAAAGCTGCATTCAAATCTTCCTGTGTGCACAACATCTAGCCTGCGGTGGCTCCGCAGTCCTGAGAAGTATACTTAATTTTTCTTTACTACTAATTCTTCAAGTGACAAGAGTCAACTCAATTCATTTTTATTCACAAGTATTAATTTAGCATCTAGTATGTGGCAGGCACTATTTTAAGCACTAGGGAGACAGACAGCAATGACCACTCTCATGGTGCTTTTAATCTATGAGACATAATTTTGCCTATTCAGATGTTTGTTGTTGAGAAGACAAAGTGTATGTAAAGGACTGGTATATTTGTAAACATTCCATAAATGTTAATTCTCTTCCCCACCTTTATTTTCTTCAAGTGCTATATGCAAAGAAAAATAATTTTCCCAAATGCCTCCTTTCAAAACGAATAATAACTTGTAATTCTGAAGAAAATTCAGGTAGAGGCTATTGTCTAAAGGAATACTTAGACACTAAGTATTTGGCCTGTTTGTAGGCTCTTTCTTCCAGGCAGAATTCATGGAATTTGCAGTCTCAGAATTTTCCACCTCTACTGGCCCCAGGGACGAGCAAGTAGTCGCATCTTTTTATAGGGTTTCAGGTACAGCTATACAATAGATGCACTCAATATGCATCAGCAGGAAGCATGCATCCACATATCTGGTTATAATGATGTATCAAATATGATGGCAAAGCAAGTTATTTTAATTTTATAATTTAGTGAAATTATCCCATCCAACTAAGTGAACATTCATTCTGATGTGCATGAAGTTCCATTTCACAAGGTTTAGAGCTTAATGAAACAATTGTAGATGAACCTGCAAACAGCAAAGACCAATTTGTTACTAACTAGATACTAATCATGTTGTATGATTACTAACTATGTTACTAACATAGTTACTATATTTCATGTTACTAACTATGCCTCAGAGAAGAAACTATAACCAGGCTATGCAATGCTATATGGCCATATTGGAGAGCTGCAAGACATACTTTAAATTTCTATCACTGTTACCCAGAATGTCTCTATCAAAATAATTTCCCCCCATTTTTATCAAAAATAAACACTCCTCCTAAAGACAGAGATGTTGATGTTATATTTTGAAGCTGACCTGAGAGCTGACGCCCCCATGCTGGCACCTCCATGCATGCGTAACATCAGGCATACTTTTCAGATGCTTTGAGAAACACTCTTACCTCCCCTCCTTTCACCCACCATTGTCTTCATCATCCCTTAAAACCCAGCTCATAGCTGACGTCCTTTAGGAAACCTTCCACAGTCCCCATGCGGCCCATGGTGGCTTTCCATCTTTCAGATTTCTCCAAAATTTATTTTCTAGGACATTCCTTCACTAGTTAACAGAATCTACAAAATAACACCCTTAAGTCTGTATCAAATTAGCTAAAATCCATCTCCTTTAGACAAAGAAATCTACCTATCTACAATTTTTGATAAATTAATTATAGCCCATAAGTTTCATAAATCTAAAATTTCACAGTGTCAATCTGTTCCTGTATTGTCTTTTAAAAATGTGCTGTTTTCAACTGGAAGAAAACAATCTAATTTCTTAGATTTCATGGAGAACGATCAACAACCTAGGGGATTTTTAGAAATAATTGGAAGTATTTTTCTCCTGTAGCATTTAAGCAACTTAGGCCCCTAAATGAATCTAAGCCTCCAAAGATGGCCTTGAGTGCTTGAGCCAAGCTGCCCATGCCTGCAGAGATGAAGTTGCATACTTCCTACGGAAGAAAAAGATTCTTCTTCTTCCTTCTATTGAACATTTATAGCATCACATCCATGGCTCTGACATTATAATAGCAAAAGTGTCTGTGTCCCAGGACAGTAAAAGAAAGTGTGTAAAGATTCTCTGGATAACCATACCATCTTTGATCTGTCACTATGTAGCACATGTCACAGTGAGATCTGTTTCTATATGTGCCTTTCCTAATGAAAATCAAAATAGCCATCATTAGTTGATCACTTACTATGTGACAGACACTGCGCTGAAAGCTTTATAATTATCAGCCCGTTTCATCTTCACTGCATTCTTAAGTGATAGATAATAATTACTACCCCTATTTTGCTCGTGACACAAAAGGAGGCTTGGAGAGAGAGGGCCAGATTGCATACCCAAAGCTCTTACTCTTAATTGCTGCACTAAATTATCATAAACCATGAACTCCTCTGAAAAAGAGGACATTTTTATTAACGTATTTAGAAGTAACTTAGCTGATATAATGCCTCGCTCTTAATACATATTTAGTAAATATTTGCTGTTTTGATTAAATGTTTAAAGTGAATCAGAGGAACAGCATGCCATAGTGCTCTCTGGAATGCAATTGCAAACTGTGTTTCTAAATTTTGCTATAATCTGCTAAGATTTGCCCAAATCTAGAAGAGAATTGAGGTCAAACATTCCTTTTTTTCTACACCAGGGCCCTTATGCACTGAGTATGCAATTATACTCAGGCATAATTGCAAAACTTGACCAAATGGAAGAAACAAGCCTCAATGAATACCAAAGGCACCAAATAGAAAGAACAATGTGTAAATTTCAAGTTTTTATAACTAGAAAGATAATAACTTCTGAGTTTTGCATTCACATTCATCTTATTCACAGCGCAGATAAAATTATATCTGGTTCTAATGTATCAAATATGATGGCAAAGCAAGTTATTTTAATTTTATAATTTAGTGAAATTATCCCTTCCAACCAAGTGTCTATGATAAGTCTTCTGACTCTTTGTCTATTTTTCCTTATGGATTAATTGACATCAAACAATGAATAAGATTTATGATCATTCTAACCCTAAAATGACTAAATTATTTCTGTTATTATTTAAGAGTCCTCAATTTCCTCCCATGCAAGTAAGACAATTAAGATCACACTTCTGACTGTATATTTTCAGCTCCAATTTTCCCAGAGAAACCCCAAGCTATCTCAGTGCTCAATGCTCGATGAAATATATAGAACTCCAATGAGACCACTATAAGTGTCTCACTGAATGATACATTGAATAAAGCATCATTCCTCTATCAAATACTAACAAAAATCATAGGCTGCAGAGGATATTAGCTCAAATGAGTTCTGACAAGCCATAGATTATCTCTACTTCCAATATATACATGTGATGGGGGAGGGGAGAGCCTCAGAAAAGGTGGCACAAATATTTCAACCAAAGGAAGTCAGAGCAGTCATATAATATGCAAATTGCTTACAATTTATTACTAAATCTCAGTACCTTCTAGAAGAAGCCACATTACATTTTGTTACTTAAAGAATTATTTACATAGGACAGAGTTAAGAACTTTAGGCTTACAAAGGAAGCTCTCCTTTCTCCCCCAGTAATTACTTCTGTACCATCTGACACAGTGCTTTATATACTCATTTATCAAACATTTATCGAGCAAAAATTGTGTACTATGAGAATTCCTGGATGCAAAATAAATAACATATAATCATTTCCCTCCAGAAATTTACAGTCTTGCAGGATGGAGTCAGTGAAGAGAAGTGCAGGCTACTATTCTTAAGAGGTGACATGTTGTAGTGGAATCACTCTCCCTCAGTTCTGACGCTGACTAGTTGTGCAATTTTTTTTGAAAAGCCTCTACATTTTAATTCTTTATTCTTTCAAGTGTCAATAGTATGAATCAAGAAATTAAACATTTTTTAACTTCTACTATTTTCCAGACACTCTTCTAAATGTATTATTGCATTTAATCCTTTTAATAGTCCTAATCAAATGTTACTATTATTATTCCCACTTTACAGTTGAGGAACTTGAGAAATTACATAACTTGCTCATGGTCATATAGGTAACAAGTGGTAGGTCCAGTCTATGAAACTGAGCCAAGAGAATTCAAAGCCTGAGAACTGGAGGAGACATGTCTGCATGAGAACCATGGGGGTTCTAAGGCAAAGAATTCTAATGCTGGAACCTTCCATTGTTGTTAGAATAAAGACACGTTCCTTTAGAGAGAATGCCGCTTCTGCTTGCCACCCCAGATCCACGATCATCTCTTCTCTGTCCTGTGGACTCATCAGTGGATTCTTTTGCCTTTGGATGCAGGAGGATTTTGCCAGTGGAAGGCACCAACCAGAAGCTGGAGGGAGGAAGGGAAGTGAAGTCAAGATACTTTTCCTCTGGTGGCTGCACTTTCTGTGGGCTTACTTTGAACTGGTTGCATCCTTTCCCTAGCAGAGCTGTCTTTCCTCAGCCCTCTCTATCCCTGGGTCTGTGTGAAGTCACTGCTTACTCCACCCTGGCTCCTTTGCCTTAGGGCTGGTAACTAGGCCCCACTCTTACTAGGATATAGGTACTCAACTGTCCTGAATGATTTCACATCCTACCTACACCTTCATATACAGTGCCTTTGTTAATCTTCCTTAAATTTTATTAATTATCCTAATCTAATTGTCCTATCTGTTCCCCCTTGTGACACAAACACACTGAGTTTATAAGGCACTCCATGTTCAGCACCCCTGACACCAATTCACCCTTAATCCTGTAACTTTCCTACCTCAATTTTCAGTGCTTCTGTAACATGAATTATCTGAAATCCTCAAGCTTGCATTCCTTCTGTTTCAGGGACTTTGCCTACCCTGGCCTTCTACCTGGAATGCCCCTTCTCAATACTACCCTACACACACGTGCACACACACAACACTCTCACACATATTTACACAAACCTACCTGGTATGTAATAGGTTTCAATGATATTTTTATGAATTAATAAATGAAACTAGAATCCAAAGAAAGAATTTGCTTCAATTTTTTATCAAATAATTGTGATCCTTTAGAGTTGAATAGCTAATTATATTTTGAAAGACATGTTCTATTTTCATCCACATTTGTTCTGTGAGGTGAAGAACATGAGTTCTGAGAAATTTAAGTGGCTTGTCTAAGATGCCATAAGTGCTAAGTGGCAGAGCCATTAGTTAATCCCCATTTGGTGGAATTCCATGTCCTACTATCACTGCTTTCTTGGGCTCTGCCTTGCAAGTTAGGGCCAGGCGAAATGGTTACCAGCTCAGCAAGTTTCTGCCAGGCCCTAAAAATAAATGAAAGGGGCTTTTGTAATGATGTTCTGGAAACTATTCTTTTCTTTTTCTTTTTTATTTTTTTTGGAGGAGGCAGGTTTTTATTTGAGTTTGGGCATGAGAGGGGTGAAGAGGATGATGCTGATGTAAATGGAGCAGACAGTGACAAGCATGGCCCAAAGCAGTCAGGTGACCGATTTTTGTGTGTGCGGCTCCTGCTGCTCTGATTCTATCTCTAGCTTCTCCAGGTTCTGTCCAGGTATCTTGAGTGAGTGCAGCAGGGGCGGTTTTCCTTCTTGATGATATTCTGGGCAGCCAGTGTGTTGACGTTAAGGCTCCAGGCCAGGCCTTGTATTCCTTCTGCCAGCTTCTCCTGGAGGTTCTGGTATTGCTGTAGGATGAGGTCTCGCTCAGCTGCCAACTGCTACTTCATCCCCTGGCCTGGGCCCTACCACCCTTGTTCTCTTCCTCACATCCAGCTTGGGCTCCTCAGCAGAGCCCATTCCTAGCAGCTCACTCCATACCTCGCAGGTGCACCATGCCAGCAGCTGCAGGTGCCCTGTCTCGGTGGCAGCACCTCCTCCCCATTGTGGTTGGTGCAGCCAGTCTCTGAGGAGGAGATCAGCTTCTCCCTGCAACATCCAGTAATTACTTCAGAAAGTAATTACTTACTTCAGAAAGTAAGTTAGCCTTGTGGGAATATTCATTGAGCACCTCAGAGGCAGGTTTGCTTGCCTGGGCCTTCGGGGCCTGCCGCATGTCCTCAGGGACTCCAGGTCCTTCTCCAAATGCCACTCTGTCCTGTATTTCTGCTGCCATCTCCCCACACCAGGTTTGGCTTCAGCTTCAGCAAAGCCATCACCAGTTGGCAGTACCATGCCCTTTCACCCCAGACACTATTCTTTTCTAGACATTTTTTTCCCCTTTGGTTGCCAGTATGTTCTTCCCACCCACCGTCTTTGTGAAATCAAACAAAACAACACTCTCTGTATTGAACAGGACTGCAACTTTGCAAGTGCTTTATTTTGAAACAGATAAAGGAACAACTCCTATCCTGAGGGGCTGTTGTTTGAAAGCACTTGATTGCAGAGTGCCACAGAACTACTGAGGAACATTAGCTGAGGTAATTCAGCCCCCGGGGCAGTTTAATTTGAAACAATTGCAGTTGTGAATACAACTACAGCAGCCTTTCCCTCTGGTGGATGGGGGAGAGAGAACCAAAGGGATCTTTACCAAGAAGCTAGAAGGGGCCACTTTGTGGGCAGCAGAGCTGTTACTTGCTTTCTGTGCCAACCCCATAGCACAGTTGTTTCCTACTGAGAACAGTTTCCGTTTGTTCAGTGAGTGTTTGAGAAGACAGAGATTTTCAGACACATGGCTATTATGGAGTGTTCGCACATTCAAAACCCAGCTAAATTCACCCACAGGGCACAAGGCGATGATGCAAGGAATACATGTTTGCCCGGAAACAATCATGGAAATACAGTTTCTATTTTCTTAGGGTGAGTTCAGGCAAATAACCCAGCCACCCAGTGCCACAGGTTCACACCAGGGCACACTGGTTTCCGCTCTGACCAGTCTGCATGACACTGATAGAGCTGCCTCCCCAGAGACTTCCCTTGGTTACTTCACACCAGACTGCTAGGTTTGGGGCCCATGCCCAAAAGTCCCTTCCATATTCTGGTCCTCACTGTCATAATCTACTTTCTTCCATGCCATTAGTCCAGGGGAACTGGTCAATATTGCAAATCTTAAAGGCTTCCTCACTGCTCATCAGATAAAGTCCAGATCACTTCACCTGGCTATACATGACCTGACCTCTACTTAACCCATTAGCCTTATGGGCCATCACCACTTGATATCCCGGCCCCCCACCCCAGGCCTATTGCTACACGGAATGATGCACAGGTCCCTGAACATGATCACTTACCTGTCGCGTCTTTGCACATGCCACTCCCCACCTTGCCACTTTCCTCCTTCCTTGGTCCCTAAGCATGTCTCCTCTGGGAGGCTTTTTCTGATGTCTACTCTCTCCTGTCCGCTTCGGCACACTCTAGACTTTTTTCCAAAATAATACTAAACTTTTTCATCATATGCAAGATTTCATCAAATGTTTAGATATGTCTCACAGAAATGTGAAAATAAGAAAAAAATGAAGAAACTAGAATTGATAAAATATGGTATCATGATCTCTTGTTTATTTGTCTTTCCCATTAGACCTTTTGAGAGCAAGTGTTCTATCACTCATTTTCATAACTGAGTTCCTACCATGGCATCTGGTTCATATCAGGATCTTAATAAATGCTTTTTGTTTTTTAATAAACAAATGAGATTTTAAGGATGGTGAACCAGGCCATGTCTTTACAGTGTCCAGATATGACCCACAATTGAGCAAAAAAACCCAGTCTTTATCACTCCTAAAATGGAGTGAAAAGATTTTCTCTTTACAAACCTTTAAAAAAAAGCTTTAGAAAAGTAAATCATTTCCTCAACCCTGAACATCTTCAATGTGTCAGGCTTTGTGGAAGGATCTTTTACACACATTGTCTAATGCTACAGCCACTATATCCCTGTGGTGGAGATGGGCTAACATGTTTATAGGTTAAAACAAGCTCAAAAAGGAAAATGATTTGAGAGGTCACTTGTTGTTTTTTCCTAGGTGGTCTCTTTGAGGAAAAAGTCTACTTCAATGACTAGGTAAATGTTTAACACACTGTATCACATAGTACAGTGTATGTCAAAACTCACAGTCACTGACATGATACACTTATTATACTGTTACTGTTATTTTTAAAATTTCACCTCATAGTAATAATAAGAACATAACTCTTAGGTCAGATTTTCTCCCAAAAGGCAGTCACTTGGATTTTCCACTTTCCACATATATTCCATATATATTGATATGTCTAATGTTTTAAAAGTGTTATATTTAACATAAATTTCCATCAGTAATCAGGCTTTTGAATTGCAGTTAGACAGACAACTTATGAACCTTCTTCTACAGAAAAGTATCTCATCTATTTTGAGTTCTGTTTAACCATTTAGCTTTGTAATAATTGGCTAAATACAGGTGCTATCCTATTTAAATAGTAGAAATGAATGAGGAAAAGTATACGAGTTCTGATTGTAAAGAGATGTAATCCTTCTAATATATTACCTACATTCAGAGAATTCTTTATTAGTGAAAACTGTCCTCAATTTGAGCTTTCTGTGGTTTAAGTAACATAAACAGTTCTAGTGAATTAAGGACTACCCTGTCGGAAAGCACATTCCTTGTCTGATGATTGCATGGTCTTTGAAGAGCCACCTCAAATGCAGCATTTTTATAACCATGACACAAAACAAACAAGAGAATCTTAATGTATTTAGTATTATTTTGTATTGTAATTTTAACAATCTGATATTATATGGATAAAAATGTATTTTGTGAAGATGACTATTTTATGCAGATCATTAAAAGTTTCTTTTTTAAAAGGTAAAGGGGAATAAAAGGTACAAACTTCTAGGTATAAAATAAATATGCCACGGGGGCATAGTGTACAGCACAAAGAATATGTCAATAATATCATAATAACTTTTCAGTGACAGATGGGTACTAGACTTATCGTGCCAGTCACATTGTAAAGTATATAAACATTGAATCACTATGATGTATATCTGAAACTAATGTAATATTGAATGCCAACTATGCTTTCATAAAAAATAAAAAAAATATTAAAAACTTCTTTTGAACGTAAAAAAAAGGGTCACATGTTAAGTGACAGAGAGATCATTCAAATCTAGAATTTATATCTCAAAGGCTTTAGTTTTTGTGCCATGTTTCTTTGCCTTCCCTCACTCCAACATTTCCCCAAATGTGAGATGCCTGCAAGAGACTGACACAAAGAGAAAACATTAAAGAGCATGCTGACAAAGTTATTATCTTTCTCATTTAGTCTTTTAGGTCATATCAAAGAAAATCAAATCACTCTCCTTTGCTCAACATGTTGGGAAGCAGTAGTATCCAGTTAAACTCTTTTTTTCTTGCCTTGATCTACCACTACTTGTTGCTCTTCAGATTGCTCTTATTAGTTCAATAAAGGAGTACAGTTTTAAAGATACAGAGGTTATTTAAATGCACAATGTTCAACTTCCATATTCCCATATGTCCTTCCTCTCAAAAGAATTTTGAAAAACTTATACACAAAGAAGGAAAGGACCTTGTTTTATTAGCTGGGTCATAGCTGATAGTACCACTGGTACATAGTTGATGCTTGAGACCTAAATGTCCTTATTCCTCAGTGTGAATCAAAACCTCAAGCTTGTATTACCCACTGGAGGCCTCATGGTACAAAAATTTGAAGTATTCACCAATATTCTCAGCCAGGAGCAGGAGGAAAGATATGGGTAGGTATCATAAATAAGGGAAGAAGAGTAGTTTGGGATGGGCTAGTTGGTTGGTTCAACCATGGAGTACTCCTTCATGTGGTAGAGAAAGGAAAAGGGCCTTACACACGTGCATGGTCTTTAGGTGCATAGTGACACTGCCCATTTATTTATCTAATTTGTATATAACCTGCTACATGCCAAGCTTTGATCTAAATATTTTTAGATATTAACATAACTATATGACATAGGTTCTACTAATAGTCTATAGATGAGGAAACTGAAGCACATTAAATAATTAAATAACAAGGTAACACTACTAATGGAAAGCAGAGCTTGGAGTCAACCCCAGTTGCACAAGCACAAGTGATCATCTTGCTAATGACTAATGTAGAATCAGTCAGATTATCCACTGCTGTTCACCTTGAGGGACTTGGAAAGGAGGTATACAGAAAGATGGAGAATTGTTCTTTGGGCCCAATCAAGCAAGACTAAGAAAAGGTTCAACTGCATTTATCCTCAAACATTGCAATCTATATACAATGTCAGTTAGTAATTAATTTACTATAAGATCACCAACCTCATGAGCTTTCCCTTAACAATGTTGCTGATTCGCCATCACTAACTACATCTCTTTTGATGAGATGCCATCTACTAATTTGTTTTTAATTTAAACTAAGCTGTAAGCAAAAGTATAGGTGTAAAATTAAAAGCACTCATATCTTGAAGAATGTGTACAATTCTACATGCAAAATAAGGGATTTACTTAAAGGCAGATCAATTTATATATTCCTTCTGAGGGAATTGGATATTAAAGCATGGAGGAAGTCATCTGAGGAAGCAGTTACAAAAATAAGGAGAGCATATATCCAGCTTTGTGTCCCTTATGTCCAGGTCTATTGTCCATGGGCAAGCATTAATAGTGCCCCCTTTCACTTTCAAAAATTTCCTGTGTTGGGTATCATATTATAAGGTTGTTCTACATAAAAGAACACTCCATGTCAGGAACTTCAGTCTCCACTGTAGTGAGTGATAAGAGTACAAAAATAAAAGACACATTCCCTAATCTCAAGGATCTCACAAATTAGATTTCATTCCACTTTGAGGTAGATACATAAAAAGAAAATTACTATAGCACAATAAATGCCACAATAGAGATGTCAAAGCAAGGTTTCTGGTTAGTAAAAGAAAAGGTACTAAATGTAGAGTGAAGAAGCTTCAAGACTTAGAAACTTCTTCCAGGAGAATTAACACATCAGTTGAATCTTAAAGGATCATAAATGCTAATCAATATTTGAGGACCTGACAAAAAACAAGCATTAAAAATACAGCAAACAGCCCTGGCGAGATTGCTCAGTTGGGTGGAGCATCATCCCATACACAAAACATTGCAGGTTGGTCCGGGCTCATAAAGGAGGCAACTGATCAATGTTTCTTGCTCACATTAAAGTCTCTCTCTCTCTCTCAAATCAGTAAGTATATCCTCAGGTGAGAATTAAAAAAAAAAATACAACAAATAAACTTAGATGAGATATGTGAGGGGGGTAATAAAACAATGTTCAAGAAGCACAGGATTTGGGATCAAAGTGTTAGATTTTGAATTCCAAGTCTGTGAAATTCTAGCTGTGTGTCTTTAGGACGTTACTGAACTTCTCAGAGTCTTGGTTTCTCTGTTGGCAAAACAGAGAACAACAGTATCTAACTCACGGGATTGTTATAAGGCTTCAATATATTAATGTATGTAAAAACCTTTAACAAATAGATGATGAATAGTAAATGCTATAAAAGATGGGTTATTGTTAGCTTAGAGTGAAATATGTGGAGTGTATGCATGTGAATATCTTAAGTTGAGAAAGAAAATCAGTTTCATGTGCAACATAACCAGAGTTTGTACTTGACCCTAGGGGAAATAGCAATTATTGAAGGGTAGTGATATAATCAGATTTGATTCTTTGAAGATGAATCATTTTTGGCAAGTGCATGGAAGATGGACTAGAGATGAGATTAATAGGAGGTACACAGAAAGGCTATTGTAGTAGATCAGGAGTGGCAGCAAGGAAGGAGAAAAATACCACTGCTCTATTAGGAAACATTTAGGCAATATCGCCTAACTCCCTGTCAGGATCTTCACTGTATTGATGTGACATCCTCACCACAAGAGCAAGTTAACCAAGTTAGTAGTATGGAGATGAAATTTAAGTCTTCGACACAGTAAGACTTTTATCATCTATTTTTATAAAGGTTACATTTAGGGGTGACTGAATGTTAAAACCATAAGAACCTAAAAAAATGATCCAGTTCTGTGGTTCTCAATTCTAGCTACCATTAAAACCCCCTGGGGAAATTTTATAAAATAACACTACCCAGATCCCGTACTTGGTTAAATAATTAAGAGTCTCTAGGAGTGAAGTTCAAGCACTGAGATGTCGTCAGTGATCCCCAGGTGATTCTAATATTCAGCTGGGACAGAGAAGCATCACCACACCAATCTCATCCAACACCCATGCTGGACAGAGGTGGAAGGTGAGACCCAGAAATTTAGCTTCTTTTAGAATGTGGGTGGTAATTGTGTTATCTGCCTTACCTAGAATACATAGATACAGTTTCTATGTACTTAAAAATGTGGTACCTCTTGGACATATTTCATAATGTTTATAATGGAGCTAAAAAAGGGAAGAAAAATAATACATGAAAATAAAATTACAAAATAAGAAAAAAAGAGAGAGGAAGCAAACGAAAGGAAGTGAAATCACATATGCATCCCTCTGACCCAGGGTAGACAATGCCTCCTAAATTATGCCAATTTGACATAATCCTCCTTAGAAAAAGGTAGTTAGGAGAGAACAGAAAACACATCGAGATAAGAAGAAAAAAAAAGTCCTATGAAACCAAGGGGCTGTGTCTTGCATTCCCAGCATCAAGTATAGAACTTTGCAAATAGCCTAGTTCCATGCCTTAGCTAAATAAATGGAAGAATGGAAAAGAGCAAAAGAATCAGGCAGAGTCACTCATTCACTTTTTCTTTTAGGTCCATTAGATCTTCCTAAGAATTTCGGAGATGATAAAATAATTTTCAAAATGTTCAGTTCCTTTATATACTGGGCTTTTTTTTTTTTTTTCTGCCACAAGCATCTTTGAATTTGTTTGAGATTGAAATACATAATAGTCCCTGTCCTCTGTCTGATGGTCTATTAGAGAAGACAGTTACTGAGGCTCTGTGTATGAAAGTGGGCTCAGTAGAGAATACGTTCTGGACTTAAAATCAGGCCCTGTTGCTTATTGTGTGACGTGGAGCAGGGTACTTAACTTCTTTTACCGTCAGTTTCCTTAAAATGGATATTGCTATGGACTGAATGCTTGTAGGCCCTGCAAATCCACATTGTGAAGCCCTAAATCTCTAGAATGTTGGTATTTGGAAGTGAAGCCTTTGGGACATAACTGGTATTATATTAGATCATGAAAATGAGGCCCTTATCATGGGGTTAGTGTCATTCTAAAAAGAGAAAAGTCAGAATCCCTCTCTCCACATGCATCTACCAAGGAGAAGCCATGCGAGGATGTCAGAAAACGGCGACCTGCAAGACAGGAAGCAGACCCTTGCTAGATGAAAAATCTGTTGGCACCTTGATCTTGGCACCTGGAGTGTGATCCCCACACTCCAGACTGTGAGAAATACGTTTGTTGTTTAAGCTGCCCAGTCTGTGATATTTTATTACAGCAGCCTGAATGGACTGGGACAGGTGTATTTGTGTTATTGCAAAGGTTAATAAGGTGATGCATATAAAGCTCTTAAGACCTTAGCCACCTCATAAGTGCTCATAAATGTTACATATTGTATTATTGTATTGTAATGTTGTATTACTATTTTAATTATTATAATTTGATCCATTCCATTTCTCACGGATGAAAGCAAAGAACCAGAGTATAGGATACTACAGATATTACAAGAAGCCCATAGGGATAGCTACAACTTTATTGTCCTTTGCCCAACTTTTTATTTCAAAATAGAAACTCTTAACTGGGCTTTGCTTTGCCTGCTTAGAGTCCCACTGTGATCACGGATTGGAAATTGGGTGTTTTAAAAAAATACTAGATTTTCCTATGCCATACTTTAGGTATCTAATCCTATAACAAGGTGATAAGTTTCTTGAAAAAAGAAATTCTTATTCTTTAGAGTACAATTAAATAAATAGAAAAAAGTATGAAGTGAAAGGAGACTGCTTTCTCACTTTATATATTTGCCTTAGAAATCTTGATTATTTCACAAGAGGATACAACACAGGAGAGAGAGGGTTTTGTGTGGAGGGGACCCAGAACTTTCTCCTGTTTACAGGCATCCACCAAAGACCTGTATTTTAAATAGGACAAGATTTTAGACTCAATTCTCTATTTTGTGCTGACTAGCTTGAGAAAACATGTGATTAAGTCAAAAACAGGTGCAACCCTCCAACCTCAAACATCCTATGTATTAGTTTCCTAGAACTGTCATAACAACATGCCACAAACTGGATGGCTTAAATAACAGAAATGCATTTTCTCACAGTTATGGAGGCTGGAAGTCCAAGATCGAGGTGCCAGCAGATCTGATTTCCTCTGATGCCTCTCTCCTTGCCTTGCGGGTGCCTCATTCTCATTGCTTCTTCCCATGGTTGTCCTCTGGTGTCTTTCTGTGTGTCCTAGTCTCTTTTTCTTATAAAGACACCAGTCCTATTGGATTACCTCCACACACACTGTGATCTCATTTAACTTTAATTCCCCCTTTAAAGACCTTATCACTAAATATGGTGATTACATCCTTAGTTACTGGGAGTTAAGACTTCAGTATATGAATGGAGGTGGGGAACACAATTTAGCCAATAAGGTCTTCTTAATGAATCTTAATTCAATAACTAATGTGGTTTTGACCCTATTAAATGGTCCAAAAATACCTCTTGATTTACCTGCAAATACACATCACCTCCCCATAAAACCAAGTAAACACCAACTATTGAAGAGTAGCTGAATTTCCTTTTGGATTCATAACACAATATCATAGGCTGAATCTCCAGGAAACAGACACTGAAAATATGCATTTTTCATGCATGAGCTTTACTGGAAAGTATTCTTGATAACAACAACATCTGTGAAAGATGAACAAAGCAAGACTGGACAGAAAGAGAAGCTGAACTGTGAGACAGTGGCAACAGAGAACGTTTTCTGATCCTTTATGACCCTCAAGATGGATAAACTTTCAGAGTTGTCTTCTTTTGAAGCAGTTGTTCCCCACTTATACCTCTGCATTGGATTGCTCCTGTGGATAGGGAGCACTTTGGACAAGTCAGTGTTTTCGTATCCGCCACAATCTACTCTCTGTACTTTTTGGACCTAGTTACTTCATATACTGAGTTTATTAGGAATAGTTGTTCCAAGGTTTTGATTGGTCTTCTTCTCAAAGAAGCTTACAGAAGAAAAGTTGGCGGAACAAACTGTAAGCCCCACCTCTGCAGGTAACCTTGCTTACCTCTGCTTACCTGATACTACTGTTATCCCTTCCTTCCTCTGCTACCTCTTCTAGATTTCCCTCACTCTTGGCAAGCACCATTGGCTGTACTTGTCTAGATGGCTTACCTACAAATTGTGATCCAGTGCTTCATCCCTGAATGGTCTTAGTTCTTGGTCAGCATGTATTTCTTATATCATGGCTACTGCATTTGTTAATTTTCTGTCATGATGGGGCAGGGAGATACCAAAAGACACTCCAGCAATTCACCCAAGTAGCAGTCATATTCTTCCCTATCATTATGGTCATGATGCATTGGCATCTCTTCTTGATAATTGGATCAATCATCTATGCCAGCATAGTGGTTTTTTTCCTTGCTTGCTGATCTCTTCATCTAAGAAGCTTAATGTGACAGAGTGACAGCTAAAGCTAAAAGTTTATTGGGATACTTTTTGTGTCCCCTGCTGTGTTTCTGTTTGGGAACTAAGACATCTAGAGCCACAAAACCTAAATGTATGATGATGGAAAGCACAAATACCTTACTTGAGGTCATGGTAAGCGGGATTGGATGGTAGTGTCACTGCTTGATTGTTGAACTGCTTGATTGTTGAATGCATTCAACCTACTGGACACACAGCAACACTCCACTTATTAAGGATGTTTACTCTTTCTTAGAGAATGTCATTTCATCCTTGCAGGCATCGTACCCAACCTAATACCTTCATTGTGCCTTCAAGATGCTCTCCCTTTACTCTATAAAGCTAGCAGGTTCTGGGCTGTGCACTATGTGATAGAACCAGTGAATCCCATAGATATGTGACCACTAATACACCGCTTTGACTGATCAGTGAGTCCCTTGGTCTAGCAACAGCAGGCAGGATTACACGTTGGTAAAACAAATACTCTGTGAGCCTTCATTTAGTGGTACTGGCTGAGGCCCTGTGGGCAAGAAAGATAAGTCCATATATGGAATGTGTGTTGATATCAGTCAGAATAAATTGTTGCTCATTTCAAGATGGAAGAATACAGACAACGTACCACCACATGGCTGGTTGGACTCCTTGACCAATATTGTTGTAGTGAAGACTCAACTTGGTCTGTATTGCCTATAAATTGAACTTATATATACAGTGCAAGTAACTGGATCAGTCTTGGAGAATAAGAATCATACTATTGGATCCATGATTAGCCAATGGCTACTCTTGAGCCCATTCTACCAGAAAAGAGGTGGCCATTGACAAAGAATGGCTGATGTGAGATGGTTGGTTGGTGCCTCCTCTGTGGTAGATGCTCTCTGATGAACTATAATATGCAACACAAAGCTCTTTTCACACTTTGGCCTCCCCCATAGGTGGTTCATACCCCAGGCAGCCTACTTGCTGCTGATTTCCCCCATTTTTTCCTTGCAACCCCTAATGAAACAGTGATTCAGCACTATCCATAAATATATATACATCTATACCCCTTATAGATGTATATATAAATATATAAATATTTATATGTTATAGATGTAGATATAATTATGTATATTAATATATTATAGATATATATATTAATAGGTTATATATAAAATATATATATATTCTATTTCAGGCCACTTTTCTTCCCACCTAAAGTGTATAACAGCCAAAGTTCTGCCTATTGCAAGGATTTTCTTTCACCACTATTTTTCAGGGCCTCCTTGAGAAGGTCTGCAGTTTGGCAATAGCCCATTTTTGCCTTGTGGCCATAAACTAGCTCATCCATTGATCAAACTTAGCTTTTTTAACACTATCTTTGGGTCATAAAAAATTTCCCATGCAGCCGTAGGGGTTACTTCTGGGAAAACTACTGATTAAGCAGTGGTCAATGATATGGGATCTGGAATATCTACTTTTATGTAATACTAGTGCTTACTGGCCGCACACTCTTGACCCAAAATGTATAATTTTTTATCTTACAGTAGAAGGATACTTCACCCTCCAGAGTTGTCTCCATTTGAAGTAAGAAGGTCAGCCTTTGTACCTCTATATTGGAAGCACGTTGCTCTCATGGATGTTGAATGCCTAGAGTGAGGCAACTTCCTAGCTCCTTTGGCTGAGCTAACTCCTGCAGAGGGGCTCAGTTGTGAATTGTTAGCAGGCAACACACCTGGTAGCTGAGAAAATAAATGCCTTGATCCTGAAGAACAATCTGCATGGCACTCTGCAGCAACCACTGCACATATCTGAGAGGATTATATTGACAGGGATAAGGCCTAGGAACTGAGGGAAGTTTGGTAACTCTGAACCTTTCTTGAGGTCTGATTCCATGAAGCATTTTATTTATACACACACACATACACACACATACACACACATACACACTCACACACATTTTTTAAGATTCTCCAGTGAAGGTCCAGAGTCTCTGTTTCTATCTACTTGTCTGAGTCTTCTCACAAATGACCTGATGAATATAAAGATGTTTTATCTGGTTGTTGTTACTAGGCCTCAGTTTACTGCACCTGTAAACTTGAAACAACTGCAGTTTCTGCATAGGTTGTAACTATATCTAGAACATGGAGGCTTACAGACACCCAAAACCACATAGCTAGAAATAGACCATTCATTCATTCAGCAAATATTTATTGGTGCTTCATCTGTACCAGGCATAATGCCAAGCCTTGGAAATTCAGTAGTTAAGAGTGCTTGCACCATGGCTGGGTGGCCCAGTTGGTTGGAGTTTTGCCCCATACACCAAAAGATTGTGAGTTCCATTCCCGGTCAGGGCACATACCAAATTTGCGTATTTGATCCCCAGTGAGGGCACGTATGAGAGACAACTGATTGATGTTTCTTTCTCTCTCTCCTCCTCCCTCTCAAATCAATAAAAAAAAACATATCCTTGGGTGAGGATAAAAAAAAAAAAAAGGATATTTGCTTTCATGGAGCTTGCAGCCTACTTGAAAGGATTCACATTTATCAAATAGTCACAACATAAATAAAAACTTACAATTGTGGTAAGTGCTCTGAAATAGAAGAATGTGGTCCCATGAGTGTGCATATTGGAACTGACATAATCATGGAGGTCATGGAAGATTTTGCTAAGGTAATATCTACTGCTTAGAGATGTAAAACATTAGTAGAGTTAACTAGATGAAGAAAATATTTTTAAAAGTCTCAAAACAGAGGGAACAATATGTGCTGAGACCCTTTGGGACATATGAAGGATCAAATGAAGGTTATTCTGCCTGGGAAAAACAAATGGAAGTGTGCAGCTTAACGGGACATCAGGGGTAAGCAAGGACCAGACTATGCAGGATCATGTTTAGAGCTTTTGTCTTTACCCTGAGAGAACCCATTAAACTGTTTTAATCATGAATCATGGAAGGATGTAATATGATATAGGTCCCCTAGCTGTCTTGTGGAAAATGGATTGGTGGAGGACAAGGCTCGGTAACAATAGGCAGTTAAGGGACTATTGCAGTTGTTCTGATTAAAGGTGGCAATAGCATGACTGGATTCAGTTGGTAGAGCTGAGGAGGAGAATGAATGAATTTGAAAAGTATTTAGTGAATAAAACAGCACTTGAAGCTAGACTATACATAGAGAGAAGATGTCTATGATTACTTTCTTCTTGGTTAGCATAGCTGTATGGGAGTAGCACCCAGATAGAGACATATAAACATTTCTAGTCAGAATATGATTAAATATTTCATTAGTTTATTTGCATACAAAGAGAATTCTATGACTGGAGAGCTTTGGTCTTCAACATAGTCCTTAATTTTTGGATTGTGGGTTCTGTAAGTAATTGATGAAAGTTATAAAACCTCTGTCCTGACAAAAGCACTTTGCACTGAGTCACAATTCTGCATGCATTTTGTGGGTCAGCTTAATCCATGTAAATTTCAATTCACATGACATTTATGAAGTCCATGGATCTGAGGCAAAAAAGGCTCTTCCAGAACTTTATTCTATAATGTGTACACCATTACTTCATTTGCACATTATACCTACACAGTTGGAAGGCAGGGAACATGATTTTGTACCTCCATTACAGTTGCACATTTATTGTATTTTACTATGGGTTATCAAGTGAATATTGAGTGGGAACTTGCAAAGCACTATCCTAATCCTCGCAAGGAATGATAAAACATAAATGTCCCTCTGGGAACTCACACAAAATCACATCAATCCTTAATGACAGAACCAAACAGAAGGGTCCTCTGGCAACTACTACTGTCAGAAAAAAGCAGCTCTCTTTCAGAGGAAGACTGCCTTATGCCAGTTCCTTTTCCATTCCTGGCTTCATGTGGCCTTGGGCAAGGGGGAAGAATAAACTGTTTCCTCCCCAGGGTAATAGTCATTTGGATGCAGCTGCATTTGAAAGGGAATTGCTGACTTAGGATTTGATTCCATCATGAGCATTTTATAAACATACTATATATAGCAATTATATACACTACATACTGTATACACAAGAGATATAAATTACATGCTAAATCAGCCCCTGTGCCAGTCTGACATAATGGAAGAGAATCAGTGCTTAAATTGCAGCTGTCAAGCTAACAAGGAAAAATATTTTAAAAGAAAATCATATACAGGGGTATATAGTATTACCTTTCGAGAGTCTTTTAGAATTACACATCAACTGACATGAAATTTAACCATAATCTTTAGAGTTTAGGAATAAGTTTGACATAGTTCAAAGATTTCTTCTATTTTTTTTCATTCAAATACTTCTTGAGGGCTGACTGCATGCCAAATACTGTGCCAGTACTTTACATTCATTATCCATTTAATCTTCACAATCATTCTATGAGGTAGTAGGTACCATTGTATAAAACCCATTTTACAAAGGAACAAACCAAAACTCAGAAATGTCATATAATTTTCCCAGCAGGACTCCATCATCAAATATCTAATGCCATAATCAAATCCAGGTGTATCTGACTTGGAACATCCAAGTGCTGTCTTATAAATTATCACTTCACCTAAATTATACATCCCAACTAAGTGGAAATAATAATGAGTAATTTAATACCCAAACCATCTGTCATTCTTAACCATTATAGTTATACAACTACCAATGATGTGTGTTGATTTCTTGAAAACTAAATTACAACAATTCTTTCAGGACCATTGTAATTGAAAGACACACACACACACACACACACACACACACACACACACACACACACACACAAACTCCACCAGGAGATATTCAAATATTAAAAGCAAGTTTAATCTAAGTCACCATGGTAGACTCATATCAATGTTTATTTGGTAAAGGGAAATAGAGAGTTACTTGGGATCTCAAGGAATTTCTTTAAAAAATACCATCCATACTTATTTCCTATAAAAGCTGACTTTCCAAAGCAGTGATACAATCACAAAAAGCATAAATATGCTATTGCATGAAAAGTTTCTTCTTAGCGAATCTCGGTATTTTCTCTTAGAGAGCAAGTAGGACAGCTCTATTATAAAAATAATAAAAGTACGTATTTGGAAAATGACTGAGTTAAGGAGAGGTCAAGCAGTAATTTTTTCCAACATCTAAGAACTGTACATTTTAAAAATATAAATCATTCCTACATGTTACATAATCAGTTTTAGAGGTTGTTAAATTGCAATTAGACAAGCCCTTTTAGCCTTCTTCTGAAAAGATATTTGATGAAAATTAAGAGGCATGCAAGCTTTTTGCTATGTTGTTTCTGCTTGTCAGATGTCACACCTAAATGGCTGTAAATAATCCCTCCCAATTATTCTATAGCCTTTGATCCAGATACATAAGTTATTTCTGAATTCAGCCATTAAACTGGAGAAGGCCAAGCTTTATAAGTTAAGTTCAGAGCTCTTTTAAAAGCAGGTACTTCATCAGGTAGAAATGGTTCCATTTGAGGCTCCCAGTTTACACTTAGTCTTCAATGAAAAGTCTGGTGATGGATGCCCGTTAGCATTCTAGCACATTCACGCACAGGAGAAATAGTTCATCTGTCCCTACAGTCACACATAATCAACAGCCTATGATTTTATTGCCATTAACACTCATGTATATAATAAAATAAAAATACTCATAACATTGTTTTCTGAAAGACCAAGAAAATGCACATGTGAATAATTCTTAGCTCTGTGGTCATCATGATCTTCTGATTGTACATTTAAAAGCATGTAAGGCCCTGGAGCATTGCTGGTTCACTTTAAAGCTTGTTCAGCCCTATTAGCCTGATCCCATCAAAAAAAGGAGATGCTCTAAGGGTGGAACTAAAAATGAAATTATGCACAGTGTTTTTTCTACCCTTATGCCCTTCGGCAGTCTTCATTTATATTTACACCACATCACCTAAACTTTGTGATATCCTTACACTTTCCTGCTATTCATTGTAACTGCCTGTGATGTTCTTCTGCTGCACCAATCCATACTAGACTGTTCTTATACTATAGTATAGCAACATGGTGGAATACATGTGTTTAATAGGTTCAATTCACTTCAGGAACTCCCAAAACACAGGAATTTGATCTCATCAAATTGTAAAGAAATAGATTATTTAATAAAACTCAAAATCCCAGAAATCACTCTGTGAAGGAAGCTGTCTGATTACTCAACATACCTATCTCTTGTCCAGTCATGCTGGTAGTAAAAATTATCATAGCTACTATTTATTGAAGCTGTGAAATGGATACTATTAGCCCCAACTTGAAGGTGAGGAAACCAAGTGTCAGATGACTTGTATAGATCAAGAAAGACTTAAGATTAACCCCATATTTCTTTCACCCAGTGGAGTATTCTTAATCGTTACATAGTCCATCTCCTCAGAGGTTGCTTACAAGGTTCACATTTAGCTGTTCCGCTGACTGAAATGTCCTTCCCACTCTTTCACCACCCAAATCCTATTGTATGTTGGGAGTGTTTCTTCCCTACTCCCAATATTTCTTTTCTATGAGGGAGCCTAGTTAGTGTGGCTCTGGGCTTCTCTGTAAGGAGGTAGAATGATATCTTTAACTGGTAAGTTTGGAAAGAATAACTAGGGTCAGCTCCTCTTTACTTTTCTGTGGAGAGTGATTCTTCTTTTATAGCAAAAGCTGTCCTGAGTTCCTAAGGTTTACACGTGCAGCCTGCCCATGTGGAGAAGTGTGCCTAGTCCAGTGCTACCTTGTTGGGTGGGTAAGTCTGCCTAGTTCCTGGAACCAGTTTCAGGAAGCCCACTTGTCTCTCCATTCAACTAGTCTCCCAGCTTAGTGTCATCAGTGAGTATGATGATGCTTTGCCCTATACTGTTACTCAGCTTTTTCAGAATTGGATAGGGATGGGGGCGTGCAGTTTGGGAGCCCACCAAGATGCCTATATTCTACTTTCTCTGAAAAGCTTTTCGCAGAAATTTTCTTTCCCCTTCTTATCCCCACAATACTTTGTATTTTCATACTAGTCTTTTTAACAGGTTCATTTATGTTAGTAACATGTTTACTACTACTCATGTGAAACTAAAGAGGCTCGAAAGTGTCTTTCATCCATATATGACTGTACCTCCCACAGAACCTAATATAGAGCTTTGCAAATAGTAGGACCTGAAAAATGTTTCTGTTGAATGACTTGTATTGAATCCAGTTGTGCCTATGTCATATCATCTTTGTGTGTAGCCTTAAACTTTTTAAAAATATATACTTTCTTGAATTCCCCAGTTGGTTAAAAGCCGTAAGAAGTACATACTCCATTTTCTCTCCTCTGCAATAGACCCTTCAGTGTAGTGATTCAGGGCCAGTGGAGAAACTATTAAACTTCTGGCCATCTGACTGACTGTGCACCACCATTTCCATTAGGAGAATTGCTGGCTTGCCTCTCCTCCCATTCACTGTGATTATGCACCCTACATCAGCTCCCAGGTGCAACTATCATGAAAGGTTGCCCTGGAGTTAAGAGACTGGGCACCTGAGACATAGTAACACTTTCATGACTGTAGCTGAGGCATCTTCGCATGTAACTGGGAGCCAGCTGCCATTAAGTCTATATCAAGCAAGAGAGAACCTAGGATTTTTTCATTATAAATGGAATGTTGTTGCATATCTTAAGGCTTTATTCCAAATGAATATGAGCATGAATATAAAGCAATGAATTTAACACCTAGCATTGTAAGAGCTTACACTTCTTGCCAAAAGCACTAATTAGGCTTTACAGATGAGAGACTAAATGACTCATTAGAGGTCACAGAGACCATCAGTGTGGGGCTTTTGAATGTCATAGGGGCCTTGTATGAAGGTCAGGCTCTGATCATTTAGCATTATTTTTATGTGAAGTTCATTCTGTAGCTAATCATAATCCAATTAATTTATTTACTCATTCATCTGTCCATGTCTTAATACATTCACAGAGCTCTTGTTGAGCATATATACAAAATCCCATAGGAAGTGCTAGAGACAGAGATAAACAAATCATCACCCCTGCCCTTAAGGAGCCCATTGAGAAGGATGGGTCAGAAAAAGGAATTATCAGAGTACACAGGCTATGAGATAAGGGTGCTATGGTAGGATGAGAAGGTATCTAACCAACCTGAGGTATAGGAAAATTCCTTAAAGGAGATCAGGTTTGAGCTGAATATTGAGGGCTTTCAAAGGAGTTATTCAAAGACAATGATGCAAATTTATTCAAAGACAAAGTAAATAGTGCAGAACTTCTGGTATTTTCAGAACAGAATTGCTTCTGAGAGCTATAGCAGATAAGGATTGAGTAAGGCTGGGACCAGATTATGAAGTGCTCATAGGTCATGCTAAGTAAGTAATTGATGACATCATCTTCAAACAGGAAGATGATGTCATCAATTATATCATAAGCAGTTCATTGTGGATCCAGGGAAAGACTGGAAGCTGTTGTAATATTCTTGGCCTAATAAGAATCAATGGGATGGAGAAGAGTCTTGTTTGAGAATACTTACAATCAAATGACAGGACTTGGTCATGATTAAATGCCAGCTTGTTGGGGGTTCATAGGAAAGACAGTAGGAGAGAAGGTAAGAACTGTGGAGAACTCCTAAAATTCTGCTTAAATAAGTGAGGGAGTAGTAATATCTATTACCAGTGTGAGGAAAAACAAGATGATATTGAAATGTGAGAAAATAAATAAATCCAGATGTTGAGATTGAAGTATTTGTGGAATATCCAGGTTATAGTGTACAGATATAGTAAAGAGTATCTGAGGATTATGGTCAGGAGGCATAAAATAGTCATCAATATAGTGGTTGAAATAATAAAATCTTTTCTACATGTAGCCATATTTCTAAGTGCTTTGACTTCACAGATAGCATTTCTTAACTTCCAATAAGATCGCTATCAGGTCTTCCAACATGGCTGAGTAACAATTATTCCTTTGAAATACCAAACACCAGAATTGTGACACATCTACTCATTATTCTTAGGAATATAGAAAAATGACTACATGAACAAGTACAGTAATTAAAATTATGTTAAAATGGGATCCTCTCTCCAGTAATAGAAAAAAAAATAAAACTGTGGTCACAGTGGGATTTGAATCAAGTGCCTATTTAACGTTATTAGAAAGGAAATGTCCTCATCTATGCCACTTTCTATGTCCCTCTGTTGATCTTCCTCTCTTCCCACCCTCACACCATGGAATTTGCAGAGCTGCACTGCAGTTTTAACCCTGCAAATATCAGTGGCAAATTATGTAAAGAAGATCCAAAAGGGCAAGACCCTCTGTGTTCTACAACCTTCACATATCAGATTAAGTAAACTTGTCTTTATGCTGCTTTTATATTGGTCCTCTTCCAAACCCCACATATACAAGTTCCATTTGCAAAGCTAACCCAAATCACTGAGCAGAGAGATAAATAAAAAATGTGAGGTCAAAAATAAATGTGAAATCAGTGATTGTAGAATTTACTTTCACAACTCAATCCTGGCTATACCTCTGGCTTGGGAAATTTTCATAGCCTCTCTCACTCCCAGACCCATCCTGATGTGGAAGAGCACTTTACCGTACCACATTAGATCACTTTGTATCTCTGTGACTAGATTGATAGTTCCTTGAGGGCAAGAAACATGTCCTTCATTTTAATTGCCTCAGCATCTAGTGTGGTATAAAATCCAAAAATAGAAATTTAATTGTTTATCTGTTAATGCCAAACCATGACAAGTTATATAAATTAGGAACTATTTCTTCTAAATGAAATTGTAATTCATTCTAGAATTCACAGATAGCATTTTATCTTTTTAAAAAAGATGAATTATCATGAATAAAATTATCATTGGAGAAATAATATCCTATTTTAATGAATGAATCT
This sequence comes from Pteronotus mesoamericanus, assembly GCF_021234165.1. NCBI lineage: Eukaryota > Metazoa > Chordata > Mammalia > Chiroptera > Mormoopidae > Pteronotus > Pteronotus mesoamericanus. The sequence continues at coordinate 14,360,986 of NW_026555135.1, read as the reverse complement.
CTTTCATTATATTGCTTTCTTTGTTCAAGGCTTATAATATGTCTTATCACAATGATGGAATTTCTTTTCTCACAAAAAATAGATTGAGCTCTGTTCAAAAAATAAAATATGAATTATTAAGTTAGAATCAAATATTCTAAATTATATATTTGAAATTTGAGGTGAAGAAATTCTAAATTTCATATTCTACAATAAGAGTTGGATTAACCATGAGTAACAAAAAATAATAACACAGTGATGTCTGCTATATGCATTTCTATTATATATGCTCAACTGTATTCTTATTTATCTGCATTAATAAATTGACTGTAAGATAAGAATCATCTCTGTGTTACTGGACCTTTGCACAAACTTTATCAGCACATCTCTTTCTGCACTATGCATTTATTTTCAGTTTATTTACCCAACTGGATAACAAGCTCCCAAAGTGCAGGTTGTTTAGATTCTTCAATATCTATGATGGTGTCTGGCATAAAGAACTTCAAACATGTATCCTCACTTAAGGAAAAACCAGAAAACATTTTGATTAAATAAGGGCATCAGGGCCATTCATTTCTTCCCAGCTGAATCTTAGCTGGTATTTGGTGGTCATTGTTATCACCATGCTTCACATCTGGACCTCTGTCTTCATACCAAGAGCAGTGCACAGGAAGAAGCCAAGGAAGGGTCAGGAACAGATGCCAGACATCAAGAGAAATAGGCACAACTTCAAAGCTGAGCAGATAGAAGAGCTGGGATTCAGAAAGTGATCTGCTAAAACAGAGCCCAGACACAAGTGAGAACAGTGTCTGAGGGACTGTCTGGAATCAGGATCCAGAGAGATTAGTGAGTTACAAATTGAAGAAAACCTGTTGGGGGTACCCCATCCCACAGAGTACCCCCAGCCACGGCGAATGAGGAAACAAGTTGTTCCAGGCACTCTCAGTCTGCCAGGAAAAGTGGGTGGCAATTCCCTCTAGTGAAGAATGCCCAGAGCCCTTCTTTTGAAGTGGCCTTCACTGAGAATGATATACACAGGGGTATACTGCATGCATGCAAAGCTCATCAATCAGTGCCTAAAGGTTGTGTTTACAGAAAACAGATAGAGATGACAGATAACAACTGAAGGAACACAGAGATTTGCCTCAGGTCAGGGTCTGGTAGACTGGATGGTGCCCATGCCCATTCAGCCCTTGTAACCTGAGAAACTGATCTCATCCTATGCTCAGACCCCAAACATCAGTACGCAGTAACTCAAAGGCATTCTTAGCAAAGTAAGTTTCATAGGTGTTAATGAATTCCTTTCCCAGGCCTAATTGCCCCCAGGGAACAGCCTGATCCAGTTTAGGGCTATATCTGCCTTTAGTATTGTTTCACTGACCCAGTCAGGGCGGGTGGAACCGAGCAGCCTAGAGATAAGGAGACTTTTTTCAGATAGAATAAGGATTCAATCTGAAAGCCATGACAAAGCCAAGAAGTAAGGGTTTTTGCCCCTTCTCCATGTCCCCCAAGTCCTTCCCTGGTGGCCCCTATGCAACTGTGCCTGTCTTAGGTTGCCCCTGCCATTGAGGGGTCTTACCCATCGTTGACTAACCAGCCATCCTCTGGGGCCAAGCAGGGTGATATGAAGGAGGCAGGAGCACCCCTGCCAGGGGGACAGGTTTTGTCTCCTCAGTGGCCTATTTTCCCAAGGCCTCCTTGCTCAGCTCCAGCCTTGGGGCCCTCTCACCTGTTGGTGAGGCAACAGTCCCTGAAACCAGGTGGAACGGTTTCAAAAACCAGCAAACATATTTATGGTGTAAAGTTCCTCACTAGCCATATAGTCCCATAATCAACTAGGCTTTCTCTAGTGTTTATACTATTCCCTCCACCAATACTATGACTTGGTCACCTCAATTCTTTACTATTTTTGTACAGACTCATACCTCTCAGTCATTCTCTGAGAACTCTTAACAATTTCTTCAAAATTAGGTTGGGTGTGCTTCTTACAAGTTTATAAGTGAATAAGTGTAACCTTACTTATACCCAAAGCCTAAAGCAGTACCTAGTACAGAACAAGCATTGATAAATATTTGTTGAATGAAATAAGAAATGTTTTGTTTTTATGTATGGACAAAAACTGTTGAAACACAGAGTTGCCTTTGCAGTATCATAATAAGAAGTTTCTAGTATTTATTCATTTAACAAATATTTTTCAACAGCTTAGGTGCTATGCTAAATGCTGTGAGCACTGCATTCTGAATTTTTATCTTATCTTTGCAATGGCCCTTTCACTTAGTACCAATTTTGTGTGAGTGCTTTGAGATAAGAGTGATAAATAAAGTGTTTTTTGTTTTTCGATATCAATTATAACAATAGCCATGTAGAGGTGGTACTTTTGTCTCACATTTTGCAGATGATGAAAATGAGTATCATGGAAGCTCAAGATCTAATCGATTAAATTGAGAAGGTGGCTGAAATCAAACTCATATATCTCTTTGGTTCAAAGATAATTCTTTTTATACTATGTGTTTATGAATATTTCCTTATATTGTAATTATTAACATTCTCTTATTTGTTGAGCAAATAAAGTATAGAGATTTCATTCCACTTTGATGTATTTGGGATTAGTGAATAAAATATTTGGGTAATTTTGTTTCCTCCAGAAATTGTCATCTTGCTTGGTGTGGCTCAGTGGGTTGGGCATCCTCCCACAAACGGGAAGGTTGCCAGTTCAATTCCCAGTCAAGGCACATGCCTGGGTTGTGGACCAAGTCCCCAGTTGGAGGTGTGCAGGAGACAACCAATCAATGTTTCTGTCTCACATTGATGTTTCTCTCCCTTTCTTTCTCCCTCCCTTCCCCATCTATAAAAATAAATAAATAAAATCTTTTTTTTTAAAAAGAAATTGTCTATATAACTAAAAAAATAGTTTCAGAATAAGTAAAAAGTTTCCTAGTTGGATCTTCCTATATGCCTTAAAAATTGATTTTTGCTAGGCTATATTTAATCACTAAATCAGAGAGACTGTATTAAGATATAAGAACTATTTTTGGTTAATACTTTATCAATGCTACTGAGTTTTGTATTGAAATTTAGAGAATATTATTCTGAGTTCTTGCCTGGGCCTCCCTACAACCTGAGCATCAGAAAATAACTTGTTTGTTGTCTACTTGCACTTTAATTATATCTATTGAGAATAAAATGATTTAAAATTAAAGAAAATTGAAAGAGACTATGCAACAACTAGATATTAAGATATAAACTTTATTTTATGCACAATTTAGTTCATTTATTACATTTATTTAAATATCCAACACTCTGATTATAAGAGTTTTAGCCTTTAACATTTGAGTCCCGTGCTAAAGGGAGATCTTTATAGAGCTTTATATTACAGGTCTATAGTCATATCTGTCACATGGTGCTTCTCACTTCTCATTCAAGACCTTTCTAAATGACCCAGCCTATTTAACCACTTAATGTGAATAAGCATGTATGTGCAAAAGCCTATGAATGTAGGTAAATACATGCAGTGAAAGGGAAAAAACGAGTAAAAATTAAATCAATGAAATATTTTAGACTTCTATATAAGCTGATTTAGAGTGGAAGGAAAATTGCCATTGTAGAGAGAGTTCTGGATTTGACTCTGTCCTACACTGTCTTGCAACTTAGATAAAATTTTTAAAGGTTCCTAATTTTTCTCATATATAGTATAGTAATACTAGGAGTTAATTAGCATGAATACTCTGATGAGTTATTTAAATAATATTGCCAAAGGGCTTTTCTAAATCACTCTAGTAAGTACCACAATCCCTTCCATTATTATTATCTAATCCATTGCACTTAATATACTTTATTCCATCATACATCACTACATAAAGTTATTGTATATGTATATTTTTTTTCTGCCAATCCCTTCAATAGGAACTCCATAATAACAGGCACTCTTCTTAGTGTTTGTTGCCACTAATTTTCCAGTGCCTAGGTAAGTGCTAGGGCTTATTAAATATTTTTAGCTGTTGAATTATATTGCCTAATATAATCAATTTTTGTGTGTTCAAAGTAGATGTTAAATCTTGCATAAGAGCACCAACAGTTCTTTTAAAACTACCAACTATAAATTAATTTATATTGAAAACTAATTTCTAAATAATGGAATTTAGTAATATATTTTGATTGGATAATAGTGAATTTGAGGATAATGCCAACTGACAGATTTCATTTTGATAATTCCATTCATAGTGTATCACATTTTACCGAGGAAATCTGTAACATGTTTTTGTCTAGCAGGAGCTGAATTAATTAATTAATTAACTTAACAGGTGCAATATAAAATGCTAAGGTAATAGCAGATGATTGTGTGCATTGTTTTCCCTTGTGACAACTTAGTAGGAAGGACTTTTTGCTAAAAGAGTACAGTGCAAGCTGAGTAATCAAGAAACATCAGGGTTTAACAAACGCTTATACCTCATGGGGGCATTGACAATACCATTAATGAACCTCAGTGTGAAATTAATGCACTGCCTTGTAGGGACAATAATTCCCTGAGACCCGCCTGTGGTGGTATTACAGCTGTGACTCATTTTCATAAATTGTTAGGAGGAAAAGTACCATGAAAATAAGATAGAAACTTTATTAATAGCATAATGCTTATATGAGTTGGGAGGGAAGTATCTTGCTTTTACCTAAGTATCGAGAAAGTAACTCTTTAAGGTAGCAATGAAATTGAAATAATTTAAAATGCTCAATATAAAATGGTTGCCTGAAATCAGTTGGTTAAAAAGACTATTTAATTTAAACATCAGTAAGCTATTGAGCAGCTATAATGAACCAAACAAATGGGAAATACCAAGAAAAAAAAGAATAAAGAGAGGGAGATAAGGAAAAAGGCAGACAAGGAGCTAGAGAGGGAGGTTGGGAGGGAGGAGGGGAGCCTCCTCTAAATCATAGGCAACACAAATTAATTGTAGTATACACAAACACTTGACTATACCCTATCCAACTATGATTAGCAATATCTGCATAAACACATATACAAACAAAGCATTATAAGCACGTGTATTAAAAAATTGATTCATTATTGAGAAAAAAATGCAAGGATTGGGTAAAGTATCAGGTAATAATCAATGCCAGAGTGTGTTCTTAAAGGATAAACAGGATTTAAAGAGAAAAAAGAAATAGTGCACATTTTTCAGATATTGAATAACTGATATTCTGGTGGTAGTTTCCAAAAGGCTAAATAGATAAAAAGTCCTATATGTTAGTGCTACACATCATTATATCTAACAACAACCCTGATTATAATGAATGTTTACTCATTTATGATTAGAGTCATAAACTCAGTATTTTTATCAAAATAATTATTCTCCAAGGTTAGATTGTTGCTGAATTTTTTATTGCATTCACATGAAAGTTGCATTCTGATGGTTACATCTGTCAGGCTCTGCCTCTTTATTTCAGCCAAATCTTGGCAACTTCATAGATTGTTGCATACATACAAAATATACAAAAACATGTTATTTATTCTGGACTCTGAGTCCTAGTTTACTTAACGTCAACTTAGTGGATTTAAATTAAGAAAGTAATCATAAATTTTAAATTACACAGAGAATGTTGTAATCTTGGGATTCTATGTGAGCACTAGATTTTTCATATATATGTGGTAGTTTGGTTGGTGGCTAAATTTGTATCATTTAATGAGTAGGAAAAGCAATCACCTTAAGAATGGTTAAATTTATCAAAAAAAGAAAAGAACATGGAATATGAATAACAAAAAGAGAAAGACTCAACCTCTAGAGATTGTGGACAAAGGAAATATAATCCAGAAATTAAAAGGAAGAAAAAGATTCAGAAAAGTAGTTTCAAACCAGATCACACTGGTCATGAAACCAGAGCAAAAGAAATTCAAGAAGAAATTTCAAGCTCCAGAGACATCAAAGGGGGAAAATACAAACATTGCAAAATAATTACATTGGTAAATAATGTATTTATTTGACAAAGCAATTTCTGTAAGAGAGGTAGAAGGGAAGGTGAGTTTAAAAGATAAAAAAGTGGATGAAGAAGTAGAAGTATAAGGAGTGCTCTATTAATACAAATTTGAAAGTAAATAAGAAGGAATAAAGAAAGCATAACTCAGGAGGAGTGAGGAGCAAATTAGGGCTGTTATTTTTTTCTAAGATGTTGAGACCTGTATAAATTTGGAGAACCAGGAAAGAAGAGAATGAAGTGAGAATAATTGAAATGCTTACAAGGATTCTGAGAACAAGTCCACTCAAGAGCCTGGAAGAGGAAGTTTATTATCCTTCTCTTGGCTTCTCTAGATCCTGTGTTGGTATTCTATATCCAGTAACTTCAGTGGCAATCTCACAATTAAAGCAAGAATCTTTACCCTCTTGGTCTTTCATCAAATGATACAATGAGATGTAGATCTAGAGACAATGAAAGGCATTGAAGCTTTGAGATTTTGAATTAGTTATTAAGATATTGTACAAAAGCCACAGAGTCTTACAAAAGTCTTATAATTATTTCTCATCTTTCAACTATGTTTTTTACATAGTTTTTGACACCATGATGAATTTCTAATTACCAAATTTGTTCCAACATATTCTCTTCCTTTTGTTAAGAGATACATGCCTCTTCACTCAAAAGATCTTTCAATCCAGCTCTGAATTAAAAAAAAAAAAAAATCTTATGTATAAATAAGTAGTCTCTTCAAGGATCACCTGTGACTCAGGTAGGAAATTTATATCATGGGATACTCCAGAGAGGGTAGAATCTATGTCATCATTGCCCCTTTACTATCTTTCTTATATACTTATTTCTGAATACTTTTCAGACCCTCAAAAAGCCTGAAGAAGGAAAATAGTAAGGATGATGTGATGGAAATGATATATCTCCTTGTATCATTTGATGAAAAGTAAAGAGGGTAAAGATTCTTAGTTTAATTGTGAGATTGCCACTGAAGTTACTGGTTATAGAATACCAACACAGGATCTGGAGAAGCCAAGAGAAGGATAATAAACTGTTTATGTAAGTAAATTAGTGGTTTAATAATTGGAATTGTAGCAATCCTCAGGTAGTTGTGGGGTTCTTTTTGTCTCTTTCTTATTAAATGGATGAAAAAGATAAAGAGTAAGAAAGGCATCATGAAACATACAGATAAGAGAATAAATTCTGAGTTCTAAATCTCAAAAATAGAAAAGTGCCTTATTTGAAATTTATTTGTCCAGTATGTGGCCAAGCTTATGTTTTGCTGAATTCAACTAATAGAAATCAAGTTTGATGGAGCTGTCATTAACAGAGATATGCCTGCGAATAGCATTTACCATTCAACATCTCTTTCACATAGTTTTCAAATGAACTTAGTTTTTCTCCCAACTTCTAAATTGAATGGACTAATAAAATCATCAGAGTCTCAGGATACAGTGATACATGAAATCAACTCTATGAGTGGACTTCCCAGCAATATAAGTCAACAGAATTCAGTTGAATGTATAAATGGAGGGGTGAATGGATGGAAAACAGATAGATGATAGGTAAATGGATAGAGAGATGAACTAGATTAGATAGATAAATAGGGACATACATACATACATACATTTATGAAGCTACTGTGTATTTGATGTCTTTTTTAACCTAATAAACCTGACTCCTCATACTCAGATTCATTTCTCCAATACAAACTCTTTTGAATCCCAAACATGTATATCTCACATTTCTACTTTACATTAGAAAATCATCATATTTAGACTAAAATTCATAATTTTCTCTACCTTCTCTCAATGAATGGTACAACTAGTCCTACAATTGTATAAGCAGATTTTAAAAGTCATATAATCCTATTCTTATGCCAGTACCAGACTGTTTTGATTACAGTGGCCTTGTAGTATAGTTTGATATTGGGTATTGTGATCCCTCATACTTTGTTCTTCTTCGTCAAGGTTGCTGAAGCTATTTAGGGTCTTTTTTTGGTTCCACATAAATTTTTGAAATATTTGTTCTAGATCTATGAAATATGCCATTGGCATTTTAATAGGAATTGCATTGAATCTATACATTGCTTGGGGTAGTATGTATATTTTAATGATGTTAATTCTTCCAATCCATGAACACAGTATATGCTTCCATTTATTTATATCTCCCTTAATTTCTTTCTTCAGCATTCTATATTTTTCCTAGTTCAGGTCTTTTACCTCCTTGGTTAAATTTATTCCTAAGCACTTTATTTTTCTTGTCGCTATAGTAAATGGATTTTTTCCCAAGTTTCTCTTTCTGATATTTCATTGCTGATGTACAAAAATGTCATCAATTCCTGAATATTGACTTTATATCCTGCTATTTTGTCAAATTCACTTATTAGGTCGAGTAGATTTTTTTGTGTGGAAACTGTAGGGTTTTCTATGTACACTATCATGCTGTCTGTGAATAATGAAAGTTTTACTTCCTCCCTTCCAATTTGGGTGTCTTTTATTTCTTTTTCTTGTCTGATCACTGTGGCTAAGAACTTTCAGTACTATTTTGAATAAGAGTAGAGAAAGCAGACACTCGTTTTGTTCCTGATCTTAGGGGGAAAGATTTTAGTTTTTGTCTATTGAGTATAATGTTAGTTGTAGGTTTCTCAAATATGGCTTTTATTATGTTGAGGTATGCTCCCTCTATTCTCACATTGCTGAATGTTTTTGTCATAAATGGCTGCTGCATTTTATCAAATGCTTTTTCAGAATCTATTGACATGACCATGTGATTTTTTTTCCTTCATTTTGTTTATGTGGTGTATTATGTTTGGAAGAGAATAGAGAAACCAGAAATAAACTTAAGTCTCTATGGTCAATTAATATTTGACAAAAAGGGGCATGATCATACAGTGGAGTAAAGATGACCTCTTCAATAAATGGCGTTGGCAGAATTGGACTGGTACAAGCAAAAACATGAAACTAGACCACTAACTTACACCATATACCAGAATAAACTCAAAATGGATAAAAACTTATAAGTTGTGACACTGTAAAAGCCCTAGAGGAAAACTTAGGCAAAAAAAGGTCAGATCTCCTGCATAGCAATAGTTTTGCCAATATATTTCCTAGAGCAAAGGAAATAAAGGAAAAATAAACAAATGGGACTACATCAAATTAAAAAGCTTTTGCATGGCTAAAGAAACCATGATCAAAATGAAAAAGGAACCGACCATCAGAACTGACCATAAGGGAGAATATATTTGCCAATGATACATTAGACAAGGGTTTTATCTCAAAAGACATAAAGAACTCATAAGACTCAACTCCAGGATGACAAAAAAAAATTAAAAATGGGGAAAGGACCTGAACCAACACTTCTCTAAGGAGGACATAGAGATGGCCCATAAACATGTGAAAGAATGCTCATCACTTGCCATCAGAGAGATGCAAACTAAAACCACAATGAGATATCACCTCACACCAGTCAGAATGGCCATCATTAATAAATATGCAATCAACAAGTGCTGGCGGGGATGTGGAGAAAAAGGAACCCTAGTGCACTGTTGGTGAAAATGCATATTGGTGCAGCCACTGTGGAAAACAGTATGGAATTTCCTCAAAAAACTAAAAATAGAACTGCCTTTTGATTCAGAGATTTCACTGCTGGGAATATACCCTAAGAATCCCAAATGCCCAAATCAAAAGAACTTATGCATCCCTATATTTATAACAACATTATTTACAATAGCAAAGTGCTGCAAACAGCCTAAGTGCCCATCAGTAAATGAGTGGATAAAAAACTGGTGCATTTACACAAGACACTCTGCAGCAGAAAGAAAGAAGGAACGCCTACTTTATGCAACAGTATGGCTGGAACTGGAGAATGCAATGCTAAGTAAAATAAGCCAGTCAGCAAAAGACAAATACCATATGATTTCACCTATAAGATAAATCTAAGGAACAAAATAATGAACAGAACAGAACCACATGCTAAAGCCTGATTGCTGAATACAGAGTAGCAGCCACAGATAGTAGATCCCTGGCTATAGGGGGTGAAGAGTGGTCTAGAGACACTTGAGGAGAGACTGGAGACGGAGGCTTTGGAGAGAGAATGGAGAGAGTAGCTGGCAGGATCCCAGTGCTGACTCCTCCCCCATAGGGTAGCAACAATTTGGCTCAGGCAGACCTCTCCCCTGAGTGGTAGCAGTATGAGAGGGCCCAATAGCCCTGACCCCAGGAGGAACTCTGCCCTGACCTGTGATGTCTAAGCCAGCCTGCTGAATGCAGAATGAGTAGATTAAAAACTGAAAGAGGCAGCCACTTACAGTAGATTCCTGGAAGTCTCGAACATACGGCCTAAGGTCAACATCTGACACCATCAGAGGCAGATCCAGAAAAGAAATAGCAGTCTCCTATCATAGAAGTTCACTCTACAAAGTCAGAAAGTCAAGACAGATCAATTTAAGAAGCAGAAGCAAAAAAGAAGAGTCTCACAATTAATGGGGAGACAAAGAAACACCCCCCAGTCAAAGGGAAAGGAGCAATCCCCAGAAAGAGAACTAAAGGAAAGAGAAGCAAGTAAACTACCAGACACTGAGTTCAGAACAACGATTCTAAGGAAGCTCAACGAGCTCAGTGAGCTCAAAGAGAATTACAAAAAACTACAGGGAAACTACAAGGAACTTATTGCAAATTATTATCAGCATGAAAAAAGACATAGAAATTATCAATAAGAGACAAGAGGAAATGAAGAATTCAACTTCTGAATTGAAGAACACAGTGGAAGGAATCATAAGCAGTCTAGATGAAGCAGAGGACCGAATCAGCGAGCTGGAGGAAAAGGTAGAAAAAAGCTCCCAGAAAGAACAAGAAAATGATAAAAGACTCAAAAAGAATGAAGAGGCATTGAGGGAAATGCAGGACAACATGAAATGTAATAATATCTGTATAATAGGGGTACCAGAAGGAGAAGAGGGTGAGGAAGGGATAGAGAACCTGTTTGAGAAAGTAATGATGGAAAAGTTCCCTAATTGGAGGAGAGAAAGAGTCACGCAAGTCCAGGAAGCACAGAGGGTGCCATTCAAGAGGAAGTGAATGAGGCCCTCTCCAAGACACATCATCATTACAATGGCAAATATCAAAGACAAACAGAGAACCCTAAAGACAGCAAGGGAGAAAGAGGTAGTACGGCTAGCAGCTGACTTGTTAACGGAAACACTATGAGCCAGAAGGGAATGGTAAGAGATATTCCAAGTCATGAAAAGCAAATGCCTGCATCCAAGACTACTCTACCCAGCAAGGCTCTCGACTAAAATGGAAGGCAAAATGAGGAGTTTCCCAGACAAAAGAAGGCTAAAAGAATACACCCCCACCAAACCAGCATTGCAAAATATGCTAAAGGGACTGCTTTAAGAAGACAAAGAAAGAGAATCTGTGAATACCAATATTTCTGTGCTGGCATCATGTTTTAATTGCTGAGACTTTATAATGGATTTAAGTTTTTTAATATTTTATAATGGATTTTGATATTTAGAAAAATAAATAAATAAAATCAGTATGCATTAAAAAAAGAAAAAGACAGAAGGAACTACTACTTTTTGTGATACATGGATGGAACTGGAGAATATTATACTATGTGAAATAAGCCAGTTGGTGAAAGACAAATACCATATGATCTCGCCTATTAGTGGAATCTATTCAACAAAATAAACTAACGAACAAAATAAATCACATACAAACACACAAAAAAACAAAAGATGGTCATAACTGAGCAACGATAAAGGATGCAGGCCTGTTATCAGGAGCTGGAGACATCGACAAACGGGATTCTTCCACCCCCTGATCAAAAAAGAGTGACTTGAGGAGACATAAAAAGTCTCAATCGTAGGGCTGAAAAACTTATGAAGGATGTAGGGGTCTGAAATGCCCCTGAGAATCAATTTTTAGCCTACTTATAAGTAGTGTCTTCTAACTCCACCGAAACATAGTAGTGCTTGTCCTGTTGGCTTATTTAGGGGGATTCAGCCTTGTTGCTGATGTCCAACATGTTTCCTGGGGTCACATCCTTCATCAACCCGTGTCTAAGGTGATGAAACAAAAAACAAATGAAAAAACTCACTTTCTACTCACTCTTCAGTATTAGAGTCCCACAAATGAAAACTTACAGAATAACAGTGATTACATATTTAGGGTGTGCTATCCACCAGGTATTATACATAGTATAATCCTGTGAGGTAGATGTTTTTACATCGTCACATTTAACATTAGGAAACTTCGGCTTGAAAAGTAGTAAATTATCCAGGGCTATACAGGATTCAAACTTAATGTATCTAAATCTAGAAATTAAAACTGAACCTGTACAACCTATTAGTGTGGTCTTTGATCTGAATCTGTGCCCAAAGTTACCTGGTTTTGTATATGAAAATGTAAAGAGAAGAGTTATTTTAATTTATATTATACACACACACACACACACACACACACACACACCCCACATACCTTGAAATTGTTTTCTTTATTTTCTCCCCAAAACTGTAAACAAAGGATTATTTTAAACCACTGCCGTCATCTTCTGATAAAATACCCATGTTTGTAGTGTTAAGAAAGTTATGAAGAGTATCACGTTCATAAGGAAAAGCACTATTACAAAATGCTCAAGAGATTTTGACATCTGTACATAAATGATGAATGGACTGTCTTCAATTCCTATTTCACTTTGAAACAACATGTTTTTCCTTGACGAAATATCTCCATGACACACACTGAAACCAACTCTATTGTTAACTTCTCACATCTATCAGATAGGGTTTACCATTGAACATTTATAAGCTGTAGAAGGCTAGTAAGTAAGAATTATTCTGGATGTGATTTTAGAAATAATCTTTATATAAGAAGCCAGACAGAAGTCAGAACCTGAAAGTCTGAAAAATTTAGATGCCACATACCCAATGATTAATCCAAATAGACTGAAAGTATAAATCATATTAAAACTAAACAGCTACTTCCATTTCTAGCTATGATAGACTAGACAAACTCCCTCTGAAAACAACTAGAAAGGCTGGAGGAACTTTAAACAAAAGTGTATTTATGCTGTCAGAAAGCTATCTGCTCAGCTAACACTCAAGAGACTAAGATCCTGGAGAGAGAAAAAAATGTACTGAGATAAAACTAGCCTTTGAGGTTTGTGACTGTTCATTGAAAGGCAAGGATGAGAGGCTAAGAAGGTGAAACAAAAACAGTGGGTGAGGTTCCAGGGCTGATATAGCTCATTGGCTGGTGACCTGAATCTGGCAGAGCTACCAACTGAGCTCTCTGTCCAGGCAAGGTCACCAGCTTGGCTCCGCAGATCTACTTGGCTACTGGCTGCAATCTCCACTTGGGTGCAGCTGTGAGGAGGTATGTGGTCTGCCAAGACCTGGGTGTTGATTGCTATAAGGCCCACCCTCCTTCTCTCTGTTTATATCTAATTTTTAGTAGTCAGAACCCACATATCTCAGTGAGGAGAGGCCTAAGTGTGCCTCCTAGGAACCACCCCACAACATTGGGGGAGCTAGATGTCTACCTCGGGCTCTTTGTTTCACCCCCACAAGTGAAACAATAGACCAAGGGAGGCCCTCTAATTGTAGGGCTGTGCCAGCCTAGAGGAAGGATGATATGGTTGGGCATAGCTGTTCATCTTAACTTCTAAATGTAGTCCTCCTCAGTCTCTGTGTTCCAGGGGGGTATTTCAGCCTTACTCCTTCCTGTGTTATGGATAGCTGGTAGCTGGTCCTCTTGAGAGGACAACTGAAGTCAAGAACAACCTATGTTGCCATCTTGATTATGTCATGGTGGCCAGGCAGTTTAATTTTTATATAGAAATTTTAAACATGCATGTGATATAGATCAATGTACAGTTTTGATAGATGACTCTCTTGTGCAAATAAACTTGAAGAAATAAAACCGGGGTACTTAATGGTATGCTTCTGCAGTAAATCAGGTGAGGACAGATGAAAGTTTAAAAAAGGGAAGTGATCATAGACTGAAAAGTAAAGGACTAAAGTAAAAAATTATATATTTAGATGTTCAAAGAGGCAGGATATGTTGATTAATATTCTGTGGAGTGTGAAGAAGGAAAAGGAGTCTAGAATGACTGAATTTTCTTATTTGAGTGATGAGTACCATTCGCTAAAGCGAATGTGTATCAAGAAGCTTAGTTTTAGATGTGTTGATTTGGAAATGTTTGTAAAACATTCAAATGAATTATGGTCAAGAGTACAATTACATATATAACATGAATTTAAAGAAATCTGGCCTGAGATATGTAATTTGAATATGGTCAACAAAGTAATATTTGGTGGAACTGTTAGAGGAAATGTGATTACTCAATGAGAGTGTTATGCATGAGAAGACCGAGGGAGAAATGTAGAAGTCCAGATAATACCAATACTTAAGTAATACATGGAGGAGAAGATATCCATTTAGGATTTTGGTAAAGAAAAGGCAGTAAGGGAAGAAAATAACAGTAGGAGTAGTAATGGGAAGTAGAGTGCTAACAAAAAGCCAAGGAAAGCAAGAGCTTCAAAAGGAACAATATAACTGTCTGGACAATCTAGCAGCAAGACTGAGGAGATTCGGTAGAATGGTAAGGGCGGAAGCCAGATTTTAATTGAGTGAGGTGAGGGAGTAAAGAGGAAGAAAACCAAGGTGATGTGGATCATGACAGAATTCAGTTGCATGCTTTTCTCTAATAGTTCTCAACAGTTTAGAAATAGAGATGTAGCAGGTGGACTATAGAATGGATTTTGTTAAATGGGTGAAGTGTAAGATCATGTTTGCAAGAGATTTGAAGATTTGATTGTGAAAGTGTAATCAACTGAGTAATCAACTATGGCATAAGATTATTAAGAAGGTCAGGCTGGCCTAGGAGAAGCTGAGATATTGCAGGGGGGATAGAGAAATCATAAAACAAAGGTATTCTATGAGAGCAAAGCCATAAAAAGAACAGCAACAATAAGAGATGGTAAAAGCAAAAAAAGAAAAAAAAGAAGGTGCTAAAAGTGAATTAAGAGATGATAAAATCATTCTTATTCAGAGAGCTGGATACTGGGTTTACATTTTCTAGGTGATGAAAGAATTGAGGATGTGCCATTAGACAAGTGCTAGCAGAGATTGGGCATTTATTTTTCTTACCCACCATGCAACACTATTCTTTTCAATTAAATTTTACTTCAGTTATTTTTAAGTAAACATATATTATCATGTTAGATTATAATAAAGAAGTTTTACTACTAGAAACTCTTGAATAGGCATCAGTAAACATTTTAATAACATGGAGATTACTTTGTTGTTATTATTTGTTGAATTGTTTTAACCCATTGTGATGGTCATAGTATTTGTCCTCTAGAGCAGTTAGGGTTTTACACAAAGAGTCACACACATGTACACACATCAGTATACTTGCTAACACATGCAAGCATGCACACCCGTATGTATACATATATGGATATACACAAATTAACACAGGAAAAAACAGAACCTGTTATTTTTAGTAAGCATCCCTTCACCTGAGTGTTGATTCCTTACAGGATATATTGTAAAAAGAAAAATAGTTCCAAAGAACCAAGGCAATATGATGATCTGCTGTTGTGAAATTATTGGCAATGAGGACTGCAAAGTTGTAGTCACAATTCAATACAGAACAGTCAACAACATAAATAATCAACACTCTGGGTTTGAGGTGAAGCAGTTCAGTCATTCTGCTCTGGATCTATGTCTGATGATTAAAGTCACCCAGAGAAGCCTGGCAATTTAAGAATAATTTATTTCTGAGACGTAGACTCATTTGTTTCTCATCTTAACAAGTTCATTTATTATAGATATTTTTAGGCTGCTAAAATTGCTTTTTGTGTTTGCTATTGACCCTAAAGGGTTTAAATGTACTGACTGTTCATGTTTGAATGCCCAGTTAGAGCAAAAGACATGTTTCAGAAGTAAAAAGAAAAAAAGTTTGGGGAAACGTATTTTATCTTTAGTATAAAATATGAACCCAGACAATGAGAGAAGAATAGAGAGTGTTGGATAGGGCTGGATAGTTCATAGTTTCACATTAGGAGATACCATACTATTTTGAAGAAAAAATATAATTAACAAGCTTCTATGTGTTACAGGCTGTGGGAGTGCATTGCAGTGTTTGAAATAAGCAGATGTGAGGACAAGGTATATACTTTACAGAGAGGCGCTGAGAGGATTCAGAGAACATGAAGGAAGAATCAGCATGTCTTGTTCATATGCTGGATCAAAGAAATATCAGAGTAGATAATCACTCTGAGTTATATCTGGGTAGGGAAGGGGTACTGAGGGTCACTGACCTCTGCTGCATTTTAAATGATTGACCATTCATTTAAAATGATTCCTCCTTGAAAATCTGTTATCCCATGGTACCATCCTTTCCTGGCCCTCTTCTTACTGCCAATGACTTTTCCATTCTCTGGAACTCTCTGGGTGACCCTCTGCACCTTGGCGATTAGTGTACCCTGAGGTTTTGTCTTTGGTATTTTCTACCTGCACTTTAATACAGTCTCATTTGCATTTCATCCCAGGACTTCAATGATCATTTTTTATCTAATCATTTCTAAACCTCCACTTCCAGCCTTGTTATACTTCCTGAGCTCTAGTTTTGGGTATTCAATACCTATGACCCAGGGGTACCTCTAATACAACTTGTCCAAAACTATAATATTTATCATTTCCCCTGACAGAAACATTTGTCTTTTCTGCTGTGTCCATGGATGCTACTATTTTTCCTCTAATTGTTCAAACCATAGTTTTAGTGGAGGGCCAGTTTTACTCCACTAAGTCATGGTGGTTAGTAAGTTATGGTGATTCTATGTCCTTACTCTCTTGGGAACCTATTTTCCCATGACCTCTGGAGCTTATTTAGGATTTATTCAGTAACTCATCCTCTTTCACTCGGAATAAGTACTACTCATCTTCCTCTGTTGTCATTGGTAATATTTATAAAAGACAAACTTCATAATATTACATCTCTGCTTACATGTTTTCTTTGGTTCTCTCTGCCTTTAAATAAAGCCCAAACTTCTTAACAAGCACACAAGATCTTTCATGTTTTTGTCCTTGCTCAATATTAACTTTCATCATTCTCCTGTTCTTTCTGTATGTTCTGATTAAGTTCTTCCTAGAAGGTGATTTCTTACTAATTCTCTCTACTACCAGTTTTAATAATCATTCATGCTAGCTTAGTTACACCTTCCCCACCCCCCATTTTACTAAATTTGACCTCATTTCAGATGCCTTTTTTTCTAAACTTTTTATAATCCTACCTGTCTAAAAGAGAGATGCATTTTTGTACCATAAACACCCTGTGCTTAATTTCAGTTTAGCATACAACACATTGCATTTCAATACCTTATATGCCTCTCTTCTTCAAGAAATAGAAGTGAACCTATTGTTTGTCAATGAAACAAGGACTCCGTAATACTGAATAAACAGAAGGAGTGTGATAATTTTTAAAGATGAAGGGCTTTGTTATGAGAAGGAAAAGAGAGGTATGTTAGAAATTTAAATGACTAAGGATTTTGGGGGATTTGCTGAACTTTCAGGCTTGTCGGGGACTTGAAAGGAGAAGTAATTTTTTTTTGTCTTCAAGATTAAAATCTTCTTGGTTGATACACTTTTGATACACAAAATAATTTAGAAAAACCTAAGGCTATAAGCAAATGGCAGGTGTTAGCATGTACACGCGAGAGAAGTTCAGCAGTAGGGGATATTTAAATGAATAAAAAGGATAATCAAAGCCGGCTTTAAAGACAAGAACTCGAATTGAGTAGTTATGCATTCATAGGTTTTGTCTAGGCTATGAAAAATGGGATATTTCAGATAAAGTTACCATCAGGAAAAAGAATGGAGATTTTCATAGCATGTATGAGTGGTGGTAAGAATTCCATCTTAACTATTGCCTTCATCAAGTTCCAAACTCTCTCCAAAGATTCTGTCCAACAATTATGACTGTTTACCAGGTGGTTCTATCAAGGTGTCTTACCCTCATCTGAAACTCTGTACTTAAAATCAAACTTCTTAAAAAATCAAACTTATCTTCTTTACTCCCTAGCCACTTGCCCTATCTAGATTTCTGTCAAAGTTTTCCAGACTTCAAAACTTGAACTCATTCTCCCACATCCCTTACACACAAGTCAAGTAATGATCTCAGAACATAATAGGCATCCTATAAATGTTGAAGAAAAGGAAAAACTTTGGTGTTCAATGTGGAAAGATATGCATAGGACAGATGGATTGAGTATGGAAATGCAGAAAGAATATATGTTAACATTGAGGATCTGAGCATCCTCATATATAAGAGAATCAGTCACAGTGTTTAGAGAATTAGAAACATCAGGTGCTTGGAACTACAGCTCTAGTTTCTTGAACTTTTAAATAAAATCCCTGAGGTTAATTCTTACAAAGAACTTGGCAACAGAAATCATTTGGAAAGTGAAAATATTTTGTTCTTTAGGAAAGTTATCAGTATTCCATAAAACTTTATTTAATGTCTTGAATTTTATTATAACACTCTCATAAAATTTAGTCTATCTAATTCAGTGTTTTATTGTCTTAATTGATTGGTTTTATAACTGTAATTGAGTAGAGTCCCATTTCCATCCTTTTCATAGGAATGTAGTGAACAATAAATTCCCCAAAGATATTATTAATTTAGTCTTCAGTGAGTTATTTGTAAACTTAAATGTTTATTAGGTGCCTACTATATATCTGTGCTACTGTTGAATTACAATGACAGACATTCTTTATCCACCCCCATCCGACCCCAAACACAGTTAAGTTCCTTGGGGGCAGGTATTATATTTTTGTTATATTTATATATCAGAACTTGGAAAACAGTAAACACTGAATAAGCATTTTTTTGAACTGATGGATTACAAATTACACATTACAAGGACTATCTATGATTTATATATGCATAGGATGCTACAGGAGGTATAAAAATGATAATTACTTATTGCCTAGAACATTGTATTTTAGAGGGTAGATTTTCAATTTTGTTGAGAAATTTTTGAAAAAAAGGTGACTAAGATACAGTGAATCCTTCAACTCAATACTCCATTGTTATCAAGCTATTAGATAATGGAAGTGACTATTTTTTTAAATTGAAAATTAAAGACTTGATAAGTTAATGGATCTTTAAAGTTAAATAAAGTTAATCCATGCAAATAATCAACACATTTATTTAGCTCTTACTGTGTGGTCAAATGGTGACCAAGACACGTATATTTTTGTGAAAGAACTCAGTGATTATTCACCTGAAATTATAGAAAATCAATTTGTATTTGAGAAATGAAAATAATCTGTTATGATTACATAACTGCTTGAAAAATACTTGAAAGCTGTGGAAGTGCAGTTAGAGTAATGACATAACAAGTTATATAAATGGATTAAATTATTTTATTGGTGGGCAACCTGCAATTTCACATATTTTTACTTATGATAATGTCCAATGAAGTTAATTTTTCTAGATACATTTATGTGACCAGAAGATGTGTGCGTGTGTGTATGTGTGTGTGTGTGTGTGTGTGTGTGTGCATATCTGGAAAAAGTCCAACCATTGTTAATATAATGAAACTGGTTTGCATGACATCGATGTAACCTGGCAGCCAAGGAGAGTGGACTGTAATGAATATGTGTGAACAATGAAGACTTCACTGTACTAGTCAGTAGGGTTGGTAGATGCCATTGAGTGAGCATGTGTATTGTGTGGCCATCACATTCAAAATGACTGAATGAGTAGAACAAAGAATCTGCATCAAATTTTGCATTAAGCTTGAACATTCCTCCACAGAAATTATTCAGATGATATAGAAGGTTGCAGCTATGGGCAACTGGTGATTGGCAGATTCATCACAATGCACCTGCTCATGTATCACATCTTGTGCAGGTTTTTTTGGCTAAACATCAAATCACCCAGGTGACTCAGCCCCACTACAGCCCAGATTTGGTGTCCTGTGACTTCTGGCTTTTCCAAAAACTAAAATTACCTTTGAAAGGTAAGAAATTTCAGACCACCAATGAGATTCAGGAAAGTACAATGGGGTAACTGATGGCAATTGGGAGAACTGTGAGAGCTCCCAAGGTGCCTATTTAAAGGGGACTGAAGCATCATTGTCCTATGCACCATGTTTCTTGTATCTTGTATCTTCTTCAATAACATCTTTATTTTTCATAACACATGGCTGGATACTTCCTGGACAGATCATATATGTGTTTATATTGTATGTATAATGTATATGTGTCTATATGTATATATGAATATGTGTGTTATATACATATATACATATGTGTATATATATATAAAATTTTTTTCAGTTGTACACTTGCAGCAGCATATATATATGCTGCGTATACTTATAAGCATAACTTATAATGGGTAGTGTTTTCTTGTTGATATTCACTCTTGTCCTCCCCTGCCGTAAACACGTTTTAAATCTAAAGATTGGCCCTGATTGGTCTTAATCAGGGTGATCTCTTTCATTGCCACAGTAGTTGTTTTAGGTAACCTTAGTCAATATAATAAGAATTTGTTCCTCCTTGTCTAATCAGAGCATTATCTGGAATTTGTGGGATGTAGATATTCTCTTTCTCCCTCTGGATGATGTTATAAGAAACTGTAAAGCTGCTAATTGCTATTATTCACCATGAGGGAGAAATCAGCCTGAGGGTGAAGCCAAAACATTGAGAGTCACAAAGAAATGGAGTCAGATTTCTGGTCAAACCATGCCTAAAACCTGTCCACTTTGGACTTTTTAATTACATGAACTAAAAATAAATCCTCTTTATTGCTGAAACCAGTCTACATTATCTATTATCTATGTTAAAAACAAAAATATTAAATATTATAAACAGGTGTGAAATTGAGATGTGCCTATGAATTTATCATTGATCATAAGGCTGTACCTTTGTGCTTGATTTGCTATATTAAATATTTTGTTGGAAGGAAGAGACTTTATTGAATACTAAAAATTGAGATTAATGTTGCATATTATCACAATATATAACATGTTATAATAACAGTTATTGACAATTATGCTGTACATATTTCCAAATATTGAAATTAATATTATATAGTATTAATAATAAATTTGTGATTCTTAGCAATTTAAGAATCACAATATACAGAAAAATGTGGGCTTAAGATTATAAACATTATAAATTTTTAATTTATTTAGACCTTCTGAAAGTTTCCATACTTGTCCTTTATCTGAACCATACCATCGAAATTATCGCTTCTTTAATTTGCCAGCCATTGGCATTATTTTCAACCTTTTAACACACTTCAAAAATTGGCTAATTCTTTCTCCTCCATGATTTTGTAACTTATTTATTACTTCTTTTTTAAAATTAAAGTTATTGTGATAATATTGATTTACAACATTATATATTCAACATACGTTTAGCAACTCATATGCCAGGCAATGAATTTAGGTACAAAATATGAAAAAAAAGGTATATTTGATGATATAATAGTGAATAAAAATATTAACACCAAGATCATAAGGAAAAGAAATACAACAATGAATCAGAATATCAGAAGCTGACTTCCCTGAGGAAGAGAATGTTTAATCTGAGCTCAAAAGATGAGTGATAATTAACCAAGTAAAAAATATATGCAAATAATAATTAACCAGGAAAAGCAGTATCCTAAGAAGAAGTTTGAAATCCCTAAGGTAAGAAGGAACATGGCTCATGTAAATAGATGAAAGAAGGTCAGGGCAAAGAATGAGAGGGAGAGAGGCACAACATGCCAAGGGCCACAACATAGGAAATGCACAAGCCACTTTAAAGATTTTAAGCCTTTGTCCCAGGAACAATGAAAAGTCACTAGAGAGCTTCAAGTAAGCAATGATGGGATAAGATTTACGTTTTAGAAATATCACTCTACATACTACTTAAAATATGAAGAATTAGTGATAAGAAGCAAAAGTAGAAGATGCAGTTGCAAATTAAGATGTAATTTCAGAATATGAGAAAGGTCACTATGCCTGAATGATGGTAGTGGAGATGGAAAATAATGGAGAAATTTGAGAGATAGTAAGAAATAGATCTGTGGGATATTCAGATGTGTTGGCTACAAAAAGGATTATGTGACTTATTTTTATTATCTTTTAATAATTTTTTATTATTATTCTATTACAGTTGCCCCAATTTTTCCGTCTTTGCCCTCCTATGCTATCAGTTCCAGCCAGTTGCTACACTGTTGTCAATGTCTGTGGGTCATTCATACATGTTCTTTGTCTAGGCCCTTCCCCTTCTTTCCATCATTGTCCTCCCTACCCATCCCCTCTGTTCACTTTCAGTCTCCTCCATTTTCCATGCTTGTGGTTTATTTTGTTCCTTAGTTTATTTTGTTGAATAGATTCCACTTACAGGTGAAATGATATGGTATTTGTCTTTCACTGACTGGCTTATTTCACTTACCATAACATTCTCCAGTTCTATCCATGTTGTTGCAAAAGGTAGGACTTCCTTCTTTCTCTTTCTTTTGTTAAATGCAGATTGATTTTACTTATTTATTTTGTAAATGTCAAAATCCATTATAAAACATTAAAAAGTTTAAATCTATTATAAAGTCTCAGCAATTAAAACAACCTGACACCAGCACAGAAATGATCAAGTAGATCAACGAAATAAAATGACATAACAAACATATATGTCTAACAATGTAATATATTATTAAATTGATATTTCAAATCAATGGGAAAAATAAGGCTTATTCAACAAATAAGGTGCATGGACCACTATTACTTGAAATAAAACAAATATAGAGCCCTACTTCACACATTACACAAAAAATATTCAGGTGAGTTAAAAACCAAGATGTAAAATGTAAGGAGTTTT
Source organism: Pteronotus mesoamericanus (assembly GCF_021234165.1). NCBI lineage: Eukaryota > Metazoa > Chordata > Mammalia > Chiroptera > Mormoopidae > Pteronotus > Pteronotus mesoamericanus. Next base: position 14,338,172 of record NW_026555135.1, on the reverse strand, counting down.
AGGAGAAAATACAAAAATAATATTTTTATTACCCTGAAGTAAAATCTTCAAACCCAGAAGCTATAAAGTAAAATATTGACAATATGACTATATTAAACATTTAAGACTATACAGTAATATACATATAAAAAAGTTAAAGGACAAGTAATAGAATAGGAAAGTATTTGCAACACATCTAAATGAGGGTTAATAATTTTTTTTTGTTTCTTTAGGGAAAAAATTCTATAAACATGAATCAAGTAATGGATAAAGAATACCAGGAAGTCATTTAAAGCTTTTTAAAAATAATAGAAATAGGCAAGAAATATACAAAAACAGATTTGGTTTCAACAAATAATTAAGTAACAATTAAAATAACACATCATTGTCACAATCAGATGAATAAGTATTAAAAATATTGGTATTCACAGATTCTCTTTCTTTGTCTTCTTAAAGCAGTCCCTTTAGCATATTTTGCAATGCTGGTTTGGTGGAGGTGTATTCTTTTAGCCTTCTTTTGTCTGGGAAACTCCTCATTTTGCCTTCCATTTTAGTCGAGAGCCTTGCTGGGTAGAGTAGTCTTGGATGCAGGCATTTGCTTTTCATGACTTGGAATATTTCTTACCATTCCCTTCTGGCTCGTAGTGTTTCCGTTAACAAGTCAGCTGCTAGCCGTACTACCTCTTTCTCCCTTGCTGTCTTTAGGGTTCTCTGTTTGTCTTTGATATTTGCCATTGTAATGATGATGTGTCTTGGAGAGGGCCTCATTCACTTCCTCTTGAATGGCACCCTCTGTGCTTCCTGGACTTGCGTGACTCTTTCTCTCCTCCAATTAGGGAACTTTTCCATCATTACTTTCTCAAACAGGTTCTCTATCCCTTCCTCACCCTCTTCTCCTTCTGGTACCCCTATTATACAGATATTATTACATTTCATGTTGTCCTGCATTTCCCTCAATGCCTCTTCATTCTTTTTGAGTCTTTTATCATTTTCTTGTTCTTTCTGGGAGCTTTTTTCTACCTTTTCCTCCAGCTCGCTGATTCGGTCCTCTGCTTCATCTAGACTGCTTATGATTCCTTCTACTGTGTTCTTCAATTCAGAAGTTGAATTCTTCATTTCCTCTTGTCTCTTATTGATAATTTCTATGTCTTTTTTCATGCTGATAATAATTTGCAATAAGTTCCTTGTAGTTTCCCTGTAGTTTTTTGTAATTCTCTTTGAGCTCACTGAGCTTGTTGAGCTTCCTTAGAATCGTTGTTCTGAACTCAGTGTCTGGTAGTTTACTTGCTTCTCTTTCCTTTAGTTCTCTTTCTGGGGATTGCTCCTTTCCCTTTGACTGGGGGTGTTTCTTTGTCTCCCCATTAATTGTGAGACTCTTCTTTTTTGCTTCTGCTTCTTAAATTGATCTGTCTTGACTTTCTGACTTTGTAGAGTGAACTTCTATGATAGGAGACTGCTATTTCTTTTCTGGATCTGCCTCTGATGGTGTCAGATGTTGACCCTGTCTGACCTTAGGCCGTGTGTTCGAGACTTCCAGGAGCCTACTGTCTGTGGGTGTCTCCTTCAGCTGTTAATCTCAGGGCTTTTTTTTATTTGTTTATTACTTATATGTAGCACTCTGCAGAGAAATTGGCATATGCAATGTTCCCCATCAGGCTCTGCTAGATAAAAGAGTAGTGTCAGGTACTGCAGAAGGTTAAGCAAAGTATGAAGAAAATATATTAGATCAAAAACTATGAAGCCCCTCATGACCTGTTATAAGAAATAAGGAAAGAAAACACATGGAGGGTGGTGGTTATTGTTATCATGACCATCATGAAGTGTACCCTATTTCTTGAAATTTAATGTGTTAAAAAAATAATTATTGACTGACTAAACGCTGTGTTTAGCTTAGCAGCATTAACAGGAGAAACTAGTACAATTCAGGGGAACAGAAGTTTGCAGACTGAAAATTGGAAGGTTATTTAAGCAAGGAAGCTTCATGAGGACACATAAAATATATTATATAAAGCTGTGGGTACATCACTCATAATGTGCTTTCTCTTTTTAACTGAACCATTTAGCTTACTCTATATTGCACATTCTATGCAATTGCCTCAATTTTTGCATTTCTTCAAGTGACTATAATATACCAAGAGAAAAAATGGATTGTGTAATTCACAAAATAACCTATTTACACATCTTCTCAGCCTATATTCTTTGAAAGATGTGTAAAATAAAGAAGGATTTCTGGAGGAATAAGACTTGAAAGCAGAGGAGAGAACACTTGCCATCCTAGAGCCTACATTGAGACAGGATGGATATTTCTTCTATTCTAATATTTAATACTGTTCATTATTTTCTATAATCCACAAGTCTTTGAAGTCAGTCTGCTATGACCACACCTAAAGTTAGGTCAGACCTCCTAAGATTGCATTCCTTCCGATATTAATATGCTTGGCCTTCCAAGTGAGGAAATACAGAACAGAGGTGGGGAGTTAATAATAACTTTCTATTGCTATGTAACAAATTACCACAAATTTAGCAGCTTCAAACAATATGTATTTATTATCTCATGCTTTCTGAAGGTCAGGAGTCCATGTGTAGCATAAATGGGTTCACCATTCAGTATTAAAAAGGCTGAGATCAGGTGTTCCCCAAGCTTCATTCCTTTCCGGAAGCCTTGTGAGAGAATCTGCTTCCAAACACACTCAAATTTTGGGCTGAATTCAGTTCCCCTTTGGACATAGACCTGAGTCCCTGTTTCCTTGCTGGTTGTTAGTCAGGGGTTGCTCTCAAGTAATGGAGGTCACCTGCATTCCTTTACACAAAGCTTCCTCCATCTTCAGAGTCAGCAGTGGAGCTTTTCCTGCAGCTATCTCATGCTAAATCCCTCTCATGATTGAATATCTTTGTCTGGGAAGAGCCAATCCCTTTTCAAGGATCACCTGGTCACCTTTGCTGAGAATAATTTCCCTATTTTAAGGTCAGCTTATTTGGGACCTTAATTACATCTTGGAAATTACTTCACAGCAGCACCTATGGAGATTAGTGTTGGATTGAAAAAATTGAATACATGTGTTATACCAGACAGCAGGAATCTTGGATGCCGTATTAGAATTCTGCCTGAACAGTCCCAGCGCTGTGGTCCCTGTCCTCCATTACATGCCTCTGAAGCATCTCCCTTAAGAAACATTTCTCAGTACTATCATCACTGTATGCCATTATTTTGGAGGCTCTGTGGAGTATAGAAAGTGCTGAAGTTTTAGAGCTGGAAAGATCTGGATTTAAAGCCCCTCTGTATTTGCTGTGGGATTTTGAATGGATTACTTGATCCCTCAGAGCCTCAGTTTCATGAGTGGTAAAATCTAGGGGATTAGAAAAAGTAATTCAATAGCAATCATCTGTCCTATGCTAGACACATGGCAAACTTTAGGTTCGTGGCTTTTCATTCTTCTTTTGAATGTTCTAAGATAGTTCCTCCAATCCACATCTATTTGTTCTGTATAAAGCCTTGGAAATTGAAAAGGCTAAGATGTACAAACCCCAGAAATAAGTGATTTTCAGTAAATAACCTACACATTTTCTCAAAAATTCTACATTGTGCTTCTTCTTTTCTTTCTTTTCTTTTCTTTTCTTTTCTTTCTTTTTTTTTTTTTTTTTGATTTAAAAATTCACTGGTGTTGACTGGCATATATTCATTAGAAATTTTATTTAAAGGTATAATATCCTTCCTTGCTTTCCAGTATTATTTAGAGATTCTAACACCTTCTACACCTCCAGTGGGGAAAAAAAAGGAATAGTATATGAAGACAGCCAAGCAGTCAGTAGACTCCCACTATTGGGAAAAAAAATCCCAAAATATCTGTTAAAATGCTATTGGTAAGAGATTTGGCAAGATGATGATTACATGTGGGTAGAGCAGCAGTTTCCATAATAATTATGTGGGTTGCAAACAGATTTTGAAGGCAAAAAAAAGCACTGGGATGTGTTTTAATGAATGTTCTCATTAACCTTAATAGCATCAGGTAGGGAAGGGAGAGGACCATTTTGGAGGGAGAACCAACTTAGCCTTTCAGAGTCATTTTATAAGGCACACCCAACAGTGTTGTTTTCTCAGTTAAAAATGAACATATACAGCTGTCTTAACAGCATTTTCTATAATTCAAAGTTTGCCTTTTAAAGTCTAATTTTTTAATAAGTTATATTGAACATCTCTTGAGTGCTTAATATGTGCCAGACATTGTAATAAACATAAGGATGAAGAGACATCCAAAACATAAAATGTATAGTCTACTTGGAAAAAACAGAAGTAAATGTGCCTAACTTTAATACAATGGTAAATGCAAAAGTAAAAGTGTTATAATGTTACCTCCTTGAGAGCAGAAATCCTGTCTTCTTGTTCACCACTATACCCTAACATTTAGAATAGGAATTACCCAATACCTGTTCAGTGAATAAAGGAATAAATATCACAGTGTTTTGGAAGAAAAGGGGAAGGAACTATTTAGCCCAGGGGAGCTTAAGAAAGCTTTTCATAAATTTTACTGAAGCTCTGTCTGTCTGTCTGCTTGATGAATGAGTTGGATTTTATCAAATCATGAAACCTGCAAAGAGGTGAAAGGATCGCAATCTGGGCAGAGGGAATAACATACTCAAAGGCTTGGAGGTGTGAAAGAGTGACATATTTGAGAAATGAGAATCAGCATGCTGTGTCTACAATAGACAACATGTGCCTGGTTGGTGTCAGCAATAACAGTATCATCATGATAAGCAGGACTAAAGAATTCAGTGAGCAAGAGTAACTGTGTGTGCCTGGCACACCCATGGCGAGCCTCTCCCTCATTTTCCTCACATCCCTGGTATAAATTTAATGGCTCCAGGAATAGTCATTCTGTGCCAACAATTTGTAGTCTGATATTGCTGCTTTGAAACAGATTTTGAGGTGATTTATTTATGTTTTTTGCTCATGGCAGATGGTCCCCTCAAAACTCTGTAGAGTTATACTAAATAATTGCATTGCCATTTGAGAATTTGAGTAATGAAATTCTACCCATTGTATGTGATTATCCATCCATGTAAATAAATCAGGAGATTGTAAATGTAAGAATGAAAAGTTTGAAAACACCCAGAATACTAATTGAGGCGATCAGGGAATAATCTCATGAAGATAAGACAGGAGTGTGATTTTCAGCAAGAGATGATTTGGTGACTAGAAACCTAATGAACTGTACTTTCATGGACATACAGAGTAAAAAGGAAAGCTGTTCAGTCTATAGGATTAGTGAGGAAACTTCCAATGGATTGGAAGTCATCAATGCCTATAAAAGCAGGTCATGTCTAATGGAATGAATAGAACATGAAGGCTGTTACCAAAGGGTCACCTCATGCTACATGTATTTTTCTGTTTTCCACAGAAGTAACTTAAAACATATATTGATAAAAAATAAAAAAGGAAGGAAAAGTTATATTACCTGCCTTGTAAATTTTTAGATTTTTATAAGGGAGACAAAGTTTAAAGTTATGCAGCATCTCTATATAACATTCAATAATGCATGAAAATTTTTTCATCAAATTTTCTGAAAGTTCTTTTTATTCTTGTTAGCATGTAGCCTCCATGGACTTCCACATTTAAGAAATGTATTTTGATATTAAATCTAGTGGTTGTAAATCCTTCAGTAATTATTTTATAGCCATAACCATTTGGTATGCTTGATATAAGTAAATTTAGTTATTAAAGGACAAGTAAGATTATCAATCCCTGGGCATTGAGTGCTATTAGGTGTATGTGTTCAAAGAAGAGAGGAGAGATGAAGTTTAGACTAATTAAGACTCAAATTAGAAAATTATGAGAGTTAAAGTTTGGAACGTTAGATTGCTAATGGTTGAAATAATTGGGAGAGAATCAGTGATTTAAGGCAAGCAAAGAAAGAAAAAGTTCTGGGGATTTTCAAGACTGAGAAGGATGAGGAAGGATTTTCGTATTTGGAGAGAAGTACATTTGAAATCTTAAGAGTAAAGTAGGGCTGGGGGACAAGCTGGTTCAGTGTAGAACTATGTGTGGATCCAATATGTCCAGAAGTGAAAAGTCAATAGTCAACAATTTGGGTATTAATGTTACCATGGATAATAATGGTAATGGCATTTTAGAGTGCTTTCTTGTGTGACAGTAACTATTTAAGTGTTTTATGGGTCTTAACTCATGTAATCCTTGTAATGTAGTTATTGTTAGTACTCACTTTACAAATATGAAAACTAATGCACAGAGATATTCAATTGTCTTAAACACAGTTAAAGTGTTAGACTCAGGAGTCAAACCCAAATGGTGTGACTCCAGAATCTGTGCTCTTAGCCAGTATGCTTCCTACCATAATAGCAAATGTGGTTTAAATTTCAAAGAAAAAACAATAAAGGGTTGGAAGGAAAAATGTGAGGCAAGTGGTAAAACATCTAGGGAGGTACAAGTGAATACTAAAGAAGAATGCAAGACTAAGGGTGATTAGAAATGAGTGACATAAATGAATGGATGATACTAACTTCATATTTAAGGCAGTGACAAGAAGACATAGTCAGGGGCCAAGAGTCAGTTTCCCCACATGCCCTCTAAGTTAGGAGTGGGAGATGATAAAGCCCATGAAAAAGTCACCCAGGAAAACTGGCTTTCCCTTGGTATGAAATAGAAGAGAGAGGAGGCAGAGGAAAAAAGAAACCACTCAAAAAGTTGGGATATGAAGGAAAGGAGAGATGACCTGTTTTAAGCTAAAAATAAATTAACCAAAAAGCAATTGTCTGCATAGGTCATTGCATTCATTTACTAAGGCTTGGAGTGAACCAGGAAATGAGTGGTCAAGAATTATCTTGAGACCTTTCAAGAAGGTAAGTCATGATGGATGACCTGTCAGTCCTATAAATGCAGGCTGGTGTGGCCTGGTTTTAAGGAAAGTATCATTTCTCATTGGCTTACCTCTCTATGCACTGCAACTAGCACCATGTTAGAAATATACTAGACACTCAATAAATAACTTTTTGCTCAATGAACCAGTCATCATAACTGATGATGCCAATCTCTTTTTCTTTGGATGCTTGACATTGTGACAGCATTTCTGGTGAATATATTTCATGGAATATGGTTGGCAAATATTGCATTATAGTTGAAGCACATTAATTAGATGATACTAGGCTAATTAGGTATTGATGCATTTTAAATTATGTTACCTTATTATTCTCATATCTTCTAGCTTTATTTAAGTCTAATTGACAAATATTATATTTAAAGTGTAAAATATGATGATTTGATATACTTATACATTGTAAAATGATCACTCCCCCATCAAGGTAATTAACACATTTATCATCTCACGTATTTACCTTTTTTTTCTTTTAGGCAAAACATCAAAGCTCTAATCTGTTAACACATTTCAATTCTACAATACAGTATTATCAACTATATTAACCATGTTATACTTTAGATCCTCAGATGTTATTCATCTTATAACCGCACTTTTTATCAACCTCTCCCTGTTTCCCTCACCCTGCAGGCCCTGGGAACCACTCCTCTACTCTCTGTTTCTATGAATTTGACTTTATTTATTTATTTATTGGTTTTGATTTCACATATAAGTGATACCATCTGGTATTTGTCTTTCTCTGTCTGGCTTATTTCACTTAGCATAATGTCCTCTCAGTTCATCTTTTTTGTTGTTTTTGTTTCTGTATTTCTTAATTAACCAAATATTTATTGAGCACCTGCCATATGCCAGACAGTATGCTAGATACTGAGTGAAATAGCTGTAAAACAGAATAGACCTGGTTGGCTGCAGCCTCAGTAGAGTTTACAATATAGTGGAGGAAAGTAGCATTCTCTCAATTAGCATGCATGTAACTAATTACAGTTGCACTAAGTTATTAGTTTATGCAATTTCCTGGACAGCCAGAGAATTGACCTCTCTGTCAGAAGATGGGGATGGTGGGAAAAGCCTTGCAGAATTAGAGAGACACCATCATGTGTAGACCGCAGAGGAAACTGTGCAGAAGTGAGATATTTTTATGAAAAATGTATTTCTTTCAAAAGTTGAGTAAAGTTGGTGTCAAAGACTAAAAACGAAAACTCATTTTCGTAGCATAGTTCTCATGATGACATCCAAAAGAGAAGTAATGAACATTCACATTTTTAAAAGATTTTATTCTAGAGAAGTTTTAGGTTCACAGCAAGATTGAGAAGAAGGTACAGAGATTTCCCACATACCCCCTGCCCTGGCACAAGCATAATCCTCCCCAAATTATCAACTTCCTCCACTAGCCTGATACATTTGTTATAACTAGTGAACCTACCACGCAAATCACCCAAAGTCCACAGTTTACATTAGGGTTCACTCTTGATATAGTGCAGGTATCTATCACTGTAGTATCATACAGTGTCACTGTCCTAAAAATTCTGTGTTCTACCTCATCATGCCTCTGTCCACCCCCTCCCCTTAATCCCTGGCAAGCACTGATCTTTTTACTGCCTCCATAGTTTTGCCTTTTCCAAAATGTCATAAAATTTCACTCAGAAATATGTATTCAAGTTTTTTCCATGTCTTTTCCTGGCTTGACAGCTCACTTCTTTTTAGCACTGATTGATATTCCATTGTCTGGAGGTAGCAGTTTATGCATCCTTTCACTTGCTGAAGGACATCTTGGTTGCTTCGAAGTTGTGACAATTATGAATCAAGCTGCTCTGAACATGTATGTGCAGGTTTTTCTGCATACATAAGTTTTGAATTTCTTTGGGTTAATACCAAGAAGTGTGACCGCTAGATAATTTGATAAGAGTATGTTCAGTTTTGTGAGGAACCACCAAACTGTCTTCAAAGTGGCATTCCCACCACTAATCAATGAGAATTCCTGTTCTTTAGAATTTGGTATTGTCTGTGTTCTGGGTTTTGGTTATTCTAATAACTATGTAATGCTATCTTGTTTTAATTTACAATGAATGATAAAATAATATTTTTAAATTAAAATATTTATACTATAAACATATAATGGTATAGAGCATTGTGTCTTTACAGTTCTATACTTATCATTATTTCTTATTTGTTTGAGTGCCAATGGCTATTATTCATCATATAAAACATAAGCAGAATGGAGTGGATTAAATATGGTACTAGAACCATATATAAGAAAAGTATTAATGCTATTTTTAACATTCAAATCAGTTTTATAGAAATTAGATAGATATCAAGAGAAAAGAAATGCTAGAGAGTATATAGAGGAAAATCTGATCATCATAGACCCCAACTCTAATCATGTTCTTCCTTTGTCACCCAAACCTGACCTCTTCCTATATTTTACAAGCTAGGACATGAAGCTCCAATATCACTAATTTTCTTCCATAAACCATAAAAATCCCCACTCCTCCTTCTTTTCTATATGTCTAGACCTAGGGATTCCTAGAATCTTCCCCACTGCTGCTGCTGCTTTCATTCAATCCTGCATAAGTTTGTTTGACCATTGCAACACATTTTCTTTCTTTTCTCTTCTTTTAAATAATGTTATTGTTTATGCTATTAAAGTTGTCCCGATTTTCCCCCTTTCCCGCCTTCACTCAGCCCCCCCAACTCCCAGTCAGTCCACACACTGTTGTCCATATCCATGGGTCATTCTTATATGATCTTTGACTAATCCGTTCACCTTCTTTGAACGAGTTCCCACCTTTCCCCTCCCCTCTTAGAGCTGTCAGTGTGTTCCATGTTTCTATACCTGTGATTCTATTTTGTTTGTTAGTTTATTTTGTTTATTCAATTTACTTATAAGTGACATCATGGGGTATTCGCCTTTCACCAAAAGGCTTATTACACTTAGCATAATAGTCTCCAGTTCCATCCATGCTGTCACTAAAGGTAAGAATTCCTCTCTTTTACTGATACCTAGTATTCCATTGTGTAAATGCACCACAATTTCTTTATCCACTCATCAACTGATGGGTACTTAGGCTGTTTCAAAATCTTGGCTAATGTAAACAGTGCTCCTATGACCATAGGGATGCATATATTCTTTTTAATTGGTATTTTGGGTTTCTTAAGATATAGCCCCTGCAGTGGAATTACTGGGTCAAAAGGCAGTTTCATTTTTAATTTTTTTTAGGAAATTCTACACAGTTTTCCACAGTGGGTGTACCAGTCTGCCTTCCCACCAATAGTGCACTAGGGGTCCCTTTTCGCCACACCCTCGTCAGCACTTGTTATTTGTTTATTTATTAATGATGGCCCTTTTGACATGTGTGAGGTGATATCATATTGAGGTTTTAATCTGCATCTCTGATGGCTAGTGATGTTGAGTATTTTTTGATATGTCTATGAGGCATCTGCATGTTCTTAGAGATGTGTCTATTCAGGTCCTTTGCCCACTTTTGATTGGATCGTTTGTGTTCCTGTTGTTGAGTCATATAAGTTCTTGGTATATTTTAGAGATTAAACCCTTGATCAATGTATTGTTGGCAAATATGTTCTCCCATAAATTGGGTTCCCTTTTCATTTTAATGATGGTTTCTTTAGCTGCGCTTAAGCTTTTTAATTTGATATAGTCCCATTTCTTTATTTTTTCCTTTGTTTCCCTTGCCCAAGGAGATATATGGGCAAAAATATTGCTATCCAAGATATGATAAATTTTACTGCCTATGTTTTTCTCTAGGATGTATATAATATTGTGACTTATATTTAAGTCTTTTATCCATTTTGAGTTTATTCTGGTGTATGGTGTAAGATGGTGGTCTAGTTTCATTTTCTGCATGTACCAGTCCAGTTCACCCAATACCATTTATGGAAGAGGCTGTCTTTAGTCCACTGTATGCCCATGCCCCCTTTGTCAAATACTAATTGACTATAAAGGTATGGGTTGATTTCTAGGCTCTCTATTCTCTTCCATTGATCTATGTGTCTGTTCTTATGCCACTACCAAACTGTTTTGATTACAATGGCCTTACAGTATATTTTGATATCAGGTATTGTGTTCCCTCCAACTTCATTCTTCTTTCTCAAGATTGCTGAAGCTATTCAGAGGCTTTTCTGGTTCCATATAAGTTTTTGAAATATTTGTTCTAGATCTATGAAATATGCCAGTGTTATTTTAGTCGGAATTGCATTGAATCTATAGATTACTTTGGGTAGTAATGGACATTTTAATAATGTTAATTTTTCCAATCTATGAATACAGTATATGCGTCCAGTTATTTGCAATTCCTCAGTTTCTTTTTATAGTGTCCTATAGTTTTCCTAGCACAGATCTTTTACCTCCTTGGTTAAATTTATTTCTATGTATTATTTTAAATTGTAAATGTGATTTTTTTCTTGTTTTCTCTTTCTGATAGCTCATTATTGGTATATAAAAATGCTACGATTTTCTTATTATTGACTTTATATCACACTACCTTATACTCCAACATAATAAAGCCTATAAACAACAACAAAAACCTACTGCCAACATCATCTTCACTGAGCAAAAACTAAAAGCACTTTCCTTAAGATCAGGAACAAGTCAGGGTTGTCTGCTTTCACCACTTTTATTCAACATATTACTGGAAGTCCTAGCCTCAGCCATCAGACATGAAAAAGAAATAAAAGGCATCCAAATTGGAAAGGAGGAAGTAAAACTGTTACTTTTCACAGATAACATGATAGTATACATAGAAAACCCTATAGGCTCACCAAAAATTCACTTGACATAATAAATGAATTTCACAACACATTCCATAACTTGGATCCCTAACACTCATCTATACTTTCTCTGACCTGCCACTCACACTGCTACCACTTCCATTTCTCATCCCTCTCCTTATTACTTTCCACCTAAGAAGCCACCATTGGCTCCCCATTACCTGAAATATGATAGAATAGCACAAAGACCATTCACAACTGGTCCTCCTCAGTTTACCTTCTCCTTTAGTTCACTATCCTGTGTCTGCTGCATAGTTGCAATGTTTAATATTTACCATTCCCTGATTCCTAAATACCTTCTCCTTGTTTAGAATATTTCAAATACCATTATTGCTCCATTATCCAAATTTTCCAAAACTCAAATCTTATCATTCTACAAACAGTGAGTAAGCTATTTAATGATCTCTCCTGGTGCATTTGGTTCCTACTTACAACAATACTCTTTTGCATGTGGTCATTTATTTATTTGTCTGTCCTCCAGACTTATTCCTTCTCTAGACTGTGAGCCTCTGGAGTGCAGTGTCTAAAACTTATTTTTGTTTTTCTTACTTCAGTACAATTTCAACACATAGTGTGGTAGGTTATATTTTTCTTTGCTATATTCACTGACTCTTTCTGTAGAAAAAAATCATACGCACGTGTCCTATTCTGGTCAGGTTTACCCTTATGACTTGCTTGGGCCAATGAAATGTGTGCCACTTCTAATCAGCATACCTAGGAACCATTGTGTTATTCCATGACTTTCATTTCCCCCCCTTCTACCAGGTAGGCATATTCCAGAAGGAAGCTGTTCTTTCAAATCATGTCTCAGAATGCGGGTGACAGGGAGCAGAGTTATAGGCCTCCTGTAGTGAACCTAAATGCTGAGCAAGAAATAACTTTTGTTCTAAACCACCAAGCTATTGGAACTGTTTATTGCCACAAAATGATTTAGTCCAAAATAGTTAAATATTTAATAAATGTTGAAAAAATAAAGAAAGTTAGGCAGACATAGAAAGTAAATGTTGACTGGGGAGTCCCAGAGTCAATTTTTTTTTAAACAAGAACCTTCTGTTGAAAACAGCTAAGAAGTAAATAAACATTTATGTATTGATCATTATGAGAAATAATGGGGATTGGGGTTTGAGAGGAGAAAGGGAGAAGGGTAGATCATAAGATGGATGGATAGATAGATAGATATGATGCAATCTTAGGGAAAAAATGAAAATAAATTTTTGCTAGATGAACATGTCCTTAGGATGTCTTCAGGAAATATTTAAAGGAATCTACAGAGTCTACTGGGGAGGTGTTTTGAGAGTGAGTACATTGTGAAAATTCCTCTTTTAGTTAAGCCAACCTAAGTAATTTAAATTTTTTCAAAAATTTATAAAAAGAAAATAAAATAAGGTGTTTTTTTCTGTTTCAAATGTTTAAGTTACTCTGTTTCTATAGCCAAAGAAAGACTGGATGTCTGACTAAAAGAACACCAAAATTAATAATTCATATGTACATTCAATTCTTGTTATTCACAGTAGTTATGGTCTATTAACATGCACCAAACACTGAATAAGTGAATACTGATCATTGCATTCAGGAGAATTATAGGTTTAAATTGTCATTGGCTTCTAGTCACAACATTTTCAACTAGTCAATACATAACATCGCTTATGTGTGTTCCTCTCTTAAAACACCTTATTTCACATATAGTTGATTCATTAATACTAAACTCACAGAAAACAGCACTTTACTCATGCCCAAATGTAGCTGATTGTATATAGGTATTTTCTATGTAAGGTATATCACAGCTTTCCTGAACTTGGGAATTTGATAACAAATCAGCACTATGATTGGGGGTTATTTTGAACAGCAAAATCAACAAAAAACACACAAAAAATTAATTTTAGCAAATAAGTAACTCCACAAATACAGAATCTGCATATATGAAGATTGACTCATTATCAAATAATTGGAAAGAAAACAGTGAAATGAATTAGAGGAAATAGATAAAATACTAACCAGTGAGAAGAGGAATTAAGTGGATGAATGTCTGGAAAGATGCTGGCTGACTGACTGGATTAATGGATGGGTGGATGAACTGATAGATAGCTAGGTAGGGAGATCTATCAATCAATCGATAGATAGATGGATACATACATACATGCATACATACAAGCAAAATCTAGAAAATTGCCTTAAATGCAGTACATTTTCAGTGTGTTTCCAAATATCCCTGCCTTTTTTTCTGATTTGGTAAAATATTTGTTACCCAAAGGCATTAAAGCAGTGCCAGAACCTTGACAGTCTGCACTATCAATGCAGTTGAAAGAAGTATATAGTAGAAAAATAAGCTCAAGCTTTTCTTGGCATTTTATCTTACTTTTAAATTTATTATACCTTAGAGATACTCTAGCATGTTAACACAAATCTTAAAAACACATTTTTATGAAAATGTTAATATTTAATAACCTAAAGTCAATACAGCACCATCTAACTTAGTCACTATGGAACCGAAACCAGAAAAGTAGCATTCATGCCACCTGTCACTACCAGAACCAGTAAGTTGAGACATGGATCGAATCTTTATGGGTGCTTTATGCAGATGGCTGGTGATCTAAGAAGACAGCAGGTTATATACCCTAAAAGACCATCTTATATCTTATCTCAAGCCAACCCTTTTTATAAGGAGAAGAACAGTTTGGGTAAGGGGTTTGGAATTCAAGGAAGAAGTTAATCAGATAAAAGCTGAAGTCCTGCAATTTTACTACCATTCTTTCTTCTGTGAACTGGTAATTCTTTTTTTCTAATTATATTTTATTGATTATGCTATTACTGTTGTCCCCATTTTTCCCTCAGGCAATCCCCACAGCATTGTTCATGACCATGGGTCAGGCATATAGGTTCTTTGGCTACTTCATTTCCTGTACTGTACTTTACATCCCCATGGCTATTCTGTAACTACCTATTTGTACTTAATCCCCTCACCTCTTCACCCATTCCCCCACACCCCTCATCCATCTGAGTCCTGGGCAACAGGTATCTTTTCCTGGAGCAAAAGGGCCCCGATACCATCTTGATCGCTTGCAGTCTTCCTGGGGCACAAAGGTCAAATTGCATGCGGGCCCCCTAGTGTTAGGGTGGGTCTGGTCATCTGATTCCTAGGACAATAGCTTCTTACATACATTAATTAGTAAGCTTATTAATTATAAGTTAAAACTAAAAATTTTTCAATTCTTGAGTTACCCCATCAGAATGAATTTTCTTGAAACGTACAGAGCAGATAATCCCCAGTAAGTTCATATAAAAAAACCCTGTTTTGACACATAAATATTAGAATTTTCTGTTTACACAAAAATGTTCTATGATTTTTATTTTGCTGTTGAATGAAAATACGTGGACCGAAATTATTTTAAACTCACAGCTCCAACTTACAAACTACTAATAAAATATCATCTCTGGCTAAATTTTTAAATATAGAAAAGGACTTATACCTTTTTTAAAAAAGCTAAAGAACATGATGAAAGATAAGTAAATTAACACAATCTGCCTCTGACGTTTTTTTACCATAATATAACCTCCAAAGAAGTTTATGAGGACAGACATTTACAATCCCCATTAAATTCAATGAATTAATTGGGAGGGTTAAATTGGACCCATTATAATATTGCATTTCTTATGTAATATTCAAAATCATAGTATTACATGAGAGCAAGCTAGTGAGAGCAGAAGAAGAAGCAATTTAAATTTTCTCTTTCTTGGATGGACAGTTGGTGCTTGACAAGCAGAGCTTCCTGTCCCATTCAAAGCATTCTATGCTTCTGCTCAAATGCCAATGAGACCCACACTCTCATATCAGGGATATAATAAACCGTCCAAAACAGAGGGAGAAAATGAAGCAAACAAGCCCACTTCATTTCAACTTGTCAGCTTTAAATAAAGCTTCTGCAGCTGAAAATGAGAATCTTGAGGGAAGATGTGTGAAGTAACAAAATTCAACACTGGAACAAAACATATCGCATGTTTATTTTTTTCCAGATCTGCCACAAAAGTTTTTGAAATTTCACCATAGATAATTTTTAATAAACTGCCTTCTTGTCAAGGAGGACTTAGAGGAAGAAATAGTTTATTTTGTTTGTTTTTTTCCTCCTCTTCCACCCACTGAGGGCTTAGAAAATATCTCAAGTTGTCTTAAGCCCCTATAATATCTTAGTGAGTAATCTGTGACCTTTGAAACAACTCTTACTATCAATTTTTAAGTCAGAGTTGATATAGAAGAGTTTACTGAAAAAAACGAAATCCTTTTGCCCTTATGTTAATTACTTACATAATACCTCCGCTGGCATGGATTTTATATGCAAAATATGGGAGCATACTTTCTGCCTACAAAAATAAATTATAACAGACAAAACACATTTGAAGGGTGATAAAAAAAATTAACATTCTGATAAATATAAATATATGAGTGTCAATAAAATAAATGATGATTGTTAATATAAACCCTTTCCTTCATCCTTTCCCCAGTGCTCACTCCCCTTAACCCAACTTTTCTCCAAACATTCCAGCAAAACATTTGGGAGGCTCCATTCTGTTCTTCCACTTAACTTGTTCCACATTCCTTCTCTTCCCTCTTTGGTGTTATTTTTTGCATTGTTAAATTTTCCCTTGACTCTTTATCATTCCTAAAAGAGCAATTGCTCCTCTTCAAAGGAAGGACAGCACCACTAGGTCCCAGCAGGTACATAGCACAAGTTTTACGAATTCCAGTGGGAGAGACAATGGGAAAAACCAGTGTCCTTTTCCGGAATGTCCCAAGGTGTAAACAAATTTGATACAAACATCATTTCATGTCTTTTATTTCCAATGTTGTGTCTCATGTATTTTTCTAATAAGCTTAGAATACTTCTCCTTATTATGTTATGCTCAAACCATTATAACATGAACTCTCTGATTTCAACTCTTTTATTGTGCAATTCCTAGATTACTTTGAGTGATCAGAGCACAGAATGATAGTGATGTTGAATATGCACCCTGACACCATTCTTGATGGCACATTGTTAAGATGTTCTTTCAATCACTCCAATGTAAAACATAAATTCATATGTGTATTTTAAATGCATTTGAGGAACAGCATGAGATAAGAAGAAATATATGGGCTGTGGACTATAAGGACTTCTGTTTGAGGCTCTTACAAATGTTCATAATCAGCAAGTTTTTTAACTTCTCTATAATTCACTTGTAAAATGAAAGGATGGAAGGGAGGGAGGGAAGATAATGTGTCATAAGACAGTTAAATTAATAATAAGCATGTTTTAGAAATATGTTTCATTCTTATTTTATGATCATAATAACAATTACTATAAGAAAAAAAAGTATTTAAAGTTAACCTGACCTACCTATAAAATGTTCAGTAAATAGTATGAATGGTTTATGCAGCTTCCAGGCATACATTGTATTTTGCAACATGTAAAATTCTGCCAAAACATTAGGTTATTCTCTGCAGTTCAAGGTAAGTGGGCTTGGTGCTTTCCAGCACTCTTAGGCCCAAAGTTTCCATTGTGTTTTGCATTTCTTTACTAACCAGCTGCTATCTCAGTAATCATGTAGGTGTAATGCAGGACGATGGTGTGGCCTGAAGTAGTTATTTAATAACATCTTTTTAAAAGGAAAGCCAATGGAATCATTTGCTTAGGAAGACATCTGTTCTAAGCTAAAGGGTTTTCTGTTTCTCCACAGTGATGGATGGGCTGACAGGTATGATGTAACAGATGGGTATCAGCGAGAAGCTGTTGGTGGAATCACAATCAAACTCCAATCACCGGATGTCAAGTGGTTTGATGATTATTATCTGAAGCTGCGTCCAGAAACAAACCTCCGAAACCCTTGGTTTCAAGAATTTTGGCAGCATCGTTTTCAGTGTCGGCTGGAAGGGTTTGCACAAGAGAACAGCAAATACAACAAGACCTGCAATAGTAAGCTGATTTATTGTTTCATTTAAAGTGGATAAGGCTGAGACTCCAATTTAAGTAAACTGTGTCATGGGGATATTAGCTGTAATCTGTTAGAGAGAAGGGCTTTTACATAAACCGAGTGAGTATTGTTATTATAGTGATAAACTGGTTTTATTCTCATATCAGAGAATTGTCTACTCTATTGAGATTTAAAATGATTAGATTATTTTTATTTATATCATTCAAGAAATTGGCACTGTGTTAAAAGGGTAATGTGAGCTCCATAGTAAGATGTTTTGACGTTTTTGTAAGTAACTATGTACTGCTCTTTATCTACAGTAGTTAGTGAATTTTGAGGCACATAGTAAGGTTTTTATATCTATCTGAAGAATGAATAAGTGAATGTTAAAGGACAGAGCCAAATTCCACTTGCACCAAGAAGCCATAAAATAGTAGCAGAGAAGTGCTCTGTGTAAGTATGATGTTTCAAGACACATAACCTGAACAGAACCATTCATTCAGTCATCAACCAATATTTATAATATGCCAAATATTGCTTTAGTTGTAAGGACACCAAGATAAGGAAAACTAGTTCCTGTCTTCAACGAGTTTATTGAATATTAAGGGAGATAGTTATGCCAACAAAAATTACAGTTCAACATTGTCATTGCTATATGTGTTAACAAAACATTTGGTTATTATTTGTAGCACATTCGAAAGGAATCTTGACTCTAATAACCAAGTAGAACCAATATAGTCAATGCCTGAAAAGGTTACTGCTTGTTAAAATTGATAAGGGACTTATTTGAACTAGCTTATCCCACATTGAGTCACAGGAACCCTGTATGTATTTGCATAGGAGCAAAAGGTTTTAGTTGATGATATAGGTGCCTTCACCCATGATGTTGGAACACAGGAGTATATTGGAGTAGTAGGGTTGAAATCTTGGTCCATGAACTGCCAGTCCTGCGGAAAGTTTCCACATACCAGCACCAAAATGAGGAAATAGGAATAATGTAGTAAGTTTTCATTAATGCATTTTCCTGAGTTTATGCCAATCCTGTTTTTGTACCAGTTCATTCTTTTGTGAAATGGTGGAGATAGTAAATGGTGATTTGTGATTGTTTTTAAGTGTCAGTGCTTAGCAAAATAAAAACTTAACCTTATGTCAGTTCCTATTTGGGTAGAGAAGAAGAGACAGATGCTGGAGTGTTGATGTTGTACTGGTCAATGAAATCCAGAAATGGTAGAAACAGAGTGTGAAACTAAGTTTGCTTCTCTCCCACTTTCTATATCCTGCTAATAACTCTTGTCCAAAATCTTCAAATGTTTATTCATTTACTGTATTTTTATTTGTTTATTTTCATGAAGAAATATATATGAATAAACAGCATTGTGATTTCACAATTTCAGTTTTATAACTGTCACCATATATTTCACAGTTCCGTTTAATTTATGAAGGACACAGATTTTTTTCCTCTCTTGAGATTTGGGGTGTCTATGCGTCTCTGTGTTCCCATTTTATGATTATGTAAAAATTACTATATGTAGCTACATTGTAGAAGTTATAAAGGGCAAGCAGTATATTTGATCTCACCTCTAGTTCCTCTTTAATAAGAGGTTAGTGACAACCACTAACCAGTTTGGCTAAGAGAATTTTTCCAATTGGTCTTTGCCCTCTTTTGTACTAATGTTCTTCTTGGCCCACTCCTTTTTGTCAGAAGTGTCTTCCACTTGAAATAGTTCTTTGTTTCTCTTACTCTTTTCCTGTTGGAGGTCTTATTTAGATACCATCTTAAAAAGTTTTTTATTGATTTCCATGGAAACAGTATTTCTACAGAAATGTTCTGTGAAATCCTCCTTTTGGACCTGTTGCTCTACCTTTCTGTCCCTCCCATGTGCACTCTGATGTGATTTCTCTCTCAGAATCTGTTCCTTACTACAGTGCTGGAAAGCACCCTGTAGTCCCCACCCCTTTGGAATCTTACCTGACAACAGAGATCATTTCATATATAAACATGGATGTATGTGTAATGCCTCTATTATTCTTCTCCATGAGGGAAGTACTATTATCCTAAGTTTAAAGCTAATAAAACAAAGATTTACAGAGACAAAATAACTTGCTTAAGGTCATATAACAATTAAACACTGAAACTTGGAATTAAATTATGATTTGTCTGGAGTTTAAGCAATATACTCCAATAAAAAGATAGAGTATTATAATTTAAAAAATACCTCCATCAAATTTGCATTATGTAATCATCAATATATAGGTCAAAGAAACCAAAAAGTAAAATAAATTTTAAAATTATCTGTGTATGACTATAGAATGTAATAATAGATACTCAAATATTCACTAATCTCTACTTTTGACCTTATTTCCAAATTTACTCAAATGTCCTTTTAGCACCTCAATTCCCATCTTCAAAAAGACCCTAGGTAGTTTATCAATATCTGTAACATGTATACATGGATATGTATACTGCATATGTATAGCATTTCCATAAATACTAATGTCCTTAAGGTATTTCATCAGGCAATGTGCATAAAACAACTATCTTTGAGTTGGAATGGTAAAGAAGTATTAGGAGTTTGTAATTCATATCAGACAAGAAAGCTTGACCTTATTCACGGCCCATAGTAACTTAAACCTAATAGATAGTTCAATAAGCAAAATGTCTTAACATGAAGGGTAAAAATATTCATAGTTTTTTAGGAGCTTCCTGGAAGCTAAGAGAGGCATCTGAATCTAATAGTTGAGGCCTATCAGTAGCCTCATAAAGAATGAAGTATTCCACCTGAGGGCAGGCTATTGGGTCCTCTGATGCTGCTGCCGCTCAGGGGAAGTGGTCTCTGCCTGAGCAAGATGGCTGCTGCCTCATGGGGGATGAGTCAGCACCGAGATCCCACTGGCTACTCTCTCAGTTCTCTCCCCAGAGCCTCCCTCCCCAGTCTCTCCTCAGGCGTCTCTAGGCCACTCTGTCCCCACCTTTGCTGGAGACCAGGGTAAGTAGCTGCAAATAAAAACTTATGCATTGGCTCTTTAAACGATTCTTTGTGTCTCCAGCTGCCTGTCTCTGGCAGAGAGCAACCCTGACACTTTTCGCAGCTGGCTGTTTCCTGTGTACTTTTTGGGCTCTGGTGCTGTAGGCTGGAGGTCCCTGCTTATGGTTTAGACCCCACTCTTCTCAGGGGTACCATGGGCTGTTATAGTATCCTTCTGGTGCTGCCACCCGTGGGCACCCCACCCGCCTTCTTGAGTCTCTACCACACTCCTTACTAATTAGATTGCACTAAAGCCGATTCTTCTGTCTCCGAGGTTACAAGGCTCCTCTCTTGCTATTATTCAGTTGTTTGTTCCAGGTGATTTCTCTACAATTTAGTTGTAATTCCAGGTTGGTCCTGGGAGGAGGTCAGTGTGACTTCCACTCACTCCTCTGCCATCTTGGTTCTCCATTAACTCTTTTTAAAATGTATTGCAAATACTTTCCTATTGTATTACTTGTCCTTTAACTTTTTTATATGTATATTATTGTATAGTCTTAAATGTTTAATATAGTCATATTGTCAATATTTTACTTTATAGCTTCTGGGTTTGAAGATTTTACTTCAGGGTAAAAAAAATACTATTTTGTATTTTCTCCTAAAATTCCTTAGATTCTACATATTGATTTTTAGCTCACCTGAATATTTCTTGTATAATGTGTGAAATAGGGCTCTATATTTGTTTTATTTCAAGTAATAGTGGTCCACATACCTTATTTGTTGAATAAGCTTTATTTTACCCATTGATTTGAAATATCAACTTAATCATATATTACATTGTTAGATATATACATTTGTCTCTAGAATGCTCATTATATTTCATTGATCTACTTGATTATTTCTGTGCTGGTGTCATGTGGTTTAATTTCTGAGACTTTATATGGTTTTAATTTTTTTGATATTTTATAATTAACTTTGACATTTAAAAAATAAATAAAATCAATATGCATTTAAGGAAGTAAAGCAGGAAGGAAGGAAGGAAGGAAGGAAGGAAGGAAGGAAGGAAGGAAGGAAGGAAGGAAGGAAGGAAGAGAGAGATGAAACACCTACCTTTTACAACAACATGGTTGGAACTGGAGAATATTAAGCTAAGTGAAATAAGCCAGTTGATGAAAGACAATTACCATACGATCTCACCTCTAAGTGGACTCCTTTCAACAAAATAAACTAATGAACAAAATAAACCGCAGGCATGGAAACATGGAGCAGACTGAAAGTGACCAGAGGGGATGGGGAAAGAGGACAATGGTGGAAAGGAGGGGAAGGGGCTAGACAAAGAACATGTATGAATGACCCATGGCCATGGACAACAAAGTGGGAATTGACTGTGGAACCAGGGTGTGGGGGTGGGATGGGTGGAGGGGGGTAAAGGGGGAAAAATTGAGACAACTGTAATAGAATAAACAGGATTTATAAATTTTTAAAAATGTAAAAAAATAAAAAAGAATGAAGTATTAAAAAGCTGAGTAACAAGAAAACTTAAGGGAAACTCCTAACCTTGAGTAAGTAACAAAGCTATCCTGGAAATATACCAACTCCTAGAAATTAATTCTGAAGAGATTAAAAGTAAGTGATTTTTTATCTGGATGGAAAACCAATGTGAAAAATAACAGCAAAATGTTCATGAAAAAGCACTAATACTACCTTAGTACAATTTTCCAAGTATAATTTATTTTCCTTTAGAATGATCTATTCATGAGTTATAGTAATACCTAGCTGACAGTCTTCTATATAGCCTCTTCCAATTTCTCACTAAAATATTAGTGAATACATCAATAACAAACAAAAGAAAATTAAAATAACAACAATCTTACTAAAAATGATAGCCATCAAAATGTCAATGCCTGGAGGACTTTCACTAAATAGCCATAACTCTTATGAAATCAGAAAAAAATGTTAATAGAGTCTTATTTCACAACATATGTGCATGTGAACCGCCCCACCACACACACCCAAATGAGTAAAAAAGTTAAGTGTGAAAAAGAAAACTAAAGAGACAAAAGAAACTATTGTATGGGGATTAGTAAGGTTTTTCTCAGAAAAAAAATGATAGAGCATATAAGAATGGGACTATTGGGTGGTTTTTCTTAAATAAAAATTTTAAAGTCTGTGTGTTAAAAAACAAAGTTAAAAGGAAACAAGTGACATATAAAACAATCTAAATATTGACTTTCCTACAAGAAAATCTCATGCAACATTATAATATAAATATTTAAAAATAAATAAATGTAAAATGGATAGATGCTTCATATAAAATTAGAAATAATAAACATAAAAAATTCATTCTCATTGTTAATTATAAAACTGCAAATTGTTCTTTTTATCTTTCTATACTTTTCAAATATTCTAAAATGAGGATAAGTTATTTCTTACTCATAAAAAGCATTTCAAATAATTATTTTAGGACCCACACCCCCACACATGCACATTTTTATGGAAGGCGCTTTCACTTATGATTGGAGTATGTGTATGTTTTGTTGGGAAATTAGCCACGTTTCATAATTTTGTTTCCCTGATGGCAATATGTCTTTTTTCTTAGCTTTTAAGTTATATATATTTTTAGTTTTTAGTTGACTATGATGATAATAGGAATGAATTCCCCTGTGTATTTCTTTGTCAAAGTTACCAGAGCTTTCTAAACCTGTGGATTCAAGATTCACACCTGTTTTGAAAAATTCCCAGAAATTATTTCCTAAAACATTCCTTTTGCCATATTTCTGTTTGCTCCTTCTGGTACCTGTTTACACCACTGTGAGATTACTTTATTGAGTCCTAGATGTGACTTTTTCTCTGGGGTCCCTTCACATCTTGTTCCTCTGTATATTCAGTTCTACTCTTTTTTATTATTCTGTTTTTGATTTCATAATCATGTCTCCTCCCATGCCCAGTCTGCTATTAACCAAAATAAGTGGTACTTAATTTCTGATATGGTGTTTTACAGTCTCAGGATGCCAATGTAATTCTTGTTACAGTTTTCAATTTTATGTTAAAGTTCTCCTTCTGATCCATGTTTTCAATCCTCACTCTGTTTCTTTGAACATATTGATTATAGTTATTTTAATGTCCTTTTTTCTAATTCTAACATCCAGATCTCTGACACTTGACTTCTAGACTGGTTTTTCTTAGTTATTGATCACATTTTATACTTCCTGACATACGTACAATATGTTTTCTTGTATGCCAGACAGTGTGTTGAAAATCACCATAAAGACTGAATTTTACATTATATTCCCACTAGTGATAGCTTGACTTTTCCAAATTCAAAGATATTAAGATTGAATAGTTTGCAGCATGAGATGGTAGCAGTTAAGCTCTGGTTAAATGTCTTTAATGGATAATTACATGGAATTTGAATCGAGAGTCTAGTTATAATATTGTCTGCCCTGGATGACTAACTCAACCTGATTTTTACTAGTTTTCAGCTTTGCTCTCCAGCCTCCTGCACCATAGTGTTTCTATATGTGGCATGTATCTTGAGAAGAAAAGCCATTGAAGTTTGAGCAGTTGCCATTCTTCAAGAGGAACTTTTCTTCCAAATAATACAAAAAATGGGAGGTTTCATTCTTTCTATTCTAAATTGCAAGCCTCTCATGATGCCTCCAGAATCAGCAACTGAGTCGTGAGGGGAAATGGCTACCAGGCACTTAGGACTCCTGGAGTTTATAAACTGACAGACCAGATCATTTCAATATCAAAAAGTGTCTCTGGTTTCTCTTTTTTCCAGCAGCATTGTATACAACAATTCATGTTCTTTTCCAGAACCTCACAGTATGACTACTAGAAACAGCATCGTTGCAGATGTAATTAGGTGAGAATAGGACATACTGAAGATAAACTCTTAATCCAACATGATGGATGTCTTTGTACAAAGAGAAGTGACATAGAAATAGAGAGACACAGGGAAAATGTCATGGGAAGACACAGGCAGAAACTAGAACAATGCAGCAGAAAGACAAGGACTGCCAAGGATTAACAGCTACCACCAGAAGCTAGAAAGAGGGCTGGAAGGATTTTACCCAGAGTCCCTGGGAAAGCGAGGTCCTGCTGACACCTTGACTTTGGACCCCTAGCATCCAGGAATGTGAGAGAATAAATTGGTTGTTTTAAACCACCTTGTTTGTGGGACTTTGTTATGGGAGCCCTAGTCTCTTCATTTAAACTAAGCTAGATTGTTACCTAGGTCCAGAGCCTGCATATACCCTCAGATAATAAAGCAGCTGGTAACACCGCCTACTTTTGCAAGCTTCCTACCTGTTAGTTCATTTTCTTTGTTGTTTCCATACACCTTCATGGCTTTTTAAACTTTTAATTTTTGCATATCTTTGGCCTTTTATACTATGCATATAAGAATTTTCATTTGCTTTCTTTTCCATCCTGCCCAACACCAGAAGTCCTTCCTTTACTCTTTAGTCTTGTCACCCCCCTGCAACCCTAAGTATGATGTATAAATAAAACCTGTCATTTTTTTTTGAGTTCATGAGGTAATTTTTTTGTGCTTTTCTTTCTTTCTTTCTTTCTTTCTTACTTTTTTTTTAACTAGGTGTGCTGTTGTTTTTTTTTTAATTTTTAGTTTTTTTATTTTTTTAATTTATTCTTTCAAATACATTTGTCTCTGCCTACCCCCCACCACTTTCCCTTGCCCCCTCCCACCCTCCCTCCCTCAGCTCTTCCCCTTTGGTTTTGTCCATGAGTCCTTGCTATATGTTCCTTGACTTTCACCTTCCCTTCCTTTTCCCCGCCCCCTCTCCCTCCTTCCCTCTTGTCTCTGTTGGTTTCTTTTCCTTTCAGTGTTGCTGGTCTTATTTTCCTTGCATCTTTGTATTATTGGTTAGGTTCCACTTATAGGTGATATCATACGGTATTTGTCTTTCGCCCCCCGGTTTATTTCGCTTAGCATAATGCTCTCCAGTTCCATCCATGCTGTCGTGAAGTTTAGTAGTTCTTTTTTTCTTTCTGTTGCATAGTATTCCATTGTGTATATGTACAATAAGTTTTTGATCCAATCATCTACTGATGGGCATTTAGGTTGCTTCCAACACTTGGCTATTGTAAATTGTCCTGCTACGAACATTGGGGTGCATAGGTTCTTTTCTATTGGCGTTTTGGTATTCTTAGGGTATTATCCCAGCAGGGGAATCACTGGATCAAAAGGCAGTTCCATTTTCAGCTTTTTGAGGAAATTCCACACTGCTTTCCACAGTGACTGCACCAGTCTGCATTCCCATCAACAGTGTCCTACCTAGGGTTCCCTTTTCTCCACAGCCTCGCCAGCACCTATCACTGGTTGATCTGTTTATGATGGCCATTCTGACCGGTGTGAGGTGGTACCTCATGGTGGTTTTGATCTGCATTTCTCTGATGGCTATTGATGCTGAGTATCCTTTCAAATATCTCTGGGCCCTCTGTATCTCCTCCTTGGAAAAGCGTCTGCCCAGGTCCTTTGCCCATTTTTTGATTGGATCGTTTGTCGTCTTGGAATGGAGTTGAGTGAGTTATTTATATATCTTGAAGATCAAACCTCTATCTGATGTATCATTAGTGAATATATTTTCCCAGATGGTTGGCTCCCTTTTCATTTTGCTGATGTTTTCTTTCGCAGTGCAGAAGATTCTTATTTTGATGAGGTCCCACTTGTTTATTCTTTCCTTTATGTCCCTTGTTTTAGGAGACATATCAGTGAAAAAATTGCTGCATGGGATATCTGAGAGTTTCCTGCCAATGTTCTCCTCTAGGACTTTGATAGTGTTGCGACTTATATTTAAGTCTTTTCTCCATCTTGAGTTTATTTTTGTGTATGGTGTCAGCTGATGACCCAATTTCCATTTTTTGCATGTAGCTGTCCAGCTCTCCCAGCACCATTTGTTGAATAGGCTATTATTGCTCCATTTGATGCTTCTGCCCCCTTTGTCAAATATTAGATGCCCATATAGACCTGGACTTATTTCTTGGCTTTCTATTCTGTTCCACTGGTCTATGGATCTGTTCTTGTGCCAGTACCAGATTGTTTTGAGTATAGCGGTTTTGTAGTAGAGTTTGATATCCGGTATTGTGATCCCTCCTACTTTGTGTTTCTTTCTCAAAATTGCTGCAGCTATTCAGGGTCGTTTATGGTTCCATATAAATATTTGAAATGTTTGTTCTATTTCTGTGAAATATGTCATTGGTATCTTAATAGGGATTGCGTGGAATCTATAACTTGCTTTGGGTAGTATGAACATTTTCATGATATTAATTTTTCCAATCCATGAGCATGGTATATGCTTCTATTTATTTACGTCTTCCTTAATTTCTTTCTTCAATGTTGTATAGTTTTCTGCGTACAGGTCTTCTACCTCTTTGGTTAAATTTATTCCTAGGTACTTTATTTTTCTTCTATATCGAATGGTATTTTTTTTATTCCTTCTTCTTCTATTTCATTGCTGGTGTACAAAAATTTCTTTGATTTCTGAATGTTGACTTTGTATCCTGCTGTTTTGCCAAATTCACTGATTAGGTTGAGGAGTTTTTTGGTAGAGTCTACAGGGGTCTATGTACACTGTCATGTCATCTGCAAACAATGATAGCTTTACTTCCTCCTTTCCTATTTGGATGCCTTTTATTTCTTTTTCTTGTCTGACTGCTGTGGCTAGGACTTCCAATACGATGTTGAAAAGAAATGGTGTAAGTGGACATCCTTGTCGTGTACCCGATCTTAGCAGGAAAGCTTTCAGTTTTTGCCCGTTGAGTGTGATGTTGGCTGTAGGTTTTTCATATATGGCCTCTATTATGTTGAGGAATGCCCCATTTATTCCCATTTTGCTGAGTGTTTTGATTATAAATGGGTGCTGTACCTTATCAAATGCTTTTTCTGCATCTATCGAGATGATCATGTGGTTTTTGTCTTTTTTTTTATTTATGTGATGTATCACATTTACTGATTTGCATATATTGAACCATCCCTGCATCCCTGGAATGAATCCCACTTGATCGTGGTGGATAATCTTTTTAATGTATTGCTGGATGCGGTTTGCCAATACTTTGTTGAGGATTTTAGCATCTATGTCCATCAGCGAAATTGGCATGTAGTTTTCTTTCTTTGTAGGGTCTTTATCTGGTTTTGGGATCAGGGTGATGCTGGCCTTGTAGAAAGAGTTTGGGAGTCTTCCCTCCTCTTGGATTTTTTGGAATAGTCTGAGAAGGACAGGGGTTAGCTCTTTCTTAAATGTTTTGTAAAATTCTCCTGTGAAACCGTCTGGCCCTGGGCTTTTGTGTGCTGGGAGTTTCTTGATGACTGCTTCAATTTCCCCAGCTGTTATCGGTCTGTTCAAGCTTTCTGTTTCTTCCTCCTTCAGTGTTGGAAGATTATACTTTTCTAAAAATTTGTCCATTTCATCAAGATTTTCAAATTTCTTGGCATATAATTGTTCATAGTAGTTTCTGATAATCCTTTGTATTTCTGTGGTATCAGTTGTTATTTCTCTTCTTTCATTTCTGATATTATTAGTTTGGGTCCTCTCCCTTTTTTTCTTGATGAGTCTGCTTAAAGGCTTGTCGATTTCATTTATCTTTTCAAAGAACCAGCTCCTGGATTGGTTGATCCTTTGAATTGTTCTTTTCATCTCTATGTCATTTAGTTCTGCTCTAATCTTGACTATTTCCTTCCTTCTACTTGTTCTGGGATTTATTTGTTGTTGTTTCTCCAATTCTTGAAGTTGTAGTGTGAGGGCTTTTATTTGAAATGTTTCTATTTTTTTTAGGTAAGCCTGTATTGCTATGAACTTCCCTCTCAGGACCGCCTTTGCTGTGTCTCATAGGTTTTGGACTGTTGTCCATTTTCATTTGTTTCCAGAAACTTTTTTATTTCTTCTCTTATCTCATTATTGACCCATTCATTGTTTAATAGTCTACTGTTCAGTCTCCATGAGTTTGCAAGGTTTTGAAGTTTCTCTTTGAGGTTGATTTCCAGTTTCAAGCCCTTGTGGTCCGAGAAAAAGTTTGGTATTATTTCAATTTTCCTGAATTTGCTGAGGTTTGCTTTGTGTTCTATCATGTGGTCTATCTTTGAAAAACTGCCATGAGCATTTGAAAATAATGTGTATTTTTCTTCTTTGGGATGTAAGGTTCTATATATGTCAGTTAAGTCTCTGATTCAGTGTGTCATTCAGCGCCACAATATGTTTATTCATGTTTTGTAAGCCTGTCATTTTTTTGTTAATTTTTGTTTTGTTTTTAAGCACTTAAAAGCTTAAATCAAAATACTACTATAGCCTTCACATATTTTAACTGTGCTATATTGTTAAAATCCAGGTTTATATACTACTAATAGTGAACCTGATTTTTGGCTAAGTTTTACTTAAATTGCACAATTATTTTAGAGTTAAATTATTAATAATAAATTAAAAGTTTTAAGAATATAATTTAATTTTTCAATTGTACATTTAAATTACATAGTAATAAAAGCTACAGGGAATTTAATTCATATTGTTTTCTAATAACTGTATGATAGTCTACTTTTTAACCCATTTAAGGACCCATTTCCTTACAGTTATACCGTGCTACCCACTGAAATTCAGTTTCTTTCTCCTTTCTGTGAATTCTCCTTGTCACATCCATTAACTTACAGATGTGTTTTTTATGACATAACACACAAGCATCCTCACCTGGATGTCCTAAAGGCACCTCAGATTTGTATCTAAAATCAGCCTCATTATATTACCATAGCCTCCAACTTCTTCTTTCTCCTTTTTGAATCTCCAGTTTAAGTAAAGGATCACTCATCTACCCTGTCTCCTAAGATGTAGGAGTAACTGGTCCTCACATAGTCCTCTCCTCTCATCCTCTCATTAAAATGGTGAGCAAATGCTGTGAGTTCTACTGTCCGAACAACTTCGTATCTGTTCCCTCTTCTTACTACCTGAATTCAAATACTTATTCTACTGCTGAGGTTTAGTTCTTCATTATCTCTCACCTCAAGTATCAGAATAATTTCCCTATTTAATCTTCCTTTTGATACCAGCTTCTTTCTCCACTATTTTATGCTGGAAATTGTCCCAACGGTGTTCATCTAAAGAATGAATCTCATCATATTACCCCCATTCTCAAAAATCTTCCTTGGTTCTCCAATGTCTACAAAAAGGAATACCAACTGTTCCACTCGAATCAAAACTCTTTAAATTAGGCACTTGATTTTATATCTTCTGTTCCTTACACCCATGAAATCTGTGCTGCAGCCACTTCACAGATTGTGTTCTTTCTTTTAGAGTGGCATGTCACTTAATTCCCTGTGCTTTTGCACATGCTGAACCTTGTATAGTAAAAGGCCTACCTAAAAACATTTGTGAATTCCACTTAGCTTACATTCTCATTCTTTCTAATAACTCATTTCCCGATCTCAAAGAAACTCTATTTCCCTAACACTTCACTTCCTGTGCCTTTTGTCTTCTTTTTGTCACATACCAATCCAGACACTGAACAGAGACCCTATTCTTCCTTTATTTTTATGCCAACAAGTAAGCATTCACAGAACCATCTGTGTTTGGAGGTGTTTCTCTACCCCTTTCTGTGACAGCAAGTTTCCAGCTGAAGGTGTCCACATGAGGACCTGAGGTGGGTTAGTGAAAGGATACTTTCTTATGCATTGGAATGTTTTTCTGTCATCTTGTTTGCATTTACAATGCACATTAGTGATTCAGCCATTATTCAAAACACTGTACCATCCAAGAAAATATGACTAAAAAAGCCAAAACAGTGCACTGAGAGGAAATAATTGTCTGGGTAAGAGCAGCTGGACCATAAGAAAAATATCACAAAATAAAGTAAGTGCCACAGCTAACCCCTAGATTAGAGGCTCCTCATCCTCATACAATATTAACATTTCTGAGATTACATTTGGAAAGAAAATTAATCCAGATTCCATGGTTATACATATTGAGATTATCACATTCTGTTTCAAATTTTTGGGGATTCATAATGTACATGAACATTCTGGAAAAAGAGAAATCCTGTTGTTAAAATTTTTAAATACCCTTCTTTAATCCAGCACCTTTTGTTTCTGTTTTACTATGAACTCAACCTTATTACATAACATGGATTAGCATGATACTTTAGGGAATACTGCACTAGAACAATATTAATAACCATACATTGAAGGAAAAAATTTATCACATTTTCCTAGTGTATGTGGTGAAATCTGGTGAGCAAAGGCCCTTTTCTATGTTATTATATCAGCCAAAGAATTAAGTTAATTAGAATTTGATGTGACAGTTTTGACTTAATATAATTCTTGGATTTTCTTACATTTTGATAATTTTCGTTGCCAGAGGAAATTCTTTCTCCATCATAAAGTCTTCTTTAAGGAAATGAAACATAGAGGAAGATCAGGCCCCCAGACACTAACATACCAAATTTTTTAAAAAATATAACCTGGCACATTTTTTCTTTTAATTCCAGAATTTAAGAAATGGGAGTGGTTATCCATCGAAGTAAGTGGTACTGCATATAATTTCCCATGATGAATACCCACCAACAGAAAGTAGATAGGCCCTTGCATTAGAAAACTGCAAAAGTTCCCAAATTCTTAAGACACTAAATTGGAACCTAATATGTGTTAAAGATACTTAAATAAACTAAAGGGAGACCTGAAAAGCTTGCTCAATCAATCACTTGAGGCATACAGGTGCACTGTAAAAGGCATTGGATTTACCCTGGCTGGTGTGGCTCAGCTGGTTGGAGTGTCAGCCTGTAAACTGATTACAGTCTCAGTCGGAGCATGTGCCTAGGTTGTGGATTGTTGTTTCTCTTACATTAATGTTTCTCTCCCTCTCTTCCTCCCTCTCTTCCCCTCTCTCTAAAATCAATAAACATGTACTCAGGTGAGGGTTAAAAAAAAAAGGCATTGGATTTAGACCCAGAAGATCTATATTGAAAACTTAACCTATAGCCACCATTAGGCTTCTCTAAGTATCAGTTTTCTTGTGTGTGAGATGGCGGTAATAATTAAAAATAACACTAACTTACAAGACTCTAGTGAGGCTTCAGTATGATGATGAATAGGAAAGCACTTAAAAGTCAGGCAGGAAAATGCCTGCCTTCAACAGAGATGAACTAATGGAAGCTGAATATACTCTCCTGTGTGAAATAACAGGAACAAAACAGGACAAAATATATAAAACCCAGTTTTCAAGGCATTGAACATTAACCAATGAATGGCAGTTATTCTCAGGATACAAGAAATAAATGAGGTGAGCCCTCCTAGTTAAGAAGATGGCATTATGAGTTAAGAGAAACCAAGGAAGTTTTCAGAGCCCAGGAACAAAGGGATAAGAGCTGTGTGAAACACGGACTTGGGAGATCTGCAGAGGTTCCCTCCACAGCAGCATTTTCAATCCACTGCTGAAAGAATTTTTAAAACATGCAATACCTGACTCTTTGTCAGGAGCACTGATCTCTTTTTTCTTAGATTGTCGAGTAAATGAATGACAACAGGCAACGCAGTTGCCATCCAGTGTGAATGACCTGTCTTGAACCATATATATTTAGGTCATATAATAGTGTTCCATCTCATTAGACATGTCCCATAATAATGTTACATCTCATTGGTTAATTGGTTAATTCTTGGTACCAGAAATCCTTCTATATTGTACAAGTATAGGCACCCGACTTTTTAAAAAGCCATTTTGGAGCGAAAAAAAGAGTAGGCAATTACTATTATTTTTTGTGTGTAAATCAATCAAAATTTTACTTAATTTTTTGTCAGATCAGCAAAAAATACATTTTTTTATGTGCTGACAAACTTTAGTAATTAGTTTATGTATTCCATGAGATTAAAAAGGTTGAAAATTACTGCATTAGAGTATTGAGCTATGTATCAATGTCTACCTGCATTTGAAGCCTGGAAATGAACCACCCTCAAGGATTAGAGTGAACAGTACTCCTGGTGCCCATATGGGACAAGGAACAGTGTCTATCCCCAGCAGTCAGACTGGAAAACTTACAATTCAGAGGATTAAAACAACACTAAAGTGGAATTTTAAAGCATTCATCGACTATATTAGAAAGGGAAAAAATATCTCAAATCAATGTCGGAAGACCCACCTTAAGAAATTTGAAGAATAAGAGAAAATTAAAACCTGAAATAGAAGAAACAAAATAATAGATTATAATGAAAATCAATAAAATACAAAACAGGAACACAATAGAGAGAATCAATGAAACTGAAGTCTTATTATTTTAAAAGATCAACAAAATTGAAAAAAACACATCAATCAAGAAAAGGGAGGAAACACAAATTACCAATATCAGAAATGAGAGAGGTAGCATCAGTACAGAGTCTATAGATATGAATAAATATATATATATTTTTTAAACAACTTTATCAAATAAATTCATCAATTTAAATGAAATGTAGAAATTCCTTGAAATGTGCAAATGGCCAAAGTCCACTGATAAATGGACAATCTGAATAGTCCTATATCTGTTAAAGGAATTAAATTTGTAATTAAAGATTTTCCCACAAAGAAAACTCCAGAGGAGATGATTTTACAGGTGAATTGCTACCAAATAATTAAAGAATAACTGATGAACATTCTACATAAAATCTACCACAAAACTAAAGAGGTAGGAATACCTCCCAATTCAATGATGTCAGCATTACCCTGATACTAAAACCAAACCAAGATATCACAAGTAAAGGAAACTGAAGACCAACATACCTCACATACATTAGTGTAAATATTTTAAACAAAACTTTAATAAATGATACCCAACAATATTTTTAAAATATTTTAAAAATATCATGACTAAGGAGTACTTATCCTAAATATAAGGCTGATTTAATGTTCAATAATTGATTGGTGTAATCTACTGTATTAAAAACTCACAGAATTGTTAAATATGTCAAAACCTAATGTTAATATCTCATAAAATTCTCAGCAAACTAAGAATAGACTAAATGTCCTCCACCTAATAAGGTTTCCCCCTGTGATCAGGCAAGAAGCTTGCCCCTTACCACCAGAGGTTTTGGTCAGTAAAATATACAATATCAAATAAACAAATGAAAGGCACCAAGATTTCAAATGATAAAATAAAACTGCCTTTATTAACAAATGCCACAATTGCCTATTTAGAATATCTAATGGTATCTACAAAAGTTCCAGTGAGTTTATTGTTTGCAGTATACCATATTAATGTATAAAAATTTATTGTATTTTTATATAATAGTAGTAAAAAATTAGAAATTGAAATAAAAATACTACCATTTAAAATAATATTAAAAATATGAAATAGTGGTAAATCTGGCAATTATAATACATAGCAAATATTTATGCTAAAAACTACAAAACATTGCTCAGAAAATTGAAGATATAAATAAATGGAAGATACACTCTGTGTACATATCAGAATACTCAATAGTGTTAACATTGTCAGTTCTCCCAAAATTCATCTTTAGAGTTGAAGAATGACAATCAAAATCTGAGCACTTTTTTCATAGAAATTGATAAATAAACTTTAAAATATATATGGAAATGACCTACAGTATGCAATATAACTCTAAAAAAGAAGAATAAATTTGCTGTATTAGCACTACATGAATTTCAGGACTCAGTCTAAAACTAATAATCAAAACAGCATAGTATTGGCATAAAGATAGACAAATAGAGCAATAAAACAAATCAGGAAATTCAGAAACAGACCCACATGTATATGGAAAACTGATTTTGACAAAGGCACACAAGCAATTCAATGGAGAAAAGATAGGCTCTTTAACAGATAGCACTAGAAAATTTGGATCGCCATAGGTCCAATGGAATATTACTCATCAACAGAAAGCAATGAACTGTTGATACACCTAACAGGGTAGCAAATCTCAAAATAATTATGCTGAGTGGAAGAAATCAGGAAAAGAAAAGAGTACACACTACATAATTCAATTTCTAAGAAACTTTAGAAAATGCAAAATAATCTACAAGACAGAAAGCGTCAGTTGTTTCTTGTGGATAGCAGGGACTTTAAAGATCCATGGGAAAACACGTGGAGGTAACAGGATGGATACATTCATTACCTTGATTGTTGTAATGGTTTCACAAAAGTATCCATATATGATAATTTAAGATGTTTACTTTCAGTATGTGAAGTTTATCATATTTTTATTATACTTTAATAAAGAGTTTAAGAAATGTTTAAGTACAATTATATACATACATTTATTTGAGCATAAACCAGACTTATTCTCAGACTTCAAAGAATTCCAGCAAATAACCAAACAATGAAATCCCTTGTATCTTATATCACTTCTGATTTTGATGCTCAGAACCAAGTGTAAATATATTTTATAGAAGGATTTATATTTATAGAAAGGTTTTTTGGCTCCTGTTTTTAATCCCTAAACTCATCCCTTTTGAGCTGCCCAGTGCAGCATTCTCTCCTAGCCTCTCGGAGGGCTCAGCAGTGGGCAGGAGGGCTTTGGAGGGAGGAGCTGTTAAGTTCAACTCTATGCACTTAGTCTGTAACCTTGGGCCAGTTCCCTAGCCTTGTCTTCTTCATTTATAGAATTTAGATAATACTTATATTTTAGAGTCAATATGAAGATGTTTAAAAAGATGATATATGTAAAGATTCTGTAAAAGGATCTCTAGAAATGTATTAAAACTTTGTACTTACAAAGTTATCACAACAGATTATGCTTTAGAAAATATGTTTTTAAGTTATTGTGAAAAATAAATGTACCATGTTGTATCATTTCCCAATAATCTCCAGGCTAGGAAGAATGACTAATAGTTTATTATTAGAATACAACATTGAAAAAAAAAGTTTCTCTGCCTCTATTGGCCTTAGTCTTCATATTAATGTGGGTGTTTAGTATGCCTGCCTTATAAAAGGTGCCACTCCCTGAGCCAATATATAAAGTTAATTATAATTTTAATTTTATGGCTGAGCATCAAATGCAGTATATGAATTTACCCACATCACCATGGTAACTGTGTGGGATCGTTGTTGCCACAGCCCTCATGGTTGGCCTGGCATTTTAACATGTCAGTAATTGCCAGTGTCACAACCTTCAAAAATTGTAGAGAAATGACACATAGACCAGATGGCTACTAAAGAAAGAACCTACTGTCCCCCACAGCTGGGATGTGGAATTGAGGTGTCAAGAGAGCCTTCTATCAAAGATGGGAAACAGCTTGACTAAAATATTGCTACACCCTTACAAATTTGGGTAATGCCATGTGGAATCTAAGGGAAAAACAGAATCTGGTACTTGATTTCAGGGTATCAACATAAGAGAATAAAATATGTGCTATTAAAACTAAGTAAGTTATTTATCTCTTCAGTAAATACTTATTTAATGCATATTATGTGCCACTTATTATGAATTTTATTTAGTATCAGAGCTATAGAAGTAAATAAAACAGACAAAAGTACCTGCTTTCATGGAGCTTACGTTCCTGTTAGTGGAAGATAGATTAAAACAAAATAGAAATGTAAGTTATATATTATATTAGATGGTGATAAATGCTAAAAAAAAAAATTAAAGCATGGAAGCAGGATTTAGAATGTTAGGGAGGATGCAATGTAAATAGGGTGGTCAGGGAAGACCTTACTGAGAAAGGAATCTAGTATAAACCCTAGGAGGAGGTGAGGGATTAACCCATCTGGACATGGGGAAGATGATTTGGGAGTCAGGAATCATAGGTACGAAGTCCAGAGAGGGGCCTAAGCTGTCATTTTGGAGGTAACATTTGGAAGGCCAGGTGCGCTGAAGGTGAGTAAGTTGGAAGAAACTACTGGGAGATGATGGCAAAGAGGGAACAACGGGTGAGATGTTGGAGATTCTTGTTGGCATTGCACTGACCTTGGATTTACTTAAGTGAAACGCGAAGCCATTAGAGGATTTTGGCAAAGAAAGGACTCAGACTGGCTTTGTTTTTTTTTAAAGACCACTTTGGCTGTCATGTTCAGAATAAATGGTAGGTGTGATCAAAGAGAGAAAGCATGGAGATAATTATAAGGCTATTGCTGTAATATGATAAGAGATGATGGCTTGGGTCCAGGCAGTAGCAGTGGAAAGCAGTGGGTATTTTTAATTATGTCCATTTATTGAGTGCTTCTATACACCAAGCATTGTGGGAGAGAAATTCAAGTACAGTTTTATCACACTGAGTAGTAATCGTAGTATAAGTATTTACTGCAATAGGAAACTAAAGCTTTAAGAGGTTCACTAGTTTTTCCAGGACAAGTTGTATTGCAAGTACTTGATCTCCACCAGACTCCTCAGTTCATGCTCTGCTCACTGTGCCCCTATGTCTCTCAGGCTTAATGCATTGCTGAATGTATGACTGTACCAGGAAGAATCGTGGACACCTACAGAAAGGAGAAATCAGTACAGTTCAGGGTATCCAAGAATAATTGGAAGGCAGAGTTTGGATGTGGTATGGGTAAGTGGAAAGGAGAGGCCAAGGAGAGAGGCCAACCTGAGCACATGGGAAAAGAGTGCTGGCTTAGAGATTCCATCATGGGCAGGGTTTGCTTATGGACAATAATGACAGCATTCCAATTCACAAGTCATATTACAGAAAGAGCATGTTTCCCTGTGTCACTTGGGAAACTCAGGACAACTTCACAGTATACATCAGACTGTAATGTGAGTAAGAAATAAACCTTTATTGTATTAAAG
Organism: Pteronotus mesoamericanus; assembly: GCF_021234165.1. Lineage (NCBI taxonomy): Eukaryota > Metazoa > Chordata > Mammalia > Chiroptera > Mormoopidae > Pteronotus > Pteronotus mesoamericanus. The sequence continues at coordinate 14,300,901 of NW_026555135.1, read as the reverse complement.
TACTAAAAATTTGAAGGTTGTCACAAAAGGCATGTTAGTTACCCTGACTTGCTATACCTTTCTACTGCTGCTGGTGGGCAGCAGCTCCCAGACCTTTATCGTGATGTGTAGGTGATACTATACTCCAAAGTGACTACAAGAATTAAAGGATCCATCTGTTACTATGATGATTCTTAATGAGCTTCTCAATTCAATTTGTGGAATATGTCCAGAAAATGTGAGCTGTTGCTTTCAAAATATTTTACTGATTAACCCAGGGCTTCATGAAAATCAGAGTAGATGTTAAATATAACCAAAGTGGCACATGATTTCTCTTCAAAAAAAAATTAAGTGTTGATACAAATTCAGGGCATTTATTAAATTTCTATTTATTTTCTTTATCTAATTACTATTGTATTTCAACATCCATTAAGCAAGATCCTGAGCTAGTTTAAAAGATGTAAAAGAAGGTGTACTGATGGGCACTTAGGTTGCTTCCAGCACTTGGCTATTGTAAATTGTGCTGCTATGAACATTGGGGTGCATAGGTTCTTTTGAACTGGTGTTTCAGGATTCTTAAGGTATAATCCCAACATTGGAATCACTGGGTCAAAAAGCAGTTCCATTTTTAGATTTTCGAGAGAAATTCTAAATTGTTTTCCACAGTGGCTGCACCAGTCTGCATTCCCACCAACAGAGTATTAGGGTTCCCTTTTCTCCACAGCCTCACCAGCACCTGTTGTTTGTTGATCTGTTTATGATGGCCATTCTGACCAGCATGAAGTGGTATCTCACTGTCGTTTTAATTTGCATTTCTCTGATGGCTAGTGATGCTGAGCATCCTTTCATATGTCTCTGGGCCCTCTGTATCTCTTCCTTGGAGAAGTGTCTGTCCAGGTCCTTTGCCCATTTTTTAATTGGATTGTTTGTCTTCTTGAAGTGAAGTCATATGAGTTCTTTATATATTTTGGAGATCAAACTCCTATCTAATGTATCATTGGCAAATATATTTTCCCATATGGTGGGTTCCCTTTTCATTTTGCTGATGTTTTCTTTAGCCGTGTAGAAGCTTCTTATTTTGATGAGGTCCCACTTGTTTATTCTTTCCTTTATGTCCCTTGCTTTAGGGGACATATCAGTAAAAACTTTGCTGCATGGGATATCTGAGAGTTTCCTGCCTATGTTCTCTTCTAGGACTTTTATGGTATCATGACATATTTAAGTCTTTTATCCATCTTGAGTTTGTTTTCGTGTATGGCATCAGTAAGTGAGTGGGTCAAAAAAACTATGGTACACTTACACAATTGAATACTACGCAGCAGAAAGAAAGAAAGAGCTACTACCCTTCGCGACAGTGTGGATGGAATTGAAGAGCATTATGCTAAATGAAATAAGCCAGGGGGCGAAAGACAAATACCATATGATCTCACCTACAAGTGGAACCTAACCAATAAAACAAACAAGCAAGGAAAATGTAACCAGCACCATTAAAGAAAAAAGAAACCAACAGAATCAGGAGGGAAGGAGGGAGGGAATGAAAGGAAAGGGAAGGGAAGGGTCAAATCCAGGAACATGTGTGGAGGACCCATGGACAAAGCCATAGTAGGAAAGGACTGAGGGAGGAAAGTGGGGGAGGGGGCAGGGGAAAGTGGTGGCGGGAAGGTGGAAACAAATGTATTTGAACAATTTTTTTAAAAAGGTGTAAAGATTATCTAGTGGTTAATCTCTTCCTTCAGGTATAATTTATCTGGGAAAACCTTTAATATGAGGTTACACATGTTAACTAGAAAATTAGTGAAATGGGCCTAGGTAAATTAGAAGAGGCAGAGAATGCTTATGTCTGAAGAGATTGGGCCTTAATGATATAAGAATTTCAGTTGGGTCCTGAAGTTTGGCTGGGCTGTGGCGAGGCAAGTTTGAGGTAAGTTGAGGCAGAGTATTCCAAGCTTAGAAGACTAGAGAAACTGAGAAATAGAGTTGAGAAAACACAAATACTGTTCAGGTGATAGAGGGTAAACTTGCTTAACCAGAGTAGAAGTGTCATACACAGTAACAGATAAGGCTGGAAATGAAAGTGGGAAAAGTTTTCTTAAGGATAGTGCATGTGGGGCCATGAATTGAGGAATTTTCTTCTCTGTGTTAAGTAATAGTTGAAAATTTTTGAGAAAGAAAATGATATAATCAAAAATCACATTTAACAAGGTTAATATGACAGCATCATTAGGAGTTTATAGGTTGAAGGAGAGGTTTGTACTTTATTGTATTAAGCCTCTGGGAATTTGAGGGTATCACAGCAGCTACTGATGGATGACAGAAGAGTGGCATAAACTTGGTGACTCCTGAGGTTGAGGGAATGGGAGGAGCTAAGGGTGAAACCTTGAAACTTCACGGTTTCAATGATAAGTTATTGAGAAAATTTGTTAATAGAAAAATAGAGAAAAAAGAAAAAGAAACTAAATTTGAGTAGAGAAGATATGTTTTGCTTAAAATATTTCAAGTTTGAAGTTACACTGATAGAAATGCAAAGAGACGATTAAAAGTGAGAATGGTACCTTAACAATATGCAGTGGTAATGAAGACTCCTGTGGTGAAAAATTATTAATGGTATTATCTACTTACTTAAGTGAAACATGTCTAGTAGACAACTAGAAGCCTGGATGGAAGCATGAAGAACTCAAGGTCTAATAAAAACTGTGCTGTGTCCATCTTTCAGACAGTAACTTCAGGAAGAGCAGCGGTAAACTCATATATTAATATCACAAATCTGATTACATTGATTCATAAGTGGTAGATTTACATAAATAAAATTTATACACATTGGAGAACATCATCATATTACAGTTAAGTACAAACTTTTGTCAAATGACAGATTAGATTTATATCCTGTTTCTACCATTTAATATCTCTGTGATACTGGACAAGTTGTTTAAACTCTGTTTAGTTTCTTCAGATGTAAATTTGGGATGATATTAAATGCTTACTTTATAGAGACCTTATGAAAAGAATATGGAATAGTACCAATGAAGCAGTTAACATAGTCTTTTAGTCAGCTCAGGCTACCATAACAAAATACTATAGACTGCGATGTTTAAGTAACAGAAATTTATTTTCTCACAGTTCTAGAGGCTGGAAGCCCAAGATCAGGGTGGTTGGGTTCTACTGAGAACCTCTTCCTAGATTACACATGGCTGCCTCCTCAAATGGCAGAGAGAGAGTAAGCAAGCTCTTTAGTGTCTCTTTTTATCAGGACCCTAATCCCATCATGAAGGCGCCACCCTCATGATCTCAGAGTCCTAATCCCAAATATCCACCAAAATCCCCATCTCCCAAAGACCCCATTCCAAATGTCATCACACATACACTTAGAGCTTTATCATAATCTTGAGGGGGTACAATTCAGTCCAGAGCACATAGTCTCTGGCATTTAGTAAAATTCAATAAATTATATCATTATTTGTAATTTTCTCCTCTACAATATTTCTCTAACAATTTAATAGAGCTAAGAATCCCAACGCTTCAAAACAAATTTTAAAAATGTAATTTTAAGTAAGTGTTCATCCAAAAATTACATTATATGAAAATGTTACTCAAATTAATTGAAGTTACAAACCTCACCAGGTCACAGGAGAGAAAGACACAAGAGGTTAGTGCATTGATGAATTGTGTAAATGCATGCTTCTTTGAATGTTTCAGGTTAAAATGTTTTCCATATTCTGCTTGAGTTGGCATTTATTGCATCTGGGAAAGTCTAGCAAAATATTAAAACTGTATTCAATGGTAGTTTATGGTTCTAGAACACCTTACCTGATATACAAGTTCTGTCCAGAATGTATTCAGCCATGTAATATGAAAAATAGAGACATTTATTGAAGAAGATACAAGAAACATTGTTCATAGGACAAAGATGCCTCTGTCCCCTTCAAAGTAGGCACTTTGGGGCCTCACACGGTTCTCCCAATTGCCATTAGCTGCCCCATCGTATTTTCCTGAATCTCATCAGCACAAATTTCTTCCCTTAAAGGTGATTTTAGTTTTGGGAAAAACCAGAAGTCAAAGCCAAATCTGTGGTGTCAGGGGGGCTGAGTCACCTGGGTGATTGGATGTTTGCCAAAAAACTCTGCATGAGACTTGATGCATGACAGGGCATGTTGTCATGATGAAGCTGTGAACCACCAGTTGCCCATAGATGCAGAATTATGAATCATCCAAATAGTTTCCACAGAGGAATGTTCAAGCTGAACACAAAATTTGATGCAGATTCTTTGCTCTACCCACTCAGTCATTCTAAATGTAATGGCCACACAGTACACATGCTCACTCAACAACCTCTAGCACCTCCACTGACTAGTACAGTGAAGTTGTCATTGTTCACACATGTACATTCCAGTCCACTCTCCTTGGCTGCCAGGTTACATCAATGTCACACAAACTGTTCTGTTTATATTAACAATGGCTTGATTTTTTCTGGACAAACCTTGTCTAGTAAATTTCTTCAAAAGAAGGGCATTTTAAAAAAATATTTCTTAACAAGTTGCTATTGGACATCATGTAGAAGGTTTGGGAAATAAAACTGGTATCTGAACTGATTCTCAGAAGCATATGGCAAGTTTTCTTTAGTAGGATTTCCTTGGATGCCTGAAATTTTCAATTTCTTATCCCAGTTTTTGTATTGTTATTTTTCCTTCCTCCCTTATTTCACAGTTTCCTTGAAGGAGGTAAAAAAGCAGGCGCGGATCAAAGTTTCCTTTTATGCTCTGATATAATATTTAATTAAGCCTCAATTGGTGACGAGAAAGTAGAAACTGTATCTGCGATTCTTTTTCTAAACTGAATTAGCTGGTGCAAATAGTCACAGGTAATTGGAGAGTGGTATCCCTTGTGAAATCAGCTTCCACGGTGCTAGGCATCTGCTATCCAGGATGAGGGAAAGCAACACTGGTGAATTGAATTTGATGCCTGCATCGTTTTTGTCAAATAATTCAGCTAAGGAAATCTTTCTGTCCATGGTTCTACTTTAATATAAAATTAAATAATTACCCTCTGTTGGACTGAAGGTACACATACAACCCATGGAATACTGGATAGAGCCAAACCAGTAATTATTATAAAAATTAATAGTTGAATTGAAATTCAAATAATTAGTAAACAGTTATCTAGCTGATAACAGGTTTCTTTTCCAAGAAACAATTTGACCCCTGTTAGGGGTTTTGGTTACAATCACTAGAAACCAATTTTAGCTTGGCTCTCTTAACTAAAATAAATAAATATAAATAAAAGTAAATAAAAGTAAATACTGTTATTTGGAAGAACATTGAGGTCCCCCAGGATGTACCAGTAGCTGAAAGACCAAGTTTGAAAACTTGGACCAGCTCCCTAGGGCCCAGAACAATTTTCAGCTCTTTGGCCAGAGCATAACTGCATTTGGACCCTATCACTTGCTTCATTGTAAATAAATTCTGGCCCTCCTTTTACTCTATGTCACTTTCTCCACATTCCTGGGAACTTGTATCCAATTTCCTGAGCCTGGGATGCAGTCCCATTACTTGGCAACCAAAGAATGGAGAACACAGAGAGAGAAGGCTACTTCAACTTCCCTAATGGAAGGATTCTATAGCCTTCTAGAATCTAGGTGTTATGAGGCGCTCATCAACATTAGGAAGAGGATTTGGATTCTACATAGCCAGATAATGAAGATTACTATAGCTTAATTCAGTAATTGGGAATGATATAAGTGGTCTCATTACCATCGTGGTTGTCATAATTAACATTAATAAGCAGTTATTTGCTTGCTAGGCTCTATTCTTGCCCACACTTTCCCAGCACAAGCTCATTGTATGCTGCCATCAATCTTATGAGATAGCTACTATTAGTGTCCTTTTATTAAAAAATGAGCAAAAAATGCTTAGCAAGTTTAAATAACTTGCTTGAGATTGCACACCTAGTAAGTGGCAAAGCAGTCTCAAACCTCAGACTTTATAACTCAAATAAGCTAACCCATGTGCACACACATGGGACTGACTTCTCTGCAGCCATTAGATAATCTTACAGATTATTGTGTACACTAGGCATTTGACAAATATTAGCTGAAAACTCTGGCTAGAATAGCTTTGGTTGGTGCTCAATAAATGTTCAATGAATCAAGGAATGTATATTACATATTTATTAAGAGACCAGGTGTCAGGTGACAGGTGCCCTCTCCCCTCTCTAGTCCGCCCCCCCCCCACACCCCTAGCATGCAGCTCTGAGCCTGTGTTGAGTTGCTGATCCCAGGAATCAAAGAAAGCAAAATCCAGATTATAATAAAATCAATGCATATTCACAATGTAGGCTGAACTGTGTGTTTAAGCAGTTGTTTACCTTCATTACTTCCTTTTACACTTGATATTTTAGTAAATGTTTTTAGATAAGAGATTGTTTTATACAATTGCAATGTCTTTGTGGGTCATTTCATTCTTTAACTCCATGGCTTCTCACTATGATTTTTTTTTTAAATGTGGACCAATCCTAGAGATTACACAGGGAGAAGTATTATTTCAGACACAGGGCAGAAGCACCTACAGGTGGGGTCATGGTTACTATATAAACAAGGGCAGGTTCCACCTTGAATTCCAGCAATAATTAGACTTAAAAAGTGGGAGTTCTTTTCAAGGGACAGTAATGTTTCAGTTCTGAATTTCTTAACTCTGGCTGAATGCCAGTCCAGATGATCCAGCTCACAGATTTCTTCTGAGAGCTGGTATAACTTGCCCTAAAATCTACAGATTATAAAATAATAAAGTTAATTTTTATAATTATAAATGGTACAAGATTTCCTTTTCTTCTTTCCTTCACTTACTCTCTTGAGATCCTCAGATATTATTGTAGTTGTTATTTTACAGATGAGCAAACTAAGGCTCAATGAGGTTTACTGGATTGCCCAGGCAAGGACATATAACTGACAAATAAAGAGCTAAAATTTGAATCCAACCATGTAAAATTGTCTTCTTTTTAGTATATTGTGCTTCCTTCTATAAATGCAAAACAAACAAAAGCAAATCAGTAATTTTTATACATTTTAATACTTGAATAAAAACTCAATTAATTAGTCCAGCTGATAACATTGAGCCACCGTTGAACCAACTTGGAACTTTACAGAATGATGTAAAGAAGAAAAAAATCAGTTTCTCACTAAGTAATCTCAAAGTGATTTAGTTTCATTTCTATGTTATTGGGTTTTGACTTTAACACAGGTGTTAAATACCAGTCCACTAGAGAAAACCTTGGTTGTGCTATACCTGTCTGGTGCTCAGATGATTGGAGTTAGGTTGGCACTGAGCCTAGGAGGTAAGAAAGTTAATGTTTCAAAGAATGGTTTCTTATATTATACTCCCCCTACCCAAGATTCTTTATGTAATAGAGTGCTGGAGTGTTTAAAATTGTTCAGTCCAGATACTAGTAATGCTTTACAATTTGATGTGTTTTCAGTCTGTTTGTCCTTAGAAAATTTATCTACCATATATGAACCTCAGTTTCCTTATATTAAAAAATGAGGCTAATGGTAAGGCCTTTGTAATGGCTAAATTAGAATAATAATAATTTCCCAATAAATATTACCCATTGTTATTAATTAAAATCTTTAACATATCTTTCATTTGTTCAAGTGCTATCCTCAGAAGTTAGTAAAGATGATTATTCTCAGTTTCAAGTAACAGAAAATGACATTTGCCAAAGTGACTTTCCTGTGTTTACAAAAAGTTAGGGGAGATGTGGGCACAGAAATGTTAGTCTATAGAACCAGTTGAACTGAGTTTGAAATTCCACTTTACCACATTTTAGCTTCATATATCATTGGCATTTAATTTTAACTCTGAGCCCAAATTTTCGTATCTAAACAAAGGCAGGATACAATGCTTAGTTTATATGTTTGCCATGAGAATCAAATGAGGCCATGAATGTTATGCACTGAACATCTGTGGGATACCTTCTTCTCTCATCTCTTATCCTTTAATGACTAACTTTAAAATATTTCCAAATAAAGTGGTTTGTAGAAAATAACCATTGTCATGGTTAAAGTGGCATTATTGTGCTTATAAAATAAAAGCTAGTCCTAATGGTACAGTAACTGATACACTCAGAAGAGGGAGTTTTATGTAGACTTTTTATTAAAAAATCCAGTGTATGACATTTTATACAAATATTTCTACACTAATCAAATCTCTTGTAATACACATAATAATTAATCTTTTGTGTGTGCAATTTGTGAACTCTGCATTTTGTGGTTGAACTCTGCAGAAAATTTATATACTGCAATGTAATTCACTTGTTCAGTTTTCTACTTCATTTCAATTATGGTACTTATTATATGAGACTGGGTTTTCATTTAGCATGCTTGTTATGTTAATTAGAAGTAAAAGTCTTAATGGAATTTAAATTTTTAGCATCCCTTATTTTCAGAAGGATAAACATTGTGTAAGTAAAAAAGCATTGTAATTCTCAAATTTTTGCAGGAGGGGACAGGAAATTTTATAAATATATTAGACTATTCTAGTGATCTTTTGCATATAAACTGTACTATGTGTACAACAAAACCAGCATGAATTTCTAGACATTTAGTACCTCTTGTAGAGTCATGACTTCTGTATTTCTTGTCTCTAATTTTCACAGTTCTACAAGCAGGTATTATTTTCCTTGTTTTCCCAATAAAGAAGCTCTGAAAAAAAAAGAATTTCTCAGTCCTACCTGGGAAACTCTAGTGAAGCTTCACCGTAAAGTGACCATTAAACTGTTGTAAAACATGATAGGAAGCTCATTAGATAAAGATGGGAAAGCCACATCTGCAGGAAATATTTTGAAACACAGTTAAAATGAAACAGAATAATGGCAATGAAGATGGATAGAGCCAAGCAGAAAAGGTCTGGCCTAGGAATTTGGTCTGAGTATAATAAAGAGAATGCAATGCTGTGGCTTTTTGCCACATATTCTTTTGAATAATATCATAACCACCATTCTTTATATCCCTGTGGAACTCTTTCTTCATTTATAAACCATATGGACGTTCCTCAAAATACTGTAATGTGAATGAAAGAGATATGCTAGCTGAAATAACATCCATCAGAGAGCTGCCAACCAGCTGTTAATGGTGAATCATTTAAATTTAAAAGTTGGCGTTCTGCACATAGAAGTGTATAATCCCTATTGGGCTTCTGTAGCTCCCTGAAGATGTCTTCTTTCCACAGCTCCTGCCATCATTTGCATTTTAACATCAGCATTTAAAGGTCAACCACCTGTATTTTAGGCACAGTTATAAATTGCACTCATTGCAGAAAATCAAAACCAGTGACTCTATAGGGGAACGATACAACTCTGGCTTTCCAGTGCTTCCTCATGCACAGGAGGCACATACACTGTTAGGAAAGGGGATGGTGATTTATGTAATGTCATTAGTTACTTCTGCCCTTCCATGGGCTAAGCTTTCATTTGTGATGTCACTAGTCTTTGTCCAAGTTCTAGATCACATAACTAGCCCTTTATTTTATTAATCTTAACATATGCTCCCAAGAAGCTACCTGTATCTTCATCAATTTCCCTGTCCAGACCATGCAGTCAATCTATTCATATTTATCCATCATTCATATGACCTGCCAAGATATTCTTGACAATATTGACCACTGTTCTGGGTGCTGAAAATACAATAATAAACAAGATCAATACGAGCTTAGTCTGCATAGAGCTGTCTATCCAAAACTAATCTCTGAGTCTCCTAGTATGTTTAGAAGTTTTGCACAAAAGAGATGCTTGATAAACGTTAAATGAAAGAATAAATTGCAAGCTCTCTGCCATAGTGTTAAGAACTGTGGAAGATACAGTATAAACAAGATAGTTCTAACCTTCAGGATGCTCATACTCTGTGGTGCACACAGACAAGCACATAGATAATTCTAATGCATGGCAGAAAGCATTATGTGTTATAATAGAGGTATAAACACATTTCTGTGGAAGCAGGTAATGACGAAAGATTAATTCTGGCTTGGGGGATGCTCTGCCCTGCTGTCATGGCAGGACACAAATTATGGTGCCATCCACTGAGCAAAACTGGAATCCATTTGCCATATGCATGAAGAATGAGTCGAGTTGGAAAATAAATGAGAGTCGGGAGAATTTGTTTCACTGCAATTTATCCTCATTGCACTGTTACAGTATGTTATCCGATGGCATCTTCCAGATTTATAATCTCCTTCCTAGCAAACACTTGAATTCCTTCCCATACGGCCTGCCTTTCTTTACTATTCTTTCTATACTGGTAGGTAGAGAGGAAATAATGAGGGCAGTCTGAATGCATTTTAGTATCTAGCATAAGGACTAACACAAAGAACCAATTTGCCAGTTTCATTACTCTATAGTCATGAGTTAACTTGCTGAAAACAATATTAAATTATGGTTTCCTTAACTTCCCATATGAAAATAGCACTAATCCAAGAGTTTGAACACGACGTGTATTGTGCCAGCTACCACCAGAGGTATGACTTTAGAGAAATCCTTTTCCTTCCCTTGGCCTTATTTACATCATCTATAAAGTGAGTTTATTGGAACGGATTAGTATAGGAACCTAAGAGATAAAAAAATAGAAGCAGGTCAGCATTTGCCATGTGAGAAGGTGAAGCCAGTTATTGTGACATCTGAGTTTTTCAAGAGAGTCTACAAAGCTGGATTCTTCTCGGGAATGTCCACAAAAAAAACAACAACACACATTTAGGCCAAACAAGAAGAAAGGAATTTGGCCCAAGGGCTTCCATTCTGCAGCTTCTAGACTAGATACTTTCTCGAGTCTCTTATGTCTCAGACATTCTCTTATTCTGCATTGTTAAAACAGTCTGATTTCCCTTTGTTTAACAGCTACTAAGCTTCAAAGTACCAGTTCCCCAGATGAATTAAAGAACATATTTTGAGTGCTGTAAAATTAAATTGTCATTCCAGATTGGAGGATTTAGTGTCTACTAATCCTTTTGGGGTCTTCTGATTTGATTAAACAATAGTAACACTAGGATGGAATGTTAAGTGTTCTGAATTAAGGACCCAGGTTTGAAGAAGGAGAGAGCAGCTATCCTTCCCTCTTGCATTTTCTCAGAGCTGGCTGCCATGAGGCAGATCTGACCTGAGAGCACCTGGCCAGTGTGTGTTGGCACAAATCCTCCTGCCGACCTTGGCCTGGCCTGTAGTAGACCCTAAAAAATAATCCTTAAACAAAGTTAATACTGCTGGATGAAGTCCAGTTCTTTCAAGCATTAACACATTGATTGAGTCATTAGCATGCTCTCCCTTTCCTATTGCTTATTGAATAAGAAAAGAAGTCTGGATAAAATGAGCCCTTTTATTATGGACACTCAGGAGTTTAGAATCTGCTAATAAGGTTAAACTCCTTGTACACCTACAAACTTCTATCGCTGAACCCCTGCCTTTCTTACATGCTGAGTTTTTTTGAGCAGAGAGTATTATGTTACTCATGTTTGTATCATCAGCACCCACCACAGTATTTGACATACAGTAAGGACTCAATAAGTGTCTGTTTAATCAATAAATTAATTAAACTCTAAATGTGTCAACAAATAAATTAACTGATGAGTCAGAGTTTCTCTGTAAGATCTAAAAAGCAAGAACAAAGGAAATTAATATAACTGGGTTTTATTAAGACATCTAAAGAAAGATTGTGTCAACCAAAGGAGAGTAGGGAGCTCGGAAATGTAGGCGGAAAATCAGTAAAAGGTAGGGGGACCTTTCCACGCTCCCAAATGATCATAGAGAGTCCCTTACTCCAGGTGTCATTTCATGATACCAGGCATTTCAAATATAATGTTATCTTATATAGTATAGAATGTTCATTTAAAATATACAGGAAGTCACCCTGGTTAGCTTCAGGCAACAAGTTCATCCCCCTCTTCTGCAGGCTGTGATCCCATTGTGAGGGCGGTTGTCCGAGCCTTTGCAGTGCCATCAGAGTCCACTGCACATGTGCCTCGATAATAGGCCAGTCTTGGACCTGGGCAATGTTGTGTCCTGTAGTTCACATCTCAGAACTTTGGTATGCTGATTGAGGTCGAATCCATGCCTGCACAACTCAGGCAGGAGCCTAGTTCATATTCAATTCTGTGGGATCACTTTCTTGAGCTCTTCCCCTATCCATAGTCTCCCTGACACTCTACTTCCCAACCTCTCCCATTCCTATCCTTGTCCTCTGGGTAGAAATCTGAGGCTTTAGCTTCTACCTCGGTCTCATACTTCCTGTTCCTGCTACTAGGTTGCCATGGGAGCGAAGTGGGTAGAGGCTGGAAGAAGGAAGAAAGCAATAAGGAGTTTCTCCATACTCATGGGGCACAATTTCTCTGATCACAGAGGAAGGTTCTCACCCTAAGTTACCCACCACGGTATTTGACATGCTGTGTTTGCCGAGACATGATTGCCTTTGCCACCTTGCCCTCCATGGAGAAGCCTGAAGGCTTGCATAAGAAAAGAAACAAATTTTTAAAAAATGAAATTCTTCCCACTCTCTCTGAACTCTTCCCATTCTTCAGACCAAAAATAGAGAGCCCTTCTTTGTGTTCTTTCTGCCTGCACCTGGGACTGGTACATAGTTCATGTTCTAGGCTGCCTTTGAGTCCAGGCCAGGAGATACTGGAGGAAAGGAATCCAAGAATCTCATGCATGGTTCATTGGTGTATTCAGTTCTGGTTTCCTTCCAGAGACCACCTGTTATCATTTACTTTTTAGGATCCTCAGAGTCTTTTCACCCAGGGTTTTCAGCTACATTCAGTGGAGGAAACAGAGTAAAGAATGCTTTCTCCTTCTTGACTGGACCAAATTTTTGCCATGTATTTTTATTAGATAGTAAAAGCACGTAGGATTGCTTAATAGTAATGGACCACTTGTAAACTGGCATTGTTATTTAGTTTTATTTAGTGTCATTCTACAAAGGAGCAATCACGGTAGTAAACTGATCTGACAATCTGAGGATCAGATCTGGTATTTGGTGACATTTTTGAAACATCAGCCTTCATTAATGTACTTAATATACATTATTGGTGCTAAATATGTGAAAGGTGCTGTGTTAGGCATGATGGCTACCTTTGTGATTGATGCAGAATCTTTGTAGGGATTATGATTGATCAGTGTAGAGAGGTAAACTGAGGGCAGAATGAGAAAGGTCTTGAAGGTCATAAAAATGTATTTACAGTATAATTTGATTATTGACTGAATGGCTTGATAAGGGACTAAAAAATCAGTTTTGTACTTAAGAAGGACTATTCTACATATCTACATTGGAAACACAGAGACTCAGACAGGGCAAGATCAGAGGTAGTAAGATATGTTGGGAGGCTGTTGCAGTAAGCAAAGCAAGAAATCATAGGACATTCTGGAACTAGTAAAAGTAAATCATGCTATATCCATACAAAGGGACACTATACAGCCAGTAAAATAGTCTAGCATCTCTGTTAAAGAAGTGTTTAGAAAGTAAAAAAAAGTCTACTAATTGAGATGGGTTCAATTATTTCTCTGAGAAAAATAGCACAACGCTTTATATTATACAGCCCCTCAAAGAGCACACTAGACAAATAACACACATTTGGCCTAGCAAATACCTCTGCATGGCAACATACTTATATTTTTTTTAATCTTTATATCTTGAATGTAGAGAAACAAACCAGATCATTATTAATAGAACCAAGTAACATAAACCAATTTATTTTATCAAATGTTTTATATGTATAAACTTATTTAACCCTTGTATGAAACTATTTTAGTTAAAACCAAAATATTTAAAAATCAAAAATAGTTGGATACTATTATTAAACCCATTTTCTTCAGGCACAGAATGGTTAATGATATTGGCCAAAGTCACACAGCGAACAAGTAGCTCAACTCTGATTCTAACCTGCTGCGGGTTCCAGAATCTGTCTTCCTGTCCTCTGTGCTCTGCTGTTGTTAGAAGCTGCTGTGTACTCTCTAACATAAAGTAAGATAACATCTTGCAGATTCACCCCCTTCAGAAGAATGTGGAGTTAGGATGGGAGTGGAGCTAGATGGAGATCTAAGCCTAAAGAAATAAGAGGCAGAAGAGTCCCTAATTAACCAACAGCTCCCCCACATCTGTAAATATTGAGTTAATCATATTAATTGCCTTTAAATGTGGTTAGCACTCCCCCCAAAAAGCTAAGCTTGCCAGCTGTTTACAGTCAGTCATCTTGATTTCCTTGGTTTCTTCATCTATTCATTGAGTTCTTGAGTTTTATGAAATTAAAGCATTTTGTAAAGTATCTATTTTGTTAGCACCCATTTCAACCGAGCTCTGCCAGCCCCCTGAAGGTGAGAGCTCCACCATGAATTGCTTCATCTAATAAAGGAAAATGTCTGGAAAGTGGGCAGAAGTCAAACTTGAATGTATTTGAATTGAACCCCTGCTGCATCCTGAATGCTAAAACAGTTTAAAATATCTTTCTTTAAAAATACATGTGTCAAAATGACTTGAGAAATTGCAAAGGCTTAAGTTCCATTAGTTTCTTCTAGCAAGTTCTTTTTTTTTTTAATTTGCAATCATTTGGAATCTTTGGGTGACAAGGGGAAATAGTTGGTCATGAGGAACTTTTACAAGATCCCACTACTGCCCAAACAGGCCAGTTGTTCCCAGTGGCTCAATAATAACAAATGAGTCAACACACTATGCACAAACATTTTCTTTGGTCTTCAAGCTCTTGCTATTGCTCAGCTCCTCCTGTATACTCCTGGGCCACACTCTTAGGGAGCACCACCAGTGGGTGCTATTTGAGGGGACAGAAACAAAGTACATTTCCAGAAATTCCCAATTTAGTTACAAGTTGTTTTGCCCTAACTTTATCTCTTAATATTTTAAAATATTAAGATGCAGCATGTTGTGCAGGGAGTATGTATTTCCAGTGAAAAGCAATACTGTATAGAAAAGAAAAAGAGGACACTAACCTTAGCACTAGGAATTCTTGTCTACCTCTGATTTTTACTACCTATAAGACATTGGAAAATCTACTTAACCTGTCTCCACCTCAGTTTCTTTATCTCTATATCTTGGATACAGTATTGATGCACATCACTGGTATACACAAAAATCATTAAAACTGCCAAATTTCCATTCTTGCATTCAATGCAATTCAACAAATAGTACAGTAACCATGCCCTAAGCACTATGATTTGATTTACAAATGAATAAGGCTCAAATTTTGCCTTTGTGCCAATTGCTGCCTATTGCAGAAAAGGCATTAAAAAAAATAAGAAAGAGAACCTGAAAGATGACTGCCTGGGAGCTCTATTGAGCTTTGCATCAGATGAGACCTTTGACTTGCTTTTAGTCTCCAAAGTCTTAACCACAAAACATAACGACTAAAGGTTATTATAGTTTATATTGCAAAGTAGTTACTGTTTATGAAGGAGCTACCTTGTGCCAGGCTTTGTGTGAGGTACTTATGACTTTCCTAAACATTTAATTCTCATATCACCCTTGCCAGATAAAGGCTGCCATTTAACAAATGATTAAATTTAATCTTAGAGAATTTAAGTAACTTGTCAAAGTCACAGAGCTAGGAAGACATAAAGTAGGAATTTAAACCCAGATCTCTCAATTCTGCTCACAAGACAAATAAAATAAAAGGATGAGAATCAAACTGCCACCTGTTTAATAGACACAAAAACACCTATTGCTGTATTTTGATAATGTGTTTGGAGGCTGAGTTGCAGTATAAGGATTAGACTCAAGATCAAGCACCTAAGATGGCCTCAAAGATGACCTATTTTCATTCAATTTTCTGAAAATAGAATCAATCAGGTGAGTAACTCTTCTTCTATTTAGGGAGTTAAACAGAGGAAGGTAGGGAATGGACTGACTTGGGGACTGGATGTTTTGAATTCTCCTTCCCCTAAGTATGCCTGTATTGCTATAGTATGGTATACAGGATGCCTGAG
The DNA here is from genome assembly GCF_021234165.1 of Pteronotus mesoamericanus. Taxonomy (NCBI): domain Eukaryota; kingdom Metazoa; phylum Chordata; class Mammalia; order Chiroptera; family Mormoopidae; genus Pteronotus; species Pteronotus mesoamericanus. The sequence goes on along the minus strand of NW_026555135.1, from coordinate 14,284,965 downwards.
AATGGTATAGAGAAAGTAATAGAGAGTTTGGAAGAGTGAACTAAATTTTAGTATCTGCAGTCATGGTGGTCTTTGTGAAGGAAGTGCTCTTGGAGTCTTTAAAATACATTGGATTAGTGATAGCAGAGTTAAGGAGGAAAAGAAAATAGAAGGGATAGTCTGGTTAGAAGGGGCAGTTTTTTAATGCATTCAACAAATATTTATTGAGGACCCACTATGTGCCAGGCATTGTCCTAAGCACTGAGTAATGAACAGAATGGGGCAGGGGGAAACCCCTGTCCTCACAGAGTTTACATTCCAGTGGGTGGATAAGACAGCCAACAAACAAGGCAGATATATAAAATATATAGTATTTAGGTAGTGGTAAGGAGAAAAAGAATATTGGAAAAGGAGTTAGGGAGAGTGTGGAAAGAGTGAGGTGGAAATGCAACTTAGGCAGAATGTCCATAGAGAGGACAATACTTGAGTAAAGACCTGGCATAAGGAGGGGATAGGCTCTGTAGATCTCTGAAGCAGTGCATTCCAGGTTGAAGGAACAAGGATTACAAGGGCCTGGAGGAAGAAACACACTTGGCATGTTTGAGGATCATGGAGGAGGTCAGTGTGGCTGGAGAGGAATAATTTAATAACTTAAGTGCAGAGTAGCAGAAATGGAGTCACAGGGTAAGGGGGGCGCACCATGAGCCAAACTCCTGAATGTCTTCATGGTCATGGCAAGGACTTGACTTTTACTTTTGGTAAAAAAAGGAGCCACTGGTAAGTTTGATCAGAGGACCATCATGATATGACATATTTTAATGGAATTTATCTGGCTATTTTGTTGAAAATTGGCTTGAGTAGAAGGATGGACAAAGGTAGAAGAGAGACTGGTTGTAAGACTATTGCTGTAATCCAGGCAGGAAATGATCTATCTTGAACCTGGAAGAAGTTGATTAGTATGAAATACTTTAATTCTGGATATATTTTGAAAATAGATCAAATAAGAGTTGAGAACTTAGGAAGAAAAGAGAGAGGAGTCAAAAGTGCCACCAAAGTATTTGACTTAGCACCTAGAGGAATGGAGTTTCCATTGTGAGGAGAAATGTAGAAGTATGAATAGACTCAGTGTAGAGAACGAAATTATAAGCTTTGGTTGGTAGCCTGGGGCCAATGCCTAGTCTTGAGAAGTAAGCAGGATTCCTCATCTTATCCTTACGTCAGGATGAACCATGCTGGTTTTCCTAGCAGTCCTCTCTGCCTAGGGAAAGAGAGTGTCAGCATTTGGGCCAGCAATCAAGAATGGGATAATATATCTCTAGAGTTTAAAAACTTATCAAGAACCATGCTATCTTTGCAGAGCTCCTTTTTATACCACTTAAAGAAACCTTTTCACCAAATAACAAACTCTGTCATTACCTGGGCTGTGGCTTCCACTTTATTATGCTCTTCCTATTTGCCTCATTCCTTTGCAATCTTCAGTCACTGGGCCTGGTAGAAGATTCTGCCTCCTAAACACTCCTGACCATAACCAGGGCCTCTACCTAGCCAAGGCCATTTTTAGCTACTACTATGTTTGTTGCGTTGTCTCTTGACATGTCTTCCTGACTCCACCCCTACAGCCCTTTAAATCTTTTTCCATACTATAGCCAGATCGGTCTTTCTAAAAGAGAAATCTGACCAGGTTCCTTCCAATTTAAACACTATAAAGGATTCCCATGCTCTTGTAGGAAAGTACAGCAAGCTAACAGTAGTTTAATCAGTCCTATATTCCTCTACTACTTCAGTTCTCCCCATTCTCCTAGTGTCCATCTCATGATCTGGCCATTAAAATCTTCTTAAAATTTCCCAAATATCCAATGTCCTATCTAATCTGTGTACCTTCAAACATGCTTGGAACACTCTGCCTCCTACTCTTCACCCAGCTGACACTCAGCCATAATGCTCAGATTCAGTGAGCTTCTGGGTCTGGTGTCCTTCCTGATTCAGGCCTGCCTCAGCGCTTGTCAAACCAGATGCTCATCTGCCCTCTAGACTCTTAAGTAAACAAGAGCAAAAATCATGCCTGTCTTGTTCAACATTATGTCCCCTACTCCCAGCAAGTTCTGAGCGGTCAGAAGGAACAGGCACTCACTCCAATTTTGTTGAATCAGTGACCATAGCCAGTGTTAATTTTTTAATGTCAGTTTCCCTCTCTGTGCTTCCATAGATTTTCACTCCACATATATAACAGATTTATCACCTTATGCCTTTCACTATAGTTTGATAACTTATCTCTATTATCAAATAACTTTCTTCTTAAGTGCAGAATACATGTTCATTCATCTTTGTAGTTTCCCTATTTGATCTGCCACACAGCTTTATGTATACTCAGACTCCAATAAGTGTTTGTGGAATTAATTAATTAATTAATTGCATTTAAATATTATATTTCAAAATTCCCAAATAGTCCAGTTTATGGAGGGCACGTGTTCTGAGGTTCAGAGTGGCAGGTGATAAATCTAAATAGGTAAGTGGAGGCAAGATAGTGGGGGATCAATTTTGCTCCACTGGTGACTTGGAGATTTGTTGAGGATTTCTAAATCATGGAAGTATGTTATCACAGCTGAGTTCATGGGAGATTAACCTGTCCTTAAGATAACTCTGTGGTAGAGAAATGCAGTGCTATCCTATATCCATTCCCAGAATCTGTTAATGGGGTAAGTGAATCTTGCTGCTATTGGGGATTCAGGTCCTTTGGGGTTTGAAGGACAAAAACCTAGAAATAGAAGACAAACGTTATGCATAGTAGTTGGCACCTGGGGCTTAGTATTGCCTCTGATTCCAACTATAATATAGTTCTAATGCACTTTCTAATTATTTAGAACCATAGATGCAGTTATAGTGGAATTAAATCTCAGAGTTAATTCCTAATTTGTTTCTCAACAGGTTCTCTGACTCTGAGAACACATCACGTTCAAGATTCCAAAATGGGATTTGTGATCAATGCAATCTATTCTATGGCCTATGGACTCCACAACATGCAGATGTCCCTCTGCCCAGGCTACGCAGGCCTCTGCGATGCAATGAAGCCTATCGATGGACGGAAGCTTTTGGACTCCCTGATGAAAACAAATTTTACTGGAGTTTCCGGAGATACAATCCTATTCGATGAGAATGGAGACTCTCCAGGAAGGTATTGTTACAATTCTCCTCTAGACAATAGAGCCTGAACAAAAGCCATTTCTTGATCCTGAGGTGCCTGTTTCTCTCCTTTGTGGTTATCCAGGCATTCTGGCCATGTTTGACTACCTCTGACATCACAAAGTGAGTAGAGCCCTAGTTCCTGTGGCCAGGGAAACGTATGGATGCTGATGTGCAAAACATGGTCTTGGAATCATCCCCACATTTCAAAGATCTAAACATAGAGACAGGAGCCTCACATTATCACAGATAATCCAAAGTAAATTCTGTTTGCCATGTTATTCCCTGTACTCTGATCTCTCCCTGGATCACAGAACTGTTCTGAAATAGAAAAAATTCAATTTCTGGTAATCCAGAAATAGGCATGAGGTGCTGTTATATTGTTTTCTGTACCTACAGTGAGTTATAAGTCATATTTTATTTTACTTTATTATCCTCCAACAAGAGCACTTTCTCCCTTCTAGAGAACTAAATTGGCTTTTTTCTCTAAAATTTCAGCTTTCATTACTTATAGAGAGGAGCCTGAAAATATGAACTTACTCATAATTATTGGTCAGCCTCCATGGGAAGTTATTAAGTACCTCAATCTTATCAGCATTCACATCTATTTCATACTCCAAATACTTAAGTGACTCTATACATGGAACTTTTAATCCATGAGAGATAATTTCATTGAAATGGTATTCTGAGTGGTAGCAGGACTGGGTTTTCACTCTGCCTTGCTTCAAAACAGATAGGGCCCTTTGGTCTCCTGCTATAAAATCCCAAGTACTCTTCCAATAACAGATTATGCTGACAGCTATGTTTGCACAGGGTGACCTTACACAACATTTGCAGTTGACCGTGGCAAAGCACATTTCATGGGTCCCTCCATGACTCACAGCCTAGGTGCCTACACATTGTGCCAGCCACCTTGGTTTAGCTCAGGTAAGCTGAAGCTTATCTCTGCTGCAGCTCTTACCTTGTCAGAAGGTGGACTTCTAAGTGACAGCTAGTATCAAGTCATGCAGCTAAAAGCAAAGCTGGATGTTTTCTCTTTTCTAGAGATGTGAAGATTTTTGCTCCAGGCAGGCCATTAGCTATGATTTACTGACTTTTCATATGAGGTTATCTAATTTTTAGCTATTCAGTATATCCATTGCAGGAAGGTGAGGCATGCAGGGTGGGGAGGAGAAATGCAAACATTTTCCCAAGAGTTGGCATTTTATGTAACTCTTCTTATGGCAGGTGGACCCATGAGCTCAGTCTTTGTGCTAAGATCAAGGCCTATGTTCTGGTAACTATGCAGGGATTTATCATTCCTGTATGCATCCCTATAGTACTGACATCAGCTTGGGACTTGTTCACAGACTGATAATTACAGCTTCACCAATTCAAAGAGTTTTCATCTCATGTACGCACACCAGTTCCACAAACCAGATAGTGAAGAAATGGCTCGGCTCTATTCCAATGGGAAACCTTAATGAGTTGGAGGGACTGTCACTGTCTCATTTACAATCCTCCAAATATGCCGTAATGGGGTACATTTCCAACATTGGTTCCTAGCCTTCTTTTGTAACATGAATTTCTTTAAAATTCAGATAAAATTTATAGCTATTCTCTCAATGACAACATACATAAAATTTTACAAACAATTTCTGGGAATTTACAGTTGTTTAGAGATTTCCCATGTATTACTAAGGTTGGGTATTATATAAACCCATTAATAAATTATCAGAATTGGCTTCTGAGGACACGAGCAAGACTTGGGAAAAGGTGGTTTGCAACTTTTTGTTTTTTGCAACAAATCTAGTTATATTTACAAAATAAATAGAACTAACATTTATTAAGTGTGTGTTCTGAGTCAAACACTAAGTTGCCCACATTTTAATTCTGAGATAAGTAATATTATTATTCTCTTTTCCAGCTAGAGTCTTATAAAGGGAGGCTTCAACGTTTAAATAACTTATCCAAAGACATATCTAGTAAATGATAGTCAAGATTCTGACTCAGTCTGCTGGGCTTCAACTCCTAACCATATACAACATCCTGCCAATTAATCAACCAGGATCACAATAAAAAAGCCATTATTTTGTATGCATTATGTCGTTATTACTGTGGATTAAAATCTACAGCTTTGCTGGATCCAAGACATTCCAAACTAGGCAATATACCAGAGGAGCCTAGAGTGATAAAGTGTTTCCCCAAAATGCCAGAGTCACAGAGAAGCTGCTGCTTTCCTCGGGCACACACACTTATGGATCACTGGAGAGTAAACTAGAATCATTGTTTCTATACCTCACATCTAATTAGACTACTATCAGTTCACAATTCTTTAATGAAACCCTTGGTGCCAGGTGTGTTAGAGAATTCAAAGTTTTTGAATTTACAAAATGTTATACAGTCCTCTAATGCCTCCAACATACTGTGGAGCAGTACTTCTTAATCAACACATTAATATTTTTGCAGCAAAACATGAATACTAACATGAAGTGTGATGAATAGACTATAAAGAGACTCATGACAATATAGGTCAAATTTTTTCACTTGATAAATTCAGATCGGGTCACGTTATACTGCCCAGTAAGTTATTAAAGAAAAAAACTAGTTTTCAGAGTTCTGTGGATTTAAGAATTATAACTTAGAAATATGGACTTTACTATTTACTGTCAACCATATAGATCAGGGGTCAGCAAGCTATGGTCTGCAAATGAAATTGAGCCTGCTGTCTTTGTAAATAAGGTTTTATTAGAGTATATTTGCACTCATTTGTTTAGATACCGTTCATGGTTGCTTTCACATGACATGAGCAGTATTGAGACATTTCAACAGAGATAATTTCACATAGCCCAAAATATTTACTGTCTGCCCCTTACAGCAAAAGTTTTCTGACCTCTGGCATAGAGTTCATTGAAAACTAAGGTTTCAGAAGCCTTGTCATGGCCTGGGACTGATCATAATTTAACAGAGGAAACATGGAGAGTCTATGTCAGACCAATGCCTCTTTAAGGCAAAAACTTTTACATTATATTGAGGAACTTACAAATGAATGTAAAATATATGAATGTAAAATATCTGACAACATGAAAGAAGGGAGTATAGAATTATACAAGGGCAACGTTTTTATATTTTACATTAAGGAGCAAAATAAGATATGTTAAGAATGCATATTGTAATCCCTTAAATACCCAGTAAAATTTTAATACAAGATAAAGAGATTAGCCAAAGAACATATTTGCACAACCCATAAACACAGACAACAGTGTGGTGATGGCCAGAGGGAAGGGGGGAGGCAAAGGGGGAGAGGAAATGTGAGCATTGGTAATAGTGTAAATAACATAAATAAAGTTTAAAAAAAGCCAATAGAGGAGTACCAAAACCAAAATTATTCCAAAAGAATCCAGGAAATGAAAAACAGATGGACAAAACAAATGTGACAAATAGTAGACAAGGGTAGAACACTAGAAATTTGCAGATACTGAGCTGGTTTGCACACTTATTCTTTTTACATGGCTCTGTCCATAAAAGGACCATAGAGATGATCTGTTTCAACTTCCTAACTTTCTGGGGAGAATACTGAATTTCAGAGAAAGGAAGAGAATACTGAATTTCAGAGAAAGGATTAAAGTTACATAGTCAATTAGTAATAGAAAAATGACTATACAGAATTTAGGCATAATTATCAAATAAGAAGAATTTACCTAAGACTTTTTTCATTGTCTTTACATTACATTTGAAATGTATGTGTGTGTGTGGCGGGGGGAGGTTTGAAAAAGGTTTCATCATTAGTTACCATTAAAGTTTTTGGTCAAACCAACTCTGTGGTCTCTCTTTAATCTTTGATCATACAATCCCCAAAGTGTAGGTCATTACGATTTCTTTGTTGCTGGGATCAATGCTTGGAGTGTCCATTATATTGACCAATAGAAAATTTCTCACATATTTAAGAATTAAACATTTTGTTTTAAAAATCACTTCAGCATCATAATTATAGACTGATAATTGTAGGGCCTTAGGGGCCATATAAATCCAATAATCTGCACAGTGCCCTCCACCAAATGATGCTTCAGTTCCTCCAACAATAGCCTTTCTTCAGCCCCATGGCTAAGGAAAACCTTACTATTTCTGACGAAGCCTGCTCTAATTGTCATAAAGTTGTTATTTTAACTGAGCCCTGCCTTCCTTTAGTTTCTACTTATTTACATTTTTCCTTTTAGTTAAAATACATTTTAGATCTTTTGGAAGAATATATAAAATTAATTTAAAATTTTTTTCAGGATATTCCTACCTGAAATTTTTGCCAGTTAAAGTGGCAGCTGAAGGAGGCGTGGAGTTTTCTTGCTTATTTTTTGAAAACTAGGTCCCTTCAGTTTTTACCATTTTTCCTATATAAAACGAAAAAGGCATGGCTATAGCTAGCTATAGGAGCCTAAAAATGTGGAGTAGTTCAGATTTCTGCAATATGTAAACAATGGAAAGCTGATTCCTTAGCTCTGTTGAGTAGATCTGGAGCGTGGTGGGGCCTACAGGCTGAGGTTAGGCCTGGCTCTGCCACTAGCATGCTGTGCAACCTGGTCGTACTCAGTAACTTCACTGAACTTCAGTTCCGTTATCCGTAAAATTAATGCTTTGAACTAGATCTTTTCAGAGTTAATAATTGGTAGAATGGGATTGATGGCTCATTTGGGGTGAACAATGAAACCGTCAAAAATGTTCAAATCAGTAGCAGCACAGAAAGAAGCCTCGTGACACCAGCATTTTTTTCTTCCTCCAAATCTAGAACGTGCAAAAGCTACATGCTCACAGAGGCACCTTCTGAAGACCTCGAAGTCCAATGTGTTTGAGGTAGCCAGTGATATAATCCATGAGTTCTTTTTATCTGTGTTCTCTGTTCTACTCACCTCATTGTATACTAATAGTGGCCATGAGATAACTGGCAGTGAAAAGATGTAGGACTCAGTTTTGTATCCTATAGATTGTACTTTTGGTTTAGAAATGGAATCTAGACAGTTACTCAGAATTGCTACTGCCTGCAAATAAAACACTGTGGAATAATCCTTATGCCACAGAATGGCCAACAAAAACTTAAGAATGAGTTAACATTTGGAGAAAAAATACTACAGTAAAAAATGTGATTGGGAATAAAAATAGAATGGTATTATTTTACAATGTACATCTAAACAGATGGGTGTCAGGATTGTTCCTAGCATTTGTGTACCGAGCATTGGACTGAACATGTTAATCTGACAACTTGAACCCAGAATCCAAAAGCTAGGAAGTTTTCCATCCATGTCATTTTCCACATAAGTAAATATGATGAGCATGGGAGGGTGCAGGAGGTATTTATAAGAGCCCATCTTCCAATCCTGTGAACACTGAGAGGGAAAATCATAGGGTACTATATGAAAACATTGTAGAACTAAGACATAGCTATAGGTATGTCTATAAGAACTAACACAGTGATGGTACTTATCCAAGTCCTCAGATTGAAAAACTATTTCAGAAGTGATGTTCTTACATATAAGAAAAATCATCTAGACACACACATGAATTTTCCCTTTTTATATCTCTATCCCATACTCAAAATAAGAGTAACAGCTAATAAAAGCTAAGAACTCACAAGGTACTAGTATATCCCAGGATTTTTGCATTGCATGAGGTGCTTTAGAAACTATTTTCAGGCTTACTTTAAATATCACTCCTGTAGATACCTTTATGGAATGAATTTAGCCATTGATAAAAGATAAATAAAAAAGGTAAAATCAGGCCCTATCCAAATTATCCTCAAATTCCCTACACCTGAAGACAAGATTAAATATTTACCACATCTCCCCCTTGGTTAGAAAAGGAAAATTTTATTTTACTTGAGTGAAGATGAAAACCTTTCCATCTTTTTAGAAGCCTAACGGTAGTACTTGTTTAAACTTCTTGAAGTGATTTCAAAACTTGTCTTTCATCTTGCTAAAGTTAAGTCACCTCACATGGGATCATTTTCTACTTCAGGTGTAAGCTTGAATATTTTTTAAAAATGGTCTCTGAAGAAAAAGTGAAACAGACAGGTTTTTTGTTATTCTTAGTGTAGTCACGGAAAATTCCAATGTCACTGATATGACAGTAAATACATGGTTTGGGAATGAAATCTATTGTTTTTTCATGGCTGAAATTTTCTATGTTAGCTGAATAATTATTATATTCTTATTCCTAAGGTATGAAATAATGAATTTCAAGGAAATGGGAAAAGATTATTTTGATTATATCAATGTTGGAAGCTGGGACAATGGTGAATTAAAGATGGATGATGATGAAGTATGGTCCAAGAAAAGCACCATCATCAGATCTGTGTGCAGCGAACCATGTGAGAAAGGCCAGATAAAGGTAAAATGGGGTCCAAGTTTCTTTATTTTTTTCTTGTAAATTCAAAAGTGTTCACTATATTTGACTATTGTTTAAAATTTTAGATATGTTTTATCTTTTATACTGGAAGCTTCCAATGTCAAAAATTGTACTTTTTACTTTTTTCTCATTAATCCTTTATGATACCTAGCATGACCCACAATAATCTTAGTACTTGGATTCATTGAACCAATTGATAAGTAATGTTTGCCTATACCCTTTCTACACATGTAAGCCTTTAAAGACATACTTCCTGGGAATAAGTAGTTCTCAATTGAAAATCATATTAATTTGCAATATGATTTTTGACATATTGATTATGATTATGGCATATGATTAATTTGACAAGTATTTATCAAATGCCTACTAATATAATAGTTTATATCAATGGGGAAAAATAAGTAAGACACATTTACTGCCAGAAGACTTATGGTCTAGTTGAGGAAAAAGGTATTATGGGCACAGATAAGTAATATTGCGTAAAATGTGATGATTTCATTAAGAAAAAAGAGGAGGGAGCTATATGTAAGTTCATATAAAGGAAAGGGAGAAATTTCTTCTGAATAAAATATCAGACATTGCACCATGAACAATGGCTATGATTTCAGAGAGAGATTAGTGGAAATGCAATAATTACTTACTGTTCCAGTAAAGGAACATTAATAAGAAAGGTGCAGAAGTGGTCAATTATTCTGAAATAATAATGAATAATCTAGGGTGTATCATTTAAAATATTTATTATAAAAGAGAAAGTCAAAATAATAGGTTGAATCCATATTTATGGAGAGCTTTGAATGTCATACTAAATAGGTTGAACTTAATTTTATTAGCCAGGGCTTTGAGAATAATTTTGGCCAAGATTTTGACATACGCTGAGCTATAGTAGGTGAAGAATTCATGAGTAGAGGTATGAAACATAAATAAAAGAAGAAACAAGTGAAAAGAACACTGTGGTGACAAGGGGGGCCCTGAACTGTGGAAGAAACAGTGAGACTAGAAAGGAAACAAGAATGTTTAATATGAACATTATCGCCCTGGCTGGTGTGGCTCAGTGGATTGAGTGCTGGCCTGCAGACCAAAGAGTCGCCGGTTCGATTCCCAGTCAGGGCACATGCCTGGGTTGCAGGCCAGGTCCCTGGTTGGGGGCGTGCAAGAGGCAACCAATCGATGTGTTACATCGATAGATGTTTCTCTCCCTCTCTTTCTCCCTCCCTTCCCTTCTCTCCAAAAATAAGTAGATTAAATCTTAAAAAAAAAAAAAGAAAAATATTTTAAAAAAAACAAAACATTATCAAGGTATATGCAACCAACCCTGGTTACCAATCAGATGTAGGGCTGGAGAAGAGAAAGAAGTCTGAGATAATCACCTGTGATTCCTAGTCTTAATAACCAGATAATACCATTGTCAGGAACAGAAAAATGGAAATGATTTTACAGAAAAGGCAATGGGTTAGTCTGGGATGTTGGTATTGAGATATCTAGCCAGTGATGGAAAACATGGTCTATATCAAAGGGAAATAAGACTGAAGACACCGATTTGGGAATTACTTGAACAGAGCTAAAATTAAACCTATTTGAGAAGATTAGATCACTGCACCTGAAAGTACAAAGATAAATAAATGTACACCAAAAACAGAGACCTTGAAGGAGATCAGCCAAAAAGAAGAAAAAGTAGAGGGTGAAGAGCCACAGGGTCAGAGACATATAGAGAATCAGAGGGCACGGTATCATGTAAGATAGTAGCAATGAAAAAGAGAGGTCAAGGAGAAAGACTGAAGGAAAGACATAAAAATTGGAGTTAGCCCTTCACTTGGGGCCTTCTGGAAACAGAAGCCTACCAGATTAAACAGAATAAAACGGCAACTGATCAATGAGAAATATATGGTGAAATGCAGGCAAAGGGGTGGTCTGGGAGTTTGAGGACAATAAAAGCTACTTTTATACTAAATAAGGTCTGGCTACACTTACAGGAAACCATCTAGTGAAAGAAGAGATGGAGATATAATATTAAAAGGAGCTTCTCTAATGGGATACAATGCCCTAGACGAAAAAACAATATCAAAATTCATCAGATAGTTATTAAAGTACTACTGGACATTTCAGGCATTTTACATACCTGGAACAATTAACCTTGCTCTTTTCAATCAACCTTACCTTCACTCTGTTTAGAACACATTTGAGGGCTCATTTATTGAATATTTCAGTATCAATTGTAAAGTCTTCAAAGGGTTGTTATGAAGATTTAGTAAGCATAAGACCAGAAGAAAGAATGACAAGGTAAATGAAGATAAGCATAAATTTATTAATACCTGATAAATAGCCCAGTGGCTTATGCAGTATCTGAAAATTTCCTCATGTTTTGTTAAGATATACAAGTGTTGGTCAGCTATGGTCTACAGGCCAAATCTGACCTGCCAGTTTTTATAATGTTTTATTGAAATACAGCCACGCTTGTTTATGTATTGTATATGACTGCTGTAGTAAATAGTGTTGAATAGTTGAATTTCAGTAAAGGCTGTATGGCCTATAAAGACTGAAATATTTACAGTCTGATACTTTGCAAAAGGTTTGCTGACCTTTGATATATAGTGACAGTCTGCATTTTGGCTAATCATCTTACAGCTAAGCACTTCATGTGAAATTCTTTATGAACTAATTCAGAATATCAATTGTTCACAATTTTCAGTTCCTCCTGCAGAAATATTATCCTGTGTAAATGACCACATAGACATTGTTTTGGCCCTTCACAGCAATAGTTTGAACATGTAACTTCAAAATGCTGAATGGCTGATTTGAGAGATTTCTTTATAATATGCATTGTTTTGTATTTTATATAGAGGACTTGAGAGTGTCCAAATATGTGCATATCTGCAGGGAGTCCTGGGAGCAATTACCTGCAGAAGGGACAACTTAAGTTTTTGTTGGCATCAAACATTATATGTGAATTTTGAATTGTGCCAGGATTAGGGGAAGAGGGTTGGTGCCCCAACCCCCACGTTATTCAAGGGTCAGATGTATATACTTTTCTACCTCATCCTACTAGAAATAACTTACACAATAGAAGAATTTTATCCCCTATTATAATAGTTTAAACACTGTTAATTGGTAATAATATTTAGTCATTTTAATCCAAAATTCTATTTCCCTAACCAGATCTCATTTTCACTCTATTAAATATAAAATTTACAACATTTTCTTAATATGGTTTAAGGCTTCCACTTAACAACTTCATTAATAATAGTAACACCTTATGGCATTGTTTAGATTTACTAATTTAGAGTCCATGAAAGGGCATCAGTACAGCAAAGGTTCATAATGAAAGCAGCATTACTTCCAGGGTGTTCAAAAAAAGAATGGAATTACTATGAAAGAGAACTGTCACCACCTCTTGTATTCAAAATGAATGTGAGACAAAACATCCATAACAAGCAAAAAAAAAGTAAAACCAATCAGTTTTGAATGATCAGGAGACATATTAGTTTTCACTACTGATACAAAAAAAAATGATTGTGATATTTGAATTAATCTTGAAAAAGAGTATGAACTTATTTTGGTAAAAAAGAAGAAATTCACAAACTAATATGAACTGAACCACAGGAAGTCAGCATATTTCTAGAAAGAAAATGCAACTGCTCTTGTTTGCTCAGCCCTGTGAAGAAAAAGAATCTTTCAATATTTGAAATGGGTCTGATTGCATTACTAGTAACTGTCTAATAATTTTACCATTGTTTTACTAGAGTGGTTGAAATTACCCCAAAAATGAAATTAATGTCTCTATGGGAATATTTATGTGCATACTAATACTAAAACAGTTAACATTTTTCCTATTGTACAGTTGACAAATTACTGTGATGTGTTTTTAATTTTTATATTACTTTATTAGAGCAAGATTCCTGGCTGTATTTTAGTAAATACAGTAACGTATGTACTAAACAGAGACCTGTGCAAAAATGACATACTATCTAACTAGATAAGTTTTTGTCATACTCTGCCTATCAGTAGAATAGTTCCATTTATAAAGTTTTATACATCAAAAAACTTAGAATTTGACCAGGCTGTCCATTAATTCATCTCTGAAAAAGTTAAGTGGCATTTAATTTTAGCTTCTCTATGTTACAGCATTAAAAGGTAATGCTCAGGAAACCTTATAAAGGTAGGTATATTTAAAAAGCAAAAGTCTTGGTTTGAAGAAACAGGATCAGCTGAAGGATGCAGAACTACTTAGTGAATACAAGTAAGGCTAGAACTGTGGTGCCTTTTGATCCCCAGGCCAGTACTCTTTCCTCTACATCTTTCAAAATATCATGAACTCAATCTTTGTACAGACCAATAAACCTCAGTGTTTATAGGCATGAACCTTGAAGCCCAACAGCCACTGTTTGATTCCTAATTTACTCACATGTGTGTGTGAGCTCATTATGCCTTCATTTTCTCCCTAAAACAAACAAACAAAAAAGAATCAAATAAAACCAGCTTTGTTATAAAGAGTTGTTCAAATGTTTTAATGAGAGAATAGCATATGGCATTCACTAAATAGCCAGTAAATAGCCAATAGTTTTAGGAAGAGTACTTTAGCCTGATTAAACAGGTCTAAGGAACAATTCTGCCTCACTTCTCTGGTTATTTTAAGGAAAGGATATTTTAGGCCCTTTTTGTCACCATTCCCTACTTGTGTCATTGCAGTGTCAGGAGCCAGCACAAGGGATGGTACAAAATAAGAAAGAGGTGCCCCTTACCATTGTATTTGGCTATAGACATCTAGACATTGTTACTAGCAAAGGTCCTTAATAGAGTCAGTGTCTAAGACAAGGAATAGAGTATAAGGGGTGTGGGGAGGAAGACAACCACTTCTAAATACTAACATCTGGGATTCTTACAACTGTTAAATTATTTCAATTATTTTGTATCACCTTAAAAATCAAATAGATTAGAAGGTATGTAATAGTCACAATGATCGTATCCATGTCTACCTTCATTCCAAGCAAATCAAAGTTACTAGAATAAGAAAAAGATGGGCCGAATTATTAAACCATATTTTTAGTAGAAACAGAGACCAGGAGATTACCTCCAAAAAAAATTCAAATTCTGCCTCTTCATTCAATACAAATACCTAGTTATTTTTTTTTATCAATATCAAGATTGTTTAGCAAATACACAACATTTTTTGCTAACAATTTTCAGCTAGTGGATGGATGCCAAAGTAAATCCAGAGAGCAAAACTTCTTAATTTGAGGGAAAGAGAGGAATAGCCTCAGGAAAATTCAGTTATATATAAACATATGTAGATGTATGTATCTTTATATATGAACACAAACACGGGCACTTAATTAAATACTGATATCTAAAGCTGATTGTCCAAAGGCTTGCATTTAATTTAATTCTTGATCTATCACCAACCAATTTTATGATATTGAAATGGTCACTTAGCCTGTTTAATTATATAATGAGAATATTAATACTTATACTGCCTACCTGATAACATTTGAAATAATTTATTTGAAAGTCCTTTCTGCTTTGCAAAGCAGTGTATTTGAATAAAAAATTGCTGGATTTTTATCTTTGCAAAAAAATAATGAGAACTTTAAATATTTGCTTTAGGTGATCCGGAAGGGAGAAGTCAGCTGTTGTTGGACCTGCACACCATGTAAAGAGAATGAGTATGTCTTTGATGAGTATACCTGCAAGGCATGCCAGCTGGGGTCCTGGCCCAATGATGAACTTACAGGTACATGTATCACAATGTCAGCGTAGATACATCTCTAAAGACAAACAAACAAACAAACAAACAAACAAAAACTCTGAAAAAGACAGAGGGATCGGAGGAGGGAATCAGATCTCCAAGTATTTCTCATTTTGGTGGCCTTGGTTTATGTGACAAAGGATTTCCTTGAGAACAGAAGGCTTTGCAACAACTGGATAATCAGGAAAATCTATAGATCTTACAGAGTGATTGTCCTATATGCCCACCCTCACCACCAAAATGAATCAGAGTTCCCAAGTTTTCTACTACTACAACATTTTCACCCCATCCTCAGGATATTCTCAGAAGCTCCTATGCAGGGCCCCAGTTTACTGTCATTTGAGGTGGTAAGAGAGGGAGGGACTGGCCAGGAAGAGACTAAAATATGTCATGATGTATCCCAGAGCAAAAAGGTTACGCAGAATTGGGTAGTACTTGGTCTAAAACTCTTTGTTTGTCTTAGTACTTTTCTTTATCTAAACCAGGAACCTCCTGCTAATGGGTTTTCAAATAATGTCTGCATAGGGCAAGACTGCTTGCCCGCTGCTTGGTTGTTTTGTTTTGTTTTTTAGGGTGCAGGTGTTTGTTTTCTGTTGTTTTGGTTTGGGTTTATTTTCCGCAAACATGTTAAGGAATGTGTCATTGTGTTCTCAACATTATATTTCACAGTTATTTATATTTTTAAATATAAAAACAATATATAGCTTTCATCTTTCCTTCTAATTTATTCAGTGTATATTACATGCCTCTTTGCCTTCCACTGAAATAAAGGTACAATCTCTATCTTAAGTTAATGAGAAAGGCAAAAAGATAAAAATATGATTGCAATTAATAAAAAGACAAATTTGTGAAAAGAGGAGTATGTGGAGGGGTCATATGAAACTAAATTTTTAAAGAAAATAGAGAAAAATAATCTGGAAAGATGGCTCACCGTGTGTTATGTCAGGTCATCTAGCAGTTTTAAGATTAGTATAGATTTAGCACAGTTTAAGGCTTGAAGGTTATAATATCATCAGTGTTAGTCTCCATCCCTCACAGAACAAGAAACTATTATGGTAGTTGTATTAGCTCATTTTGAAAGCCTTTTTCTAAAACTCCTGTGATCTTAGGGTTTTTGAGACCAGTTCACATTAAAGCTTTGTTTTCAGTGATTGGCGTTTATGTAGAAAACTTTCTTTTTGTTAAAAAATAAAAATCACTGATTTAATAAGATACCCAAATGCCTTGTGTTAACATTTGAATCCTATTTTTATGAGACAATGAGCTTTCTGATCCTATTGTACATCTTGGTGTCCCCCAAGCCAAGTCAGTGGTGAATATAAAGCCTTCAATAAATTAGTTGAATAGATGAAATATAGCCCACTTGTACACTCGCAGTAAAATGTCAGAAAGAAAAACAAGTATGATGGGTTTCTGTGGGAGGGAGTGAGGAGCAGTATTGTGATCTTTACTTTTTTACTATTTCTCTACTTTTTATCAAATTCCTAATTTCAACATAGATTATCATTAAACTGAACAACTATCTTGCAGATTCAACTATCTGCATGACTAAGCACCTTGAAAGTGAATATATAGATGTAATATTTTTTGTCAGATATTTTGTAAAAACCATGCTGCTGACAATGAATATGGTCTGCTTATATATTCATTGAACAGAAAATATTTATTATTCTTATTGGCATTATAAAATAAGTGGTGGAGAAAATGAGGTTAAAAATCAGATGTGGTTCTTATATGCTTTATCATCTTAGCGGGACAGAAACATTAATCCCCCCCTTTCTCTGGCTCACTTACTCTCTCGCTCTGTCACACACAAAGACACACATGCACAGACAATCGTGTTAAGTAATATAAAGTAAAGGAATAATATATTTAAATATGCATTTAAATTAGGAAAGACATAATTTAAATGTGTAGCCATAAAAGATCTCTCTGAAGGAGTAAAAATTAGGTAACACGTAAGTGGTAAACAGAAATAGCTAGTAAAGAATCTCATGAGTTGGGACTTTCTGGCTAATGGAGAAGCACATGGGAAGGTCTGTAGATGGGGAAGCAAATAGGTATATGGTGTCAGAAGAAATCATAAAGTATCAGGGGCTAGATTACATAGAGCCTTGGAGAGCATGTTCAAGATTTGAGTGTTTATTATTAAATACAATGATAAACCATTCAGGCAGAGTACCAGAAGAAAAAAATGATTGCGTGTATATCTTTACAATATTCTAATTTCTATGAGGGAAAATACTTTGGAGAGAGATGAAAACTGGGAGCAGGAAGGCCAGTTGGGTGGTTACTGCAGGTTGGCTGGAGTAAATATTAAGTAAGGCTACCAAATAGTCTCTCTTGAAGACTGGAGAAATAAAGGCGTTCTTTCATAAAAATCAATAGTCTGGTTCCAGACAAGATCACTTTGAGATGCTTTTGAGGTTTTTCAAGTGTGAATTAATTAATTTAACAGTTAAGACCTTCTAGTCTGTGCCGGAAAATGCAATACAAACTGGAAATAGAAAATATAGTCTAACGTTCCAAGAAACATAACCTAGAGTAGCAATATTCAACCTTTCTTATTTTGTGGCACACAAACTAATCACAAAAATTCTGTGGCACACCGATCTGACAAAAATATTAGTTATAATTTTGATTCATTCAATTTGAACAAGCTGTTGTGTTGGCTGTTACCATTGTTTTTATTTGACAATATAGGGGAAAACAGGTCAGTCCCCCTGACTAAATAGTCAGGTATTGCATGTTTTAAAAATTCTTGCAGCGCATCAGTGTGCATCTTGCCACACACTGGATGAAAAATCACTGCTTTAGTAGGAGAAAAGCATGTAAACAGGTACTAACAGTGTATTAAGTGCTGTAGATGAAGAATGAACAAAGTATAATGGAAAAGTGGAGGAGGACCTACCTAACCCTGAAGAATTTGGGATGGTTTACTCTTGAGGCATGATCTTGAAGCTCACTTAGTAAAAAAAAACTGCAGATCTTATTAGAGATCATCAAGGCTATTAATGGCACCATCGTTCCCCTAAATGCCCCAACCCACAAGAAATGACTCTTCTCTATTCCTGATCACCTGTATCTAGTCATTTTTTCAAGGCTGGCTGTTTGAATTGTGAAATACTTACCCTTTCATTTCCTTTCCATCTGTAAAACTCTTCCTTTGACTAGGTTATCATCTTCTCACATTTGACTATTGCAATCATTTCCCAGTTTATTTCCCTGCTACCAAATTTATATCACATTCCTCTAAGTCTATTATGCATCTTGCTACTGGATAATGTATCCAAAATAGAGATTTATCCCTTTTATTTCATTACCAATGGTTTCATATCTCCATAGGATTCATTCCAAGTTTTTCAACATGGCACACAAAATTCTCTCTCCCACCCCTTCCTATGATCCTGCCAGTTTCAATCACCACCATTTTATAATACTCATTTTACATTCTAGTATAAAAGGCTGGTTATAATTCTTATCTACACACAGTGCTATTTGATTCTTCCATGCCCGTACATGTATTTTCTTTTCTGCCTGGAATGCACTTACACCCTGACATAGAGGAGACACTCAGTCAATGTGTGTCAGCCTACAGTAAAATGATGGGGAGAGTTACAAATGAAGATGAAAGCAGGTATTAGGACAATACTGTGAAGTGATCCTGTAACTAAAAACTTTGGACTTCATTCTATAGATAATTTGGGGCCAGTAGAGGTTTATAATTAGAAGAATGAAATGATTCCTCTAGTTACATTGATATTACGTGAAGTTTAGCTTTTAATTGATATTACAGCACTTTTCCTAAGAACCTCGAGCTGTTTGCAATCCTATATCACTGACTCTGATGCCAAGTAACAGATCACTTGGAGCTACTGGTCAGAAGACTGCTCCGATGGCTTCAGTTATTCCAAAACCTGCCACAGTCATGCTTGAGGCCAGCTAGCTTCAGGGAACATTGTAAGTCTTTCCTTTACCCACTTGGCTTATAGTTACCCCATTTTACCCTGCATCATGACAGTTCAGGCCTTTAGTCAGTGTCCTCACTGTGGTGATAGCAGCTAACTCATACATAATACTCCCTGTGTGTCAGCAACTGTTTAAAACATCTTCCAAATGTTAGTTCAGGTAATCCCAACAAAACTGTGTAAGATTGTTAACACAGTTAAGAGATCTGAGCCCACTTAAAATTGAATAATTATTTAGAAAAACAACTAAGAATGGCAATCAACTCATATTAATGTCTACATATTTATCTATAGACTTGTATATATGTATATGTTCAGAGAAAGATGTCTGAAATTAAGGTTACCTACTGATAAGAAAAGATGTTTACAAATGATGAGATTGTGGGTTAGTTTTTCATTTACTTACATATATGTGTAAACATATGTAGCCTCTAATATGAATTATATTATGAAAGTATGTTTTTATAAATAAAGCCTTTAAAATAAATGTTAAACTTGCCATATTCTTAATAGCCATCATGAACTAGCAGGAACCAGGGACCAGGAATTAGGAAGAGAAAGAGAATCTAGCATGAAAATAAGACAGAAAAGAAAGAAAGAAGGTTATACAAAGAAAGTGAGGGCAAAACATAGACAACACCCCTAATTCAATTTATTTTTATTGAGGACAGCAAGTAGCAATTCTTTATCTAACAATATTTATGTTAGCAGCAAGTAGGAAACAGAATCAGTGCCCTCAAAGAGATCATCATCCTAAATATTGATAAGTGATAATAAGATATTGAGTGTTAGCAGCAAAGAAAAGCAGAATGGTGTAGGAAGCTGTATCAGTGGAAGCACTTAAATCAGGTTTAAAGTTGCCTCTTCAGTGAATTTCATACATGCAAGCATTAAAGCAAAGATGGGAGTTGAGCAAACTAAAATGAAAGAGAAGAGTGTTTTGGACATACAGTAATGAACTGAGAGTGACATAGGCAAGCTAGGCAAAGGCCAACTCATAGGGCTTTGTAAACCATGATAAATATTTTAAAGTTCCTCCTAAGGGAAATGGAACCATTTGTTAATCATTCAGTCATCTGGTCATTCAACAAGTATAGGCCCATGTGTTGAAAATATTTCTATGACTAAAACATAAAATTACCTACCCCCATGATATTTACATTCTTAAGGAGAGAATAGTTTTAATGAGTCAATTATTATCTCCAGAATATCCAAAAACTGAATAAGAAAGGAAGTATAATCAAAATGGACTTCTGAATAAATATTATTTACATAGTCGCAATGTAAAGAGCGAATATTGTTTAAAAATTAACAGGGGGGGTACTGATTTCAGAATAGTGGTTTCAACTAGAAAGAGAGAAGGGAGTCAGATGTGAGTTGCAAAAGTGATTTCAATTATATCTGCAAACTGTATGTGTATGTGTGTGTGTAATGTGAAATGACAAAATATCAACATTTATTAAATCTGAATATTTGTTCTATAACTCCCTATGTTTAAAATTTTTATATTTAAATTATTCATACTCTTTGCACTAAGTATTGAATGCTAAAAGATAAATTTTAAAAATAAAGGCTAAATTGGGGATTTTTAAAGGAGGATAAGAGAAAATGACAGTCAGGAAATTTTGCAAATCACAATGTGAATCTGTTTGTGGTTTGGAGTATGATGATGCAGTGCGAATAAAGAGCAATGAGAAGATCTTATTAAGAAATTAAATCAATAGGAGGGTGTAATTGTTTCCCTGAGAGAAAAAGGTAACTAAAACGTGAGAGAGGAAGGAGGGATAATATTGGAAGGCAACAATTTAAGCTAGGCACTCACAGAATTCCCTAAAAGCTGCTGCCAAGATAACATTTTTATTGCACACCATTCCTCACCAGATACAGGCAAAAATTGTCCTAGAAAAAATCTTTAATTTGTCTTCTCTCAAAGAATTTAGGATAGGATGTAAGTAGCAGATCTTTAGCTCCCCAATCCGAAGCCAAAAGCATGGAAACACTTCCAGGTGGGTTTGCCAACTCTGGCCACCTTCCAACAAACGCAAGTAAAAAAGAAAAAAAGCAAAAACAACATGGCTTTCAAAAAGTAACTTGATGGAAAGCTTTTTGAGGAACTTAGAATGATTTTTTGCTTTTTCACTCATAAAGAAATGTATTTTACTTTATGTGCAAAGCATAAAATGGAAGAGAGGCACCACATATCAGCATTTTAATGTCAATACGAACATTCTCTAAGAAGTTTCTTTTGTTCCCTAAGTTACCTAATTGATTTGGAGGTAGGACCTACCTTTGTATCTTCCCTTGAGGGGAAAAGAGAACAAACAAAAGAGAGTTGCTGGGAACCTAGGAAAGAATGGAAAGCTCCAAGGAGGCATAACCATTGACACATTTTATAATTCCAGCTCTTGAGTTACTGTCTTCTGACAAATGGTTACTTCATGTGTGTTCCTGGAGTTATTTTTTAAACTTTTATCAAGTACACTAAATAAAAACATGGGAGGATTGCTTTTCATTACCAATAATTAAAACTATCCTTTTAAATCTTATGAGGTAAATATTACTGTTTTACAGTTGAATTAAGACCCCAGAAGATTCTGTATGTTGCTCAAAATCACAAATCTAGTGAAAAATCAAGCCAGGGACTATGATTTCACTACTTTATGCTACCTGCCTTTATTCACAGTCATGTTTTGAAGCCTCATCGTTTCAGGAAATTACAGAAAGAGAAAAAAATCAGCTTTCAATCACCAGGTTGCTCTGATATTTTTCATTTCAAATGTACTTAAAATGAGCTGCCTATTTAATTATTACGATTCAATTAAGACAAGAAAAGGGGTGAATAAAAAAAGCCTTGCCATTTATTAAGTATCATGTGTCTCTGAATCTTTAAGGGAGTTTAGATAAGAAATGTGTTTATTCCTGTTAAAATAATTGTAATAAATAGGTCTCATTAATATTAAAAATAGAACATGCTTTCAGAATAACATGCTATTATTTCTTGGCTTCTAGGTTAGGTAATAACCTGAATAGGAACATGATACATAGCTGGTTATCTTATCATTTATCCATTCAGCAAAAGTTCTTTTATCAAGTTTTCAATGCTGTACTAGGTTCTAGTGATAGAAATATAAAAGGAAAGTATCTGACCTTCCATTTATATGGAATCAAATGTCTTTAGTAGAGGGGGCTGACTCAACACTGAAAGGAAAAGAAATCAACAGAGACAAGAGGGAAGGGGGGGGCAGGGAAAGGGAAGGGAAGGGGAAAGTCAAGGAACATATAGCAAGGACTCATGGACAAAACCAAAGGGGAAGAGCTGAGGGAGGGAAGGTGGGAGGGGGCAAGGGAAAGAGAGGGGGGAAGGCAGAGACAAATGTATTTAAAAAGTAAATAAATTAATTAAAAAAAATTAAAAAAAAGCTCTAAAAAAAATAAAAAATAAAAAAAAAGAATTTATTCTACATTCACATTCAGGAGAGACAAAATATTGAATGTTTTAGTTTAAAGCAATAGTGATACGGTAGTTATAGATGAAGAAAATATGGCTTATAAATATATATCTTTCAAAGCAAAAAAAAAAATGTAACATATGATACACACAATAGTTGAGTCATATGCCAAGTGCGATGGTGGCACAGAGGACAGAAGTACTCCTTGGCAAATAGTTCCAACTAAGCACAAACACAGCACTGGAAACTGACCAGGAGTGTACATGGAGCCACACTCCTACCCTCAAGTATTCCATAGCCCAGGCGGACACACACATAAATAAGCAGTTCAATAATATTAACTGTTATTTCCCCAGTGTTAAAAAAAGTTTTATAAAATTTATAGTGATGAGGAATGAGCATAGAGATAAATAGATTGATTTAAGAATGAATGAATAATAAAATCCAGAAAAAAGTTCCAACCTCTCGCTTTTGAATGTCTTACATATTTGAAAGTTAAGTACATTAAGTATGCCTGGCATATAGTAAAAACAGATTTAATGTTGGTCTAATGAAAGAATAAAAGAGGAGGAAGTAAGGGAGAGCATGAAGAAACAAATGAACAAACAGAGGAAAGAAATGAAGGAGGAAAAAAAGAAAGAGCAAGGAGAAGGATAAGAATTGATCACTATAGGAACATTGAGGAGAGAATATTAGCCAAATCTTGAGTGTTTAGTGGTTCCTTCTGAAAGAAAACAGAATCAATGCATATAAAAGTGAGAAGTTAATTGGGTAAAAAGGAAAGAAATTTTCAAACAGGAAGGAAAGACCCTAAGGTTGATATAACATGTCCTATCAAAAAAAAAAAGTATATTTTTTCCAATATCACAAAGCTATTCAGAAACAAATGAATAACTATTACACATTCACCTTTCTATCAAAGTCTACACTATGGGAACCACCCTTTTCTAAAGAATAAATATCATAACTAAAAATGACCAGCTGTAAAAAAAAAAAAAAAGTGACCACTTTGTCTAATAATATAATTTCCAGGTCCCTAAGCACTTCTCAAATTTCCCTTGTTAATTTTTCTACATAAACATTCACCAATAAAATCTAAGGAAGGTGAATTTATGACAAGTAAATTATCTCTAATATTTCATCTTTATTACCTTCCAATAGCACAACGATTTAAATCAAAAGGCTTTGGAGTCAGACATATCCATGTTGAAATCCATATTCCATCATTGACATATTGGTGTGACTTTATGCAAATAAATTTCCTTCTCTGATCTTCAGCTTCCTCTACCATTAAATGGAAGTAGTAGCAGTAATGAATTTATAGATTTATTGGGGAAGTTAAATAGCATTAATAAATTTACTACCCCTTAACAACCCAATTATATTGTTATCTCTCCAGTGTTCAAAAAAAAAGTTTTTAAAAAATATAGTGATGAGAAATAAACACAGAAATGAGTGGATTGACTTAAGAATAAATGAATGATAAAATCTGAAAAAAGTTTCAACCTCTCTCTATTGAATGTTTTACACATTTAAAAGTAGGATGCTTTAAAGGACCTGGGCAGACGCTTTTCTAAGGAGGAGATACAGAGGGCCCAGAGGCATTTGAAAGGATGCTCTGCATCACTAGCCATTAGAGAAATGCAGATCAAAACCACCATGAGGTACCACCTCACACCGGTCAGAATGGCCATCATAAACAGATCCACAAACAACAGGTGCTGGCGAGGCTGTGGAGAAAAGGGAACTCTAGTCCACTGTTGGTGGGAATGCAGACTGGTGCAGCCACTATGGAAAGCAGTGTGGAATTTCCTCAGAAAGCTGAAAATGGAACTGCCTTTTGATCCAGCGATTCCCCTGCTGGGACTATACCCTGAGAACACCAAAACGCCAATACAAAAGAACCTATGCACCCCAATGTTCATAGCAGCACAATTTACAATAGCCAAGTCTTGGAAGCAACCTAAATGCCCATCAGTAGATGATTGGATCAAAAAATTATGGTACATATACACAATGGAATACTACGCAGCAGAAAGAAAAAAAGAAGTACTAAACTTCGCAACAGCATGGATGGAACTGGAGAGCATCATGCTAAGCGAAATAAGCCAGGGGGCGAAAGACAAATACCATATGATCTCACCTATAAGCGGAACCTAACCAACAATGCAAAGAAGCAAGGCAAATATGACCAGCAACACTGAAAGGAAAAGAAATCAACAGAGACAAGAGGGAAGGGGGGGCAGGGAAAGGGAAGGGAAGGGGAAAGTCAAGGAACATATAGCAAGGACTCATGGACAAAACCAAAGGGGAAGAGCTGAGAGAGGGAAGGTGGGAGGGGGCAAGGGAAAGAGGGGGGGGAAGGCAGAGACAAATGTATTTAAAAAGTAAATAAATTAATTAAAATAAAAAAAAATAAATAAATTTACTAGATTTAAAATTAAAAAAAAAAAATAAAAGTAGGATGCTTTAAGTCAATGACTATCTAGCCCAGTGAATGGCACAGAGTAGGCAAAAAATTTGTATTTGTTGAACTAAACTTACTATTATAAATATTTCTCTTAACTTGAATTATCTTTTTAGAACTTCTGATTCTAAATGAATGGGTTACACAAGTTTACTAGTAACCTGAAAACTGTAAATATAGTCATGAGCCACAACACTACTAAAAATCATCTGCCTTTTTTTTTAATCACTCTCTCTGATTTTAAAAAAAAAGTTTTCTGGTTTTATTTATGATTTCATTACCTACTTTTGATCTTTTTCTTACATACAGGGGAATAAATATTTAACCTTCCAAGGAAGGATCTCACATCTATTACCTTCAATACTTCTGTATTAGAGTCAACTATTAGTTGAGTAGTATTTGAAATAAAACTAAGGATAGAGTTTTACAGTGTTCCAGGGATCAGTTGTGACCTTCTTTTCTATCTACATTTGCTTCATTGGACATCTTACTCAGTCTCATATTATTAAGTATTACCCATACACTGAAAATTTCTGAATTTAAATATATAACCTACACTCTTCATCTAATCTCCAGACTGGAACACTCAACTGCTGACTTGACATATTTATGAAAATGTCAAATAGATATCTCAAATCCTACATTTCCAAAGTGCAAATCCAGGTCTCTCCCTTTATTCCCAAGGCTGCTCTATCTTTAGCATTCCATATTTCACCTGATGGTAAATCCATTCTTTCATTAACTCAGGCCAATACCTTTGGAATCTTCTTTTGACTTTTCTCCTATCCTTCAGTCAATTAGTAAAAAATCCCCATTGACTCTTCCTTCAAATACAGAGTTATACCATTACCTCCACTGTAAGATCTCTGGTCCTAGTTAGTAATCAACATTAATCACCTTTACTGCTGAAATAACCTCCTAATAGTCTTAATGGTCCTTGCCCCTCCCTACAGCCACTTCTCAAGACCCCAGGCAGAGATACCTTTTCAAAAGCAAGCCAGACCATGTTAGTCCATTGTCTAAGAACCTACAATGCTTTCCTATTTCATTCAAAGTCCTTACAAATTATTATCTGGCCCCTTGTTATCTCCCTGGACTACTTTCCCCTTCACTTCATCTCCCTCTCACCCCATCACGTAGGTCATTTTGTTCTTCTTTAAAATACCTGGAAGTCTCTTACCCTGGAGTCGTCGTCCCAGCTGTTCTCTGCCTGGAGTGTCCCACTGTAGACACAGGGCTTTATCCTTCCCTCCTGCAAATTCTACCTGGCATGTCTACCCCAACCAACTTGTTTAACATTACAAATTGCCCACCTTACCCAATTTGATCTCTTATTTTCTTTATTAATACATAACCTTTTATCCTGTTATACTGTTTATGCATTATTTTTGTTGATTATATATTGTCAGTCTCCCCATTTGGAATATAAGTTCAAGGACAGGGTTTGTTTGTTTGTTTGTTTGAATGATTTGTCACTTGGGAATAAGTAGGTCCTAAAACATAGTAAATACTCAATGAATATTTGCTGAAGAAATATATTATGGAATAGAAGAAAGAAAACAAATTTTTATGTACTGAGTACCTATCATTCATTATAATAGAAACTTAGCTTTCTGTCAGCTAATCCTATGTGCATTATCTGCATTTTATCAAAGAAAAACAACCCTGAGGTTGAAAATGTAAAATATCTGTGTTGTATTTGCACAGTAAGTAGCAGAAGTAAGGTGCAAACATAAGAGTAAAAGTCTCTCTGAAAACTCATGCTTTCCCCTTGGTACAATGCTGCAGGTGATGTAGAAATGACTATGAATCACTGGATTCTTTCTAAAATCATCTCTAAAATCCTGTGAAAATTTTTGTGCACTTGTGCTTTAAAAACAATGAGTTGTTTCTGGTTGTGCTCCAAAGAAAAATGATTTTTTAAAAAAAAATGAAATGCCAAGGCTCATGCATTGAAAATTTGTAAAATGCCTTTTTACTCTTCCATTTTCTCAATTCTCATTAACTTATAAATTTGTTTATCCCACCAGATGAGTCAGAAAAATGTTATATTTATAAATGTAATACAATTTGCTGCAGAAAAAAAACAGTTGCTAAAAGGCCCTCTCTCAATGGAACTTTTCAAAACAGGTCCTCAAAGAGAACATAAACCAGTTTTCCTCTTGCTAGAAACTAAGCAATAAAAATGTACATTGTGCTCTTTTTCACAGTGATAAATTTGTGGTATGGCTAAAAATAATGTCATCATGGTCAAAAACCACTCTGATATAACCAGACTGAAGAAAATAATGTGGTTTCATTGATTTCAGGTTTTGAAAAATATAGCTTACCCAAAATAAATTATCACATTTCCCCCCAAGACCATAAAACATTATAACACAGTGCTTACCACTACAGTCTCTCACCACTTGGAAGATGCTTCATAAAGCATCAGTATATGATATGAATAATATGAAGCAGATAAATGTCTCCTATCTTTCTACCTCTTAAAAGTCAGATTAAGTCAAATGAAAAATTCAGAGAGCATATGCACTACCTTGTACTTACAAACAATTTAAGATAATAAAATACCATTTACTTGGGGCTCTGTATATATAAACAGGCAAGAAAGATAAAATAGGCCTAGCTTTTCCCCAGAAGAACATAGGACAACCTAATAAAACACACGGGCACTTTAATGGATATTGAGTCACTACTGTTTTATGTACGTACGTCTCTTTTTCCTCTATCACTTCACAATTATTAAGTCATTGTTCAAGCCACATGTTATTTTATATGGTCCCCATACTAATTGTTGAGATGTAGGCAGGAAGGTATTATTATATTCCCTCCTACAATTTTAACTGACTTCCCATCTGCACTGTCAGCAGCACTTCTGGAGATGAAATTCTCTTATAACACTAAATTAGTACGATGCTATAAAGGTATTATTCTTCTGCACATCTGATTCTTGAATTTTGGCTATTTCCTTTACATTTCTGCTTCCCATTCTATGTCTGTACTTCTCCTTGTATAGTTCCTTTCACTTGAAATGCTTTTCCATCCCAACCCTACCTCAGTTCCCTTAACTAAAAAGGAATGAAATAATGGTACCTCCCTCATAGAATATTGCGGGCACCAAAGAAGGTGGTGAGTGTAGAGTGCTCAGCACAGTGCCTCGCAGAGTTAAGTCACAGAGCCTGAGCATTTGACCCACACCCTCTTTTAAAGGAATAAACAATTGCCTTTATATCACCATGGTGCAGGCCCAGTCGCTTGCATAAAGTACATGCTCAGTAACAGGCACTGAACTAGGAAGTGAGTGTAACGCTCTAGTTGTGCTAGGTGAACAATATTCAATATCTAATCAGCACATTTTATTATTTAGTTTCATATGATGTGTTTTTCCGCTTTATCTGCAGTATGACCAGAAGTCGTAATTTTCAAAGCTGATCCCTACAAAATATGCACCTGTGATAATTCTTCCCCTTAGTACTCGGCACTATGATTAAATCATTCTTTATGCCTTAACTATGAAATGAATCCTTAAATGCAATTTCAAATTCCACTATAAAATGTAACCAATAACAAAGAACAAAAATAAAAACTACACTAAAATATAGCTCAAGTTGGCTCAACCCTCTGAGAGAATTTTGTTTAGGGGATCTAAACCTACACTATGTAATAAGCCTGGAAGGGCTGGGTCCAGTGATAAATGACTGGCTGTGAGTCCCCTTGGAGCAGCGGTAGGAATGCCCCGTGGTCAATCCTTGTTCGCTTGTGCTGTGGTTATTCGGTGCCCATTCAGAAAAAAATGTCTGCACTAGGGAACTTCAGAAACACAAACCCAACAATTTACCAATCAGAGTCTCTAACCAGAGACCCTCAAGACATATAGGCTGGGATGACAACCTTGCTGAAGAGTTTGCACTAATGTGATTTTTCAGATGGGAGCATGGATTTATGTCAGAAAAACAAATACCAAATACTTACATTACCACTGACCCTACCTTGCCCATGGCAGACATTGTTAATTACTCATGATTCTCTTTCCTTTAGTAGCCTCAGGACCCCATTCGGAGGGACACTTGATCAATTTTCTTCTCCTGAGGTAGCATAAATCAATCAACCAATCAAGCAAGCAAGTAATCAAAAATCCCAGAGGGTTTTAATCTCGGTCTCAATATGTTAGCATATTGAACCTCATATTGCCCCTCTGTAAAATAGAGGAACAACTCCTACTTCACTTGTTTATTATAAAAATTAGCTAAGATATCCAGGACAGTACCTGACATGTAGTAGGTGTTCAGTAAATGTTAGTATACTCCTATTTTTAAAATGCTGGTGTGACCAGGAACAAGGCAACTTCCAACTGAGGCAGTTTCTGATAAAACTTAACTAATATTTGGATACAGACGAAATTTTTATTTGAAGGAGTGATCAAGGTCTGTTTTCATACTAAGGTAATGGTAAAGATCAAGTCTATGACATGCTTTCCCTCAGAGGACTTGAGGTGCTTTTTTTTCTGGCCTCAGGTAAAAAATGTTGCAATTAACAGCATTCTTGCAAACAGTTAATCTGAACGTTAAGTTAGATGGCCCTTGTTTACTACCTTCCCCGTTCTTCTACCCATATTTCCTAGATTCAATGAATTACTCAGTTAGATTAATCAGTCAATCATAAAACACTTAACAATACTTAATCAATACCAGGAATATTCCTAATGTGGGACATGTCATGCTACTAGGCAGTAGGCCTTTAAAGTACTTATTTAGCTTTGTCCTCTTCTGGTTACTAAAATCTTGACTAATATTTAGATACAATACACTGAATTTAGTCTTCTGTCTGTCACAACTAGAGCGTAACAGTTTTTTGAGGAGGAACCCTCCCCCCCAAAAAAACCTGGAATTTATTTATTAAAAATTATGTATTTATTCTTATGTATTTATGTATATATTTAAGCTTCAGTCACCTTCAAAGTAATTTCCATTTGATGCAATACACCTATCGATACCTTTTTTTCCATTGCTCAAAATAGTTTTTGACCTTGTTAATATTGATGCCTTTTAGTGCTTCTGCCACCTTTTGTTTCACCTCTTCCACATCAGCAAAATATTTCCCTCTGAGGACTTTTTTCATCCAGAGAAACAAAAAAAAAGTCCCTCAGGATGAGATAGAGTGAATAGGGAGGGTGGGGCACAGGGTCCATGCTGTTTTTGGTCAAAATCTGCTGAACACTCAGCACTATGTGGGCAGATATGCTCATAAGTCACCCACCATGAAGTGAGCAAACAGGTTGAAAGAGTCTTCAAAAAAGTTCACTGAAGCCAAACACAGCCTCTCACAACAACACCAGCTGGTTCACTGATACAGATGGGTTCCTAGAACACTCACTTAGTGGGAGAAGCCTGTACTACAAGGGACCCGCCCTGCAGAAGATAATTCCAGTTTTTTTGACCATCCCCCTTGTGCATAACATTTCTGTAATCGGGACTTCTTATAAGGAAACAAGTTTTGCTGAGAGTGATTTTATCCAAATACCAGACAAGAATTATATACTTTGGTTATATAGCAAATATATTGATTTGTAAATTGCTATGCTAACTGTATAAGTGAGACACTGTGCTTAGTACTGAGGATCTGTCTGTGAGCAAGAGAGACAAAGTTCTTAATACCAGGGTGCTTATAGTCAACCAGGGAGGACACACCCTAACAATATAATCAATCTCTCTCTCTCTCTCTCTCTCTCTCTCTCTTTCTCTGTGTGTCTCTCTCTCTGTCTCTCTCTCTCTCATACACACACACACACACACACACACACACACACACACACACAAATTCCAATTCTTCTGAACTATGGAAGTTATGAAAAAGTTTAGCTTAGGTTTAATGAAGAGAAAATATATCACATATTACAAGATCAGGGATATGGACAATGCAGAAAACATCCTGAGCCTGCATTGCTCTGATATCTCATACCAACACCCTAGATATCCAGAGCTAGAAGGGTAAAGGGAGAAGGAAGGCATTCAGTGGTCTGTTGATAGAACAACTTGAAAGCAAGCATGATGTCGTTAGTCACCAGTCAACACCTTGTCCTCTAGCAGAATGATTGCTCATGTATCAGTTTTGTATACTTGAAATGGCCTAACCAGCAGCTGAGGACATGTACATCTGACTCTCAGACACTAACAATAGCAACTTCCCTTCCTCCAAAAATATACCAGGAATAATAAAACTTGTTAAGGATTTCCTGCTTAGCCTACTTGCAGAATATCAGGCACCTGTCCCAGGATCTCTGACTTCTCATTCCTTCTGCCTGAACAGACATTTGGAGCAAGGTTAAAAAATGCAATAGTTTAGGACTATTAATTGAGGAATATTAACCCTGTAAAATTAATACCAAAACAGTGAGCATGAATAAGCACCAGTCATTGCTGAGGAGTCACATCATTTTTAGGTGTCCAGAAAATCAGTGGACCATCTGTTTTCCCATTAGATGTGTCAGACCACATTGGTGAAATCACAAGATGAATCTGGATAATACCATTTTGGCAGCTCACTTTCCCTTCTAATAAGAAAGTTGTATTTTCAATATATATTTCACTTCAAGCTATGAAAAGATGAATTGTACTAGAGAACCATAAAATATGGATCAAGCATTAAGGGGGAGGAAAGTGAGAAGTGGATAGCTATTTAAATAGATGCCATCAAGTAATAAGCCATGGTTTTCCAACCAATGGCTTATCTGCATTTCTAGAAAGCAATGTAATGATGCACATCTTCTGAGAAACTTTAATATGCTTGCTAGGAGGGAACTTCGCTGGCATGATCAAGATCTTTCAGTCTAAAATGGGATAATATGTATATGCTAAATTGATAAAATTTATAATAAAACTGTAAAATATATACACTATAGATTCTTAGTTAACCTCTCTATGCCCTTCCAGTATGTCAGACCTTACCATTACACTAAGAATGAAGCAGGAATAAATGGGAAAATGCCCATAATCCACAGAAGAAAATAAAGAAGAGAATTAGGAAGAATACCAAGCATTCAGATGTTTGTAAACCAATACACATAGTAGGGGTACTAATTGATGAAAATTTAAATTTCTATTGTAGTAGGGTTAAAATTGTCTCAAGATTCTGAGATTTGGTAGAACGTGTTCCATGACAGGAATACAGAAATGGAAGGATATCATTCCTTGTTCAAAAGAAATAAATCTAATAGTGGGGGATGGGGGGATATAAGGGAAAGATATATTACCAGGATAGATATCTGTAATCCTGAAGCTTAAAGCTTTGTGCAAGATCTTTGGGTAAGGATTTAAGAAAAAAAGTGATATTTTTAGAGGAAGGTATGCTGGACCATCCAATTAAGCACTCACCTCTGCCTTCTGACACACTTCCTTCTGGCTGATCTGTCTTATGACTTCCCTGACACATCCTCTTCCTTGCCATTCTTTAATGTTGGTGTTACATCAGACCTCTAGGCCCTGATCTCACCTACATCTCTGAATTTCTTCACCGATTGCTTTCATTTACATGTGTCTTACTTCCCCCTGTAAACAAGTGATGTGTAAAGCTGTAAGTTCCACCCTGATATCTCTTCTCAGCCCCTGTTTCCATCTCCTCAGTAGGTCGTAGGTACTTCAAACATAATATCGCCAAACTAGAACTCAATATCGTTCCCGTAAAATATGACCTTTACTTCCTATAGCCTTTACCTTCGTTAATAGACTTGCCATCAACTTAGGTAGAAGTCTCTCTCCTGATTCTTCCATGTGTCTGCCTCACAATTTCTTCAATCCTAGATCTAAAATATCTTCACTAGCTGAGTATTGTCTTCAGTACAGTGACTTTGAATTTTTGATCTATCATCCCTTGACTTTCTTCAGTGACAGCCTTTTTGACCAGCTTCTTTGCCTCCAAAATCCACCTGCCATCCTGACCAGCCTTTCCAATCTATCTTCCCCCACCACTAGTCTCACCACTACGTAAGACAATGTAGTTCGTGGAAAGCCAGAGGTAAGGTTATGGTGATCACACCTTTGAATTATTATAGAAGACATTTGCACTCTGGAATTACTACATAAGACATTTGCACTTCTGGATGAGAAGACAATCTGATAATCTTCAAGATTGGGTTGCCAACCAAGGACCAAGGACCAGTTATGTAGTCTTTGAGCTTAAGATTCCTTTGTCCCACCCCTAATGTACTGATTCAAAATATCCTAAGTTTAGATCCTTGAATTGTACTTCTGTAGGCTCTCCAAGTGATTGTAATGCACATCTGTTTTTGGAAACTCTAAGATCTTGTCCAATTATAAGATTCAGTGATTATGACACTCTAATCAGAATCCAATTTGCTATTCCAAGAAAATAGTGCAAAAGTATTTTGTGTAATGGCAGCATCATTTAACTAAACATAAAACCTTCTGAGTGGTGCAGATTTAATGAAAAAAACATTCATTTAAATGTATAAATTCTGGTAAATTTGTGAAAATAATTGCATCACATTAGAGGCATGCTTTATGCACATTTCTTCCAACATACATATCTAATGAGGTTTTCTTCAGTTTCACACATGATGTTAATTATTTGCACATGAATGGGTGAAGAAAATATTTAATGTAAAAAAAGTAGTGAATGTTATCATAAGCAAAACATCTAGCAATTAGAGTGTTAATTACATTTAGATAAAAGCAATTAAGATTTAGCAGAACAGCAGAAAAAAGAAGAGAGTAAAATGAAAACCTGTTTCCCTCATTGGCCATGAGCTACTAATGTCCTAGTAATTGATATAGGAGACATGGTACATAGTACCCAAAGCAGAGCTTCTGTCATTAGCTAGTAGGGATCAACTCAAAAAAGAAATCTAAAAAGAAGGCATGTAACTCCAATAATGTAAAATTTTGTCATTTTTTTTTCTGTTGTGTAATAAAATGACATGTAAAAAAAAAACAAATTCTGCAAGCCCGGAGTAGAGAATAATTTGAGGAATGTTAGCACTTGCCATACAGGCCAACTGTTTGCTTTTGCAGTCAATTTTCCTGTTGCCTCCTTTTTTTTTTTTAACACTGTCTTCTCTTCTATAACATTGGAATAATATGATTCTCTGAAAATCCTTACTTTTCTGTGCAGTAGACTCAAGAACATCATCAAGGGGCTTTAGAAGCCCCTCCCACCTGATTATTTTTTATGAAGGCAGGAAACATGTTCATGTTCTTCACCATTTTGTTTTCAGAACAGGAACAGTTCTTACCACAAAATATGTATTAATAACATAAAGATAAATATTTTGTGAATGAATCCATGAAGAGATGAGTAGCATGGGGTCCTGAGACTGAAATGACAGACTGGAGAAAAAGGGAAAGGGTCATAAGCAGCTGCTTGTAAGTGAGGCACAACTGGCCCAAGTAAAATTTCTTCCTTCTTTTTCAAAATGTGTCTGTATCTCTGCAGGTTGTGATTTGATCCCAGTACAGTACCTTCGCTGGGGGGACCCTGAGCCAATTGCAGCTGTGGTGTTCGCCTGCCTCGGCCTGCTGGCCACCCTGTTTGTTACCGCAGTCTTCATCATTTACCGGGATACCCCCGTAGTCAAGTCCTCCAGCAGGGAACTCTGCTACATTATCCTTGCTGGCATCTGCCTGGGCTACTTATGTACCTTCTGCCTCATTGCAAAGCCCAAACAGATTTATTGCTACCTTCAGAGAATCGGCATTGGTCTCTCTCCAGCCATGAGCTACTCCGCCCTTGTAACCAAGACCAACCGTATTGCGAGGATCCTGGCTGGCAGCAAGAAGAAAATCTGTACCAAAAAACCCCGATTCATGAGTGCCTGTGCCCAGCTGGTGATTGCTTTCATTCTCATATGCATCCAGTTGGGCATCATCGTTGCCCTCTTTATAATGGAGCCTCCTGATATAATGCACGACTACCCCAGCATTCGGGAAGTCTACCTGATTTGTAACACCACCAACCTAGGAGTGGTCACTCCTCTCGGATACAATGGGTTGCTGATTTTGAGCTGTACCTTCTATGCTTTCAAGACCAGAAATGTTCCAGCTAACTTCAACGAGGCCAAGTATATCGCCTTCACAATGTACACCACCTGCATTATATGGCTGGCCTTTGTGCCAATCTACTTTGGCAGCAATTACAAAATCATCACCATGTGCTTCTCAGTCAGCCTCAGCGCTACCGTGGCGCTAGGCTGCATGTTTGTGCCGAAGGTATACATCATCCTGGCCAAGCCGGAGAGAAACGTGCGCAGCGCCTTCACCACCTCTACCGTGGTGCGCATGCACGTCGGGGATGGCAAGTCATCCTCGGCAGCCAGCAGATCCAGCAGCCTAGTCAACCTGTGGAAGAGGAGAGGCTCCTCTGGGGAAACCTTAAGGTAAAAGCTTTGGGGACCTTGTGGGGCACTGGCCCTATGGCTGAAGCGGTAGCATTTGTTTCCTGGGTTTTTTAAGTGGAAAATATCAGAGTGAATGAAGCTATAGGAGGCATGGTGCTGGGAAAGGGGCTTTGGACATTTCCACAGAATGGTTTCTGTGGGGTTAATTGGATGAGGACCCAGGGACTTAGGCCAAGCCAGAAACATAGAAGTTGAGACCTCTAATAAAGCAAAGAGTTACAGCAAAAGGTGGGTGAGATGCACGAGCAGGGAGAGTACAATTAAATCATTGAGCCAAGGCAAGGCCCTCCAGGTCCTGAGGGGACAGGGATACTTTGTGGGCTAAATTCTAGTTCACCAGAAAAGAGTAGAGAAAATTATTTTTAACAAAGAAGAATACGCTGAGAACAGAACACCAAGAGCCTCACACTTCCAACCGCATTTGCATGTGCCTGAACTTTTTTCAAGTCCAGAAGAGCCATCGATTGCCCAGGCCATAGAGGTATGAGAATGTAGAATTTATATTCAGGTTCTTAATGGGCAACTTGAACTATTTGAGAAATGTCTGAGAAGATGAAAGAGATAAGAGAATAAAGTAGCTTTGACTATAATCTTCCTAAACAATCATCCAGCCTCCTACTTTCTATGTTGCCTGTAGCCCTATCCCACCCCACTAAGTTCAGTACCACATGTATGGTTACTGGGCAATTGTCATCTGAAAAGAATCTCAAGTCAAGAGTCAGTGGTTCCCCCCATGAGAAGGACTGCCCTATGGGATAAATGCCCCCCTTAAGATACTTCAAAAGGCAAGGAGAACATCTTGTCAGTGGCTTGGGGACAAATTCGAAGGTGTTACAAAAGCTAAAGAGTTTGTTGAACTGGAAATAAGGATTTTCTCTCATTAAGAAGTGTATATCGAGAGAGCTAATCATGACCCGTCTACTAACTCTACAGAAATTTGACAATTTTCCTAAAATCTACGTAAATGGAAGGTAAATAGATTTCAAATGGAAGATAAATAGCTAAATGATATTGCTTGAAGAATTCTCTTATACCATCATTTAGCCTACATAAAAAGTCCTACTTTCTATGAGCCCTAATTCCCCAAAGCCCAAGTTGAGGTGATGGTAAAGACACTGTGTCTGCTTAGGACTGAAAAAGATCCACAAGGTACTTAGAGTTATCCACGTGGCCCAATTCATTTGTATTATTAAGGTATATTCTTGCCTCTTTCAATTCTTTTTAATTCCTGTATGCCTCTCATCTCTTTCCATGCACCTTGTACAAGGCAGTCAACTAAAGTGTAAACCTCAGGAAAAAACTGTCTTCTATGTCTTCAATAAATCCTGAAGATGTCATGTTCTATACACAGAAGGCCTTCCATATCTCAAACCTGCTGGCATATTTTCCATCTGCCTTCCTGACTCCTCTCTAATACATTCTTTTTCAGAAACTTCTGCAAGATCAGCCTTTTATTTTGTCTAAGAACATTTATTTTTCAAACTTACTTTATCAGGCTTTCTTTAAATTCTTTCTGCACGTAAAATCTTCCCTGGCACCCTGATAAAACACACAGGTTGCCAAGGGGACAGAACTGTGAGTGTGTGCCAAAGCAGCCCCGAGACTCCTGAGGGCAGGCTCCTTAGAGACAACATGGAGCTGCGGCGAAGAGCACCAGCTTTGGAGCCTGAGCTTGAGCACTGGCACTGCCATTTCTTCTCTCAGAGCCTTAGTTTCTTCATCTTCCAAACTGAGATCATCTCGCCTACTTCATAAAATTGTAAAGAGAGAAAGACTTACTATGTATAAAGTCCAGGCACACAGTCGATAGTTTACTGAAGGTAGTAGGGGCCAGACCTAGATAGCATTGGGATTGAATCCTGGCAGCATCGCTTACCAGCTGTGTAACCTAACAGGAAGCAAATCACTTAACCTTTCTCTGCCTTAGTTTCCTCCTCTGATGAATGGAAATGATGAAATACATACTTCATCCAGTGACTGTAAGACTAAGTGAGTTAATGTGTGTAAAGTGTATATGCCATATAGTAAGTGCTTTTTAAGTGTTTGCTATTAAATTAACAAGTCAGTCTTCTTCAGTATCTGAAAATCTCTGTGTCAGGTATGCAACCAGGCTGATCTTACTAACAACGAGAGCATAATGAAAGGTAGTACAGATCTACAGACACATTGATACAGCCTGGGCTCTCCAGGGCATTTCCATCCTTACATTATCCAACTTCTTGGCAAACTATAGAGCATACCCCAGTTTGTCCCAGTTCGAGCAGGGAAAGTTCCTTGGGAGTGAGGGCCTCGTCTACCTTGTTCATTACTGTGCCTCCAGTGCCTGGAAGTATGGAGAAAGGTGCTTGGCATATAGAAGATACTCAGTAATCATTTGTTGAATGAGTGGATTTGGGAAGGTAGACATGTGGTAGGGATTTTTGTCTGTTCAAGTGTGCATACTACTGCCCTCTAGTGGCTCTGCTTTTGTACATTAAGCCAGCAAGGGCCTGCATTATGCACATCCCCTGCACTCCTGTGATCACCGGCTTCTGCCAAAGAGTCAGGACATTAATCCCATCCATTGATCTCATGTTTTGCTAGAATTCTAATGTTCCACTAGTAATATTAAATTATTATTTTCAACTATATCATTTATACTTCAGTAAACAAAGGAGCAACATCAACAACAAAATTTACTGAGAGTGCCAGTAGAAAACAGGAATGCACTGGATTTGGGCCATATTTTAATTTGTTTACCCTACAAGGCCACGTACTTCTTGATGACTAAATTTTGCAGCCAGTACATTTGGGTAGTAGGCTATGAAAGACAGTGAGGAGGGACCTTGGGCTTTCTACAAGTGGTCTTAACAAATCCATGGATGTCTATGTGATCATGTGATCATAATCTAAGGCAGACTATAGTTAGGTTGTATAGAGAGTTCTGTTTTGCCATTAACCAAGATATTCAGATTTGAACCTGCTTGTTATAAGGAGAAGAAGAAAGGCCAGAGAAAACTGTAATATTCTTGAATCATATACATACCATACCTGCTCCCCCTTTAAAGCTATGATCCTAAGAAATAAATTAGATCCAAATTAAAATAGCTTTTCTCTGTGTATACCATACGCTCTCAAGTATTACTTCTTTGTGATTCGAAGTCAAGATACTCAGAACTCTAATGTAAGTATTTGTTACATTGTAAAATATAACTGGTTATGCATGGGTTTACCTCCCTGTTTAGTTTATGGTTTTATAAAGGCCAGTGTGTTTCACATTGCCTATCGCATTGGGACTTAATAACAGCAAACAAGTGGACTTGGGTACTTCTAATACTTTCACGCTTTATTCTAAATTACCCCCATTAGTTATGCTTCTCAGGCTTAAATTCTGTAATATGCCAATTAACCAATCTATTGGGATCTAGGGTGCTGTGTGAATATGAACAAGGTACTTCAGTTCATTTCTTCCACTGTAAAATCCTGGATAATTAACCCTGTTGTAAGGTGTAAATGAAGTGATGTATGTTAAATTCTTAGCATCAGCACATAGAAAGTACTCAAAACCTGGTAGATAAAACTTTTAGATTTTTGTTTAGCTGCAAGAAAGATTAAGAGATTTTTCAGAGGCCTACATAAATTGTTTGATTTCATTTTCCTCATATCACAAAAAAATATATGCAAGTAAACTGCTCAGGTATCTCTCCAAGGCTCAGTGACTCAGAGTTAACATCTAAGCTATTCTATACACATTTTGCTAATGGTTGTATAACTGTCACTGCTCCATGCACTGCATCCTTTTATTAGGGAAAACAAAAGTCTTCCCAGAGTCCCATAAAAATTGCCCTATGTTTCATGGATGAAATCATCTCATACAGCTATCTCTAGCTGCCTGAGTATAGGAATGTGTGTGTTTCACTTTTACATCCCCCATAACAGAAAGGGAGAAGGGAGAGGTATCAACATATTGGATAAACCAACAAATAGCGTCTACCATGGAAAGTGGCAGTACCTAGTAGTAATAGTGGTGATAATAATGGAAATGTCTCATGGTCACAAAATATTGAAAGTAGAAGCAAAGATCATTCCCATTTTTCAGATGAGGAATTTGAGGTGCCGCATGTTAGAGGGCTTGCCCATAGACAAGTCAGTTATAAAGCACTTTTTATGTCAAGCCTCAGCATTTTTTTTGATACTTGAGCTTACCATTTCCCAGGATGTATTTTTTGGGAAGCTAGACTCACTGCTCCATGAGAAGAAAAAGTTCATTGGTCAAACAAGTTTGAAAAAAAAACTCTCACTGCGTTATCCTTTTATTGGAAATAAACATTAAGAAGTCTTGCAGTGTGGAAACCAATCATTCATCTTTAATTTTTTTTTTTTTTTTGCAGTCTTTTTCCAAGCTTTGGAACACAGGGCTATTTTTTTCCAGTAACTTGGTTAGCATTCTAGAGAATTGATACTAAAAGGGGACTCACTTGAGGAAAAAAATCATCGGAAGGCATGTTTCTGAAGAGTACATCCTATCTTCAGTGAGAAGGGTAGCAGAGCCAATTTCTACCTCCGTCACAGAGATCTCTTCAGTTTTCTAAACACCTAAGGGAAGAATAGAGCTACTTTGAACAGACCTAACAGTTTACTGGGAAGTTAAATATGTTCATGCTAGAGCACAAAAAGTGCCCGGAACCAGTCATTCAATTCACTGAAATAGCAAAGAGAGATTTTTATTTAAAAGGAAGTGAGTCACTATAGATTTTTTTTATATATAGAAACATACTATTTATGCCATCAATGTATAGAGATCCCTGTGATTAACATTTTGGTTCTAGACACTAATTTCCAGCACACATGGTGCTGCATGGAATCATTGTCAAGCAGATAATACCATGCTTCTGTTTAAGGCCTTCACATCGG
Organism: Pteronotus mesoamericanus; assembly: GCF_021234165.1. Classification (NCBI taxonomy): domain Eukaryota; kingdom Metazoa; phylum Chordata; class Mammalia; order Chiroptera; family Mormoopidae; genus Pteronotus; species Pteronotus mesoamericanus. The sequence goes on along the minus strand of NW_026555135.1, from coordinate 14,244,509 downwards.
CTGCAGATTGACAAACACACACAAAACCAGTTCTGACCTAATAAAGTATTGAATTTGATGAGTCTGAAGTTCTGCCTTTACAATATTCAGAATTTCCAGGGCCCTGGGGCTGAGGTTCTCAGATGCAGTGAGCTTTTCATGGCTAAATAAATGACAGAAGCCTATTGCTCTACATCAGAAATTTTCTCAGAAAGTAAAACACTTCCTGGGAATTCTAGTGGCAAAAACATTACCATTGCCTCCACCTTAATTTTAGACACTACCATTTGCTATTTTTGTTTTAATTAACTAATTAAGTTAGCTTTAATTAACATTGTCATGAGGGCCCACTTAGGCTGTTTTGCTAACGCAACTGATAGTCCTTTCACATCTATTGCCAAAATTACAATTTGCCTGGAAAACTGGTTCTCTTGTGTGAATTCCAACATAACCCAACTATTATCAGAGCTTTGATGATTTCCAATTGCTTAGATTTCATTAAGGGGTTATTAGTCTGTGTGAAGTGAGGTTCATGCTATTTCTCCCTCCCTAGAATCCTCTACTGCTTCCTGCTATCTCTCCAGATCCTTTCTGTTTTCCAGGACCCTCAGTGAAACCCTATCAGATTAAGCCATCTTACAAACTTGTCCTCATCTGGACTCAGAACATGTATTATGTATATCCCTCATTTAGCACACATTCCTTACATCTTCTTCATTTATTATTAAACTCGCAAACATTCACTGAGAACTGAGCATGGCCAGGCACTGTGCTAGGCCCTGGGGATATGGAGATTGTTTCGTGTGCATGTGCAATATTTTCACATCTGATGTTGTCATAAAAATATTCATCTCTCCCTTGGTGCCTAGCACAGTGCCTGACATAATGCAGTGCTTGGTAGTAGATTATGGATCTGGTAGGCAGCAGCTCTTAGGAATGGCACCACCGCCATAGTGAGACCACTCGCTTTGCTGACTTGATTGTCCAGATTTCATCAGACGATGCTTTGTTCTAAAAATATAAGAAATACTTTTTTTCTAAAAGCAAACTTTTTCTTTTAATCCAGTTTCCATTGAGTGCCTGCTTTGTGCCAAACACTGTCACAGACTATGGGGTTACAGAGGTAACTAAAAAACAGTCTTTGAGCACCTCAGTCTCCTAAGACAGAACTGGAAACAGATAAGGTCCATAAAGTAATACAGTGCCAGGACAGGGGTCTGTAGGGGAACAGAAGGTCCCAAAAGCAGAATCAGTAAATTCTACATGTTGGGAATTAGAAAAATCTTTCAAAGGAACCAATTCAAATAAGAGAGACTATTTAAACGTTTTAATCCCTGCTAAGACATCTTCAGCTTTCTCCACTAGCTATGATAGGACAGAGCCAAAATTTTTCTGCCTGGCAGGAAAGGCCCCTGGTGATATGACTCCTTCTCCACCGGCCAGCCTGGGATCTAGTCACTTCCTATTTAACTTTCTATACTGACCCACTTGCATTTTTTTTTTCCTTTCAGGGCTCTATTAGGGCATCAATAGAGGTACAAAATACACTTGTTCCATTTACCTTCCCTTCAAGTCTCACTTGGCTAACTCCTAGTCATTTTCAATGTCACTTCTCCTGGAAAGCCTGTCCTGGTCTTCTGGGACTCCCTTAGATCCCCCTCCTTAGGAAGCAGATAAGCCCTGTGCTCCCCCATATCCTCCATATCCTCCATAGAGAAGATGATCAGCCTTTATTATAACTACTCATATAATTGTACGCTCCCTAACACACATGTGCATGCAGACACACTCATGCACTCTGTACTGTGAGCTTACGACACACAGGAATCACTGCCTTTTCTGTGTCACTAGCATCTAGCATGGTGCCAGGCACATAGTGAACACTCGAAAATGTTTGCTAATGGATGGACAAAGAATGATGTTTGAGCCACACTGGCATTTTCCAGTGAACATTCAAAGGCTGAAGATAGTAAATAATTATATTTAGTGAGCACTTACTATAGGGCCAAGACTGCTTTAAGCCCCTTACATGTATTAATTATTTTAATCTTTGAAACAATCCTTATTTTATGTATGAGGAAACTGAAGCAAGCGGAGGCTGATTTGCTTGCTCAAGCCCATGCAGATAGTAAGCAGAAAAGGCAACTGGCTTCAAAGCCCAGGCAGGTAACCATTAAACAATGTTCCCCTTTCCAGCTCTTAACACAGTGTGGCCTGAACTGAGAAAAACCAGGATTAAGTGTGTGTGGAGTGATACTCAGCCCCGAGGAATCTCCCTGGAAACTGCTTCCTGGATCTGCATTGCACTGTACTTTCTTGATGTGGCCATTCCTTCAACTGAGCCTGATTTGATTTACTTTTTTGCTGCATGAATAAAATACACAAAGCCTCTGATATAAAATTTGAACTTTAAAAGACTGCCTGAAATATTTTCTGTTTAGTGATGATTTTTAAATATCTGTCTAGATTTTGTTTGTGAGAAAAAGTCTTACTGACTCACTTTTACTACTTACAATATTTATTATCATTAATATTATCATTTTATTATGACTAGGAATTATGAGGATTTACATTACTTTCATGACTACTTCTTCTTCTTCTTCTTTTTTAATGCTAATATAATATAAAAGCTCACAAAATTGGCCAGGAATCCTTATGTTTCCCACTTTGGTCCAGTCCATTTTAATTCCAACCAGTGTTTTTAGAGAAATCACTAGCTGAATTCTGGGAATATAGAGATAAATAAGACACAAATCCACCCTTAGTGAAAGCTCACAGCGTACTGGAGAGCAACCTATACACAAACTATTAATAAAGGAAAAATGCACCAGGAAGCCAGAGATCACTGAAGAGGGTACTTTTTCCAATCTGGACATTCTGGGAAGGCTTCTTGGAAGGGTGATGCCTGGGTTGAATCCCAAAGGATGATGAAGTAAGCCAGGTGAAAACCACGGGATATGGTGTTCTGGGGAACAACATGAACAAGACCCCAGTGACATGAAACAGTATAGTGTGTGCAGGGAAATACGGCATGCAAAATGTGTGTCTGCAGGGGACAGGAAACAGGCTGGAGAAGCTGATAAAGCTGTTCAGCCTTAGGAGCTGTCAATCAACATCCCTTCCAGCTCTCTTGATTTCCTTTCAGTAGTCTCTTCTCTCTGTTTACCCCACCTTTATACATCAAGTTTCCTCATACTCATGGCCACCTGCCAACACCAACTTGATGCCTCCCCACATACGCCAACCAAAACTCTGTGTCCTCACTGTTTCTCTGGGTTAGAGAATAGAAAAATTAATTTGTGCTATTACAATAATGATTATTTATATCTTGCTTCATTCATTATGCCATAAACACTTATAGGACAATTACTTTATTACAGGGAATGCACTAAGTATACACAGATATTCGCACAATATTTTATAATAAGAAATAGTGCCTCCATCCACAGGTAAGAAAAAAATAATAACTGAGACCTGTAATAAAGCCCTTTATCTGGTGCATAATTAATAGTGGTAAAACCAAAAGTTGGGATTTAAACCCAAATCTGTATGTCTTCAAAGCTCTTTTTCATTCTAACATTGCCTTTCTCATGGGTCCCATTTTGTTGCTGTTGTTCATAAACAAATTCACTGTGAATGTATTTCTGCCACATAAAATATTCATAGTTTGTTCCTCATTTTACTCCCTCAGAAGTGATCCTAAAGGTGACTGTTTCTTTTTTTGTAGAGAGGCAGATCAGTCAAGGTGACATCATGGGACAAGGTAGCCTCTCTTGTTATGAGCTGACAGAAGTAGTGTGAGCTCTGTCAGCAAGGACATGCGTTCCAGTCCTGGCTCTGCCACTTACAAGCTGAAGCTCTGAACAAAACACTTACCTCTCAGAGCAGCAAGGAAAATGGGGACAGTAATATTCGTCACACTCTGTTATGTTCACAGGGTCATTGTGAGCATAATACAGAGTATGTCCCACTGTCCAGGCTGATGAAATAGGAGCTTCTGTTATTCTAGTCATGGAGTCCTCTCAGTTCACATCTACCCAAAATACAGCTCTGGTGAGGAACATTAAGAAGCTCCATGACATCATCCCTCAGGAAAGCTACTGAAATGGAAATATTCTACTTGGAAATCTGGCCTGAATATCTTGCAGACCCACTGACCTCTGTATTTCCATTATACTTTGAGATGGGAGGTTAAGAAGTTTATCCTAAAGTGCTTTTTTAAAAATAAGGTTTTCCCCAGTTTAAAGGTGATCTGTTCGTGTTAGCCATTTTTCTCATTTCCCTTGGGGTATTTTGCAGACATTTACATTCCTTCATTTAAAGAAGAATTGATATTTTAACCTGGCCCAGAACATACGGATCTACTTTACTTAAAGTTCAGAAACTAAACAACAAATCATTGCAGTACATTTTATACATAACATAATATGAAATTCTCTTTGTTGAGGAAAGTATGTGCTCATACTGTTCACTTATGTTTAACCAAAAAAAAAAAAAAAAAAAAAAGAGAAGGCAATTGAAGGAGCTAGTCACTACCTCCCTCACGTGCAAGCGCTTGCCGCCCGGTCCTCTCTGCGCATCGCAACAGCACGCTGGCGTGGTGGGGGCTGCCAGACAGCGTGGCACTCCCTGTGCTGAGTTAAAATGGCACAGCCAAAAACACAAACCATAATGCTGTTTTCTATAATTTGTTATTCATGTGGCTTTCTTAGTTGGAAGGAAAAAGGGAGAGCATGACTTGGTACACAAACATAGATCTGTCACTGACCTTGTTCTTTCAAAACAATAACTGAAAAGAAATGCCTGGCAAACCTCATGAAGCTCCCAGTGAAGATAATAATAATTACAATCAGCATTTGTAGAGCAAGCCCCAATCCTGTGTGAGACACTGTATAATATGTTTTACATATTAGCATTTTATAGAATAATGCTCTCCAACCTATCTAGAGATCAAATAAATAATCCTATCCTCACCACAACACTCCCTGAAAGACATAGGCCATTATGGCTCAGGCTGAGGGAGAGGGGTTTTGGTCTTCTCCACACAAAACTCCTGTGAAGTTCTATGACATTCCCCAAGGTTTTTACTCTGGTCATATGTAACACATACACACATATGTGCTTGCACACACCCACACGTTACCAGAGGTCACTGAGGGCAGAAACATTTTCTTTTTCATCTCTATGATGGCTCTAAGCAGGAGCTCAGTCATCACCCTTGTGGCGGTACAGGAGGTAAAAAGGAGACTGAGCCCAAGTGTGCCCGCCTTGTTGTCCTCTCCAAAGTATGTAAAGGTTCTACTGTCCTACACCACCCATCTTAAGTATCCCTATGCTATGTCTTGTCCACTTTAGTCTGATCCCACCAGTGTTTTGGGCAGAAGCTGAGAAGAGCAGGGCCTGCTGGTTCACCACGTCAACATACCAGACGTTGTGCTCTCACTTAGGCAGACACATTATGACATTGCAAAAAAAAAAAAAAAAAGGCGAGGGTGCACAGCAAGAACATCTGAGGGAAAAGAGAGGGAATTCGAGTTCAGAGTGAATGGTGGACACTTCTCTCAGAGACTTTCCAGCCAACAGGCACAGCCAAGTGTGCAGCCCATTGCTGAAGAACGGATCAGGGCAAAAGTAGGCTTTTCTCTTCCACGCACAGAAAGTTGGTGCCTGCCAAAATGGCAAAATGAGAACCAAATGTTCTAAACAGAGCAGTAAGCACTTTTCCCTTTCATTGGTTAACTAATAAAAATACAAGAAAAAAAATTGATTTCAACATCCACTCACAACACCATTCTAACTTAGGACTTGTTTTAATCCAAGAGATGTTTGAAATGTCTGATGATACTTGAAAAAAACTGAGTAAATTGACTTCAGTGAGAACTTACAAAGACACATTAGGAGAATGCTAATGTGCTGAACCGCAGCTAAGCAGATGCAGACTTCTTCTGTGGTCCCACTTGTCTTTTTCACCTTCAAATTCCAAATCCCTGCATCAAAGTGCATGTTATCTAATTTTCCCTTGGACATTTCCAGAGGCTTTCGTTTAATTGTATTCACTGTGCAGACACTGCTTTGTGACTGCATCTCCAGAGAGCATAGTGCCAGACAGAGAGCAACTTGCAGGCTGAAAGGAGCAGACAGCCTTTAAACTCCTGGGCATTTCTCACCGTCCTTAGTGGTGCTCGTGAACAACCAGGCTCTAAGTGTCAACTGTTTACAGATTCTCCCCTTCCTTCCTCCCTTTCTTGGCCCCCACCCCCGTCCCCCTCAACCCTCATCCCCACCCTCAGCAATCAGGAGGCTAGGTTCCTCTCCTGGCCACTAGGTGGCAGGCTGTGTTCTCTGGGCAGCTGCTGCGGGAGAGAGCCTTTCTGCTGAAGATGCACTCAGCTTGTGTAGCCGTGATAGAGGACCACCACGGTGGGCTGCGCAGAGAGCTTATTGCAAGCAGCCAGAGGCAAACTTTTGCAGAAGCAATGCTAACAATACACGCGCTGATTCCCAGATGTACCAACTGAAGAAGATTCTTAATACAAACTTGTTGGTTTACTCGTCATCACTGATATCATCTTTCCATACCTATAGAAATAGTGTGACATATAAAAGCTGGAAAAAAAATCAGCATTATTTCCTAGAACATTGAGGTTATGTTTTTTAAAGATACATATGAGTTTCACACACCACAGAGGAGGCTTGACTAAATATCCTCCTATCACTCACTTTTTGTCACCAGGAATGCCTTTCAAATTTGACAGGTCATAATTCCAATATTTACTCTTCGGGAATCAAACCAACTACTATTAAGATCTCCAATGCATACTATTTATTTAACCCAATTCATTTCTTACAAGGACCCTCAGGAGGTTTGTTATGCCCATTATACTAATAAGGACACTAAAAGCTAGAGAGAGAGATACACTTGCCCAAAGTGATGAGTAGCTAAACTAGGGTTTCAACTCAACTGTTGCAGTTAAGAAGTTAAGGGCTAAAATTCACTAAATGTAAGGCTTTCCCTAAAGCTTGATCTTCCAAATGAGAAGACAGTCCGCCATGTCACAAATTTAGTCACCTCATTTCCAGAGGGGAACAAAGCATGGTGAAGGGGCAGGGAACCTTTTACTTCAGTGACAATGAATGAGTCAGACTCTGCAGCATTTTATACCTTAGTGTTCAACGCAAGTAAGACAAAGCTGAGGTCCACTGGTGGGAGGTGAGTGAGAAAGGACACTTAGGTGGGGCAGAGAGTCACTACTAGATTTAAAACCAAGTGTTTAGACTCTGCATCCAAAAGTTGAAACAGAAAGAACCTGCAGAAGAGAAGGTGGAGTGTAGAATGTGGAAAGAGGATGATCAGAATGATGATGTGATGATGATAGCTTTTATCGATCATTTATAATGTGGTAAGCACTACTATCCGTGCCTCATCAACAGTCATTGTATCCTTAAGACAACCCCAGTAGCGGGTATTCCCATTTTATGAATGAGAGACTTGACACACTGAGATTGAGCAAACTGCCCAAGGAAAGATAGCAGGAAAAGTCTGGCCATTGAATTTTAATCCAAACAGTTTAGCTCTGGAGTCAGTGACCTCAACTGCCAGAAATTATAAACACTAAGTCTTATTTGAAAGGGTAGTGAAGAGTATGAAGGAATCAACAAAAGGTCAGGATTGAGAAAGGCATTTGAGAAAGTGTCATCACCGCTGTTATTTGATTTAAGTTGGATATCCTCCTGTTTAAACCCCTTGACAAGCTAAATGTTTATCCATTGCCCCATTTTCTTTTGTTAACCTTTCCCCTTACCACTTTCTCTTTCTCTGTGACTTAAAGCTACTACTTTGCAGAGTTATAAGCCAGTTAAAGCACAAAGCCAGTCTGGTTTGGTCAACAAAGCAAGAATACACCAGAAAGATATTTCAGTGTCTGTGTCATGTAGCTAGCACTGACTTGAACTAAATTGGTAGGAGCAGTGGGATATGCTTTCTATAGGCAGGTTCAGATTAAGTACATGCTTTCACTTTTATCGGTTGATTTTTATGATTTATTTTTATTTCCTTTTTCCAGTTGAAGACTTTCTATGTTGTTGATTTAAAATGTGCAAGATGGTAGAAGGTGGCTTTTAAAAGTGATCAGGTACAGTGGAAATCCACCAGATATTTCTCAAACACCTACTTCATGGAATTTTTAGAATTAAGTGTGTTTCACATCCTGGATAATTTTAAATGTAAGGCAGGTAATTGGAGGAAAATATTATTTTGATGAAGAAATTAAGTAATTATTTCACCATCACTTCCCTAGACATTATCACTGATGGCTCTTCTTCCTCTTACATTTCCTCTCTGGATAGAAGCAACACCTTCAACCTAGCTCCTTAATCTCATGTCATTCTTGACTCTTGACTTTCCTTGACACTTCACATCCAGCCAACAATTTTCTCAACTTATTTTATGTTAACTTTTGCTTTCTCATTGACATTGACATTGGTCAGGACCCCATAATCTATTGTCTGAACTACTGACATAATTTCCTTCTAAATCTCTATTATTGATGCATCACCCTGTTCCAACAGCTGCCTGAGTGATCATCCAACAATGCAAATCTGATCCCCCCACTCAACCTTCAAATTAGTAGTTATATATACCTTACCATATACATATTTAAAACTCTTTGACATGCCTCAGAAAGCCCTTAAAGACCTGTCCCTTGAAGACTTGACTTTCTCAACCTGAAGTTCAGCCATCAATCTGTTCAACCAATCCCCTAATGTCTTCTCCAGAGGTGCAACTCCAAACACATTATATATATCCCAGCAGTACCAAACAACATATACTATAGTTCTCTAAATACACCATGCTTCAGCCATTTCTTTGTTTAGTATGCTCCTGCCTGTATACATTCTATTCTTTCTGACTCTACTACTACCTGCCTTTGTGTCCCCTCTTTTTACCTAGGAAACACCTTCTTACCCCTCAATTCCAAATATTACCTCTCTTTTATAAACTGCATTTCCATTTAGCTTTCTGGATCTCCTCATGTAGAAATCCTCAAGTTAGGTTATATTGATGGTTTGTGTTTTCCTCCCTGCTAAACTTTAAGTTTCTTGTAGACATTGCCTTCTGTGTTTCCATCACCAGCAACTAACACAGTGCCTGTTTTAACAAGTTCTCTAATAAATATACTTTAAGTGAGTGACCGGCAATGATTCACTTCTCTGATCTCCCCTGAAGACCTTGCTCCTCCCCTAATGGTGACTCAGCACTCAATAGTAGTTCATTGTCCAAGAGAGTAAGTCAACTTTTCATGTCTTGCCCTACCACTACCTGATAACACATATTCCTGTCTCTTACTGAACATACTGGAAAGTAAATGCTAAGAAGATTTAGATCTGGTAGGTTGTAGTGTTATGAATGACATGTTTCAGGTGTTTAATTTTGGGGAACAGATATGCTTTGAAATGATTAATTAAATGACTTGTCTCTGCAATAATTGAAGTATATTTGTGGGGCTATAAAAGACTATGTCTGGGTGATTTTGATGAATTGCATCTAAAACACTCCCTTTGTATAATGAATTGATATTCTTGAATGCTGTGATTACAGTGAATTTTAATTTGCATATGATGTTAGTTGTGTCATTTGTTACTACTTGAATTTGATTAAAATGTTTCTGATGAATTGATATAAATTGTCTGGTTAGCAGGATAAACTAAGCTTTCCCCCCGCCCAAAATTCTGTATTTCCAGTACTGTTCCTCTTATTTATATTAGCTCTGCTTAGAAATGGCCTAGCTGCACCATTTCTGGGGCATGCAAGTCATTTCTGTTTCAGAACAAAACATTTCATGCCAGGAGAACATTTGCCTAAGGCATAATTCCTAGAGTTAACAATTCTTTTTCTTCCCTCAGGCTCCATTCCCCTGGTGAGATGAAATTGTTGAGAAAGAAATAAACAATGAGAAGATCATATCCTTTCCTCTAGCTTCTTGGTTAAAATAAGTCCTATACCTTTCCTGAGTCACTTGGCCACCATTTCTCTGGCATCCCTCCCAATTATGCCCAACACATACACACACACACACAAGAAGAAGAGAACAAATATTTATCAAGTTCCTTCCATGTGCTCTGTGCTATTGCACACAATATGTTATTTAATTTGTACAACCTTGCAAAGTAAAGATAAACCAATTTTTATATTTGTGAAAACTGAGATTCATAGAGATGAAATAACATTTCCAAGACTGTTCAGTTTGCTTGTGATTGAGTTGATTTTATCCCAGGCTTCTCTTCGTGCCCTTTGCGCTGTGCCTTATTTTATCCTCCCTTACTCCTTAGCTGGAGAAAATAGTCCTGTTGGTATGGGAATCAGTTATAGAATTTCAACTCTTGCCACTGAAGTGGTAGCATTGAAAAGAGAGCTAACTGGGAGTGTTTGAGTTGCTTAGGCAGAAGATAAAGTGAGTTACCTAGCAAGAGAGGACTGCAGGCACAAAGGTACAGAGCACAGGCTACTTGGAGTCACCTCCTGTCTCCCAGCTATAGGTATTCTCTAAGGTCAAGCCATGGTCCTTGGATCTTTTCTCCTTGTGGTCTCTTCTTTGGAGAACTCAGCCATTACTGCCATGTCAATCCTCAAGTGTTCTTCCTTGAGCTTTAAATGACAACTGGATAGTTCTGTCTTCATTCCTGGCATCATTGCAACTTCAATTCACTCGTATATCAAACAAATTCTCCTGTAACAGTTTCTTCATTTCTGTATTTCTGTTTCTGTAACAAATGCCACTTCCCACACTCAAAATGTTAGTCATGCTTAATTTGTCCTTGTCCTCAACTTCAGCATATTAAATCAGATAATACATGGTATTGAGATATTAGATGCTACTTTAAATTGCCTTTTCAAACATTTTGGTTTTTATCCTCATTTTTATTTCCATAACTGTTATATAGATCTAGTATCTTATCTCTATACATCTGAATTACTGCACTAGTCATTAAATCCATACATTTGACCAAGTCAAAAATAGCCAATGTTCTCACGTCTTACATGTTGAAAATACGCTGACAATTCAAGGCTTTTTATAATGTCTTCAGCTTACCTTTCTTGCCTTTTTCAGCCTTACCTCATGCTGTTCCTGAGCTTTACTCTTTTGTATAAATCAAGCTGCCTCACCCATGGACCTGAACACTCTTGTACATTGCTGCTTCTACAGAGTATTTACTGAGCATGAAATCCATTCCCACTCATCTGACCCAATTCAGCTTATGCCATTTATAAAGTCATTATTTACTCTAGCCCACAGAAGTTCTAAATACATATATCCTATATTAATAGCTTTACCATTCACTTAGATTGAGAGAGATATGTATGTATACATATATACATATACATATATATTATGTGTGTGATGTCCTATCTCTGTAATAAAATTTAAAATTTTTTCTCATACCTTCAATTATTATGAGTTCTCCAGAGTAAGTAGAAAAATATTATTTCTTAGTTTTGACTGCTGCAGAGTTTTTACAGGAACATATTTCTAAAATAAAGAAAGCTTTATTTAGTCAAATTACAACCAGACTGCATTAGGGTAACTATACTATTGCAATAAAAACAGCAATACATAATATAGTCACATATATAGATATAGAATAGAGATTAGATATAGATATATAGCTATATTCATAGATCAACCATTGATGATAAAGAAAAAGTCATGTGACAGAGGACTTGTCCAGAAAGGTGAGAAGAAAATTAAATGGACACTCAGGGATCAGATAAAGTGAGATACAGATTTTGTATTTTGTCCTGAATTTCATGGGAAGATTTGGAAGGTTTAAGAAGTTACATGATAATATTAATACATTAAAACTATCCCTCTGGTTTCTATAGATAAAATAAAATGTAGAATGTAGGAAGAAGAAGGAGAAATTAGACATCCATTATGACAGGCTAGGTAAGAGATTATAATGATTTAAAATAGGAAGATTTAATGATCATTTTGTTATATATAAAGAAAAGAGAAAAATTAAAGACAAGCCCCAGATTTTTTGACAGGTGAAAATGGAAGGATTGGGATGTGTGTCACTTAGCCTTGGGGAGGAGAGATTTGAAAGGTAAAATCAAGAGTTAGTTTTGGACAAGTTAATACTATACCCTTTGTGCTCAGAGGAGAAGTCCAGAACAAAGATTAAAATAAGAGCTGGGGGGAGCCATTCACATTTGATGATAATAGGACTAAATCAGAAATTTGGAATGGAGAAATGGTAAAGTAAAGGAGAGAAAGTCTGAAGAAAGGTAAATTTGGTCTTGAAATTGTTCAATTCAAGACGCCTAAGAGACATGTAAGTGAACAAGTTCAAGAAGCTGCTCAGAAAACTGGCCTGAAGATCAGGAGAGTTTGGTATTTGAAGTACAATTTAGAAGAGCCAAAGGCAGGGCCCCGAGACCAAACAAACAAAGCGGAGTCTGAGAACTAGACCAAGAAGTCCTGAATGTTAGTGGTAAGTACATTTAAGACCTACATACAAGTGATAACCACGAAAGAAAACAGAATGATTCAAAAATAAAGGAGTGGTCAGTAGTTCTAATGTCACAGAGAGGTAAACGTAGATGGAGTTAACAGTCTTCATCAGTGGATATGGTAACACGATGTTGGTTTGGACTACAGGAAAAAAAAAAGCAATTTCAGTACCTATATCTTTGAGGAAGGTTTTTTTTTATCTCCCAAAGGCCCAAGCAAAGATGGAAGTAAGTGTTCATTCACCAAGTAGAACTCTCATTAGTAGCTACTGGATTCCACAGAATAAACTTTGATATAATATGCAAATCACCAAGATGCAAGTGGAACACCCAAAACCAAGGATCATATTGGTACCAAGAGGATCGAGACCCCATGGCAGCCTCTTCAAAGCCTCCACTTGGGATGGGTTTCAGTCCTTGAGATCGTCCTTGCTTGCTATGCCCAAGCTTCATATTCCTAAACCCACTACATACATAGCCACACGTTTATAATCTGGGGTGCAGGAGCAGGCAGAGTAGCCCTGGGCGTTGGCAGCCCTGCCGTGAGCATGGCAGTCCCACCCAAGGACTGTGCTGCCAAGCACAGAGCAAACCCGTCCTAAGAAGCATGTGAGGGGCAAGGCCCCCTAGAGGGCAGCAGAGCTTCACAGGACGGGGAAGAACTGTACCAAACAAGGGGTTAGGGGGCGGCTTCACTAATGGAGACACAAGGAGGCAATAGACACTTTTATGGAAAATGGAATTGAAATTAAATTTAGTGGATTAAAGGAAACACAAGAGGTAGAAAGATCTAAGTTGTATACCAAACACCAAAAGCAAATGGGCTAAAAAGATGTGAGTTGGGCGCAAGTCAGTCATGGCCTTCAAGATTCTTTGCTTGGTGAATGTGAATGCTTAGTACCCAAACAATAATAATAAGTAGGTACTGTTTGCTGAAAACCTATAATTTATGCTGTCTCCTATGAGCTAGTTGAAATTTTAGGCACCAGAGAGATGATGATGAATATGCCAGATAACTCCTCTCCTCACAGTAGAGCCAGAGATGTAAGCAAATTAAAGAATTATAGTTGTTTTAAATCTCTCTACGGGACACTGCTCGTGCACAAAAAGGAAGTAATTATGTGAGAAGGGACTGAAAAGGCCTCAAAGAAAGGATGACATAATTGTATTTAGTCTGGTTGTGGTGTTTTGTTTTGTTTTTTCTCTCTCTCTCCTCTGATTTCTCTACGTTGTCCCTGAAATAACCTTTATTTCCCCCTCATTCATTCATCCTTTTATTCAGCATTTTTCTTAATTGAGCCCTACCGGGTTTTAGTCACTGTGGGGGCATTGGGTTACAGATGTGGTGTCTGACATGGCAATTTTAGGCAAGGCAGTATGCCTGCCCCTGTTGGTTTTTCTCCTCCTCCCCTCCCTGCACCCTGCCTTCTCTCTAGCAACACAGGAGAAAACAAAGCCTTTCAGTTCTAATATGTCTGGTGAGGAAGAAAGGTAACAAAGAACACCATGCCTTTCATTCTACTAACTGTTCTTTTCACTTAAGCATTCAACAAATAGTGATTGTGCACATGAGCTAAGCTTCTGCCTGTCATGCCAGCTTAAGTTCAAGTTCCACCATGAATTTTTCCATTTTAATCCTAGGATTATTCCCATCTTAGCCACACATTGATGTTGTTATCTTCATCATTAATTTAGTGTTCTCTGTGTATGTCATCCCCATTAAATTCTAAAACAGCTCTTAGATTCTCAAGGAACTCAGAGCTATGAAATGCATTTTCTTGTCTAAACTACAGGACCAAGCACTATGCTAACTATCAAGAAGAAGCACAATAAGTATCTGAGCGTATTGTTTATAATCAGAAAGACTCAGTTTTGAATTCCAACATCCACATTCCTCAGCTAGGTGAACTATAGTTGTCTTTTAAATAACATAATCACTACCCTTCTCCAAGGTTATAAGGATGTTTGAGACAATGTGTAAAAGTTCCTAACACAGGCCATGTTTGCTCTTCCTCCTTTTCTTCCTATTCTTTGGCTTCTCCTGGAGTTGGGTTCCCTCCCTCCCTGAATTGAGTCTTCTTTTCCCTTTAGTTATCCCTTTGGTGATTTAGATTATTGTCTTCCACCTCATGTTCTAGAGTACAATCTTTAGAGTTCGGCAGCCCAAATATGGGCCCTGGCTTTGCTTTAACTGTGACTTTGAGCAGGTTACTAATGACTCTTGCTTAGCTTCTTCATCTGTAACATGAGAATGAAAATAGTACTTATATCACAGCATCTTTATGAAATTTCAAGACATTAAAAGCCATTTAAAACATGAGTGCTGTGAGTTAAGTAGCATCGTTTCCATTATGCAAAGAGAAAATTTAAGAAAAGTTACATAAGTTATCCCAAATCATACATCTAGAAGCGGTAGTGCTAGGAAATCAAAACCATATTAATTAATTCCAAAGTCAGTCCACTTAATTACTATGATTTGTTGCCTATCTCAAGTCAACTAGAGTGCAAAAGTATAGAAAAATTTGAAAAACTGTTGTATTTATATATTCCTGTGCATTTGTTTGTGATTGTATATAGTGTGTCATTTAGTTTATGTATATGGTTATACATATATGTGTACATATGTGGTATATATAATGCTATATAACAGCACACATAAATTTATTACACTTCACCATGATAAATTTCTGTATTTCTAGATTACCCTGCAAGTCCTAGTTCCGTATCTGGTCATAGTAAGTACATAAGAAACACTAATGAATTTACTATAGAAAAGACTTTACAGAATAATTTGTGAGTAATGTTTCTTTGGTTATCTCCCAATATGAAATTAAAACAGTTTCACTTTCGATATATTGCCGTAGACACTGAGCAATGTGCAATTTGCTTAGAAATGGCAAAATTAATAAATCCCTCTGTTAAAAATATATGTGACTGTAAGAATGTACATTATCCCCAAACCAGAAGAAATATAATTCCCTTTATTAAAATGATACTATTAAACAATGTGATGAAGAATACAAGGAAAGTAAGAAAGCAGTTCTTTGTCATGGACTTGTGATTTTATTATTTTGTCCAGTGTAAAGGAAACTCATTTAAGAGCACAACTCATCAGCACCCAGGCTTCCCTGTCCTTGGATGCCGTTCCCACTCTTGGGACCTGCACCTGTCACAGGAAAATGCCCACCCTTCACCTCACCCCTCACATACATACTGGAACCAGGAATATCCCAACTTCCCTCTACCACCCCTACTTCATCTTGGTCTTATCAAAGTCAAGTCTTTTTAAAACCTGAGAGAGAGGAAAACTAAAATTATTTGGCAAAATTTGGAAACATTTTTGATTTGTTCATCAGTAGGCAAGAGACAGAAGAATGGAAAAAAGAAGGAAAAGTCTTGTGTGTGAAGGTGGGGCAGGAGCAACAAAGGTGAAAAGAGAAAACCAGAGGAAGAAAGAAAGGTGGCAAAAAGACATTTTTTTTGTTGAGATAACAATTGCTGAATGAACCTCTGTGTACAATAGAAGAGGAAAGTAAGCTAGATGAATAGAGTCGAGTTTGGATAAACATTACTGCCTCACCTTTGATAAACATTGTTGTTTTTACCATTTTCACAATTGCATTCATGCAAAAAAAGCAACTACTGTATACAAAGCCCTGTGCTAGGTGCTTGTGAAAAGAACAGGCATGCCCTTGCCCCCATGAACTTTACAGTCTAAAGAGACAGATAATAAACTGGTGAACAAATGACTAATTGTAATTTGTAATAGTAAGTGTTACGAATAAAGAGACTATAGCTCTACTAAAGAGCAACAGAGGAGAAAGGCTCACATGAAGTAAAGAGAAGAGCTTCATCTATCTCCATATCATCTTCAAATCTAGCCTAAGTCACAGCAACATAAGTTACAGTGTGGGAGCAAACAGATCATAAGAGATAAGTCTAAATGGAAGTAAAAATTAAAGATAAATTAACCCACACAGTTTAAGAGAGACGATACAGTTCATGTCGTATGAGGATTCATGGTTTCAAAAGTATTAGGGTATATGTGGGAAAAGAAAAGATGAAATATTTTCTATTGGAAGGGTCTGAGAAAAACCTGCCTGGTTATAGAAATTACTAGTAAGAAAAAAAATGACAAGTATGAAAGTAACATTTTTTTTGCACTCTATTAAGATCAACAATCTTATATAAATTGCCTGACATGATCCTCAACATTTCTGTTTTGTAGATGGGGAAATTGTAACTCAGAAAGCATTAGTAAGTCTGGTAATATAACACAGCTAATTTATGATTTTCTTTCCTTTTTTCCCTTCTTTATTTTTATTGTTGACATAACTGCAGATGTCCCCATCCCCCCCCCCACCTTTCCCTCCTCCTCCCCTTTACCTCTGGCCGTGAGCACAATATTGTCTTTATCCATGTGTTATACATATATATTGTTTGGTTAATCCCTTCACCTTCTTTCATCCAGGCCCCCGCCACCTCCTGTCCCCTCTGACAGTTGTCAAGTCTGTTCCACTGATTTATGCCTAGCTTTCTATTGTGTTTGTCAGTTTATTTTTTTCATTAAATTCCATATATAAGTGAGGTCATATATTTGTATTTCTCTGACTGGCTTATTTCACTTAGCATAATTGGATAGAAGGGAAACTGCGATGTAGAGGTACAGACAAGTTTTGTGATGCTTAAAAGTTCTTACAGTTTGGTTGGTAGTTACAAAACAGTCCAGAGGATGTAAAGTACAAATAGGAAATATAGTCAATAAAATTGTAATGACAATGTATTCTGTTAGGTGGGGGTGATCACTTCAAAAGGTATCTAAATGTTTAACCACTATGAGTACACCTGAAACTGATATAATAGTGAATATCAACTGTAATTGAAAAATGTTTCAATTAAAGAAGTAGAAATATAAAGTTCATACAATTTGGGAAGCTCTATTCAGGAAAAAGGATTATAAAATGTGAATACAAAGACAGGAAAGAGACTTACAAGAAATTGCATTGAGGGAAGGGCTCTGATTCTCCATCAGTTTCAAAGCAAATCTGCTCCCATAGTGAAACATGGAGACTTGAGCTCCAACAGACCCCAGGCAGAGAAAAAGCAGCTGCTGGGGGCAAACTGTAATCAAAGTCAATACCTAAGAGGGATCGGGCTTCCTCTCTGCTAGGGTGGAAAGGGTCAAAACAGAGCAAAGGCAGGGGCTCAAGCCAGTAGGTCAGGAAAAAAAAGGAAAGAGTATGAAAAACACAGTTGCTTGTGTGCCTGAGCCATTTAAACATGAACCAGGCCCAACAAATAGCCCAGCTAGCATTTGTAATCAGCATTTTTAGTGAGAAACCATATGCACATGGTTACCCAATCCAGTAACCTTGGGCAACTTACTTAGTCTCCCTGTGTCCTGGTTCTTCCCCATTTGTGAAATAGGGATAACAGTACCTAATTCATGGGGATGTTACAGTGATTACATCAGTAAATGTGGATGCTTAGAGTCTGGTATATTCCAAGTGCCCAGAAATTATTGGTTCTCACTGTCATTATTACCCAGCTTGGTTTGACTCCAATGCTCTTTCAGTTGTTCATGCACAAAAATGTTAGGAAAAACTCCTGTTGGAAGATGATTCATCTGTCTTTAGGAAGAATAATTATTTTGTCTGCAAATTCCTCAAACTTAAAATAGAAGCCAGCAACTTTTAATTAATTCTTTACTACATTGTTTCTTTAGGCTGATCCTGTCCTGGCATGGAGACCCTCCCTCTGGTCAACATCTTGTTCCTCCTTGGAAAGTTTTCCCTTTTGAGGATGTTGTGTAAGACTGTGAAGCACCTTAGAATTAGTTTTAAATCTGCATCTTCCTGGGTTTCTATTGATTGTGAAACAAAGAGCAAAGCTGAGGGAAAGCACATAGTGAGAAGGCAATGACTTAAGATGATTCATTTCTGAAAACAAGTTCTCATCATAAGTGGCATTAAAATACATGTTTTTGGGAATTCTCTAGAAGCAATATGAAAGGCTTTACTTAATACAAAATTTAACATATTTCCATAATATCTCTATGCTTCAATTTATTAAACTATTCTCTGGTGATTTGTTTGTTCTTATTTTGTTCAGTTTTTTGCTATTTTCTATAACACTTTGTACAGAAGCCTTTGAGCAACTATTGAATTATTCCCTTAGAATAAATTTGTATGAATAGAATTTCTGGGTCAATATAGGTGATTCTTTACATTGTAGTTGTTTATTTGCACTCCTTCCCCACCTGTCAACTTCTACCTTCCTTTTATTTTATAAAGGACAGAGCAATATGTTCCCTGGCAGTTTCTCAAATACTTTCGCAACTTATGTTCTTTATTGACGTTACCTTCCCGCACCATTAATCATGCTCAATTTTTGTTTTTAATCTGAAATCTTTGAATGAATCAACTTGACATTTCAAGTCTGGGCAAAAGCTATTTTTCTTCCTGTAGAGACCACAAGATCTGCTGGAACACGTAGTAAACCATTCTAATATATTTACTTACATATAGATACATAGAGGTGAAAGGATGAGATTGAAATAAGGAGTTACATGGCAACATTACTTTGTGATATTGAACTAGATTAGGTTACTCTTTCCCTCTAAACTGAGGCTCTATAAGGACTTTCCTCCCGTCTTTTTTCTAGAATTCTCCTTTGGTTAATTGGACTTGAAAGATTGACTTGGACTTCCTTTCAGCTCTCTTTGTAACACCTTAGGGTTCTTGAAATATTCCATGACCTCATCCTGTCTGTCTTCAAGTATCAGTATCCCACACATTGACACTGACTGGCAGTTCTCAGCAATGTCTCTTCTACAGCCTTCAGATTTTTGTGTGTTCCTGTGTAGGTGAACGTGGCTGTTTGTGCACATGTTAGTAGGGCACCTGAAGGGTGGTTATTCCACTTTACCATTGTGTAGTCAAACTTAACCTTTGAAAAAATAAGTTTATATTGGCGCAAAGCCTACCTCCACTAAGCACACACGATTTCCTTCACATATGACCTTTTCAGTCTCTGAAATGGGTTATCATATTACTTAGATATGTTTTTTCAGCATAAAATGAAATAAAAAATGAGTTTGTTAATAAAGAGCACGATGCTTGGAAGTAAAACACCTGGTTTATAGCCCCGTTTCTGTGACTTACCATGTATGGAGCTTTGGCCAAACCATGAAGCTTTCTAAGCCACAGATTTCTTACCTGAATGATGAGGATAATAATCACATTACTCAGTTTGTTGAGATAATTAAATGGTAATAGGAAAGTCTTCTGTAATATTTTAAATGATATTCAAATGTATATCTCAGTTTCTCTCCTTACTTTATCACTGTCAGCTTCCAAAATTAAGGTAGTCAAAAAGGTAATGTGGCAATAAATCTGGAAAATAAAATACACAGTGCTTCATACATTTTTAAATTAGAAATTTTTTCTGGGTAATTGCTAACGCATTAACCCATGGGTATGTGTTTGGTCTGAACTTTGCCTGTTTGGAGTTCAAAAGCCGAGGTCTAGGCTGGGGTTTAAGGAACCAAAATGGGAACAGAGTTGAATGTGCAGTCACAAAGACTTGTAGTGTTACATGAAGTGGAAGCAATGATTAGAACAAAGTCAAGATTAAAAACTAAAGGCAGAAACATGCTGTCCAAAACCAAGGAGACATGGGAAAAGGAGAACTAAGAAATAAAACCTGGCTCCAAAAGTTCCTATAAAGAGGCTCAAGCATAATGGTACCTGAAGGAGAATTCTAAAGCCATCATGGAGAAGAGCCAGGACCACTTTTATCTGGATCTATAGGTGACTTGGTAAGGGATAAAAAGCATATAATGACACTGAGCTTTGTTTTCTTCCTTTGCTTTTTCTTGACATTTTCTTTGGTGACATGAGAGATAATTTAGAGAAATCTTTGGCAAATATACTCATGCAGGCCAATGCCAATTCTGCAAACATGTGTGACCAAAATCTGTATCAAAGTGTTTACTTTTAAGTGCTGTGACTTGTGATAGTTCTTGCTAACTAATCACTTTGGGAATGCAAAACTAAAGCCATAGTAACTGATTATTTTGGGTTCCTGGACCCAGTTACAATGTGGTAGGGGGAAACTTCCCCATACCAACATGAAATTCTCCCGACACCAGCTTGTGCCCTATAATTCAACTCAATTCTGACACTATCTACCCAGAGATAGCACCAGATCTCTCAGGTTAATCCAGTCCTAAATCCAAGTTATCACCTGTGCTGATTGACCAGCTATAAATTGGAGGTTCCAATGACCCCCCTCCTTGGACTTTAGACGCCAGCTTTAGATGCCAGCTGCAAGTTGTTACCTGTACTCCTGACCAAGTGGCTATAAATCAAAGGATCCCCTTACCCGCTTCTTCTCCAAACCCCACCACAACCCATTTCAATTAGTTTGCTAGAGTGGCTCCCTGAACTTAAAGTGTTGTTTTACTTGCTAGATTACCAGTTTTTTTATAAAAGGACATAACTCAGGAATAGCTGTATGAAAGAGAGGCATAGGAGCCTCCACGTTCTCTCTCCCAGCATCCCGTGTTTACTGACCTGAAAGACAACTTTATCACTCTCAACATTTGGGGAACTCCAAGGGTTTTTGGAAGCTGTGAACCAAGAACCATGGTCATCAGACAGACCAAGTGCATGTTTTTAAAATTTTTATCTTATAAATCACAATATGGCACAGCTATGACTGTAATTAGTATAGCTTCAAGTAAGTAAACAGTGGCATTTGTATCATGGTTGTGGGGGTCAGTTGTTTAAGCATTCTCTAAATAAAGATTACTGAGAAAACAATACTTTGTTGAACCCAGGCTATCTACCCCTTTTTTCTTATAGAAAGCTAATTCTATGAAGACCCTAATGGTGTTGTATAAAAAGGGACAATATTGAAAAAATAAAAACCAATTAGGAAGACTAAATTATTTGTCAGTAAGTTGCTTCTTTAGGGTCTTCATAAATACATACACAAAGCACACAACTTATAAATATCTAAATCTAAGTAAATGCTATAAATAACCTTAGAAATTCTTTGGCTCATCCTTAATAAAAAAAAAAAAGTAATGAAAGCAAAGTAAGAGGTAGGGTTTTGGTATCAGAGAATCTAAAATCTAGTTCAGTGTGGTTAATATGATAAGGAAACTAATTTCATATTAAATAAAGTTCTAAAGTTAAAAAGGCTAATTCAGTGTTCAGAGACATTCCAGAACCTACATTTTTTAAATTTTTCAGTTTTTTGGAATGTTAGCTTTGCTTCTCTCATGCCTGCAAATAACATGGTTGTAGTATTGTCAGGTATCACATCCAGACAACTGAGCATAGAAAAAGGGACTGTGTTTTCCAGCTAAAACAACAACAAAAAAAAGTTCTTAGAAATCTCTAGAAGAATTGAGTTATTGGGTTACAATTATCATCTTAGCCTAATCAAGACCTACCTCCTCAAAGCAGGGATGAGACAGCTTATTATGAAGAATGAGAAGGAGAGGCAATGTTTTTTTCATGAATATGTTTTATACAAACTTCCTGGCCTCAGTGTTTCACTCTCTGCCAGTTAATTCCCCTATATATATATTTTTAAATTAATTTATTTATTTTTCCAAATACATTTGTCTCTGCCTTCCCCCCACCACTTTCCCCTGCCCCCTCCCTCCCTCCCTCTCCACTTTGGCTTTGTCCATGAGTCCTTGCTATATGTTCCTTGACTTGTCCCTTCCCTTCCTTTTCCCCCGCCCACCCCTCCCTTCTTCCCTCTTGTCTCTGTTGGTTTCTTTTTCTTTCAGTGTTGCTGGTCTTATTTTCCTTGCATCTTTGTTTTATTGGTTAGGTTCCACTTATAGGTGAGATCATATGGTATTTGTCTTCCGCCCCCCGGCTTATTTCACATAGCATAATGCTCTCTAGTTCCATCCATGCTGTCACAAAGTATAGTAATTCTTTTTTTCTTTCTGTTGTATAGTATTCCATTGTGTAACCTCTTCAACAAATGCTGTTGGGAGAGCTGGACGGCTACATGCAAAAAATTGAAATTTGATCATTAGCTGACACCATACACAAAAATAAACTCAAGATGGATAAAAGACTTAAATATAAGTCGCAACACCATAAAAGTCCTAGAGGAGAACATTGGCAGGAAACTCTCAGATATTCCACACAGCAATTTTTTCACCGATATGTCTCCTAAAGCAAGGGACATAAAGGAAAGAATAAACAAGTGGGACCTCATCAAAATAAGCTTCTGCTTGGCTAAAAAACCAAAACAAACCAAAAAAAAAAAAAAAACACAAAAAACTTCCCCTATATTTTTAGCTCACTTGGTAAGTTTCCTGCCCAAAGTAGCCATTTCACTTTTCTACTCATACTTTGAGGAAACTCAGATTCCACCAATTCTACCATCATCCCACTCCAACTTAATCGAGAGAACCGATGTCATTTGACATGCGCTTGCTAACCGTTCTTCCTTCTCATCTGAAATTTGACCCCTTAACTTGGTTCTCCTTTTATTCACTCATTCCTACATGCCTATATTCGACAAGCATCACCTGTAATTAGCTTGGTAGTGTCATAGGCACTGTAAAGAGAGTAGTGAAGAAACAGTTCAAAATCCAAGGCCTCATAGAGCTTACATTCATTTGAAGATTCTATTGGAGGAAAAAAGACAGTAAATAAAACAAGTAAAATATAAATTATGTTGGATAAGACAAAAGTAGGAAATGGTAACAGGAAGAATGGGTCACATTTGCATTTTAAAATAGGGTGGCCCTGGTATGTTATGTTGAGTCAGTAACCTTTGGGAAAAGATAGAAGATATCTGAGGATATTTTTGGGGAAAACATTGAAGGCAGAGGAAATGGCCATAGCAAAGACACCACACCATGGTGGGAGGGTGCCTGGGGCAGGGGGATCTTAGTAAGGACAGATACAGAATCAGAATAGGAAGCTATTACAGTTTTCAAGGTAAGAGACAATGGTTGCTTGGACCGAAGTGGTAAATGGAGATGTTAAGAAATGGTCAGAATTTCAGTATGTTTTAAAGATGGAGCCTTCAGTGTAGCTACCTTTTAATTATAAAGTATAAGGGGAAAATTGTAGTTTCTCCTCCTTTTTTTTCACAATTATTTTGTATCAAAATTTCTACATTAGTTATTCCCTGTCCCCAAACATCATTAATTTTTCCATCTTCCTTGGTATCTTGACTTAAGTCTTTAAAATTGCCTCATTTTGCAATTATTAAAAGCAAAACAAAACAACAACAACAACAAAGCCCTTTGAAGATTTGATAACCCCTAGGGTTACATTTCCATTGCATTCATTTATTCATCCATGCATTCAGTCACATGATGTATTCGCTGTGATCATTTTTTTTAAATTCTCTGGTCATCCTGGTTTATGATCAATCTTAGACTTGAAACTGCCTTCTGGACTGCAATTTTTCATATGAAAAGCCCCTAATGGGTCTTCTGCGACATTTAGAATGACCTGTTCTATAATTGCTTCAAGTGTCCCTCACTCAATAACTTACTTTTTCTGTACCTTATTGCCCCAAAAGTACTCTTTTCTTTCCATATCATTTTTCTCTGCTCATACTATACTTCCATTCTGAATAATAGCAGGAGGTTGAGGAAAAAGAGGATTTTAATTTGCTTTGTAAATCGGATGTGTTTATAATGGTTTAAATGAGAGATTTCCTTGAAAAACATTCTGCTACCTACTTATTCCCCAGTCTTATCCTCCAGCCCCATTCTTATCCATTCCATATTGAACTACTAAAATTAATACATAAAACTTATATGAAATATCCAACATTTTTCATCTCCTGTTCACTGACTTCTAGAAGAGATCATGTTGTTGTTGTTGCTGTTTTTGTTGTTGTTTTAACTCTGAATGCTTCAAAGAACGATAGGTTGCCCTAGCCAGGTAGCTCAGTTGGTTAGAATACTGTCCTGATATGCCAAGGTTGCAAGTTTGATCCCTGGTCAGGGCACACATAGGAATCAACCAATGAATGAATTAATAAGTGGAACAACAAATCAATGTCTGTCTGTCTGTCTGTCTGTCTCTCTCTCTCAAAAAAATAAGTTAAATAAAATGTGTATACAATGATTTCCACACATATAGGAAAATACCTCTCTGTAGTTTTCACTAAACTGAATGATACTTAGCTTGGGAGAGGACAAAGAGCTAGGTATGAGAGTTCAGAAAAATCAACTCAATGCTTGTCCTCCAAAGGGTAGAATTTGGCACACAGTAAGAGTCAGCATGGGAGAGAAGATAAGAGAAAATTATTTCTCAAGATGATTTTGTCTATAGGAAAGAACAAAACCTCAAGCAAGACAGACCCCTGACAAAATCATGGGCTCGGGGAACTGTGCCTCTCGTACCTTCAGCTTTCCCCTTCTCTGCCCCTTTTTTCCCTCCACTATTGAGACCTCTGACATCCTTATCTTGTCTTCCTCCACTCATGTCTCACCATGTTCTCAGAGAGTCTGCAATATCTATCTGAAAAATCCCTCCAGCTTCAGGAATCACCCCCCACAGTTCCTGTTATTTCACCAGATATACACATTATTTTTTAAATTTCTTCATTTTATTCTAGTCTTTCATCTCATTCTGGACCACATAGCCTATGTATAAATTTCAGTAATCCTGGGGCAGGGGAAAATAGTGACAGGAAAATGGATACAAATGTATTTAAACAATAAAATAATAAATAAACAAACAAACAAAGTAAATTTCAGTAATCCAATGTTTACTAGAGATTGGTAGGAAAGGAAAAAAGAGTGAAGAAATGGAATTTTTTATTCAAATCATTATGAAGAATTTGTATTTTCTATCTAATCCTGAGTGATTCTTACCTCCATATTTTTAAATTTACCAGATGACCATAAACTCTTGTAGAACTGAATAAAAAGGAATTAGAGCTTCCTGGATAAAAGACATACAAAAAACAAACCAACAAAAATATTCACAGAAGGGAGCTAAAGCTAATTTCAGAACAAATCATTCTTAAGTCTATTAAAATTTTTGTGATAGTTTTTTATGCCAAGGGTATGGCCCAGAAATCAAAGTGTCAAAGCTATATGGAGCACAAATATAAATGTCTGGAGACTGTACCTCACCCCACCCCCAAAAAAGACAGATTCAAATTCCCTGAATTCAGTATCTGGCATTTAGTAGGTACTCAATAAATGTTTTGAGGA
Organism: Pteronotus mesoamericanus; assembly: GCF_021234165.1. Classification (NCBI taxonomy): domain Eukaryota; kingdom Metazoa; phylum Chordata; class Mammalia; order Chiroptera; family Mormoopidae; genus Pteronotus; species Pteronotus mesoamericanus. The sequence continues at coordinate 14,218,794 of NW_026555135.1, read as the reverse complement.
AATACTTACATTAACAGTGTTATAAAGTTTTTGAACAGATAGGATGAACAAGTCTATAAGTCCCTCTCTCCACTGACTCCATATTCTGCGTGTTCTCTGTGAACACTTAAGCCATATTCACAGTATTTGCAACCATTAAGTTCATGGATCCTCAGTGTGTAACCATCCCCTAACCTCCAGATTCTTATAGCCATAGTCTATTGAATAGTCCACTTGGATATACCACCAGCATCTCAAACTAAATATTCCAAAATGAGGCTTTGTATCTCTACCCCCAAATATACTAATTTCCCATATTTTCTTAACTTAGGTGTAAGGACACCACCCAAGGCAGTAACCAGCATAGCATTCCACACATCTCTCTCTTACACTCATCACACAATAGAGCCTACTTATTTTACCTCCCCCATGTTTTTGAAACTGTACCCTACTTTTCATCCATATAAATACCCTAAGGCATTATGTCAACATCTCTCACATGGGCTATTGAGAAGTATGAGTCGGTCTGTAGTTTTGTTCCCTGAAGTTCACAGTATTTTATCTAGATGTCTTTCTGACCACATTTTTTTTCTTAGCTTAAAATATCACAGAGGAATCATGTAACATAGGGGATAAATTCATCTATAGGCTATGTTTTATATATGTCTCTCCATCCACACTGCCCATTTTATCTTGTCTTATTTTATGCTCGATTACCATAAAAAGTGCTAAACACTGTTTCCCTATGTACACTGTGTCACCAAGACTCTCCATGCGTTTGCTCTTGATTTTTCTTCTGCCTGCTTACTCATCTTTTCACACTGTTCCCACTCATCTTTCAAGATTTATCTTAGGCATCATATTGCTCTAAAATTTTCCTGCCATTCTGGTATGTGATAGGTAGGCCCTTTCGTGTGTTCCTATAATAATACTTCTCACATTGTTTAAAAATATTCTGTTTACATTGTGAGCTTCTCAGTGGCATAGAGTTACCCTCATGCTCCTCATCACAATGATTTGCACATGGAGTATTCAATAAATCGTTTGAAATATATAAATTAAACATACATAGTACATCTATAGGAACCCAAATGGAGGAACAAAATTTAAAGTCCTATACTAGGTCCTCCACTGGCTGTCTTTGTTAACTGTACCACTCATTTGCAAAATGGGGTCAAGGAGAGAAAAGGTAAATGACAAGCCTTCAGAGTTTTGATTCTAAAGTTACTGACATTGGAATTATTAAACATTATAGGAATGTTTAATAAGAGGAGCTTTGGAATCAAAAAGTCCCAATTTCTAATCTTAGGTTCCCCACTCATAAACACTATGAGCTTGGGCTTATTGACACTAAATGCCTGTCTCTTTGGAATAAGGATATTAGCATATACTATACAGGGTAGTATTAAGAATCAAGGATAATGTACTGAAAAGAACCTGACACATTCAATATACTGTTATGATTACTATTGTTATTGTAACTTTGCATATAATTCAGTAAACTAAACAATTTATTTGACAAGTTAATATATGAAAAGCACTTAAAACAGTACCTCACAAGTATGTTTGTATACATGTATATACATATATTTTAGTAAGCACTTAAAAGATACATGAATTTATTATAAAAGAGAAGTCATTTGGGTTGATATTCAGTACGCTATAAACTATAAAAAGTTTAAACAATTTGAGTTCTGTAATTATGAAAAAAACAAAAAGAATTGTGCATCTGCAGTAAGAACTATAAAAACATTAGTAGTTACTTTAAATAGCACATTATTGGTGAATGGAATAATGACTATGTGAATAAATGAAAATATGAATTATTTAAGTATTGGGTAAATCTAATTAAGCTGTAATTATAACTATAGACAAACGATGAAGGTCCCATCTGCGAGTAAGATGAGCTTCCCTAACTGAATGGCATTTTCACCTTACTTTGAATACAAGAAATGCTTGAAAGTTCCAAAAAGTCAACTGTATCTTGCTTTATTGGAATGAGTTGAAATTTGTCTTTTTTTAATTTTGTTTTGTAAAATCCTTTACCAAATGAAGTTGAGGTTGAGCTTTGATAGAATAGGATGATTAGAATCTATTTCATAACCATGGTTAACTGACAGAGAGAAAGAGAGAAAGAGAGAGAGAAAGAGAGAGAGAAGAGCTTATAAGCACAAAGAATATAGATGCCCTAACTTATCTTTGAAAGACTTAAATTAACTGGCAATTAGACTAACAGAACAGAAGATATTCAAAAGTACCTTAAGGGTCCTTTTGAGTGACCATCAATAATTCTAGTCTATTAATATTCTTTCAACTTATGCTACAGAGCAGCATTTTGGTTGTGCAGCCCCAGTAATAAACAAGCACAAATATTTTCTATTGACATGTAGAATGCCATTCAATAATTGGGGCTTCACAAGCAATTCTCTTCTGAGGTATTTCCTTTTTATTAAATTTATTGAGGTGACACTGGTTAAAAAATTATACAAGTTTCAGGTGCACGATTCTACAACACATCATCTGTACACTGTGTTGCTGTTGCTAGGGTATCTGGTACTATGTTGAATAACAGTGGTGAAAGCCCAAAGACTGTCTTGTTCCCACTCTTAAGGGAAACACTTGTGGTTTTTGCCTGTTGAGTATGATGTTGAGTATGAGTTTGTCATTTATGGCCTTTATAATGTTGAGGTATGTTCCCACTCCTCCCACTTTGCTGAGAGTTTTTATCATAAATGAGTGCTAGATTTTATCAAATGCCCTTTCTGCATCTATTGATATGATTATGTGGTTTTTATCCTTAATTTTGTTTATGTGGTGTGTCACATTTATTGATTTGCAGATATTGTACCAGCTCTGCATCTCCAGAATAAACACCACTTGATTGTGGTGTATATTTTTAATGTATTTCTGAATCCTGTTTGCTAATACATTTTGAGGATTTTCCCATCTATGTTTATTAAGGATATTAGACTATAATTCTCTTTCTTTGTAATGTCTTTGTCTAATTTTGGAATTAGGATAATACTGCTCCTATGTTGGGTGCATTAATGTTTACTAGGGTTATATCCTCTTGTAGGATTCTTCCCTTTATTATTATGTAGTGCCTCTTTTTTTTGTCTCTTACTAGACTCTTGGTTTTAAAGTCTATTTTGTCAGATATAAGTATCTCTACACCAGCTTCTCTTTTTATTTTCATTTGCAGTGAAATATCTTTTTCCATCCCATTTAGTCTGTGTGTATCTTTCATTCTGAGGTGGGTCTCTTGTAGACAGTATATATATATGCATACACACACACATATCCTTTTTTATGACATAAAATTTTTTTAATGATTATGATCATTAACAATACTTATAACTAATGCCCTGAAGGGGGAGGGGCTCTTGTCCCACAGAGCTGCTCCGGGCTGCCACGGATGGGGAAATAAATTGTCCCAGGCACAATTTGCCTGTCAAGAGAAGGGGTTGGCAATTCCCTCTAGTGGAGAATGCCCCAAGCTCTTCCCTAGAAGTGTTTTTTTATTGAGAATGATATGTGCAGGGGTATACAGCATGCATATAAAGCCTATCAATCTACATCAAAAAACTATAGATAATAAACTGAAGAAATACAGAGGTTTGTCTTAAATCAAGGTCTGTCAGACAAATTGGTGCCAGATGCTCATTAAGGCAGTGTTTTGGGGCTCAGAAATTATCTCCTTGCTGTGAAGTAAAATACTTGGTTTTCCCTTATTAGGGCAGTGAGAAGCAGAGCAAACTTCAGTGGGTACAATGTGTTCTTTTGCAGGGCTACGGTTCCCAATGCCTCACAAAGTGGTCCCCAACATCAATACTCATTAACTCAAGGGCATTCTTAGGAAAGTAAATTTCACAGGATTTAATGCATTCCTTTTCCAGGCCTAATTTTCCTGGGAACCACCTGATCCACTTCAGAGCTGTACCTGCCCTTAGACTGTTTCACTGACAGGTCAGGTAGGTGGCCAGGCAGACCAACCAAGAGATAAGGAGACTTCTTTCAGATGGAATGAGAATTCCCGCCATAACAAAGCCCAGGGAGAGGGATTTTTGCCTTTTGTCCATGGCCCCCAAGTCCTTCCCTGATGGCCCCAATACGACTGTGCCTGTCTTAGGTTGCCCCTGCCATCGAGGGGGTCTTGCCCATCATTGACTAACCAGCCATCCTCTGGGGCCAAGCAGGATGATATGAGGGAGACAGGGGCTGCACCCCTGCCAGGGGGACAGGTTTTGTCTCCTCAGTGGCCTATTTTCCCAAGGCCTCCTTGCTCAGCTCCAGCCTTGGGGCCCTCTCGCCTGTCGGCAAGGCTACAGTTCCTGAAACCAGGCGGGATGATTCCCAACAGGCAGCCCCACTGCTCCCTAGGCTGGTAATAACTTCCAAGTTATAAATATTCAAAAATGACTTACTCATTGCCCTGCCAGGCTCCTGGCTGTGCCTCTGTCCTACCTCTCCTTCCCCACTCTGCCTCAGGACTTACTTTTTAAAACACATTTGCACAGAGCACTTTTAAAACAGAGAGCTACTGTATTCTGGTTTGCTCTTGGGCCCAGAGTAGAGACATGCTTGATAAAGAGAGATCATTTTAAGGGATGTGAGGCTAAACACACCTTTAGTGAGTTGAAAAACAATCCATTTAAAACCAATTAAGATAATTTTTAAAAAATGCTCATTGATTTACATTCTAAATCTTGTTTTCTTATCCATTCAGCTACCCTATGTCCTTTGATTGGAGCATTTAAGCCATTTACATTTAAAGTGATTATTGGTAGGTACATATTTATTGCCATTTTATTCTTCTTACTATGTTCCTCTGTTTTTTCTCCTCCTCCTCTTTCCTCTTCTTCCTCTTCTTCTTAAAGTAGGCCCTTTAACATTTCTTATAATACTGATGTGGTGGTAACAAACTCCATTACCTTTTTCTTGTCTGGGAAGCTCTTTATTTCCCCTTCAATTTTAAATGATAGCCTTGCTGGATAAAGTAGTCTTGGTTGTAGGTCTTTGCCTTTCATCATTTTGAATAGTTCATATCAATCTCTTCTGGTCTGAAATGTTTCTGTTGACAGCTGAGAGTCTTATGTGAGCTTCCTTGTAGGTAACTAAATGTCTTTCTCTTGTGGCTTTTAAGATCTTTTTTGTTATTCTGACTATGATGTGCCTGGAGTGGCCCACTTTGGGTCCACCTTGTTTGGGACCCTCTGCACTTCCTGAACTTGTGTGTCTTTCTTTCATTAGGTTAGGAGTGGTTTTGGTTATAAGACTTCCCTCTTCAGCTAGTCTTTAGTTGGTTATTCAGGATGATTGTTCTATAATTTAGTTGTAATTCCAGTTTGGTCCTGGGGAGAGGTGAGTGTGGTTCCACCTACTCAGTCTGGTTTGGTCCAATGATTTACTTCCTCTAACCAAGCTTTTAAGTTCTTCCCCTCTCTTCTTTATGGCCTAGACCTAGAGTTACTTGTGTATGTACTGTCTGCTTCTGTTATTTCTCTCACTAGTCTGTGAGTTCTATCAGGTAGGACCTGTGGATTATTTATCTCTATTTCCCCAGGACAAAGTCCATTGCCTAGAATTGAATAGATGCTCAATTAACGTCTACCAACTAAAGTAATTCCATCCACTTGGCTCAATTTAATGAACCACCTTCATTCAAATACTAAATACGTTTAGCATCTTTGAAAAAGAAAAAAATAAGAAATAGACCTCCAGCTCTGGCCAGTGTGGCTCAGTTGGTTGCAGCACTGTCCTGTAAACTGAAAGGCTGTGGGTATGATTCCCAGTTAGGGCACATGCCTAGGTTGCAGGTTCAGTCCCCAGCTGAGGTGCATGCAAGAAGCAACCAATCAATGTGTCTCTCTCACATCAATGTTTCTCTCCGTCTCTCCCTCCCTTTCTTCCCCACTCTTTAAAATCAATAAGCATGTCCTCACATGAGGATTAAAAAGAAGAAAAGGAAGCCCTCTATCCCAGGACTAATAATTGTTTTAATTTTGTTTTATTTTGTTTTATTTAATATTAATTTTGACACAGCAGGAAATGAAACTTTTTTTAAAAGTGACCATGCCAAGGGTAAACAAGTGTCCTGATAGTAATTTTATCTCTGATTGTTGAATACCAAAATAGATGAAGTGGCATCTTATCAGGCTCCAGTTTTACAAGTGAAAAAAGGTCATAAACTTTAAGAGTGCTGGGTCCTTGCGAGTTCTACTGGCAGTTATTTTCTACTGACTAAGGTTGGTGACATTGGTTGTCAGTTAAGTAAGTCTCAGTTACCTCATTTGACAAATGAGGACTACAGTGCCTCTTTACCCCGCATTCTTAAACTGATGAGTAAAAAAGAGATTGTTTCTGTGAAAGTATGTTGGTTTTGAAAACTGTCATTCTAAGATAAGGGCTCATCTTGATGAACCATGTAGCAGACTAATGTTGAAAATCTCATAACTTATTTTAGATGAAATATCTAGTAACTTCCAGGAGTGGTGCATTGTTAATTCTGATGCAAAAGTTGTTTGAGCCACCCTGCACAATTAAGGCAACCCAATGCTGACTTTCAAACTTCAGCTTAATGGTTTTATAAACCTCTCATGTCAAAGAAATATCTTTTCTCTTTTGGCATCACCAGTCTCTAACATATGGGAGCAGGCGAATGTAAGTTTACAGCTGTGAGTATGCAAGAGTGTATTCTTGTATAATTATATATTTATTAATTACTGTATTATATACTTCTGTTATTTGCCTTCTCTTTACATTATTGTCATTATTTTGTATCTTTACTTATGATTTATCTTTTAGGTAATGATGGCTGGTAACTTAACTTACTTTTGCCCACCCTTGTAATGTTCAGACATAGTAACAATTAATAAAGGTTCTTTAGTGAAAATAATAATTATTTTTTTAAAAACTGGTAATGGAAGGCAAAAAGTATGGGTTCTAAACTTAGATCCCCTGTGTTCAAAACTCTTGATCAATCTACTTAATCCTTACAATCTTAGGCTTCTACTACTTCAGATAAATGGATATACTAATAACAGAACCTCTGCCACAGGATTGTTGCCACAATTAAATTTAAGTAACATTCTACATCTCTGGCACATGGTAAACACCAGAGAAATAATAGTTTATTGATACTCATCTTTTTCTTAGATGCTAGGGATTGCATTGCTTTTACCATTGACTATTAAATTTGATGAACTCACAGATTAGTAATATAAAAGGATAGATCACATATAGTTTAACCAAGAAATAACAAAATTGTCTCCAATATTGTTCATATTCTATTATAGTCATCTAATAAGTATCACAGGTCAGCCATTGCACTGAAAAGCGGGAGCCACTGTTTTGCCATGAGGTGACCCTCTGCAGCCACAGCTCTTCCTCAGCCTGGCCAGTTAAACATACAATCACATCTTTCTGTTTGCTCCTGTCCTTGTTCATGCTCACCAGGTACAAAGACAGGAGACTGGCCCAGCACAAGTCGGAAATAGAGTGTTTCACCCCCAAAGGGAGTATGGGGAATGGTGGGAGAGCAACAATGAGCAGGTAAGCAAACTGTGAGTGACCTGAGGTGGTGTGAACTAAATGTATGCAAGCTAGAGGAACAGGTGGCTCCCTGCTCTGGGTCCTCACTCAATTGTGCATCCTATACAGTGTGTCCAACCTGGGCCACCACTGGTTTTCTGCGCCTGTTTGACTTGCAAAACCCATGACATCTTCATGTGAAGGGATGGGAGCCTCCTGTTCTGGATGCTGCTGTTTCCCAGGGCTGTGTGCTTTGCATGTCTGAAGGCTTAGCTCACAGTCAGTTCTCCCATGGATTTTAACATATTGGTAATTTGCTTCTGGAGTTTGCAAAGTGGAAGAGCTTGGAGGAAATTCACATTTATGGATTATCCAATCACTTAAGAAGACCAATACCAAAGCCTAAGACTGGTTTTGAGAGAAGAACTACAATTGAGGGAAGATGCTAGCCCCTGATCCCAAACAAGCGTGGGAATTAATCTGACTTACTTTGAGCATAATGTCAACTCACAGCTGAGGGCAAATGCCATGCCAAACTATTGAACTGTAGAGGCAAGAGGCTTTTTGTGAACTGAAATCAGGAAAGCTAGTCCTCCTCTAGCTACAGTAGCTTTGCATCTCCTTTATTTCTCTGTGTTTAGTGGTGAACACCCCCTGTTGCTGCGCTATGCATGTTCCTTCATACCAGGCACTCCCAACTGAGCTGTACGCAGTAAGCTGGTGTATTTGGAACTGGAAACATTAATTAAGCTGCGTTGCATGAAATTAATGTGCTTTATTGCATGGGAGTGGATACAAAGAAAAGGGCTTTGGAGGTAAAGACTTTCAAGATTGACATTAAACCATTCCAGAATACTGGAAAAGCCTCACCATGAACTAACTCTCCACCTCTAATTTGCTGTGGCATTTCCTAATCCACCTGTGAGATGTGGAAGGGAAACTCTTGCAAATCATCCTGGATTAAAGGAAAGGGAAGTTCAGAAAATACAATATGTACTTGTGTGTGCATGTGCTGAGAGCAGAACTTAAGAACAAGCTGCATAGCAAGACCATAATCCTGTTGAACTTTCACCCCAAATATTGTGTTTGCTTCCTCAGTTGGGACTCCTTCTGGTTTTCAAAATAATATCTAACTTTCTTCAAGGACCACTGCATTGCAAACTTCTGGGAGACCATTCACATTGCAGTACATGAAAATGGTGCCTTTAACTGTGCAGCATGTAGCCTGAGCAATCATTCATGGAAACTCTGGTCAAGAGCTTGGCCAACTTTGTCCATGGCCTCCAGAGGAAAAGCAATGAGAGTGTGTGTATATGTGTAGGCACATATGTGTGCACATTGGTGTACCTAAGATCCTTGTGCTGATGATCACTTTATACAACTATTTTTGGATCTCAGTGTGTCTGGAAGATAAACCTCAATAGATTATTTTGTGAGAGTAACTCAGCAAACTGCTACTGAACCCGTTGGTTTCCTTCTATCCAGATATGACAAAGTGTCATAATTCCTGTGTTTGAAAATCAGTCAAACAGCACCCAAGTTAGCTGGATAAAGTAAAAATGACTGCATTAAATAAACACAGGTGCTCTGTCCAGAGTAACTTAATGATTTGAGGCAATTGTGTAGGACTGGAGTTCCTAAACCTAGCACTGATATTGAGGCAAAATCTTGCACAATATAACCTAGAAATCTGTAGCATTACATGTTCCTAGGCCATTCTAATTTAGGCAGTCTATACCAATATTTAGGAATACCCCATTCATCTGAGAGATGACATGAAGCTCTTCACAGCAAACCCTTGGTCTCAATTCTGTCGTGCAGTGTGCTTGGGAGTGTTTGGTCTATGTTTGGAACTCTCAGATCTTATCAGTGCCCAAGTAGATTTTCTCAAGGCTTCCTTGGTTGAGAATGGACAAGAGACAGTGGAACGCAGAGGGTAAGGAGACCCAGAGCACACAGACAAAACTTCCTTGGGTGAGGTCTAGATCTACAGAGGTAGGCACTCAATGTGTCTGCACTGAGAATGGTCCAGCTTTCTCCACAACAGCAAGATACCTTTTAGCTTTTGTTTCCTCACTTGTTTGGATGTAGCCAAGGTATTGGCAAAGCTTATTACATTGATATGTTCTGGTGGGGCAGAGGGTTATAAATCATGCTGTTGGAAAGACGGTTCTGTTGGAGTAACCACCTCAGCCCCTCAGACAAGCATAGTTAATTGGGAACAAATGATCTTCTCTTCCTGCTTTTTCTTCCTTCCCATTTATTTAGCATGGAATAAAAACTGACAATGAGAGAGAAAGAATGTGTGGGAGAGGAAGGGAGTCATTCAGTGCTCTCAGAGAACTTTCCATTAGGGAAGAAAAAAGGCCTGGAGACAAACAACAGGAGAGGCCAAAATGTCTAAGACCTTTGAATCCTTTTTTCCAAATTTATATTTGTTCATATAAACACGCACACACAATGACATTTATCATGGAGAAATAAGATTAAAATGAATATTAAGAAAAAATACATTAGAGAAGAGACAACTGCAATGTAAACCATTTATAATAAGAGGTTAGAGTAGTTAATCCCAATTTGCTTACTCTAGAATTGAATGGAAGGTCTGGGAATCAGAGAACTGCATGAGACTTTTATAGATACTTTTAGCATCACCATATGGCCATCTTTCTTATCACACCCCCAGTTGCTTTCCAGAGCCATAGACATTATCACATTTACTTTGCAAATAACTCGGCTGAGCCTGTGGCTATTACTAAACAACCAGTCCCAAGGAGGGGCTAAGGAAGCTCAAGTAACCACAGAAAACTAGAAGGGTTGCCCTGCATCTCATTTGCCTACGTGTTCTACAATGAAACTATAGAATGGACAGGACCCTATGAATTCACAGCTGGGTGATTCATCACAGCAAAGTTGCCAGGCAGCAGAGGCATTTTAAGTGCTTATAGTCATAACCAGCCAGAACACTCTTATCTTATCTGTAACATGGTAGGGCCTTAGAGACACTCCTCACTTCTCCTTCCTTCCTCCACCATTATAATATGGGCATTTGAAAAGGATTGATAACATTATATGCATCCATAGCATTCTGGCTTCCTGAAATATTAAGTTGCTATTTTCTCTTTATGTGAACAGGTTTTTTCCCCTTCTGTCAGAATATAGCATAACTTGTCATCTTTTCATATTTTCACAGTAGACAGTCCAAGTGTGTTTCAGAGCAGAGTCTTCCTGATTGCAGGAGAAGTGAAAGAGAGTCCTAAATAGGGAGGTGCTCTATGAACTGGAAATTCTCTAATCCCTGTTACTGCATGAGTTCATACTGAGATGGTCCACCCTCAGAAATGGCTAAAACTTCAACAATGAATGTTATTATCTCCTTTCTCAGCAGGGGTATTCTGATGGAGTCTCTGTGTGATGTGCTCATGTTGGATGCCATTAGGAGAGGCTCAGACATTCTGAGCCTCCCAATCTCTCTTTGAGAAAGGGTCCCTTAGTCAAGTGAAAGTAGTAGATCTATAGTCACCACTAGTGCTAGAAGAGAAAAGGGTGGTATCAAATTATTATTTTTCCCAGGTCATTATATCAATTATGTAAACTATTAACCCCCAATCAGTTGAATAACTGATTTTCACCTAGTTGGACAATTTATGTGTCAGAATAACTCCTCATTTGATATATTTCTATAGCTTATGCCAGTGTAAATAGAATTAAGAGTAATGGAAACTAAATAACAAACCTGAACTGAGTATTCAGATAGGGCTATGTATACAGTTATATAAAATTCAGAATCCATAGAAGAGACAGATTCTGCCTTTCAGAACAGTTGAGGTCAATTTAGTTGCTTAGTGATAGATTAGAACTCCTCTTCATTCCTTAACAAAGCCAATTTCAAATTAATATTCTAACTTATATTTAGAGATATTCTAAAATAGATAATAATAATTACTATACATTTGATGCTGTAGTAGTCCCATCATGTATGATATGCATTCTCCCAAGAACAATGTAAGCAAGGCATTTTTCGTTTCCATGGTACATCTCAGAAAAATGAAGATCAGGAATATTAAATAACATGCACAGTAGAGTGGTTTAGTAAAAATTCTGAAATCAAAGAGACCTTAAAACCTAATTCCACCTATAGCCAGAAATGTGACATGTCTTAGCTGAGATGCTTTAAGATCAAAGGGAGACTTTTGCCTAAACAAGTCATTTTTTCAGCAACCATTATAAAAATACTGTGATATTCTCTTATTCTACAGTCCCCCAAGAGTCATCTCTGAGATATTCAAGTCAATTAATACAGAGCTTTGAAATTTATTATCAGGTTATTTTATGGACACAAACTTGAGTATTGCCTTTTCCCTGGACACTCCCCAAATGTGTGTCTTATTACTTCCTTGCATCTTAGCTATTAGAACAGAGACAATATTCCATGATGGCAATGACTCTGCATTTAGGGTCAGATTTGAGGCACTGTTATGCCTTTTATTTGACTTGGGCAACTTAGTTAACTACTATAAGCCTCGGTTTTTGTATCTATAGTACAAGTAAATAATAGCTGTCTATACCAAGCACTCAAGGTGATATGGTTTACTTCATTTCCCAAACACTCCTAGTGCACTTACTCCACACCAGGGACCATACTAAGCACAGGAGATGCATGTAGTCACTTCCCTTGGGGTGTTCAAGGTTAAGTGCAGGAACAGATTTGTAAATAAGTAATTAAAAATAGCTCCCAATAAGTGCTATATCAGACAACTGTTGTGAGGTCAAAAATAGTAAGATAGGTGAAAACCCCTTGGAGGTGTAAAGTTCTATTCAAATGGAAGGTTCCCCAAACTCTCCTCTCTATTGTCATCAATTCTAATTCTATGTTTTATTCAAGGTTAAATCAAACTGCTTTCCTCCACAAAGTCTTCCTGGTTATACCAGCCCACAGGCACAAAACATCTGTGTAAAACAGCTGTGTATTCCTTTGTCTCTCTTTACTCAATTTTTTTAAAGATTATTTATTTATTTATTTTTAGAGAGGGGAGAGGGAGGGAGAGAAACATCAATGTGTGGTTGCCTCTAGCATGCCCCCTACTGGAAACCTGGCCCAGAACCCAGGAATGTGCCCTCGCTGGGAATTGAACTGGTGACCTTTCAGTTCATGGGCCAGGGCTCAATCCACTGAGCCACACCAGCCAGGGCTCTTTACTCAGTGTTAACCTGGACTTTATACTGATTGCTGAGGAAAAAAAATCATTTCCTGTTTTGGGCAGGTAGGGGGGGGACTCTAATCTTATTTGAAGCACCTCCACTAAAGCCTAGAACTTAAATCTCAGTATGAGAAGTTTAGTTTTGCGACTTGAGTCCAGATGACTGAATCATGGAACGTAAGATATAGCTTAGTTTGAGAAAGGAAACTGCGATGATCCAATAAAATGCCTCTGCTTGGCACATGTCCCTGCATTACATCCTTTGTTAGATACTTTCTCTGTATGAGGGCTTAGGGGAAGTAGCAACTGTACTAGAACCATTAGGTACTTTAATAACTCACCCTGAATACATAACATTTTGAAAAGGCCTCCTGTGGCTGTTAAACCAAAGAGAAGTTAAAATAGGGCCCAGCTGTTCTCTTGGAACAAGGATTTTGGAATTTTTGGAGAGGGATGCAGCCACTGCTACCTCCCCACTGCTCAGAAGAGAGGGAAAGTCCATCTCACAGGGTTGTTGGAAAATTTCACGAGATTAAGCACATGGAATCAGCTTCTTTGCCATATATGCAATACATATGTTAATTGGATTCTGTTGATCCATGTTATTTTAAGATTCCCCAGGCTTTATGCCTCATTAAGCTCCACTTTATATGCAAATCCTTCCTTGAAATTCTTCCACAGTGAGCAAACTTTTCTCTAAATTCTTTCAATACCAGCAAGAAAATTCTAATAGGCAAGAACAAATGTCTTTCATTTTACAATAGTTCTTACATCAGTATATTCCTTCCCATCCTCATATTTTGTCACAACTTTTAGCATTTTAAAACAATATCTCTACACGATGAAAGCAAGCTCTTAAATCTACTCTGGACACCACTATTTGGCTCGTGTCAATCTCCTTGGTTCCTCACTACCTGAAAGACTAGTTAACTTAACAGATATTAATTAAGCCTTAACATTTTCCCAAAGGAGGACCAAGACAGGGGCCAGATGATGAGTAAATCAATGGATGAAGCTGGGGTGAGGGTTTAAAAGATTATGTCATGGTTCCTACATTCAATACGTTTTTGTTGAGCTCAAGGAAAAAGTCCAAATACATAAAATATTAAATAACAATTAGAATTCTTACAATTGAAGAATAACAGAAGAGAAGCCATGAGTATTTCTTTATATAATAGTCATTCATTTATTGATCAAGCACATAGATTGCATACGTATCTAAGACTTAGACCATCTCTCTGATGCAATACATTAGATTGTCAATGCATTCCAGAAACAAGTAAGAAGCCCAAGGTGAAAAAGGTGAAGGATCAAGAAAAAAAAGGGAAAAAAAACCCAACCTCATACACAAAGACAACAGTATGGTGATTGCTAGAGGGAAAGAGGGGTAGGGGAAGGTAGGAGAGGGTAAAGGAGGGATAAATAGTGATAGGAGACTTGTCCTAGGGTGGTAAACACACAATACAATATACAGAAACCTATATAATTTTATTAACCAATATCACTCCAATAAACTCAATTAAAAAAAAGAAATTAGCATTTGAGTGCAGAAACCTAATAGCTAATTGGAGACAAGAACTCAGATAAGCCGAATAAGGTTTAATTGTTTCTATTTGCAATCTGAAATGACCTAGCTGGGTTGCTGCGGCTTGGGCCAGGACCCCTTCTTTCTTTAATATATGTTTGCTACCAGCTGGGAAAAAAAGCCCAAAGTTAATTACTGAGTTTTACAAAAAGCAAAATAAAAAATATCCATATAGGTCAGGGGTGGCCAGGAAGAATTTTTGTAGTGGACAAAAAAATCCAAACTCTATCTTCCGATGCCTTATCTTCTTACTTCATCCCACAAAGTCAAACTGTACTATTGCTTATCTTTGGAAAATTCCTTGTAGATTCCTGAACTTCTGCCGTTGCTTTTCTTCCTGGAGGTCAATGCAGAGCTCTCTTTTTCTATTTGGCCATAATCTTCTAATTATGCAAGGGCTGAATGCAATCTGTCTGCTATGGTCCCCGAGCATTCGCTGGCCACCACTCTCCTCCTGCTGGAAATGGTTTCATCCTCTGTGAAGTTTTGAATTCTTGGTGAGCTTCACCCTATAGAAATTCAGTGAAGTCACTGCCTGTCCTCATGCTCCACCATCCCTCACTTTCCTCACCCTTAGCACCCTTTCATCCACCCATCTACTTCTTTATTTCAAGGTCCTAGGGAGAAAAAAACGAGCCTCTATCAAACTGCTCCGAGTAGCTCATATTGCTAGCCTTCTTCTCTAGGTATCTTCTCTCTTGAATTAAACTTTACTCTCTTTGACAGTGGTCTCTTAGATCAATAATTCTCAGTCACAATATCAATAAGCACTGCTGAATAAAATCGTTGTGAGAAGGTATCACATATCATCTGCTACCAATATTAGTTGAAAGTTATGCTTGCAATTATTTTTCATTTACTGACATTCCAAGTAAGTCTGAGAGAAAATGAGAGTTAAAACTATCAGGGTAGGGATTAAGTGTGCTACATACGGAACAATTGTCTTTTATTGGATAACAGCATGAAAAAAATGCAGAAAATTGCCACATAATATTAATTTATGTGGTTGTCAGCTTCATAGGCCTTCATCATCAAGGCATCCACTCATTACCCATGACAAATGTAGGTGCTCAATCAACCTGTGCTTTTGAGTTAACAACTAAAAAGAGATATATAGGGTGCTTTCTTGCGAGTGCAAAATATGTGATTAAGGAGTACAACAACATAGAATAATAGTGGATATAAATCAAATGACTAACTTATCTACTTAAAAGCACATATCATCACCAGGTAGCACCTGAGACTTCTCTTCCGTGGAATAAGGAGAGCTCACTTCAAAGAGCAAATATAGACAGTGTTCTGTTATGGAAAATGGAATTGGAAATTGTAATAAGGTATTTGCCCCATTTTGCCATTTTCTAACTGTGTAACCTTGGGCAAATTATCTAATCTCACTGAGCTTCAGTATTCTCATATTTGAAAGCAAAGTAAAGATGTTGATCCTATTTACCTTCAACAAGCAGAATGATCCTAAAAGTACTTTGTAAACCACTATGCAAATATATAGTTGTGTTTTGTTGTTATTGTGTCTATATTAGGTAATTTATTCCTTGACTTCATTTTCATTTACTGCAGTTTTTTCTCTATACATACATCTCTAATGTATACATCATTACGGCCATTTAAGTTGTTTTTGTCATGGAAATAGCTATTTACATCCATTTATGCTGCTAACTGGGGAAATTTATATAAATCATTCTGTCATATTCTTACATATTATGTTGTGTGTCTCAGTGTAATTGTTGAAATCAAGATATCAGGGTTTAAACAAAGCTCAGAAAGAAATTCTCCACCTAATTTAGAATGTCTGAGTATCAACAATTTCAAATTTCTCAGTATTTTTTAAAACCTGTTTTTCCATATTTTGTAATTCAAAGCAAATTACTGAAAGCAAAATATATTGATTAAAAAATGTTTAACAAAATGAGCTGAAAATGGAACTGCAACTGCAAATTTTCTGCTTATAATATTCCTAATTCATGAAATTCTCTTGACCTAGTATTTTCTGATGTCATTCCAAAGACATATTTGCTAATAATGTTACCAGTTTTTTTAAAACAATACTTTATGCATTAGAAAGCTCAAAATCATGCTATGCCTTTCTCCTACCTACTACTCAGCCCAAAATCACAAACAAAAGAGGTCTAGTGATTACGATAGCTTTTTCATAAATAAAATTTTTGTTAATTTTCAGAGGACATATTTGATTATTCTGATGCCCTGAAACTGTGCAACGTATGAAGGTGATAATAAGCTATGTGAAAAAAGAGAAAGGGCTTAAGGGTTTTTTTTATTTTTCCTATTCAATGAAATATTCTGAGAATTTTTTTTAAGATTTTATTTTATTTTTAGAGAGTGGGAAAGGAAGGAAAGAGGGAGAGAAACATCAATGTGTAGGTGCCTCTCGTGCACTCCTTACTGGGGACCTGGCCCACAACTCAGGCATGTGCCCTGACTGGGAATCGAATCAGTGAGCCTTTGGTTCACAGGCCGGTGCTCAATCCACTGAGCCACACCAGCCAGGGCTGAAATTCTCTGAGAATTTTAATTGTTTATATGCTATTAAAAAACCCCAAACCAAGTTCTGAGAGGGAAAAATACACACAGTTCATTCAAAAGCCATTTAAAATGAATGCAAAAATTCTGTATTTCATAGACCTTTTGATGGTCAGACTGTATTAACATTTGCTCCCTGATGATGGTGTGGTGTGCTCTGGCAAAAATGCTCTGATTTCTGCAGGTTTTGGCAGATGGATAGAGAAATGGGAAAGGTCATTAAGCTGACAATCTGAGATGGCTTGAAATGAATAAATTATTTGTGTCCCACATAGAGCAGAAGACAGAATAGACTTGTGAGAATAAATATATAAGGCGTAATTTTGGCAGACCCAAAATGTAAACAAAAAACCTGGCCCTCAAATAACATTACTGAAATGCTGCTGGGTTTTTTTTTCAGAAACAAATAACAAACTCTTATGTACCTTAAAACAATTGATTTATCACATCGTATTATACTTGGTGGCTGGAAAGAGCAAGGTCTTTCAATGTTTGCTTTTGTTGTTTCTTTGGCCACTTTGTCCTCCTTCCCCGATGTAGCAAGCTCTTTGTTCTGTCTCTCCTCCATTCCTCTTTCTTCCTCCTTGTTTTCTGATGCCCCAAATACTCAGGGGTAAAGTGAAGTGCTCTAGACAGATAAGGTAAACTTCCCTTTTCTTTTCCTTACCTCAGGCACCTAGGACAAATGTATAATCCTGATGCTTTAAAAAAAATTATCAGCCTAAATAATAATAAATAACATTGTACCTTGACTGAATGAAAGGTTTGATAGTGGTAAATAACTCCTTGCAGAGGTGCTTTGTTTAATAAAGTACCCTCATGTGTATAACCCTTAGGTTCCTCCCAGAAATGTGAGGTGAGCGGGGTGGTTTATTTCTTCCTTTTTTTCATTAACTGATAAGCAAAGGGGCTTAAGTGTATTAAGTGATTTGCCGCATGTCACTCAGGGCCAGATCTTGGACCCACATTCTGTGTCCACAGACCAAACTGCCCCTGAGCTTTTACCACTTAGAAGTTTCACTAAAACACACACACACACGCGGAATAAATACTTCCTTTGTGATTTTCATGGTACATATCAAGATCTGTGTTTTCATATTTAGTTAATGCAATCTTTTATCTGTATACATTGAGTACTATTCAGTACAGTGAGTTATATTTAAAAAAAATAGACCCATAAGACAAAAAAGGGAATTTAATTAATTTTGAATTGCTTTTAAAGCTTAACTCTAATAGGAAAACAATCCAGTATGAATTTCTTTTAAATGAAATGCATTTATCCACTAAACCTACTGTGTTATAGGCAATGCACTGGGTACTATAGATATTAACAGACAACAAAGAACCCTCTGGTTATGCCTTCATAACACTCCATTCAGCAATGAGATGCACATACTACAAAGAGTTATTAAGTACCTAATACAGGAACTAAGAGAACCTAACTTAGTCAGGGGTGGGGTCAGGAAAGCATCCCTCAAGAAAAGGCCATTAAGGTAAAATCAAAATTAAAAAAAAAAAAAAAAAACCAAGAAGAAGAGCCTAAGCAAAAAGGAAGGAAAAGGCAGAGAGGACAAAGAACAATGAAAGAGCATTTCAAGAAGAAGTAAAATGTGGAATTTAGTGGTGTAGGTGCCATCACTCAAGGGTGAGAAAAGAAGGCACAGATCAAACCCTATGGAAATCCATTTTTTATTACAGTTGGTCAGGTTAAGGAGAACGAACAGAAATATTTTATGGCTTTACCATATATTTTTACCTTGCATTAAATTCTTTCTCAAACCAGAGCTCAAAATGGAACTGAGTATACTCTGTTTATTTCCTGAAATGCAGTGTTTTATACCCTGAAATGGAGTATTCGGGAATGCAAAAACTAATCCATAGATATCTTTTTCTTACCAGACCCCTTTTCACCTACATCCTCACAACAATCTTCATCAACTGATATACTGTTTATTTTTTTACCAAGATTATTATTTTCCAACCATACAGGATGGCTGATCCAGATTTAGAACCCAGATTTTAGGATCCTTTGTCCAATATGCTTTCTAGGACACCACAAACTTGCCTGTTAGCTTAACAATCCTATTCACCCATCCAGATCCTTATTAAGATCCACCTGTGTGCCAATGAACACGATAGATAAGTTCTCATCTCCATGGAAACTATTCTACTAATAAACAGATTAATGTTGTAAATTGGTTTCTTTTTTCTTAGAGTTTATAGAAAAAAATTTTTATGACCCTTGAAATGAAGTGAAATGCTCAGATTTGGACTCAGTTTCTCTGGTGTCTCCTGTATCCACTCTCCTTGTTATTCTAATTGTCTGGTACTCTCTCTCCCACATGGGCACCGTGAGGAAAAGTATGGCAGGAAAGATCAGTATTTTGTGCAGACTGGTTAGGATAGCTTTCTTCTCATACATTCATCCAAAGGTCTTCCAATCTGCTATCATGTTTTTGGGCGTGGCTACACGTGATCCCAAAGACTGTCACTGTTAATGCCCAAAGTTATGTTCCATCAAAATCTCTGTGCTAGGAACAAGAACTTCCTTAGGGTAACACTTGGAGAATAAATCCAGTTATGTTTCCAGTTTCTAGCCCATGTTTTGTATTAAAGTGGCCTCAGAGACCCAAAAGACAAATTGTCCCTCTCGACATGCTCCTTTTTCATCCTGCTGGTAAGAGAGAAAAGGGGTTGTTGGCAACCATCCTCCCAATTGAATCCCACAAATAACCTGACCCATTCTGTGTTGTGTTCCTGGAGTTAGTGGAAACATGGTAAGAAGGAAAGTAATGCACTAAAAACACAAAAAGTGGCAGGTCAGGTTAATGCACAATGTAAAAACAAACTATGAAACTTTCCTGGAAACAAAGTTAATGGGTAGGCAGGTCCCTTTCTGCTACTGAGGCTGCAGAGCAACCTCCAAACCTGGAAATAGTCTGTCCATCCTTTGCTGGAAGAAAGATATCTCACAATCCAGAATTCTGAAGGATACCAGGTTGCAATGCATTGGGTAGATTAAATGGAATGAGAGTTCAAAGGAAGGAGCAGAGGAAAGAAGACCACAAAGCGCAAAGGGATGAATGAAGAAACTGGAAGCAGTGTGGGAAAGAGGCAGGAAGCATGCTGTCATAGGGGCTACAGAAACCGTGGTCTGTTATCAACAGGGTCCGTGTCTCAGGCAGAGTGAATCTGGCAGTTGTACTTGGGCAGCTCCAAGGCAGGTGGGCTCCAAAGAGAATTCAGTCTGCTGCCTGGCAAAGGCAAGTCAGCTTTTTAGCCTGGTCTCCAGGAGGCCAAGGGAGCAATGGGAACCCAGAGAGAAAGGATAGCTTCCGGTTCGAGTTTCTCAGTTTGTGAAACACCTGCTGCAGAATCACTTTGGAGAACGGGATGTAGAAGACTTGGACCTGTAAAACACATAGATTCTTAGAACCCAATCCAAGCAATTTGAA
Source organism: Pteronotus mesoamericanus (assembly GCF_021234165.1). Taxonomy (NCBI): domain Eukaryota; kingdom Metazoa; phylum Chordata; class Mammalia; order Chiroptera; family Mormoopidae; genus Pteronotus; species Pteronotus mesoamericanus. The sequence continues at coordinate 14,198,488 of NW_026555135.1, read as the reverse complement.
TCCCCTGGGAACCTCCTTAGGATATTTGACAAATGCCCTCCATGAGTCTAATGCACAATTAAGTTTAATAACCACTTGCTGAGATGATAAGATTGGGTGGCCAAGGCGTTTAGTCTACAGACTGCCCAAGGTCTATCTCTTGGTCACAGCGCATAGAACAGAGCTTTCTGGACATAATAGACCCCTTGTAACAGAGATCTCAGATCCCTTTGTGAGAAAAATCATACCAGGATCTCTTCATACACCATCCCCGAAGGTCCTGCCACAACCTGCAACCATACATAGCTTCAGAGGCTGTTTCGTCTTTTTTTTTTTTTTTTTCCTCATTCAGGTGCTGAAGCACCAATAACATCTCCACCAGGGCAGCTTTCAGTCCCAGGGTGGAACCAAAAAAGAATTGCTTGGGCGAAGAAAGAGGGAGAAAGGCCCTAAGAAATCATGTCAGTAGACAACACTCAAGACCCTATTGAAAGCAATATGCCAGGTGTCAAAGGCAATATACTACATGCTCCCTCAAAGAATTTTTCAAGTTTTAAGCCTAAAAATAAATTTGTGAGGAAAATTTCTGTGAAGTAAAAAGGTTCTAATTAATTAGACATTCCTGTATGTGTTCACTGAATTTGTATTTTCCAGCAGATAAGCCAGAGTAAGTGAAACCATTTTCAAAGTCAGGAATTCATACAGAAATCCCTAGTTATAATACACCACCGATTGACTTGCAGAATCAAAACTGAACTGAAAGCACTGGGTACTTCCTGGTAACCCTTGACTCTTATCCATTCTCTCTAACTCAGTTAGTGATTTGAGGTCCTAGTTCTCCTGTTTCCTTTCAGAGGCTGCCAGCTGTAGGAAGCTTTTGGCCGGTACCAAGCTCTTCCGCACGCAGCCACAATACTGCAAGCCCTCCCTTCTATGTTTGCAGTATAACCAGCTGTTGCACTCTCGGGTGGTCTCAGAACTACTGCACAATCCCCATAAATACTTCTTCATCCTTACTAATATCCCCTTTGACCACTTTCGTGGAAATGATAAACAGAAAGCTAGATACAAGAAAGCAGACACTAATGCAAAACAAAACAAGAAAGCAAATGCCACTTCCAAGATCTCTTTCCCTGGTGATCTTTTCATGCCCTATTTCCTGAAAGAGCAAGGAAAGCTCTTACCAATACAAGCCCCATAACCACCAACCACTTGGGAAGCCCGCCAGGGGGGACCACGCTGAGTCACCTCTCTTCTCCCTTTTCTCACCAGCTCCAATGGAAAATCCGTCACGTGGGCCCAGAACGAGAGGAGCGGCCGGGGGCAGCACCTGTGGCAGCGGCTATCCATCCACATCAACAAGAAGGAGAATCCTAACCAAACGGCGGTCATCAAGCCCTTCCCCAAGAGCACAGAGAGCCGCAGTCTGGGCGCGGGCAGCGCCGGCGCCAGCGCGGGGGTCACAGGAGGCGCGAGCTGCGCTGCCGCGGGCCCGGGCAGCTCCGAGCCCCCCGACGCCAGCCCCAAAGCGCTGTACGACGTGGCAGAGGCCGAGGAGCAATTCCCGGCGTCCGCGGGTCCGCGCTCGCCGTCGCCCATCAGCACGCTGAGCCACCCCGCGGGCTCGGCCAGCCGCACGGAGGACGACGTGCCATCGCTGCACTCGGAGCCCGCTGCGCGCAGCAGCTCCTCGCAGGGCTCGCTAATGGAGCAGATCAGCAGCGTGGTGACCCGCTTCACCGCCAACATCAGCGAGCTCAACTCCATGATGTTGTCCACCGCGGCTCCGGGGTCCAGCGTGGGCGCCCCGCTCTGCTCGTCCTATCTGATCCCCAAAGAGATCCAGCTGCCCACAACCATGACGACGTTCGCCGAAATCCAGCCTCTGCCTGCCATCGAGGTCACGGCTGGCGCGCAGCCCGCTGCCGTGGCGGCCTCACCGCCTGGGGGAGCTGCCCTAGAGACCCCCGCGGCCGTGCCTGAGGCTGCGACGGGCAAGCAGGACCTGGAGGAGTTGGTGGCTCTCACCCCGCCGTCCCCTTTCAGAGACTCGGTGGATTCGGGGAGTACAACCCCCAACTCGCCAGTGTCCGAGTCGGCCCTCTGTATCCCATCGTCTCCCAAATATGACACACTGATCATAAGAGATTACACTCAGAGCTCCTCGTCTTTGTGAATGTCTTTGGAAACCACTCTGGGTTCCGCAAATGAAGCCAAGAAGCTGGTGTTCACACAGTGACAAGCGTAGTCTCCTGGTTAAGATCTGAGAGGTGGAAGATGCCGAATGGAACCATGAGATTAATAGTGCTATTTAACATCAGCCGACGAAGACACCAACTACAAATATTTTGGCAGATTTTCTTCTAGTGGCCTTAGAAAACACAGGCTTTTAAGAAACACTGCTAATTTTTGAGGGCTAACAGGAGTCTATTGAAACAGTTACATACCAAGTGCTTTGCTCTAGGGAAGCAATGAGTGTGAAACAGCATAATGGAGGGGGGAAAAGCGTAGGTGATAAGCAACTGTAAAAAGTTTCGTTTGTTTACTTTAGTTCTTTTCCCAGAAGATTCTTTGATTCACCAAACATGAATGTACATTTTCTAACAAACTCAAAATCTGGGACCAAAACATCAACCTATCTTTTTTTTTTTTTTCCTTTCTTTCTGCTTCCTTTTAAAGACTTTGAAAAGTTATACAATGGGCCCGGTATTTACTGAGGCGTAGCGAGTTTGTCGGAGGCGTAACACACGACCACAAGAGTGGTGTGCTGATGTCTGTAGGGCTTTTAACCAGAGACTTACTTTCCTCTCCAATTTGTTTGTGAAATCCTCTTCCAAAAGCCTGCAACTGGAATTCCACCTAGTTATTTCAATTCACCTCCATTAACCAAGAAAACCAGTGGAAGATTTCTTGACTATTTCACCATGTTGCCAATCAATACTGGAGTAGCAAAAAATATTTTCTGGAATACTGTTTTGTAATTCCCTCATTGGGGTGCGTTGTGTAGCTGGAAATTCTCTTTATAATAATAATTCTTAAGCTCCAGCTCGGCTATCTCTTTCATGAAATGTGGCCACTCCTCCTTATGAATGCTGTTCCGTTAGCATTGCCAGCTAAAATATTAACATGCATTTGGGCTTCTTCATTACTTTCTTTTGAGAACCTGATGCACAAAAACCTCTGTTCTTTTCAAGTCCCACCACTGGAAGAATGGTTCATAGACCCAATGAAGACTGTCACGACTGGAGAGACTGTTGTTCAAAACTTAACACAGTCTTAATACACTGGAAATCTCAAACTGTGTCAAGTCGGATTAGCAGAGATTTAGCCATGCCAGGGAGCAGTGATTTTAACTTTTCTTGGCTGCTGAAACAGGGCAGCTATGAACTATGACAAATGTAGATTTTTCAAAGCAATACAGAATACTAAAACAGAGGAACCTTAATGAATATAAGTATACAATCCTTCTTAGCCATTCCAAAAAGAGACAAAGCAATTACTAATATTGTCCTTTTTAAAATAATTATTAATATGATTTTGTGCACTTCATACTGTCACTTTTTAAATACTGCAGAAAAGAGATTTAAAGTTATAATAGAAATACATATGCTTTGATGGGCTCATAGAGACATCACAGCTCAAGGCCTGCATCCACTGTCATCTCTTCCTCCCATTACGGCTATCCTCAGGTGCCAAGCGTTTGTGATTTTTAAATAAGGATAGTAATAAAAGGAGGAGGTGTCCTATAAATTTAAAGTTCAGTTGACCCAGCCTTATACTAAAGATAGCCTTATGAAAAAGATTTTCCTCTGAGGCAGAAGTATATTTTTGGCAGAGGGAAAAATAAGTATAACCTTTTACTTTTTGTTCAATACCTTTATTTTGTATGTGTTTTTTTATTTTACATCTACTTAAAAAAAGGCATTAAGAAATGGAAATACATCCATTGGCATAATTTATCCTTCATATTTAAAAGCTATATTAAATAGGCTGCTGGATTTCCCTTTCCTGATACCTGTTCTAATATTAAATTTTAAATGAAATCTCCCAATATAAAATATTAAAAGCCAACATTAATTTACTAAAATATATATTTAAAAATTAAACTTCCCATGACAGATTTGAAGAAACATCATCAGAGTACCCTGATCCCAAATACAATAATGAGACTCTTGAAACAGAGTGAATATAACTAAGTATTTTGGTTTCATTGAAAGCAAACGTCTGCCTCTACTTGAAAAACAAATGTAAATATTTTGAAGTATTACTATCCCTGGATCCTCATCAAAAGGGTGGCATTCACCTGAGGATTACTATCTTTATTTCTTAGGCATTGAAATCTTTCTAAATATGCTTTACTGTGTAAGTTCTAAAATTTGTTTCATAAAACCGTTAAGTTCAATTTTATTCTCTAGTATAATTAAGTTTCACTGTATTGACCAATAGAACATTTTTTTAACTTTCTCCATAGTGAAATTCCTTTTTTAACTTTTTAGTAACACTTTTCTTTTAAAAGTATGCTAATTTATGTGAAAATGTATTAGAAATTAAAAGTCAATGCAAAAAAATCACCATGTAATAATTCCACATGAAATTACAATCAGCTATAAGAAAACTAATTAATCCAATTAGAAGAGAACAAAATGTATTTTTCTCTGTATTTCTATACCCTTTGCCACTTCATTCTATACATTGTATAATACATATTATTACTAATGCTCTCTTGAGATCTTTTATTTTGGAATGATGCTAACTCTCTTTTTGCTAGTTCTCATACCAGGTTCCAAGTAATAAATCTTCAATACAAAGAGAACTGAATATTCATTCTAGAGCTAGAATATGAACTTCACAATTCATTTGGGTACCTATTTTCATTGAATTTCCTTGAAAACTATCTGTTCCTGGTGCCCAGTGATAATTCAGTTGGAACTAAAGGGAAGGGGAAAGTACAGTGAAATGCTAAAGTTCAGACAAGTGACCCTAAAGGACAGTTTGGTTCCAGAATGAAAAAAAAAAAAAAAAGAAGACCTGGTTTGATCAAGTAATATGGACTCTCTAAGCAGTCCACCCATTCTTCGATTTTGGGAGAGGAGTGGGGTCAGCCTGAGAAGAGCGTATCTGAACTGGAAAGAGCCGTCTGTCTAGATTAGGGGTAGGAAGCAGAAGGAGAGTACAAAAAGGAGAACCCGATGAAATTTTACTGAAGCAAAGGAAAAAGCAAACCCCCAAATGTACTAAGCCTTGATAGTAACAGTCTTTCCCAAGCTACTGCTGTTACCAGCAAATGATCAGAAGGACTAGGAGCTATTTCTGACTGTAAATGAATTGTATAATGGCTCTGCTGCAGTTCTGTGACTTCCAAACCAGGAATTAAACACTTACTAAGAAAAAGAAAAAACAAAAAAAACATTTCCTATGCTAGTCTCCCAGCAAAATGTACATGTTTTGGAGACTTCAAAGTATTATCTGAGTTCACATTTAGCCACAGCTTATTAATAACCCTCAAGCTGTCAGAATCTCTATAGTAACCATTTACAATTTTATACTGTGAAAAAATATAGATCAGTGAAAAGCATAAAGATTCATTAGAATTCACTTTAAGGAGGGTCTAAGGCCTGGGAGATTCTCTACTATCTGTTGAAGAATGAGGCATGTATAAATAGTTAGCTGAATTTCACTGATCTTCCCAATGTGAACAAATATACTATGTATATTGTGTGTATTTCTAGATTTCAATGGCAGCTGCTGGTGGTGTTGTAATTAGAAATCTATATAGAATATAGATGTTTTAGGGAGATGGTGCCAATCCTAAAAGATTTGTGTGGGCTACAAGTGCTTGTACTTACTTTTTGCACTTATAACTGATTTGGTTTTAAAATTGTGTGCGTGTATCTGTTCTTTTTCTGTTGTTGCAGCTTGTACTATTAAAACAATAGAGAATGTTAAATTATTTTGATGTGAATTGCAAATGATTTTTTTCATAAAGTTTAACATTTTTATCAGCATTGTTTCGCTTTATACTTGTATAAACGTTTTATTTTAGCATTTTAAAGTACACTTGCCTGGTTCTCAGTTGTCTAAATTATGTTATAGTTGATGTTTGTGAAGTCAGTTGCTTTTTGAAAAATATTAAAAAAGAAACTATGATATGACTTTAAGATTCTTCCCCTGAAATGTTTAGAATGTTGTCTTAATAGTGTTTTCTAAGACCCAAGAAGTCATACTCTAAATCTTAAACCCTGAATGATCTACACATTTGAATTATGGGATTTACAAAGTACTAGTCTGCAGACAATAGATTAAAATGAAAATATAAACCTAATCACAAACCAACCAGAGATGCTGTACCCAAAGATATCTGCAAACACCTTTCAAGGCATAAATACTCTTTTTAAAAAACAAGGAAGTAGCCCTGGCTGGTGTGGCTCAGTGGATTAAAAAACAAGGAAGTATGTAGGCAATGTAGCTTGTGTGTGTGTGTGTGTGTGTGTGTGTGTGTGTGTGTGTGTGTGTCTGGAAATATAAGTACCAATTATTGTATATAGTTCCACAGTCATCTGTGTAGATAGAGGTAATATCACAAAGATAATAAAGATTTTAGTATGTGTAGATATAGATGTATATGAATATACACACATCTATATAAATATTTCATTTTTTAAGTCCATCTATACATGTTTTTCTTTGTGTATATGTGTTTCTGTGTGCATGTATGGGCATATCTACATAATTTTCTCAGAAAAAAATTTCCTTAGCAAATCACTTTTTACTTTGATAGATTCTTAAGCAAATTTACAGTACCTGGACACAAATTAGTTAAAACCTAAAAGCAAAATATGGGTTATTTAATGTGTGGAAGAGAAAGACATGGTAGATTTTAAAAAAACAGAGTCCAGCACAAATAATGCCTCTTTTTATTACAAAATCATAAGCATGTAATTCTGTAACATAACAGTATCACACTCAAGCACACCACAAGACATTGTCAGTGAAATGTTCAAATTAAAACTATAAATTATTACACGCATATTATCTCCCTACTAACCATACTCAAGCAGGCACTACTTCTGCCTGACCCTGTATAGCTTCTCTCTTTCCTTACATTGTGTTATTTATTAACTTCCAATATGCACATAGAATCTTATAGTACATATAAAAATTGATACAAAAATGTTTGATCTTAAAGAAACCATTGTTTTGTGCTTTTTCAGAATTTCCTGCTTTCGCATCTCTATTCTGATGTAATACAAATGGGCATATGTTTATATAAACTTGAGGTTAGAGGTGAGGTATCTGGACCACATACAGAAAATTAACTTCTAAAGATCAAAAGAGTCTTGTGAGACTCCACAGAATCATGGAGGGTCAGTCAAACCAGCTATAAAATGGCATTGAATTAAAAGTCAGGATCTATTACCCTGTCCTGTAAGATCTTGGATATGTTGACTTCTCTATAACTCAATCCCCCTTTCTTTAAAAGCAGAAGTGAGTTACAATAAACTGTGAGATTTCTTTCATTTCCATCACTCCTGGTACATGATATATATTCAATAGATTGTATCTATTATTAGTGGCAATATATACAGTTCATATTCAGCAGGCAGCTTAGATGTGTTATGTTCAATATTGTGGAGCTAGAACTAATTCTTGTCCAACTTAAAGCATACATCATTTGGAGGGAAGGCTATTGACATTTGAACTCATGCAACCTTGGAACTATCCATCTAGAATGACTTAGAAAACTAACCTTTAATACCACGGAAAGAATGTTTTTCTTCTTTTGTAATCTATGCTGGCCAGTCTTTTTGTTTTACTCTATGTGAATAAATTTTAAAATGCAACCAATTCTCAAACATTTACTTTTTTTAGGGTAGATAGGTAACTAGACAGGAAGGGAAATAGATAGAATTATATTAATAAAGTTATCTCCTAAACAAAAGCATATTGTTTACAGTTTTTTCTGTAAGTATTTTTTCAAAGTATTTCAAAATTTGGAATCAGTGACTACATTTTAGACAATTTATTTTTATTTTTATTTTTTAAGAGAGAGGGCAAGGTGGGGATAAAGAGAGGAAGATAAACATCGACATGAGAAAGAAACATGGATTGGCAACCCAGGCATGTGCCCTGACCAGGAATTGAACAAGAGACCTTTCAGTTTGTGAGACAATGCTCAACCAACTGAGACATGCCAGTGTGAGCTGCTTATTATTTTTTAAAAATTTAAATAGTTAAATTCTATAAAGAAAACCTCTAGAATTGGCTTCTCCAGGCGGTCTTAGAATCCTAAACCAAAAGTATTTATAGGAAAACTTAGCTTGACCTCAACAGGAATAAATATTTTTGAGTAGCTTTTACTCCAGACTGAAGACTTTTTTTTTTGCCAGGACATATAAGTCTTTTTTTATGTGTGTGACCTATATGAATATTTATATAAACAGGCTAATTATGTATCATATAGATCAGACACATTTGGCTTATTTACATATAGCTCATCTTTTTACTTATTGGCATAAAATAAAGCTTCTTGTAACTATATTCCTATAACTGGATAAATCTCATATAACAAATTATATAAATCATATATTCATGTAAATTACATAATATAGTAAATTGGCTTTTCTGAACTACTAAATATTAATAGGTGTTTCATAAAAGTTTTTACAATTTAAAAAATTTACAAAACATAACTCCAAGTTAAACTGCTGATTTCACCTCAGAACTTGCCAGTCTTTAGAATAGGAAAATATGCATTAACTCTAAAAATCTTTTTCTTAAGATTGTATTTATTTACTTTTTGAGAGAGTGGAAGGGAGAGAGAAAAAGAGGGAGAGAAACAACAATGTGGGAAAGAAACTTGGATCAGCTGCTTCTCGCGCACTCCCACCGCGAACCCGGTTCACCCAGCCCACGCAGGTACCCTGACCAGGAGTCAAACCAGGGGCACTCCGGTTTGTAGGACAATGCCCAACCCACTGAGCCTCACCAGTCTGTGCTTTTGCCTTCTTTCCCTTCACTTTCCTGCCTTTCCTTCCTCTTTCCTGTACCCTATCTTTTCCTTCATGAGTAGTCTTCTCAGAGTAGTTTTATGGAACACATAATTTAAATGTACTTTTTCTTTTAGTCTTAAAAATTAATTGCTATTTCCATAAGGACCTCTATAGGCTTTTTGAGTAGAAAATATGAATTGATACAGTTATAGCATAACTTTCAGAGTCATTTCACTGAACTGTGGGAAGTCTTGCTTAGTTTTATTATTCACTTTCTCCCCATTTCCTGACTTCTCAGAAATCTACCAGCACATTTACTTTATTCTCAGGGATCACCTGAGGCTTTTCGTTTCTTTTCTTTCTTTTTCTTTTTTTTCATCATATATGTGGGATGCTTCCCGTAAATCCAACAGCCTCAGATGGAGCAATATGTGAGATAGTAGCATTCATTGTCAATGTTGAGTAGTCAGTGAATTGCATTCCAAGAGCAGAACCAAAATGAAATATTTAGAGGACTCAACCATTGTAAACACCAACAATAATCAAATATATTTAAAGGTTTAAACAGAGAATAGACATTCTTTTCATCATTTATGAAACATTCAAAAACATTAATCTTGGATTTGATGACAAAGGAAATTTTAATAAATTTCAAAAAACAAAAATTATAGGCTACATTCACTGATGTAAAAACATGCAATTTTTGAAATTAAATATACATACACAAAATAGATCTGTTCATTTGGGATCTTTCCCTAAGTGGTTTTTTTGGGGATGAGGAAGAAAATCTATCTAAAATCACAACTTACTTAAAAATGAGCATTATTGTGTACCTTACATATTAAAATCTGCATAACAGCCAAACTGTAGTCCAAAGAAAATATTTTACTCTAAACGCATACATTTTTAAAAAGACAAAATAAATTAAATATTCAAATGAACATATTTTAAAATAAACAATAAAAACAAAATATACAAATTCACATTAAGTCAAAATTAATAAAGAAAACAAATAACTAACAAAAACTTAAAAAATATTATTAAAACCTCTCTTTTAATTTGAAAAGAGCAGTACATTGACATTCATTGAGATTCATTAAACATAATAGAAAAAAAGAAAGAAACCACAATTAACATTAGCAATAATAAAGGAGTCATAGCTACATGTAAGGATATGCATATATGAAACTAATACATCTGGGAGTATATATCAAATGAATATTATTCTAGAAAAATATAAATTATCAGAGAAACAAAAAATAAGTAGAAAACTCATACCAATAATGACAGAATGTGATTTTAAAAAGGAGATTTTAAAATAAGTCTGAGAAGTATAAACCTAAATATTTTGCAAGTGAATTTCATCATGGTATATAATGGTATATAAATATCCAGTTTGTTGTATATGATCGAAATTCTTTCTCTTTTAAGGCTAAATAACAATCTATTATATTTATACACCATGCAATATTTATACACCACATTACCCATTCATCCATTGATGGACATTTGTTTCCATATCTTTAGCTATTATAAATAACTAAAAAAGAAACATTTCAATACATGTTCCCCATGACCCTTCTTGAGAGTTCTAGCCAACCTCATTCTTCTTCCCCTAGTTCTCACTGGGAAGTCTGTGCTTTTATCGGCAGGCGGAGCAGGCTGCTTGAGGTTGGCAGGTGGTGTGTGTAGGGTGTGTGAAGTGGTAGGAGTCGTGGGTCCCCTTACCAGGGGACATGCTTCATGGGCTTGAGGGCGAGAACGCCCCCAGGTAGAGGATAATCATCTCTGGCTGATTTCCACCTGGCCGAAGGTCTTGCCATTGCGGACGTCCACCAACTCCCGCGAGATGATCACGTCCCGTGGGGGCTCCTTCCCCACCTGAGGCTTCCCCGTGGGCCACGTCTCCTCCTTGGGCTTGTGCAGGCGCTTCAGCGGGGAGCGCGGCTCCCATCTCAAGCCAGGGTTTAGGTGCCACCGGACTCCTAAAGAGTCTGCATCAGCTGCTCTGCTCCTGGGACTGGTACCCCCGGCTTGTCGAAGTCATCACCCAGGTAGGTGAGCTTGCAGAAGGTCCGCTTCTCCCGCTGCTCCACTTCCACTGTCGGCTTTTCAGAAACCTTTTTGCTGTTGTTGTTTCCATTAAATCTATTAAATTTCTTTTAACGCAAAAACTTAAAAAGAGGAAAAATATTCATTCTCAGTTCTCCCACAGTTTTCATCCCTCCCTCTTGCCCACACAACTCCTGACCCATTTCCTAGGGGCCAGTTTCTGTTTACTGAACCTGTTTACTGCCATTTTCAGAGAAAACAACCAGAGCCAGGGATGCAGGGGAACGAGGCTGGACTCGGACGGCAGGACTGATCCACCAAAGGCAGGCCAGGTGGAGTTTCACAGAATTCAGACGAAAAGGCTGGTGGCCTCACCATGTGTGTTCTAAAGTGAGCTGGAGAAGAGATATGGTGGGCCCATCTGAGGCTTACAGGACCTCAGGGGCCTGTGCCAAACTCCAGTACTCAACACCTGGAGAAGAATGGGGAGGACCAAGGAGACAGTCTTGTGGAAAGTTTCACAATTCTCCCATGTTGGGAGGTGGGGAAAGTCTAGAGGCACCAGGAGCCTCACTCATTTCATCAGAAAAATTTAACTCCAGTGTTGTCAAGTCCCCCGCACTGAGAAAGGTTATGAGGGGATGAGCAGCTGGTAAGAATGACACGTGTGGGTTCCTGATACTTTCATTCAGAATGTTAAACACAAGTATTAAGCACTGAGTTCCTTTTGACTGCTTTTCAACCCAATATTGGTTTGAACATAAAGATGTCAGGTTTAATTTAGAAACAAATCATGAACATTATAAATATATGCAATTTGATTTTTAAACTCCAAATATACTTCCTAATATCAGATCATGAAGCATGATTTTTGCCATAATATGTGGTGCTATTTCAACCCACCTTTAGATTACATTCACCAAACATGAAATAATCTCACATCTTACTTGGTTACCAAAACATGATTTTTTCTTCCAATATAATTTGAGTACATTTTAAGGAGCTTTTTGACAAATGGAAAAGAGTTGAAATATGTCTTTATATATAATTCATTTAAACAAGAAATTATGGATGTCTGCTACATGCCAGGGCTCTTTTCTAGATTCTGGGAGTCGAGCAAAGAACAAGTTACTGTTTGCATGGAACTTACTTTTTATTATGTGTATGAATATGTGTATGCTGGCAGAAGAGACAACAAACAAAAATTTAAAAACAAGATTTAAAACTTTAGAAACAAAGATGTAAAAAAAATGTAAGAAAGTAAGTGCTGTGGAGAAAGATAAAACAGGTAAGGAGACAGAAATTCAGGAACAGGAAGTAATTTTAAATAAGCTCATCAGAAAGTATCTTGCGTCTAGGTATATCTGAGCAAAGACTTAAAGGAAGTGCAGAAGCAAATCATGAAATTATCTATGGAAAGCATTTGCCAAGCAGAGTAAATAGTAAATGCAAAGGCCCTGAGGAAGGAGTAAGCCTGGAAATGTTAGGAACTGCAACAAGTCTAGTGTGGCTCAAGGAGACTGATCCCGGAGTAGGGTAGGAAGAGTTCATGTCATTAAGCCCAGAGACAACACATATGGAACCTTTTAAGCCATTATGTGAAAGTTGGCTTTTATGCTGAGCATTTTGAGCAGAAGAACATTCTCTGATTTATGTTAAGAGGAACAGTGTGAAAGTCCGGGAATAAATTATTAGAAGCAGGAAGACTACTAAGAAGCTATTGCACTTAAGGGACAAGAAAATGATGGTGACTTACAGAGCATGGCAGTGGCAGTGGAGGTCGTGAGAAGTGGTCATAATTTACATACATATTTGCAAGATATACTCATCAAGATTTGCTGATGGACTGCATGTGGGCTATTAAAGAAAGAGGAATTGAGAATGATTCCAAGTTTTTTGGACCAGGATGCACCTACCCCGAATTGAATTAGAAAGGCTATATAGTTGGAGCAGATTTTGGAGGGAGGATCAGAACGTGTCGAATTTGGGATGTCTTTTGGGAAATATGGTTGGGTATTAGAGTTTGGAGCTCAAGAAAGAAGTCTAGGCTAGACCTATAAACCATGTCAATTACTTATAGTAAGAACAAATTCTATTATGTAGTACGTAATTTTACATAATATGTAGCGCAGCGCAACATGTAGCGGGGGTGCCGCCGTGGGTTGCTGCTCCTCCCCAGCTCTGGGCAACAACTGCCGTGGGAGACAGAGCATGTGGTGGGGAGTGTGGCACTCCTGGATCTGAGGGTTACCATCTGGGGCCGGCCGAGATGGGAGCGGGGACTCTGAATCCCGCAGAGACTGTCCCAAGGGTGTCACGGATAGGGGGGATAAACGAGTCATCCCAAACACGTCTCTGTTTGCCAGGAGACGGGACATGGCACATCCCTCTAGTGGGGAAGGCTCAGAGTCCCTTTGTTCAAAGGCTTTTATTGAAAAGGTTATCAGTGGTGCTAGGTAACAGGAAAGCACAGGTTTATCTAATTACATCCATATGTTAATGTTTACAGAGACTAGTTGAGGTTTTGAAAAAAACAAATGGCAGGAACACACCGATTTATGTGGGTCCGAGAGGAAACTAGTAAACAAGAGAGACAACTACGTAGTAAACATAAGAGTGCCTAAGGGTATAGGGTTAGGGTCTGTGAATAATTTTCACAGCATGAGTTGGCTGTAGCTTCTTAGGGAAAAACTTTAAATCACACTTTAAAGAATCTAGTTTCAGGCCTGATTTCCCTGGGAACCGCCAGATCTGGTTTAGGAATGACTCAGGTATTGCTTCGAGCCTGAGCCAGGCCCGGCGTGAGGGGAGGGGGCGGGGGGCAGCGGGCGCGGCGGGGGGCGGGGTGTGAGCCGCCAAGAGACAAGGAGACTTCTTTCGGATAGAATGAGGACTCCAGCCACGTCCAAGCCAAGCTGAGGGGTGGGGGCTTCTTTTGCCCTTTCTCTATGTCCCCCAATTTCTTGTCGGCTTCCCATTCTGATCAATGTCTGGCTTAGATTGTTGTCTCTGCATGAGATAACCTACCCGTTATCAACAAGCGACCATCACAGGGCAAAGCAGAGAGGCAGGAGCTATGCCCCTGCCAGGGAGCACAGGTTATGTCTCCTCGGGGGCCTATTTCCCCAAGGTGTCCCTAATTATTTCCAGCCTTGAGGCCCTCCAGCCTGTCGGCGGGGTTACAGTTCCTGAAAGCAGACATGGCGTTTCCCAACAATAATATGCAAAGATCAAAAATAAATTATTTAATATAAAATTACTCATCATTTACTACCTGAAAATTTTGAATTTTTTCTAATTCTAAGAAGGATGTTGTGAAATTACATATTTGTGAAAGGTGTTCACAAATTAAAGATTGAAAAATACTATATTTCCCTAATATATTTCTATATTATCCCTCTGGTTAATTAAAAATCACTGAACTTCATAATAGGGATGGAAGCTTTAAATTACACCTACTTCAGCAATAATATTTCACATCTAAAAAATGGAACTTCTGTGTGATAGGTGAGATAGGCCTGACTAATAAGTACTTCAACCTTTGTTCTGACTCAAAGGCAAAATTCAGAGCCAGTTTAACTTACACTGTTTCTTCAAACTGCCCTCTGTAACCTGAGGCCTCTGCATAAATATTAAGCAAGATGGTCATTGGTATAACATTCTCTGGACTTTTCTTTAAAACTATGAAGCTGGTCAACAGGAGACCTGACACTCAAAACCTTCTCTGATTCCAAGATCCAAGACACGTCTTGTCTCATGAGACTTGGCTCTGATGCTTCTCTCCAGAATAGCCCATAGTTGAGCCCCAGACCTCATTCCAGGCCCAGGCAGTATCTTAAGAAGAGCAAGCAGATAGCTTATGGTGTTCACTTAACACAGGACAGGGCAAAATAATGCTATTTCATCCAGGAGAACAGAACACCTTGCCCTGGGACAGGCTCACCTGAACAATAAGGGCCACTGAAACCCTTAAGACGTACCCAAACCAGTAGTGGGGGTTGTGGTTGTCTGGGAAAAGTTCCTAGAGAAGGTGATTCTGGAGGTAGGACTTGAAGTACTACAAGGCACAGGGTATTCTTGACAAAGGAAATAGTACATAAAAATGCACAAGTGTGAGGTTCTACCATCTGCGATAGACATGAGGGTTTTGGTAGTACTCAAGCCTAGTGTTCTTATGAGGAAGTGTCAAGAAAGTGACTAAGAAGTTTACAAAATAAAAAGAAAGAAAAGCTTGTATTCTTTGCTAAGGAGTTTAGAGTTTATCTTTAAGGTGATAAGGAGCCATCAGATGGTTTTAAGAGTGAATTGACAGGAATACATTTTTGTAAAATATAATCGTAACTGAGCACAGTGGAGAAGGATGGGGAAGGCAGGCTAGGGGCAGATGGATCCATTAGGAGGCAATCTACTTGACAAATAATGAGAGCAGAAACTGAGCAGATGGTGAAGAAGTGATGATTTTAGGAAACATTATTAAAGAGAATTGATAAAAATTAGTAGCTGGCTAAATGAAGTGAGTAAAATGAAGAGGGCTACGATGACACTCAGGTGTCTGGTGTGGTGCTTGATAGAGAATAGTACCAACCACTGAGTCAGGCCACACATTGGGAGGAACAGGTTTGTGAGGAGTTCTGTTTTGGAGCTGAGATGACTGTGAAACTATAGTAACATGTCTGGTATGCCTTGGATAATGGGGGCAGAGCTGAAGAAAGAGGAAAATTAAGAGTCTCAGTAGGAAAAAGGTAGCCAAGATTTCTAGGTCTTTGTGGTCTAGACCAGGATTAGGCAACTAACTAGAGATTGGAACTGAAAGGGCAAGATGAGAAAGGGTTCACTAAATGGGTGAGAGCTGCAGCTGTACTAGAGGACAACCTGAAAGGTGCTGTGGCCTTTGGGAGCTGGGAAATGCCACATTCCCTTTCTTCAAAGCAGCCTACCTTTCAGATGGGCTATCTAGGCCTATGGCAATTGAGTACATGAGATATACTTACTCAGGCGAGGGTAGTCAGTCAATTCTCACAGCTTGTCCCTTGCATCAGCATAGGAAGCCTGCCCTGCTAATAACACTTTGACCAGCTCTCCTTGGATTATTAGAGCATTACATTTCTAAGCAACTCTGACAACTGTTCACATAATTCTAATTACCTGATAACCAAGGCAATCAGCTAAACCTATAAATCATTAAAATTAGAAAGGACTATAGAGTTGAGCTTCTAAAGTTTCTTATTTCCACATCTCTGGACGTGCATGTATCTAGGACCTAACGTTGTGAAGGGAACATAGGGAACTAGAGAACAAACTGTAAGGCATTTATTTCATATTAAAAAAATCACACATACATTATGGGATAGGATGCAAATAAATCCGTGTGAATTTTAAAGATAAAACAGATGATAACAGTGAAGTAATTTCATGTTCTGCTTCCATGAGGAAGTTTGAGAAGCATTATTTCCAGTTGTCATTCACCTTGATTTGGGAGTCCATAAATCAAACTCTGCCATTTAAAGTTTTCATGACCTTGGGCAAATTATTAAAATTCTCAGAGCCTTGGATGTCTTATTTGTCTCAGGATGATAATATCTAACACAAGCATTACTATGGGGATTAAATGAAATAATTTGTTATGACTAGCATAGTGCTTGACAACACTAAGTATGCACTCTTCATTCTCAGCTCTTCTTGCACTAGAGATGAGGTTACTGAGTGTGTTACTGATTTGTCCAACAGTTAGTTCATTGAGGAGTGAGAACCAAAAGAGGGAAAGATTGAGCATCTGCTTTGTGTCTGTGACTGGACATGGAACATATGTAATGTCATTTAATCCATACAAATGCCCTTATGAATTATATTGAACCCATTTTACGGCCCCCATCCCAGCAGCGCTCTGCTTCTGCTGCAGCACCCTGCTTCTCTTTATTTGGATTTTGCACTTGCTCAACATGTAATTGCATTATCTTCCAAGAAGCCCACCAAGACATTCACATAGAATACACCCTCTTGCTGTAGCCTTTCTTTTGCATACCATGATGACAGGTGACTCCAAAATCATAAATGGATGGAGTTCTGGAAAGGCAGAACTGAGCAGCTGCCAGGCCAAGGTCAGGAAAACACCCAGATTCAAATTTTAGAAGATTGGAATCAGGCTTGAAAATCTCTCCTCTTTCCATCTTCTTTTCTAGAGAAAATAATTTAGGATGGACCCAGATGAGTTTTTCCTTTTTTTAAAATAAAGAAATATACAGCTTCCAGTTTGGAAGACTCTAGCAGCCACGGAGTGAGACATGTATGTAGCAGCATTTCCCTCAGCGTTCTCTAGAGATGAGTCTAACACAATTTTGGCTCAGAAACCCTGGCCAAGGGACTGTAGCTCTGCTAATATCATCCATCTGTGGACAATATGCTAACAAACCGTTCTGCCAATACAATGACAAGGCTGCATGAGATAGTAACTTTACACTAAGGGAGATGGTCCTCTTTCAAGATTATTACATTATGCCCCTTCTTGTCCTACCAGGGACCACTTTGATTATTTTAACTCAATTTTACCAACACATCCCTCTGCTGCTTGGGAAGGGCATACAAATGCAAAGCATCCACAGGGAAATTCAGAACACTGAGAAACATTCAACTATCTGAGCCAGGAAAACAACTCGATATAAATTTACTTTGCTATGCATCTGGTCTTGGCTGAAATGACAAATTGTGTCTGGACATGCAATGTGCAGAGACAAAGAAGAGAGAAAGGAGAAAGCTTAGCAAGTTTTAGTTTTATTTTAGAGTTTTCATTAGATCAAGGATTTGTGAATTTGAGCCAAAATTCTTGGTAAATAAAAGATACAGAGGTTGGCCCAGGTTTTTCAGAGAATCAAGTATGGCAAGTTTTCTAGAAAGAGCAATGAATTAACATGTCCTCAGCTATGTTTACTAGCATTCCCCAGTTCTGCTAACAGAGACGGTCCCCTTAATTCTCAGAATTCTCACAAGCAAGATATTCTTCTTTTGGGGAATAATGGAAGCTAAAGCGAAAAATAAAGTTTACATTTATGAATTGCTAATTAATTTAAATAATAATAAATTCCATCCTAAGTAATATTTGCATGAACTTTTGACAGGAACATGATCAAACAGCTAATATGCTATTATAGAATACCAAAACTTGAACTAGGTCTTCTAATGTCTGGTTCTGATGTAAGGGCTACCTCCGTGACACCCTGTTGCTTTCTCTTTTTTATTGAACTCTGAAATAGTTTTAAGTTTTGCAAACTTAGCAATTTGCAAAAGAATTTGCCACTTTCAGGTCACAAGTGTGCAGGGCTAAGTGTGTCAGTTTCTTAGAGAGCACAGTCATGCAGTTAAGCATTCCTCTCACCTTTTCCCTTGTGTCTGCATCTCCTTAGAATGGCAGTAGCTGTCAGCTGCTTTGGTTACATAGGCTGCAGTACAAGAACACAGTGTGAAAGCAGACATATGTTTAGTCTGAAAAAAAAAATACTGTATAAACAACAAATTAAAAGGCAAACAGACTGTGACCTAGCCTTGCATTAACCAGACCTGGGTTAAAATTTGAGTCCCATCACCAACTAACTGTGTGATCTTAGGCCAAGTAATTTAATTTCCCTGAGACGTAGTTTTACTTTCTGTAAAATACAGATGATAGTAATGTTGAGCCTATGTTCAAGGTTGTTTTGATGATAAAATAATATAATAATATGTGCAAATGCCACTGTAGTTATGAAGAACCATAAAATCATTAGCTGTTAGCTATTATGCTAGGTATTAAAATACTAAAATGTTTCTGCTCAATCTGCTACCAACTTAACTCCATTCTTCTATTTACTCAGTTAAAATCTGTGCCTTGACTCCTCTTTTTTCTTCTTTCCTCTCATACCTTTATAACTCTCATTTGACCTACGTTCAAAATATAGAGAGAATCAGAACATTTCATACCACTATACTTCCACCTCTTTCAAGATACTGTCATGTCTTGTGTGGATTTCAGCAATAATCTTCTAAAAGGTCTCTGTTCCACCTTTGCTTCCCCTACCTCTACCCCAAGGTGTTTTCAACATAATAGCCAGAGTGTTACCTTTAAAATAGCAGTCTGATCATGCCACTCCTTTGCCTAAAACCTTCTGAGACCTTATCTTCTCACTAAGAATAACAGCTGATATCCTTTCAGTAAATTTCAAAGTCTTTTTATTTCCTAAAGAATGTCCTGATGATGCATCAGAACATGTATGCCAGCATAGTGCTTGGTCTCTGAAGACTAAGAGACAATGAAACCATTCACTTCCAGCTTTCACCTGCCGCAAGGGCTTATCCTGATCTTAAGCCAGTTCCCTGTCTGTTATCATTCCCTTGCTAGTTTACAAAACATGGCTTTGAATCAGACTCTCAAAGACCTAGAAATCTACTGTTCAACATAGGTAGCATTAGGAACCCATATGGCGTCCTCCAAAGCTCAGTGGAATCACCTTATAGTTAAGTCAAGGGAAGGAACAGGATTGGCTTTGATCTAAGTCCAAAAGAGACCAATTTTAGACCTCTATGCCTGTGTACAAGTGTTCCATTTGCCTAGACTGTTATTTCCCATATTATTTGTCAAAGTTCCACTCATGAGTCAAGGGTGAACTTAGATGCCACTGCCTTCCTACGTATTGACCTAACCAACCCATTTCAAAGTGATTGTTTCTTCCTCTGCCCCACCAACATTTCTCCTTCCATTTTAACCTATAAATCATTTTCTTCATCTTAACATACTGAATAAGTCTGCTAAATTCTGAAAAACTGTCACTTCTTTTAACAGTAAATCATTACAACATTAATTCCCAAGGCAAAATAGGAAAGTGGTCCTTTCAGATTTTGGAGTGGGGATTAAAGAGGGTTGGGAGAGGATGTCACTTTCCTGAAGGATAAAATATTTGCTTAGAGGGATCTGTGCTCTCCATTCCCTCCCCTTACCTCTCACCTTAATATGTTAACTGTATTAGGATGTTGAAAGTTGTAGACTTCTGGTCAAGGTGGAGGCGTAGATAAACATGGCTCACCTCCTTGCACAACTACAGCAAAAATTACAACTAAACTACAAAACAACTATCACCCAGAATTATCAGAAAATTGATCTGTATGGAAGTTCGACAACCAAGGAATTAAAGAAGTCACATTCATTCAGACGTGTAGGAGGGGTGAAGATGCAGAGATGAGGAGATGCAGAGATGCAGACACACAGAACGGGTAGTCTCACACCTATGTATGATAGATAAAAATTGGAAGGGATATTTCAGGAGCAAGGAATCTCATCCCTACAGCGGGGTCCCCCAGCCCAGGATTTCAGTGCCAGTAGGATAAGTCGCCATAATTTCTGGCTGTAAAAACCAGTGGAGGTTGGGATGGAGGAAGAAACTGTAGGGTTCTCAGACATCTACATTTAAAGGGTCTCAAACAACATAGGACTTACACTGACTTACTCCCTCTGGGCTCCAGCACCAGGAAAACAGCTTGAAAGGGCACCAGTGGCGAAGAGGGAGAAACTGAAGTGTCTGGCATCAGGGCAAGTGCTGGAGGACAGCTTCCTCCTGGACAAAACTCCAGAGGCCAAGTAGTGGCTTTGCCACAATTTTGAGGCCTCCTGCGTGTAGAACTACAGAGTGGTGGTACCATACCTGAAACTCCATCGGCCTGGTTCACAGGGATTGCCCCACCCAGGTGATTATCTAAAGCTCCACCCCATCTACCCCATCCAACTTAACAGTGCACTTTTCTACATTAGGCCAGGCACTAAGACAGGGGGTCAAAGCAGCCCTAGCCAATACATAGAAAAAACACAGGGAGGCTGCCAAAATGAAGAGACAAATAAATATGGCCCAAATGAAAACAGAACAGATTTCCACAAAAAGGATTAAACAAAATGGAGATAAGCAATCTATCAGATGCAGAGTTTAAAATACTGGTTATTAGGATGCTGAAGGAACTCATTAGGTACTTCAACAGCATAAAAAAGGCCCAGGAAGAAATTAAGGTTACACCAAGTGAAGTAAAGAAAAATCTACAGAGAATCAACAACGGAGTGGATGAAGCCAAGAATCAAATCAGTCATTTGGAACACAAGGAAGAAAAAAACATTCAATGAGAACAGCAAGAAGAAAAAAGAATAAAAAAAATGGGGATAGGGTAGGGAGCCTCTGGGACAACTTCAGTTGTACCAACATTTGAATCATAGGGGTGCCAGGAGAAGAGAAACAATGAGAAATTGAACACTTACTTAAAAATAATAATGAAAGAAAACTTCCCTAATTCGGTGAAGGAAATAGACATACAAGTCCAGGAAGCACAGAGAGTCCAAACAAGGTGGACCCAAAGAGGACCACACCAGGACACACCATAATTAAAATGCCAAAGGTTCAAGATAAAGAATCTTAATAGCAGCAAGAGAAGAACACAGAGTTACCTACAAAGGAGTTCCCATAAGACTGTCAGCTGATTTCTCAAAGAAACTTTGCAGGCTAGAAGGGACTGGCAGGAAGTATTCAAAGTGATGAAAAGCAAGGACCTACAACCAAGATTATTCTACCCAGAAAGCTATCATTTAGAAAGGAAGAGCAGATGACGTACTTCCCAGACAAGGTGAAGGTAAAGGAGTTCATCATCGCCAGGCCATTATTATATCAAATGTTAAAGGGCCTTACTTCAAAAGAAGAAGATGATCAAAACTATGAACATGAAAATGGCAATAAATTCACAACTATCAACAACTGAATCTAAAAAACCAACTGAGAGAACAAGCAGAACAGAAACAGAATCATAGATATGGAGATCATTTGGATGGTCACCAGTTGGGAGGGGGCGGGGGAAGGGGGAGAATGAGGGAAAAGATGCAGGGATTGAGAAGGACAAATTTTTAGGTACAGAACGGGCAGGGGAATTGTAAGAACAGTGTAGGAAATGGAGTAGCCGAAGAACTTATATGCATGACCCGTGGACAGGAAGTAAGGATGGGGAATGCCAGAGAGAATGGTGGTACCAGGTGGAGGGGGGTAGGGAGGGACAAACTGAGACAACTGTAATAGCATAATCAGTAAAATGTATTTTTAAAAAAGAATGAAATCTTATCATTTATGACAACATGGATGACGCTAGAGGGTATTACATTAAGTGAACTATGTCAGAGAAAAAGAAACACCATATGATTAACTTATATATAGAATCTAGAAGCCAAAATAAATGAACTAACAAAACAGAAACAAAGTCATAGATCAGAATAAACTGATGGCTGCTAGATGGGAGTTAGCAGAATGGGGAAAAAAAAAAGGTAAAAGGGATTAAGAAGCACAAATTGGCAGTTATAAAAAACAGTCACAAGATATAAAGTACAGCATAGGGAAAAGGGTCAATAATATTGTAAGAGAGAATGGTGGTACCAGATGGAGGGGGGCAAGGAGGGACAAATTGAGACAACTGTAATAGCATAATCAATGAAATATGTTTTTAAAAATTGACACCATAGAAAGAAAAGGAAGGAAGGGAGAGATGGAAGGAAGGAAGGAAAGGGAGGGGGGGAGAGGAAAAGTAAGTAAGTTTTACACTAACAGTTATTCCCTAAAGCAGACAGGGAGAGCTGTTCAGCAGAATCGTCTGAGGGAGATTTTAAATACAGTCATACCTCTGTGCTCATTGGCTTCAGAACTCATCAAATCCTGTACTCTGTTTCATTTTTTAAATGATCATCTTGGTTTTATTTTTTTTTTACCATTTTTATTGTTATTTTATTACAGTTGTCTCAATTTTTCCCCCCTTTGCCCTCCTCCACCCATTCAACCCCCTGCTCCCACAATCAATTCCCACACTGATGTCCATGTCGGTGGGTCATTCGTGCATGTTCTTTGTCTAGTCCCTTCCCCTTCTTTCCACCATTATCACTCTCCCCTCTCCTCTCTGGTCACTTTCAGTCTAATAATGTTTCCTTACCTGTAGTTCTGTGTTGTTCATTAGTTTATGTTGTTCATTAGATTTCTGTTATAGGTGAAATCATTTTGATGTGCAAAAATATTTCAATACTCAGTGCTTGCCTTGGGACTCATCACACTTGCTAGAATTATGAGTCATGACGCCACCTGGCAAGAGAAAATGCTTCATCACTTATCACTTGTTTGGTCGATGTCAGCACTCATCACGAGTTCCGGAAAGAATTAATGATGCGTACCGATATACTACTGTACATGGATTCCTGAGCTGCTTCTCTGGAAAGCCCTAGAACTTTAGTTTACATGCATCTAGGCCAGGACCTACGTATAACATTCAGCATCAAATTTAGCAATAACTGGCTTAAAGGCTTATTTTTATACATTTTAATAGATGGTGATGACTATAGATGAGAGAGGAAAAATCACTATGACCCTCAATATAGAGAAAAGGTGACCTAGCTAGAGGATGTGCTTTTCTAGTGTAAGGTCATTTTACTTTCTTTGTCCTGTCGTCATATTCACTAATAACTTCCAAATAAAAAGTGGAACCTAACCAACAATACAAAGATGCAAGGAAAATAAGACCAGCAACACCGGAAGGAAAGGAAACCAACAGAGACAAGAGGGAAGGAGGGAGGAGGGATGGGGAAAAGGAAGGGAAGGGGAAAGTCAAGGAACATATAGCAAGGACGCATGGACAAAACCAAAGGGGAAGAGCTGAGGGAGGGAAGGAAGGAGGAGGCAAGGGAAAGTGGTGGGGGGTAGGCAGAGACAAATGTATTTGAAAAAAAAAAATTTGGTTTAGGCTTAGGTCACCCTCAGGGAATGAATATGTGGGTCAAAGATGTATGTCTCAGTGCAAATTAATAAATTGACATCCGAGTAACTATACATTAGTTACTATATATTATTCGGGGTGGTTTACTGTGAATCTTCTCTGAGATGTAACCGTTACCATTATATCAACAAAATCAGGTTTCTGAATCTGCAAACCTTCAGGCCTTGAAAAAAAGGACAAAGCAGAGGTTCACCCCATTAAAAGCTCATATATTAGTAGCTGGTGGAAATCCCTGAACACCCTTTTAAGTTCCCCATAGCCGTGGCCTTCTGAGGGATAATAAGCAAAAGGATAGTAACCTTTTACTTATTTATATATCATTAATACATAAGAAATGAAAAATAGGGAAGATTTGGAGACCTGGGTACAGGTCTTGACTCTGTGACTGATTTGCTTTGTAATATTGATCAATACTGATCAAATACCACTTACATACTGTATTTCTATGTCCCCAGGCATCAACCTTGACATCCTATGACCATCATTCTGTTTAATTATGTCACCAATCCTGCAAAAATGTTATTATGTGGCAGATACTACTAGATTCCTACACTATAGTGATTCTTTCCATTGTCCTTAGAGAATCTCAATTTTATTTCAGATTCTTGATGCATAAAATGTATACCTAAGAGCTGGAGATCTCACAGCTGTCTTGGAGCTTAGGATTACTGTAAGGATGGAATCTTCTTGCTAAGAGAATGCAGAATAGTCATAGACTGGGTTTCTGAGCAGACTAGAAGTCAATGTACCTGTGCTGGATGGTTTCCCTCTGTAATTCTTTTACATACAAGATAAATAAACCACTGGAATCTTTGGTTTTCTTTTTATGTTACCAAACATAATCCAAAATGCTACACAGCTGGATTCTCATTTTAGATTGAGGAAACTGGGTACAGAGAGGTGAAGTAATTTTCCTGATATCAAAAAGCTAGTGAATACTGAGCACAAATTCTTCACCTGGTAGTGAGATTCTAAGGCCAATGTTCTATGCTATAGGACCTCCAAAAACAGATATTTTACTTTATGTTTTGTCTATACCATTGTGCTTGGTACTGTCACATATATTGTTTGTTGTTTCAGACTGGGCTTCTGTATATCTAAAAATTAGGTGATTTAAATAAACTATCTCTTCTTTTTATTTCTGTTAACCTAAACCAAAGACCCTTACCTACAGTCTAGCAGGGAACACTTACCAATCTAGCCAAAGACTGTCTGAAATCTTTTCTCTAAATCAGGCAGTACTACAAGGAAAATGACCTCTTCATCTTTGATAAACACTTTTACATGAGATTCAAACAAGCCAAACTTGATCTTGTCCTCTGCTTCCCTTTAAAACTTATTCATACATTGTAGAAGTTGTATTAGAGCCTAAAACCCATTAGAAAAAAGATGAAACAGAACAGAAATGTAAATAACTCTACTGACAGAGGAAAGAAATGAAAACAGAAAAAAAGAAGAGAATGGCTTGTTCTCCAAAGCAGCAAATCCATATTACAAGGTTAAATAAAGAAGAAAACACATACACACACACACACACAGAGCAAGTAAAAACTGAAACTAGAAAATTCTGAAAACACCATACATCACTCTATATTTAAGTACAATTAAAATGTTGAGTATAAAACAAAAACAAAACACACAGAAAGTGAAGCCTTAAAAAAATAAGAAAAACAATTATTTAAACCCAGGCTGAAAAAGGGTTTTTAAAAAAAAAAAAAAAAAGCAAGAAAAAGATCACAAAGGGAAAAGGCAATAGATTCGATTATTTTAAAAAAACTAAAATAGAAATGACAATAGGAAAAGTTTAATTGTATGAGGAAAGATTGCACATTACAATGATAAATTGTTTCAAACACATTAACAAACATTTAAATAATGGAATGTTAGGCAAAGGATAACTAAACCAGCATCTTAATACACTGATGGTGGGGAGATAAAAATAACAGCTTATCTAAAAAGAATTTTGTCAATGACTATTTACTCAAGAATTCAGACCAAAACTTATGTGCAAACGTTTTCATTTTTTCAAATATTTTATTATGCATGACCTTTGACTCTTTCTTGAAACAGAAGTCACTTTTTAAATTATATTTACTTTCACTGAAAATATTTATTTAACAAAATGCACAACAGGCTCTCTAGACTTCTAGAAATGATTTGCTAATGCGAGATTTATCAGAAGCTTCATGAATTTGCCAGAGACTACCTGAAAATCTTTAAAATCTTCTAGAATGTGAATGTTCCAGTACAGTGATTTTCAACCTTTTTTATCTCATGGCACATGTAAACTAATTACTAAAATTCTGTGGCACACTGAAATGTATATTTTTTGCCTACCTGACAAAAAAAAATAGGCATAATTTTGATTTATTCACACTGGATGGCTATTGTTGTGTTGGCTGTTGTCATTTCTTTTTGACAATCTAAGAGAAAAAAAGTCAGTACCCCTTACTGAATAGTTAAGTATTGTATGTTTTAGAAATTCTTGCAGCACACTGGTTAAAAATTTCTGTTCTACTATTATGGCTAGGAGAAGAGTTTCAGTCATTCATTTATTCATTGTGAAAATCATCCCTTTTTTTAATCACAAGGTTCTTTTCTACAGTAAGTAGTTCTCCCAGGATTGAAACTGTCTGAAAATTTAGGCTTTAAACAACATACTGTCTTTAATTGCAAAATAGGGATATTTTTACTCACAGTTGTATCTTCTATACCTAGTGCCAACCATATATTAGGTGCTTAGTACATAATTCTTTTGGAATGGACTCCTGGAATGGCTGGTTTAGAAGAGCCATAAGAAGGCTCCAGAAAAGTGACTAGCAACCCTCTGTGCTTGTAAGAATCAGCTAGTGGACTTAAAAAGAAAAAAGAAAAGAATCCTTGAGCACGCTACGCCCATACCTGTGAAACTAGAATCTTTAAGGATGGGATGGAGCCCAAGGAATCTGTATTTGTTACAGGACCCAGGTAATTCTGATGCAGTCTATTGGATATCTGCATGAAAGGAATATCTGCATATGAATGCCGATAAATGAATGGAAAATCCATTTGTTTCTATTAAAGGCTAGATGTAATTATTTTTTAGAAAATGAAAGATGGTTATTGTCAAAATCTACATTTCAACAATTTCCTCAGTAGTCAAATCATCAAGTATGAGGTCTATCCAGAAAAACTCCAACCAGACATTGTTACTATAAGGAGAACCATTTGTGTGACATCGATGTAACCTGGCAGCCAACGGGAGTGGACTGGACTGCACTTGTGTGAACAATGAGGACTTCACTGTACTAGTTAGTGGGGGTGGTAGATGCCTTGGAGTGAGCATGTATACTATATGGGTGTTGCATTCAAAATGACTGACCGAGTAGAGCAATGACTCTGCATCAGATTTTGCATTAAGCTTGATCATTCCTCCATGGAAACTTTTTGGATGACTCAGAAGACCACAGCTATGGGCAACTGGTGATTGGCGGCTTCATCATGACAACATGCCCGCTCATGCATCATGTCTCATGCAGAGTTTTTTGGCAAACATCCAATCACCCAGGTGGCTCAGCTCCACTGCAGCCCAGATATGGTACCCTGTGACTTCTGGCTTTTCCTCAAACTAAAACCACCTTTGAAAGGGAAGAGATTTCAGACCATTTATGAGATTCAGGAAAATATGATGGGGCAGCTGATGGTGATTGGGAGAACTGTGTGAGGTCCCAAGGTGCCTACTTTGAAGGGGTCTGGGGCATCATTATCCTATTACAATGTTTCTTGTATCTTTTATTTTCTTCAATAAGTGTCCATATTTTTTATATTAAATGGCTGGATACCTTCTGGACAAACCTCTTATATGTTGAGTGACAACGAGGTTTTCTATCTATGCTGGGAGTGGGAAATCTGATTCTAGGATTTGTACCTTGCATCCTGGGGGAATTTAAAGCGGGATGTGAATACTTATATAAACACGAGATAGAAAAAATAGGATAAGAGGGGAAAGAGGGACAGAAAACAAAAGGCTTACATTCTTCGAGCAATGGTTATAATAAGTTATGATGATGCTTGGTGATCTATAGATACCTCATTTAAGGATTTGTTTATTATCACCTTGGAGATGAAGAAACTGAGCTTTTAAAAATGTGTTAGATCTCAAGACTGTTTTATTCCTAAATCCATACTCTTTTCAAGTAGACATAGAATTAGGATGACACAACCTTGTTTTTCTTTGGGATTGTCCCAATTTATGCCCGTTGTTCCAATGTAGTTTTTGACAGCATTCGCTTTCACTCATAGAAGTATCCACTGTAGGTGATAATTATGTGGCCTCTCCACATATGCCTACATATTAAATATAAGCAGACCATAGAAGTCAAAGGTAGATGAGACTTGGTGGATCTCCATGAGACAGATATTTTGGAGTCAGGCAAACCAACATGCAAATCCCTGCTCTTCTATGTCATAGTATTTCATGTGCTAGAAAAGTTACATTGGAATCTTGAGCCAGTTACTTCTCCTCTCTAATAGTTAGTTTCACCAACTGCAAAAGGGAAATAATAATGGTGCCTTCCTCATAGGGTTGTGCTGAGAATTAATATGCAGGAAGAATATTCGCATGGCTCAAAATAAAGAATAGATAAATAAAATTGTTTTCTCCCCAAGACATACACAGGGGCAGTTTTCCAACTGCCTCTTTCCCTTTACTAATAGAATGAGACCCATACCCATGGAAAGAACATGGATAATAGTTTCCTCATGACACACTTGATGCCCCGTGGGAAAGCAGTTTCACTTCAAATCACTATTTTGTTCAACATGTCTGAGTTACGGTCTTTGTCCAGAGAACTAGCATTTGACCTGAAGAAGACACATGCACAAGACCATCTCCTTTTATTCAGTAGAAAATAAGTTTAAATGGTCCAATGTTTACCTCTTTGCAGCTTCCATTCTTTATTTGGGGGGTAATTAAAAAATCAAATCTTTCAGTTGTAGCCTTTAAGCAACATGTCAGTTCATATTACCTAAGAAATGTCTACTTATGTCTGTAATGTTTGCAGCCTAGCAGTGAGCAAACAAAAGTCAGAAAAAGAACAAGATGTGCTAGGAACTGTTTTTTCTCTTCATACATTCCACCCAAATGATTGTCATTTTAGATATTACTGAATCTGGGATATGAAGGATGTCACCTTAGGTCTCAGCCTCCCACTCTACCTTCCCCAACCAGCCTTTTTGCTGATCTGATCTTTAACTCCATTCTATCCTTAATGCTTAGTCTGGAGGAAATAGTTGAAATTACTGTAATCCCATTCCCCTGTCAGTCAAAGCTTGAAAGTGGGTGTGGGGCACAAATCCAGCCAAGGATATCTGTAAACATCTTTCCATATAATATCCCCATTCCCCTGCTATTGCTCTCTATCTCTTTACCCATTAGGG
The DNA here is from genome assembly GCF_021234165.1 of Pteronotus mesoamericanus. Taxonomy (NCBI): domain Eukaryota; kingdom Metazoa; phylum Chordata; class Mammalia; order Chiroptera; family Mormoopidae; genus Pteronotus; species Pteronotus mesoamericanus. The sequence goes on along the minus strand of NW_026555135.1, from coordinate 14,169,251 downwards.
TACTGCCAGATGCAAATGCTGGGAAGTGTCAACTGCACATGGCTTATACTATAAAGAAATGCATGATTTTAGCCAACAGAATATCCAGAGTTATGGTTGGTTCTCTGAGAATTTTACACTGGGATAAGTAGCAAGATGGCTTCAGCTGTGCCATATTTACATCTAGACAATGCCAATTTTCGTTTTAGCTGGTTAAACAGTAGCAAAGTTGACCTAAAGAAGGTTTCTCCCCTCAAATTCAGTTAAATCAGGAAACAGAGGTAATTGTGTACCAGGCATTGAACTAAGTGTAGGTTTACAAAGGTGAAAATATAGTTTCTTCCCTTAAAAAGTTTACAATTCAGTTAAACAAATGAACATGGTAACAGATGTTGTCCAAAATGCATTAAAAAAAGTCTGTGCTAATACTGCAGGATACTATGAGAGGGTAGATGAAGGGAGATAACCTATAAGGGGACTTAGGAAGGCTTTCTGGAGGAGAGGATGGCTCAGTTGTCTTACTAAGGTTACAGTATAGCTCAGTGGCAGAGAGACGTGTATGTAAGTGAATATTGCACCAATAGAATGAAGAGAGGGCACGATGGGCATTTATGACTTGGGGTACACATAGGAACAACCATCAACTTGCATGAACTATTCTGAAAAGCTTCTTGGAAGACAAAGTCCTGGATTCAGGCTTGTGGAATGAGTAGGATTTTGATAGGCAGGAAATATTACAGAGGGAACAAGTAAGTTATCAAGATACTGAAGGACTATGTAGATTTAAGGAAAGTGAATAATCTATCTAGTGAAGGTAGAGTATAAGCGATGTCAGATATGAGCTGGGAATTGACAACTGAATGGCAAGTAGGGGTCAGATTATGAAGGACTTTGAATGCTAGGTTAATGACATTGGACACTATTCTAAGTGGTGATTATGAGAAATAAGAGCATATTTCCTACCTAAAATGAGTACTAGTCTCATAGATATGGCAGATCAGCCCCATTCCACAATGTTGTTCTGTGCCTATGATCATTTGCTCTGGAAGCAATGTAAAAGACAGATAAACACGTGAACAATCCAGGAAGCCATGAAATGGAATATGGTTATGCTGGAGAAACATTGCTATACATAATTTCCAAATCTCCATGCTTGAGTTCTAGCCAGATTGGGTCTCTCACTCTTTTTCTCTCAATTTTATTTTTATTTTTACTCTTACTCTTTTTCTGGACTCCAAATTCCTAGCAAAGACATTTTGGCTGATCTGTGGTTACATGCCCAAGCCAGGGGCTGGAATGTCTACTAATCATCAAATATTTTGGATTGAAATTTTAAATGCCTGAATTTGGATCTGTATTTTACAACTACTTATTCACAAGGTATTCTCTCTGGGTCTTGATCCCCTCAAAAATAAAGTATCTGTAGTTACCCTTGCCCAGCCTACCTCAGAAGGTGACTGTGAGGACCAAATAGAATAACTCCTCCTCTTCCTCCTCCTCATATTATTAAGGTTAATAAAGTGCTTATTATGCATAAGAACTATTTTAAGCACTTTACACATTATTGACATTACTTCTCTCATTGACCTTATGAGGTAGGGGCTAATTTATACCTATCTCACAAAGGGAGAAACTGAAAAACAGAAAAGATAAAATCTTGCCCAAGCTCAAACAGTTATAGCAACAGACCAGGGAATATAGCTTTTGAGTTCATGTTCTCAACAACTCCTAATATGGATGTGAAACCAACTAGTAATCGAAAAAGCACTATCAAAAGATTGTTATTACAGTCTAGCAGTGCATTTTAAAACACTGTTAATGTCAGAGGATCAAACAAATGAAATATTATTGAGCATTTGGATCTTTATTTATACAAAATTTTGGTACTTTGGTTTTGTCCTATTTCAGTAGTTGTAGAAAAAATACATAATTCTCACTCAAATTTTTCTATGCGAGGTTTTTGGAAAACATTATGTTTGGCTTTTGTGACAAATATTTTGATATCTGGGGCACAAATTAATACTTTGGGTTTATTCAGTTTCATGGCTCACAAGATGCGTGTAATTTATTACTGCTTTGGGACCTCATTTTCACTCAATTCTAATTCCAGAATGACATCCCATGCAAAAGAAAAGAAAACATGAGAAAAATGGTGAGAGTGACTGAGGCAAGGAACAGCAAGCAAAGGACCTGGCAGAGAGTCAGGGAAGGGAACAGAATCTCGGTCATCTTCTAAAGGAGCATATTCTCTCTGAAAAGACTAATCAAGGCTCTTTTATTTTTAAGAGAGTTAGAAACTAACTTAGAAGGGAGAGGGTACTGTCAGAATACAGTGAAACTTGAAGAATGAAGTATAGGACCTGTGATATGGCTGGGCACCCTGGAAGCTGAGGCTGAAAAGCTGAGATCAGGACAGGGCCCACCAGAAGGCCCACCATTAATGTGACTCTGTTATTATATGTGCAACAAATTTGCCTCTGTCTTTTTGGTTTTCAACTAATTCAGTTTATCAGTATATGTGAACCAAACGTAAAAGTACAGCCTATGTTTTTTGCAGAAGTTTGAATGGTCAAACACTGATTCATTCAGGTGTTCACCCTAGTCAAACAAGCTGTGTCCCAGGAGAATATTCAAAGTGTGTACAGCCAAAACAGGAGGACAAAGAATATTCTATTAAAGAGGCTGTGCCTGGGTAGATAAACTAAACTATCCAATAACAGTCAATAGTGCTAATTGTGGGGATATGTAAGAGACGCAAAACAGCATGAGGGAGGTAATTTTTTTCCACAAAACTTGAGTTCTGTTTTAAAATATTGGACTATGTAAGCAAATAATAAAACAGAATTAAAAGAGAAGTTGGTGTCTAACTAAAAAAAAAAACAAAACAACCAACAACTTTGTGGTGCAGTAAAGATAGCATATGCCATAAAGAACTCAAGAGAAAAATGAAGCCAAGTGACCAGGGTGGTAGGAGAGGGTATCCTAGGATATCTTGGTCCTAACTTGAACCTGGAATGATCACTGGGTTTGTATAGGATGGGTTAAGGCCATTTCATGCAGGAAGGAATGAGAAAGGGAAAACTTCTTTGATTTGTACTAATTTACGCAACAAATATATTGAACTTCTCTCATATGTGGCAGATGCTGTGTTAGGATGTACAGATACCAACAGGAACTACATAAGTTCTTGATGAATGGAATGATAGAGGGTCTACATAAATAGGAGAGATGTATCAGAAAACACTACAAGATGCAAAAACACTATGAGATGAGTCCATAATATGGAGAGGATTAAAAGCCAGAAAACCAAAAACTATTTAAGGAAACAGAAAAACTATTAAAGGTGCTTAAATTAAGAAATATCATGATGCAATTTGCATTCAAGGAGGAAGCATTGAGCTGAGGTGTACTGTCAGGAGGCAGAGAAGCCAGCCAGAAGAAAATGGCCACAGACTCAGCGTGAATTATTGAGAACCTAGTCCAGGTTGTTGGCAGGGTACAGAAAAGAAAAGGTTGACATGAATGATATTCTAAAGGAAGAAGACAGGATAAATCACTGATAACTCCTGCAGTCTTCATGCCATATATAGCTAGAGGTGAAAACAGATTAGAAATGGGGGGATTGAGAAGAAGAATACATTTCAGTATCTTCCTAAATGGGATGCGATGATGACAGACAGTGGTAAACACTCAAAGCCCGGATTGTAACTCTGTTAATGGCATTGTCGGGGCATTTCTTTTCTTGTTTCTTTCTATTTTTTTCCTGACTAACACACTTCTGGCACCTTATTTTCAATGGATATAGAGAAAAGACACAGGCCTAGCATCAGGCTTCTTCACATCTCAGTGAATGACAAGACTGCACTTAGAAGTCATTGTTAAGAAGATGGCTGTCCTAACACTGAAAAGTACTCCTGCATGTCATGGAACAGCTGGCTGCTTCCCCTAGAATACACGATTCTTTTATTGGCACATTGATTTACTAACTGGGGCTTATTTCAACAGAGGCTGGTGTACTGAGTTAATGGTCCTGGCTGAGCAGGTGAGAGTGACAGAGAACAATGCCCAATTACCTAGGATAAGTGCCAGGCTCATTTCACCCCACCCCAAGGGGAACGTTTGTTATTCACCCGCAGAGCAAGGTGTGCTCAAAGAGTACAGCACCAGGACACATGTCCAAATTAGGGCAGAAAAGCTCATTTGCGCTGACTGACTTTTTTTAAAAAGTATATCACTCACTGCTAAAATACTACCTTTCTCTCCCAAAAAATGATTCCAACTCTTAAGCCTCCTTCTTTGGCCAAAAATAGAAGACTGCATGCAATGCCATGTTCCTTCTGATTCCTCTTGTTTTCCACCAGAAAGGTAGTTTAGTGTCTTCAGAAATGTTATCCTAGAAAATCTACCCCAGAAGCAGTGTCTGTGGACAACAGGTTTTTGTGTCAGGATTTCTCCTGTACTTAACTCTCAGTAGAATTTTACCTTTTGAACAGAATAATTTTAACCCAAACAGCACTGGAAAATTGTGACAGCTAGGCTGCAGCTGGCACTCAGTAAATCTAGTTGAAAGATGGAAAAGTCAGTCCTGCTGATGTGAAATTTCCAGATATTTTCTGCACAAGTGGAATTTTGGGTGCATAAAGTCAGGGCAGCTTGAAGAATGATTATATTTTTCACTTTACAGTAAATCCTCACTCAGGTTCATTAGTTTAGCACTATCTCAATTGAGTCAGGAATTATGAAAATGCTTTACTTACAAAAGTTAGAAGTTTTGGGTGGTGGAACACAGTACAATATACAAACCATGTATCATAGAAAGATATACTTGAAACCTAAACTATAATCTTATTAACCAATGTCGCCCCAATAAATTTAATAGAAAGTGCAATATTTAATATATGATTAGGTAGATTTTTTTCTTTTTTGATTTTTTTTAATTTTTTCCAGCTTAATTGAGACATACTTGACAGATAAAAGTTGTATATATTTAAGCAATACTGCATGATGTTTTGATGTATGTAATAGTGTAAAGTGATTATCACAGTTAAGCTAATTAACATATTCATCACCTCACAGTTATGGGTTTTTGTGTATACATGGTAAAAAACAATATCAATTCGCTTAGCAAATTTCAAGTATACAGGCAGTATTTTTTTTATTTTTTAATTGTAGTTCAAATGTAATATTATATTAGTTCCAGTTATGCAACATAGTGCTTATACATTTATATGCCATATGAAGTAATCCCCCTGATAAGCCTAGTACCCATGTGACATCATACATGGTTATTACAATATTATTGACCCTTTTCCCTATGCTGTACTTTATATCTTGTGACTGTTTTTTATAACTGCCAATTTGTGCTTCTTAATCCCTTTTACCTTTTTTTTTTTCTCCATTCTGCTAACTCCCATCTAGCAGCCATCAGTTTATTCTGATCTATGACTTTGTTTCTGTTTTGTTAGTTCATTTATTTTGGCTTTTAGATTCTATATATAAGTTAATCATATGGTGTTTCTTTTTCTCTGACATAGTTCACTTAATGTAATACCCTCTAGCGTCATCCATGTTGTCATAAATGATAAGATTTCATTCTTTTTTAAAAATACATTTTACTGATTATGCTATTACAGTTGTCTCAGTTTGTCCCTCCCTACCCCCCTCCACCTGGTACCACCATTCTCTCTGGCATTCCCCATCCTTACTTCCTGTCCACGCGTCATGCATACAAGTTCTTCGGTTACTCCATTTCCTACACTGTTCTTACAATTCCCCTGCCCGTTCTGTACCTAAAAATTTGTCCTTCTCAATCCCTGCATCTTTTCCCTCATTCTCCCCCTTCCCCCGCCCCCTCCCAACTGGTGACCATCCAAATGATCTCCATATCTATGATTCTGTTTCTGTTCTGCTTGTTCTCTCGGTTGGTTTTTTAGATTCAGTTGTTGATAGTTGTGAATTTATTGCCATTTTCATGTTCATAGTTTTGATCATCTTCTTCTTTTGAAGTAAGGCCCTTTAACATTTGATATAATAATGGCCTGGCGATGATGAACTCCTTTACCTTCACCTTGTCTGGGAAGTACTTCATCTGCTCTTCCTTTCTAAATGATAGCTTTCTGGGTAGAATAATCTTGGTTGTAGGTCCTTGCTTTTCATCACTTTGAATACTTCCTGCCAGTCCCTTCTAGCCTGCAAAGTTTCTTTGAGAAATCAGCTGACAGTCTTATGGGAACTCCTTTGTAGGTAACTCTGTGTTCTTCTCTTGCTGCTATTAAGATTCTTTATCTTGAACCTTTGGCATTTTAATTATGGTGTGTCCTGGTGTGGTCCTCTTTGGGTCCACCTTGTTTGGACTCTCTGTGCTTCCTGGACTTGTATGTCTATTTCCTTCACCGAATTAGGGAAGTTTTCTTTCATTATTATTTTTAAGTAAGTGTTCAATTTCTCATTGTTTCTCTTCTCCTGGCACCCCTATGATTCAAATGTTGGTACAACTGAAGTTGTCCCAGAGGCTCCCTACCCTATCCCCATTTTTTTTATTCTTTTTTCTTCTTGCTGTTCTCATTGAATGTTTTTTTCTTCCTTGTGTTCCAAATGACTGATTTGATTCTTGGCTTCATCCACTCCACTGTTGGTTCCCTATAGATTTATGGCTGAGTAATAACCCATTGTATAAATGTATCACATCTTTTTTATCCAGTCATTTATTGATGGGCACTTAAGTTGCTTCCACATTTTGGCTATTGTAAATAATGCTGCAATGAATATATGGGTACATGTGTCTTTTCAAATTAGTGTTTTAGAGTTCTTCAGGTAAATACCCAGTAGTGCAATTGCTGTAATATGTGATATTTTCACATATATAATGTTTCGATTTTGTGATCACCGGCTAGTCAATTTACCTTATCAATAAAGTGAAGATTATTCCTACCTCAGAAATCTGCTACCCAGATTACATGGTATGATGTTTCTTTAAATTCCAAGTGGTATGCTGGAGATACTGTAGGAACTCAAGTTTATACATATATTTTAAATATGTGTAGATAATTGTGCTTATATGGTCAACTTGAAGCAACATTTGTGGCAGTCATTGTAAATTTTCCATTAAAAGCAGGGAGACAGCATGGATATGCTTTAAAAAAAATGTGTTCATTTCAGAGTAATTGAGTCCTGCTGCTAACCTTCCTACCTAAGGGAATTCAAGATTTACATTTCAAGAATCAATGTTCTTATCTGTTAATTAGGGTTATTTCATATATATCCCTCATAGAATTGTTGTAGTAATGTTCAAAAGACAGATATACCTTGTAAAATAAGCAGCTTTTAAAATCTGAATGATTACTTTGACTATAGACAATACCTGTAGGGAGCACTCTGGCATCACTTAGGAGAAAAGTCAGAGTGGTTTTATGTAGACTCTGAATAGCTACACATTGTAGAGAATCTGCAATATGCCAGTCACTTGCTAAAGCACTTTATAGAACCATTCACTGACTCACTAAATCCTCATAACAATCAGGATTTAGAATTGCTCCCAGTTCCATAAAGAAATTGAGGTTCAAAGAAGTTAAGCTAAGCATCTATCTAAGACCACTTGGCAATGAGTAGGACTAAGGCACAAGTCCAGGTCTGTCTGGTCTAAGGCCCATGCTCTTTGCGCCATGTGGCACTGCCACAGAAGCATGAACTAACAGATGCAGCTCAGACTAAAATTACATGGAGTTGTGGTAAGCACACTGGCATGGGCTGTGTGAAGTGGGTGGGACAGATGCTGAAACTCGGCAGAAGTTTGTGTACTGTCTGAAGGGAACCAGGACAAACAAAGAACTTGCTTGTGAAAAAGAAAATCTGTTGCTCTCAAAATGTTAAAACATTTTGTTTGAGTAGAATCCTCATTTCTCTGGAATGAAGAGCAGTCAGATTTAGTGGAATATGATTAGTGGGGCAATCAGGAATGCTACTATAAGTTATAGTGTGCCTGGTCTTAGGGAGACCCCCTAAGTATAGTGTGACCTTCAAATGGGCCTCATTTAAAGTGTGATCCTTCAGTCCATTAATGTCTCTTTTGGCGATATTTTTAAATTGCTCATAAAAATGTCACACAAGTTGTTAAAGGAAACACATAGGAGATTTTCAGCCTTCTTAGCTAATATGGCTGTAGAGGACCTCCAAAACGATGTTTTATTGGGAAATGGTGCCCTTTCTTTTTAAATTGTGAGAACTATAGGTACTTTTTATTGAGTGAAAGTTGAACTTGAAAGGAGCAGAGAAACTAATTGATTCTGTCTATACTATCTGGTTATAAAGTCCTTCCTGAACATATCATTAAAATGGAAACTTTAACAAGTAAATAAAATAATAGAGATCTTCTAGTAAAATCTATGTTGGATTTCCCAAGCAAATATTTGGAGTTAAGTCATTTTCTTTTCTAAATATTCATTCAGCCTTTTGTATTTTTACTGATCATAAACAATAATGAATTCTTGTTCTAAGTATTTTAAATAATGCCAAAATTACATAGAATAAATGTCATTATTTAAACGTAAACATTGTTAGCACCTTGATGGACATTCTTCTGCACACATGTATTTTCAATGACTCTCTCATGTACACACTCATACACGCAGCACATACGCACATAATCCTATATAAATGGAATCAAATACATCTAACATCTTATTAAGGTTTTTCTTTGCAAGTTTCCATGGATATCTTTCCAAGTTTTCTATTATCATGCTTTATGTCTACTTAGCATTTTCATTGAATGGATAGATGAGGCTGTTCATAGTACTGATTAAATAGCCTGGAATCAGAGTCAGCAGTTTCTGCCAACTCATAAGTACCTTTCTCTCATAAGTTTTTAAGGCCCTTGCCTGTAAAATAAGATTGTTGAAGTAAGTGACTTACCTAACACTGATGTGCCATATGTTTTCCACATCATACCTGGAATTGTTCTTTCCAGTTTTGTGTGCCTCTGTCTTCCCTCACCTCCCAGAATGAGTTAAATAATGTAAAAGAGGTATCATGAGAAAACACAAAGGAGAGAGAGAAAGGGATGGGACGATTACGTATTGGGGAATCAGGACATGTTTTTGGTGGAAAGTTTTAGAAGTCAAACTTAAAGGACCAGAAGTATTGAACATGAGACATGAAGTGGAAAAAGGCATTCAAAAAGCAGGAACAGCACAAATGACACTGAATCAGGACAGAGCAGGTGATCAGGTGACACCTATATAAAGGCTACTTAAAGTGACAATAAAGTGGTTGGTATCACATTATGGAGGAAATGTATAGATTGGGAGAGTTTTGAGGGTGAGATGAAGAGGGATAGAAAGTGAAAGTTTTTTTAAGTTCTTAAGTGAGAGGAGGATGAAAAAAGAACAAGGGTAAAAGGATTTCTTTCTTACCCTCTGTCCCCCAGCCTTTTTTTGAGCAGCTCAGAATAGGAGAGTTTCTAGGCATAAAAAGGCCAGTTGAAAGAGTGCAGGATCTGAATCTTGTGAGCAGCACTGAGATGGACAGGCAACAGCAGGTGCAGCAGGGTGCAGTCAGTCTTTAGGAGCATGGCTTCTAGCACCAGACTGCCTGGGTGTGAATCTTTTCTCCAGGGTTCAGTAGACGTGTCAGTCCAGGGCGTTACTTAAATTCTGCTTCAGTTTCTTCATCTGAAGAGTGAGGATAATACTATTAACTACCTTCATTATGCATACTATGAGGATTCAATGTGTCAATGTTTGCATAGAGCAAACACTATAAAATGTTTGACAGAAGTAGCATAAAGATGCAATGAATGAAAGACATTTCGAAGATAGAGTCAGTGGGACATTTAGGGGAAAAGATCTGATGCCATAGAAAAGGAAGAAAGGAGGGCTACCGCATTTACAGCTCAGGTTACTAAGAAGATGCTAGAAAGTTTGGGAAATCATGAGTAGGTTTGCACAGGGAGACCATGAATGGTATCTGATTCATGCTAGGTAGACTTTAAGCTATGTAAATTACTGTCATATAAAATATGCAGCTGGAGATTTAAAACAGAATGTGAGACTGGGGGACTCAGGAAGAGGGGTAGATTTTAGAATCATGAGTTTCATAAATTGTTAGGAGTGATTTTGGGCTTGGAATATGATAAGGTGAAAATTCTAGACATAAAGAGATAAGAGTACATGCTTCCACTGAATAAACATATACTAGAGGTATGGAAGAATATAATTTTAAAATTGCTCCTGGATAACAAGGATCTATTTGACACATAACTTTAAAAAATCTGTTGTTACCTCCAAGAAAACATTGATGACACAGTAGTGTGCTTCTGATACTCAACTAGCCTATCGTGTAATTTCCAAATGATGATTTTCCAAGTGGGCTGCATAAAACAATGACAAATGCTGTACTTAATGAGCCTCAAAGCAATTAAGACAGGCACATCAGAGAATTCTATTGCATTTAATCATCAGAGAAATAATATACAAAAATGTACTGTGATGATTAAATGAACTTGATAAATCAATTACAAGTTAATTTCCAAAACAGATTTCCAAGGCTTACAACTCTGATATAATATGGTTTGTAAGTTAGTTGTTAAGTTCTGAAAGAATAAGAGGGAAATAATGGGAAAAGTACTTAGCTAGGATTTTGAAAAACCAGTTGTTCATGCTCTCCAACTAATTTCAGGACTTTTGTCAAATCAATATACTTTTCCTGAACCTCAATTTTTTATTTGTTACGCTGCACTAAAAATAGTTTTGTGATACTGTGATGAAAATAATATTGTAGGTAGAAATTATATCATATATCACATCATATTATAGCAAAACTGCGGATCAATTTTGCTAACACATGCAGGGATAAAGTGGGGTGGGTCATTGGTATCTGTGGCAAAGAGAGCAGGCCTAGTACCAATAAACCATATCACAGGTTTACCATAACTTTGATGTGTTTAACTTACTATACCTCAAGGTCTGGACTTCAGCCTCTCAGGCTCAGCACAGGTGTGAACAGATTTATTTCTCAAGAGCAAGCTCATATATGCAAGTGAACAAAACAGGAAAGAAAATAGAATTCCAATGTTCTAATTAGTAAGACATAATGATCAGAGAATATTGAATACTTAACATAGAAACCCCATCATATTCTTTTCCTTCTCTCATACTTTCTTGAGAAGACAGATATTAACAATGCCATTTTAATGTATAGAATTTAAAATACGAGGAATTACCTAGAAGCAGAAATATAACTGTATGACATTATACAGTAACCTCCTGCAGACATCTCATGATAGAGGTCCTGTCTTGGTGACTGCTCCTGGTCCTTGGATGGTACTTGGTCATGGTCCAAAGCTCACTTCTGGGATTCTCCTTCTTTTATCTTTAATGACTTATCAAACACCATTCTCAAAGTACATCTTTCATATGTTACTATAAACAGGCAAGTTACAGTTAAGTCCATTGGCTGGTGAGCCACTACTGCTAGATCTTTCATTTCTGTGATATGATCAAGCTGGTACTGACTCTACAGGTTTCTTCTCAAATGAACGTCTTATTTCCAAGTTCCTGAGGAGCAGCTCATTGTGCTTCCCTCTCCTGCACTCTTCCCTACTTAAGTGTATGGTAGCAAAAATTTTCCTTTATACCAAGTTAGGCTGGCTGTAAGATCCTAGGAAGCAGAATTAGACCATCAGTGCCATCCAATAGAACTTCCTGCAGTGATGATACTATTCTACAATCTGTGTGGTGTGATACAGTAACCAATGGTTATATATAGCCATCAAGCACTTCATATATAATTATTGTGACTGAGAAACTTAATTCAAATTTTATTTTTAACTTTAATATTTATAGCCACATGTCACTAATGGCTACCATACTGAACAGCAAAAGTAGAGTAGTAGTTCCCAAAGTTACTGAAAGAGAAAACTTTGTGAGTGGGACCCAGGTATCTGTGCTTTTAAAAATATCTCCTCAGAAATTCTGATGTAAAAACACCTTTGGAAACTTGTCAATAAAAGGTGGTGGACTCAGAATAGATTAGTGACCTGTTGCATGATAGTTTTGGACAAATAACTTAGCAGATCTCATTGATCTCATTATCAGCTTCTTTTTGTTTATAAGGGAAAATTACCTGGGGGTTATTGTATATGTTAGTTAAAATAATACTTGTGATAAAATTTTAGGTCATATTCTTGGTGATTTCCAATATTTTTAGTATAGTAGATGATGCTAAATATGTTACTGAATAAATGATTAAAACTATGGCAGGGAAAAATCCCTAACAAGACACTACTTAGTTGTTCATAAGCATCATCTAATAATAATACTTACAGATAAAATTTATTAACTAGTTACTGTATGCCAGCCAAAGTGCTAAATATTTAACTTGTATTGTTCTGTGTAGTACATAAGAGGTCTGTCCAGAAAAAGTCCAACCATTGTTTATATAAGGAGAATGGTTTGCACGATATCGATGTAACCTGGCAGCCAAGGAGAGTGGAATGGAATGCACAAGCATGAACAATGGTGACTATAGTGCACTACTCTGTGGGGGTGGTAGAAGACATGGAGTGAGCATGTGTACTGAGTGGCCATCCCATTCAAAATGACTGAGCGAGTAGAGCAACAAATTCACATCAAATTTTGCATTAAGCTTAAACATTCCTCTGCAGAAATTATTCCAATGATTCAGAAGGCCACAGTTATGGGCAACTGGTGACTGACAGTTTCATCATGACAACACATACATCACGTCTCATGTAGAATTTTTTGAGCAACATCAAATCACTCACGTGACTCGTTTCCCCACAGCCCAGATTTGGCACCCTGCAACTTCTGACTTTCCCCAAAACTAAATCTCTCCACCTTTGAAAAGGGAGAGATTGCAGACCATTGATGAGATTCAGGAAAAAATGACATGGCAGCTGATGGCGATTAGGAGAACTATGTGAGGTCCCAAGGTGCCTACTTCGAAGGGGACTGAGGCATCATTGTCCTATGTACAATGTTTCTTGTATCTTGTATCTTCTGCAGTGAACATCTCTTTTTCATATTACATGGCGGGATATCGTATGTATAGACCTCATATTTTACAAGTATAGTGTCTAAGATTCAGGGAGGTTAAATTTTTTACCCCAAACCACATACCTAGCAAGTGATTGGGAAGGAGGATAAATCCATATCCATTTGAATCCAATATCCATGTACTTGATCAGTAAATTCTAATTTCATAATAGCATTAGCTCTTCTTCCATTGGGTTTTCTAAAGGAGAGCTACAGAAGAAGTGGCACATACAGCCTTTAACTGCTCATACACTGACTGATTTGAAGTTGCCATCAAAGTGTAGAGACTGGAAGAATTCAAGAGTATAGAGCTTTGACAGGAACCACCAGTGAGATGAGAGCAGACTTAGGAATGGAGTACTAGCCAGCCCTGAGGTCGAACACCAGGCTTAAGGAGCATTTGCACACATCAGCCCCAGGTAACTCCCCTGCTCAATTCTTAGTTTTAGTTAACATGCCTGGAATGGAATGCTGTGACAAATGTTGAAAGCATTAAGTCAGGTATCACACATTCTCAAAGTTCAAACTCTCATTTTGATATTAGATATTTTACATAATTTTGTTACTTCTAAAAATGTCATTTCCTCCACCAGAATTCCTCTTCTCTCAAATACCACTTTATCATACCTTAAATATATACATACATTATAAAGTCTTGAGCAGGTTTCTCTATTTACTGTTTTGTAGCAGTTACAGGGGACTGACTCATCTAATCCTGACGTTATTCCTGTCTTTATAGTGGAGGCTAATAAGGCTAATTATTCAATTTTCCACTCCTGTAGTGAAATGTAGCCGTATCTCACTGACCCATGACATGTAATTGGAAGTCTGTTTTGGATGCTTCCTTGCCCCTTCTATTCTTCATGCCACTTTTATCCTTGGTGGCTGGAGATGTATTTAAGTAGCTATCTTGAGGGAAAAGCCATGGGAATAGGAGAACTGTTGATCTGACATTTTTAACCTGTGGAACTAAGGCCAGCCACCCCCTGCCATGGACTTGCTTGTTTTGAGGCTAAAATAAGAATTTACATTTTTTCCTCTGAAGGAAGTTTTCTAATGTGTACAGTTAAAAGGGTCCCAACTTGAATAACTGGCTTTGTAAAGTGGATTGTGGTATTCTTCCTTTTTAATGACCTGTCATTGTTGACCATTAGAATTATGTATATTTTAAATTTAGATCTTAGCTACTAAATTATCTGGTCCTATTGCTTAAGTGTGATCTTTCCACTCTCTTCTTGATAATTAGTTGATTCAAGTTATGTTTTTGGGGGATGGGGAGAGTTATTTTTATAACATATTTTGTTAGGGAATTATCCTAGGTTTGAAAGTTTTTTTGTGGAAGTTGCATACAATATTTTTATATATTTTGTCATTTTATTTCTCTAGATATATACTTTTTTCCTTATTCCTAATTTCAACTGTTTTTTGCTGACTCACTGTTTTTGCTTAGTCAAGGTTCAACTGTTCCTTTCAAATGACAACTTTAGAATTTATTTTTCTATTTATGTTCTATTTTATTAATTTTAAAAGTTATTAATTCTTTTACCCTACTTATATTCTGCATGATTTTTAATTGTTTTATCTCTTAAACTGTAAATATTAAATTCCTCAATTTCAGTCTTTTATTGTTTAATAATGAAAACATTTAAGGTATAGTTTTTTTGTTAATTGTTTTAGCTGTTTCCCATAGTTTGGGTTTGAAATGTTTATATTTTTTCTTTTTATAGGAATTAGGCAATTGTATGTTTCATTTTTATTATGATATAAATGTTATCTAAATGTGTATTTATTAATTATAGTACTTAATATAATTTTATTATTTATTTCTAATATGGTGACTTCTCATCAGAGCATACATATTAAATATTTACTTTTTAAAATAATTGTGAAGTTATACTTTGTAACCAAGTGCATGAGTACTTATGTTAGTTATATGAACATCTAGCAATATGTATGTTCTGTTGGAAAGAGCAAATAAAGCATCTGTTATATGCCAGTTACTTATTTAAGTGCTATAGATAAAGCAGTGACAAAAAATAAGCAAAGTGAAGCTCACATTTTGATTTTAAAAATAATCACAACAAATAAATACAACATGTGTCATCTTGAAGATAACATGGTAATACTAACAATATTTACTAACTAGTACAGATAAGGAAAATTCTAATTCCAAACAAAGTCAGTTATTCTCTAAATCAAATGCTTACTAAGTGAAAGAAGTTGTAGCATTCATCATTCATGATACCATTCTTATAATTTCAAAATTGTTTATTCATTTTAGAAATTGGTAGTGGTTTCTTTGGACTGATTTATCTGTTATTAGCTAAATGATGCCTTTTTCAGTTCCACAATTTGAGATAGATTTTTGACAGAGAGAATTGCATAAATATTTTAATGAGCAATCTTCATTTAAATTGATAGCCATTAACTGATTTCTGGTCTCAATCAGTAAAAAATATTTCTTAACAATGATGATATTATTAATGGTGCTGAATGTTCTGTTTCTTTTGAACAACAGTTATATTCAAAATGATTTTTAACGACCTTTAAATATGTTAAAATCTCAGTTACTATTCATCTCCCTACTTTTTACTAAGTGAAGAAAATCAACACCAAAAAACTCAGCAGCAAAAAAAAAAAATCCAGTTAAAAAATGGGCAAAGGACCTCAATAGACACATCTTCAAAGAGGACATGCAGATGGCCAATAGACATGTGAAAAGATGCTCAACGTCACTAATTGCCAGAGAAATGACAATTACAACCACATGAGCTATCACAGCACACCTGTCAGAATGGCTATCATTAATAGACCAACAAACAACAATGTTGGTGAGGATGTGGGGAAAAGGAAACCCTTTTGCAGTGTTGGTGGAAATGAAGATTATTGCAGCCATTGTGGAAAGCAGTGTGGAATTGCCTCAAAAAATTAAAAATGGAACTGCCTTAGATTCAGTGATTCCACTTCTGGGAATTTATACAAAGAAAATAAAAACACTGATTCTAAAGAATATATGCAAGCCTGTGTTCATTGCAGTGTTATTTACAACAGTCAAGATTTGGAAGCAGCCCAAGCGCCCATCAGTAGATGAGTGGATGAAAAAGGGTGGTACATTTATACAACAGAATACTACTCGGACATAAAAAGGAAGGAAATAGTATCCTTTGCAACAGCATGGATAGACCCAGAGAGCATTATGCTAAGTAAAATAAGCCAGTCAGAGAAAGACAAATATGATTTCACACATATGTGGAACCTAATGAACAAAATGAACTAACAAATAAAACAGAGACAGGCTGATAGATGGAGAGCATGCTGACAGGTCTCAGGGGTGCTGGGGAGGTGGAGGGATTGAGCAAAAAAAGTAAAAATAAAAGAGTAAAAAAATAATAGACACAGACAATAGTCTGATAATTGCCAAGGGAAGGGAGGTCGAGGGAGGTGGAAGAGGGTATAGGGAGGAATAATTGGCGATGGACAGAGACCTGACTTGGGGTGATGAACACACAATATAGTGTACAGATGATGTGTTGTAGAATTGTGCACCTGAAACCTGTATACTTTTGTTAATCAGTGTCACCCCAATACAAAAAGAAAATCACTTACGAGATTATGTTAAGTGATGAAGATTATTTATTAAAATATATTTAATTAGTTGCCTCAATTTTATTAAATTGTTTTTAATACTGACTCAGAGCTTTACAGACATCATTCAGCCAAATTTCAGAACTCAAGAGATTAAAAGAAATACAAAATTTTATTATCTTCTTCATGTTTGTCATCTTACGAGCACATTGTTTAATTTATTTTAAACCTAAAATAAATTAATCTAAACCTCTAGAAATTGTTATTTAGTTTTATTTTAAATGATATGTCATGTTTCTTCACTTCTAGACTTTAACTTCTCCTTCATAGATTCTTTATTTTGATTTATACAGTCACTTTAACCATTTATTGAATTTATCAGCTTTATTATTACTATGTTACCTTGTGAAGAAAAAAAATACTCTCATCTCTGTTAAAATGTCATTTAGAAAGTCAAATTTAGTTTAAAATTTATTTTTCACGTTCTTAATGACTTCTTAATGATTTCATAATTTCCATCAAAGTGAATACTCAAGGCCTGATACAATTTCCAGACCACTTCTGCAGCTAAGCATAAGTTACTGCCAATTTGGCTTACATATATGTTCTAATTTCTAGATCCTCAGGTTTATTATTTAATTATATTTGATAGTTATGTGCTGACTAGAAGCAAATTTAAAGTTTATTGGAAAAAAAAGATGATTAAAATGGTTATTGCATCATGTAGAGATACTTTTATTTGGAGACAATGCCAATTAGAACATCTGGAAATTTTCAAAATTTTGGCTGAAACTCCAGTCAGTCTCTCTCGTTAATATTGTACTGTACCATTTGCACAAAGGTTTGATACAGTTTTCAAAGTTCTTAATAATTCCACTTTTTTACTCATAAATAATGAAACGAAACATTTTACTTTATATAATGCCCCTTCTAGTCTACAGGATCTATATAAATCATTAAAATAACTTGAAAGTCTTGAATTTTACATTTTAAGTAAATTTTTAAAACAAGTAAAACAGTTGAAACATTGTTAATAATGATGGATTTTTAAAGACATTTATAGAGTCTAACAAACATGCAGAAAAAATGCACAGATTATAAATAAGTTCACAGCTACATAAATTATTGCAGAAGAATGTTACTGACATTTTTTGGAAGCCTTCCCCTTTCTATACCATATGAAACTGAAACTCCAATTTCAATGTCCCCCAACACTCCTGCTTCCTTTTTTCTCTGTGACACTTAGTGCCGTCTCAGATGAATTAAATTTCTTTATTTATCTGGACTCTTAAAATAGTCCCCTAAGACTACTCCCTACAGCCTTGTCCTGTCTTAGTTCTTAGGTCTTAAAAATTTATTTTACCATTTCAGTACTGAAATGGCTACACTTCTAATTTTTTCTTTTTAATTGAGATTCTTTCATATCACTTAGTAACTAATGTAATAGCAATTGTGGTAACTATCAAGATTAATTATTATTATGATTAATAATAAAATTTATGTCATTGGTATTTACTGATTGTCTCAGAATGTCACAGAGAACACTGGGGAATTGGAGTCCTGTCATAGTGGCATTTGCAAAACACTCAGCACTGCCTTCCAGTTGACCTAGTTTATGATTATTTGCAAGGCTGCTCTGAGGATTGTTTACTAAATTCTTTGGGCTTTGTGTGAAGCATCAGTTCATCATTATTCTTAAATATGTTGTATCTTAAATGTTGTAACTAATAATTCTGAGTTTAGATGAATCTTCTGAATCTAGAGGAGAGGGAAAAAATAACACTAACAATGAACTACAGTATAGATACTGTGCAAAAGTCAGAAAAACCTGTAATTGGAATGTTATTTAATGATACAGAAAAGTTAATACAGGATAAAAACAAATAAATGTATTTGATGATATGGAAAAGTTACTTCAAGATAAAAACAAATAATTGTATGTTGGGGAAGAAAACTAATTGACTATTTAACCAAAAACATGAGTGATTTATTATTGCTAGTAACATAAATGTTGGTTACAAATGATACTCAAAAGTTTTATCATTAAAAATTGAAAGTGCTAAGCATTTACTGTTTCTATCACTCATACTCTGTTTAGAATTTATGGTTCAGGTAAAGAAGATTGCACTTATCAAAGAGGAAAATGTCTTTAAAAGAACATGAATCAATTTCACAGAATGAAGCAATCAGAAAAAATCTTGGGAAATATTCTTGTTATAGAGTGTCTATAAATCCTACTGGAGAGGATCTTTAAGGCAATCCGGTTCACATGAACTTCTTCATCTGTCTGAAAGGTTCTATAACACATTGCCTTTTTTGATGGCTTAATAAAGGATCTCACAGCCCTACCCTAATTTTGATCTTTATAACCCATTTCTTAAATTCTGAATTATTTGTCATCTGGAGAAGATGGGAATGAGATACAATTATATTTTTGAGTCCAGCAAGTCCTGGCTCCTTTAGATTTAACTTTTTATTTATCTCACCACTGTCCTCTCATATTTCGTAAGGCAATGAGAGAAAGCCAGGTGGGACTTTCAGTGTTACTCCTGGAAATCTCCTCAGCTCCATCATCTAGTTCACTAGATAGGTATCTTACTTTCCACATTGCTGCAGGTGACAGTGTTGCCAAACTTTCTGTTACTTAGCAAAGAGAGTCCTCTTTCTTTCACCTTACCAGTGTTACTTTCCGTAATGCCACTGATGGCCTCCTCAACACTTCATTGGCTTCACTAATACTGTTTTTGTAGCCCTCTGGCTTCCACTCTGTGCTCAGTACCAAAGTCAATGTTTTGGGTTCTTGTTACAGTAGCATGCAACTTCTGACACCAAAATCACTTCTAGTTACTCTTTTGCTGCATAACAACCACTAACTTAATGATATAAAGTAGCCACCTTTTATACTCATGGATTCTGTGGGAATTCAGAAGTGGAGGAATAAGTTGTTTCAGTTCCATAATGTCTGGCGCCTCAGATGGGAAGACTCAGTGACTAGGGACAACTCAGTGACAGAGAGCTGGAGTCATCCAAATATTTGCTCATTGACACACATGGTATTTTGGTGCCTATCAGCTGGGACCTCATACCTACATATGAAAAGGTGAACAAGGCTACTCCATGTGGCTGATTAGGCTTTTTCATGCATAGCGACTGAGTTCCAGGAGTGATAGTCCCAAGAGAAAAGCAGGATGCTTTATCACCTTTTATGGCCTAGCTGCAGATTATGGCCTAGCTGCAGAGGTCATACAGCAGCACTTAGCAGTCACAAGTGCAACCAATTTCAAGAGGAGACAACACAAATCTCACCTAGCTATGGGAGGAATGTCACATAATAGGAAGACTATGCATGATGGGAAATAGCTTTGTGGCTGACTGGAAAATGCAATCAGCAACAATAGTATTTCTAAGCTAAAGATGCCATAATTTTGAAAGTTAAATCAAATATGAATCCACTAGAAAGAGATAGCATACATAAATTATATATTTTAAGAATATTTCATAAGAGGCTGCAAATATAAGAGCAGGATTTAATAGAATTGTGAGGAATTGTGTATTATCCAAGGCAGGACAGTTATCCTTAAGTTTGAAATAGTATACCTGGTTTTGAATCATACTGTATCATTTCATATCTTGCTCCTTTTTTCAGCAGTATGTTTGTAAGTTTATTCTTGCAGGTAGCTCACACATTCATTTTCATTACTGTGTATAATTCTTTTTTATGAATATACCACAGTTTATTTATCCTGTTGATGGACTTCTCTCTAGTTTTGGCCATTGCAAACAACGTTGCTCTGAACATTCTTGAATATGAATCCTGGTGCATACATGCATGAATTTTCTAGGATATATACTATGAAAAGAATAACTGCATTATACATCATGCACATCTTCAGCTTCACTAGTTAATGCCAAAACATTTCCCAGTGTAATTGAATCAATTTATAGTAAAACCAACAATGAATAAGAGTATCTTTTGGGTGATATCTTTGATGACATTCAGTATTGTCAGACTTTTTTATTTTTGTCTTACTGCTCTGATGTAGTAGTGCATTTTGATTTTTTCCAGCACTTGGCTATTGTAAATTGTGCTGCTGTGAACATTGGGGTGCATAGGTTCTTTTGAATTGGTGTTTTGGGATTCTCAGGGTATAATCCCAGCAGTGGAATTGTTGGGTCAAAAGGCAGTTCCATTTTTAGCTTTTTGAGGAAATTCCATACTGTTTTCCACAGCAGCTGCACCAGTCTGCATTCCCACTAAGAGTGCACCAGGGTTCCCTTTTCTTCAAAACCATGCCAGCACTTGCTGTTTGTTGATTTATGATGGCCATTCTGACAAATGTGAAGTCGTATCTCATTGTGGTTTTAACTTGCATTTCTCTGATGGCTAGTGATGCTGAGCATCTTTTCATATGTCTCTGGATCTTGTGATGGGGGTACCCCATTCCCGCAGAGTCCCCCAGAGTCACTGTGGATGGAGAAAAATAAAATAAATCATTCAAGACACTTCTCGGTCTGCCAGGAAAAAGGGGTGGCGATTCCCTCTAGTGGAGAATGTCCTGGGCCCTTCTCTTGTAGTGGCTTTTATTGAGAATGATATGCACAGGGGTATACAGCATGCATGCAAAGCTTATCAATCAATGTCAAAAGGCTATGTTTACAGAAAACAGATAGAAATCATATGCAACAATTGAAGGAACACAGAGATTTGCCTCAGGTAGGATTTGGTAGACAGGGTGGTGCCCATTGGGCTCTGAAACCTGGGAAACTGATCTCATTCTATGCTTGGACCCCAAACATCTGTACTTGTAAACTCGAGGTCATTCTTAGCAAAGTAACTTTTATAAGATTTAGTGCATTCCTTTTCCAGGTCTAATTGTGCACTGGAATTGCCTGATCCAGTTTAGGGCTGTACCTGCCTTTAGTATTGTTTCACTGACCCAGTCAGGGCAGGTGGAACAGAGCAGCCAAGAGATAAGGAGACTTCTTTCAGAGAGAATGAAGACTCCGGCCATGACAAAGCTGAGGGGTGAGGGTCTTTTGCCCCTTCTCTCTGTTCCCCAAGTCCTTTCCTGTTGGCCTCTATGCAACTGTGCCTATCTTAGGTTGCCCCTGCCATCAAGGGGTCTTACCTGTCATTGACTAACCAGCCATCCTCTGGGGACAAGCAGGGTGATGTGAGGGAGGCAGGGGCACCCCTGCCAGGAGTAAGGTTTTGTCTCCACAGTGGCCTATTTTCCCAAGGCCTCCTTGCTCAGGTCCAGCCTTGGGGTTCTCTTGCCTATTGGTGGGGCTACACAGTCTCTGAAACGAGGCGGGACAATTCCCAACAGCCCTGTTTATATCTTCCTTGGAAAAGTGTCTGTTCAGGTCCTTTGCCCATTTTTTAATTTGATTGTTTGTCTTCCTAGAGTGGAGTAGTGAGAGTTCTTTATATAGTTCGGAGGTCAAACCCCTGTCTGAGGTATCATTGGCAAATATATTTCCCCATACTTTTGGTTCCCTTTTAATTTTGCTGATTTTTTTTTTAGCCATGCGGAAGCCTCTTATTTTGATGAAGACCCATTTGTTTAATCTTTCCTTTATGTCCTTTGCTCTAGGACATATTGGTGAAAATATTGCTGCATGGGATATCTGAGAGTTTCCTGCCTATGTTCTCCTCTAGGACTTTTATGGTGTTATGACTTATATTTAAGTCTTTAATCCACCTTAAGTTTATTTTTGTGTATGGTGCAAGTTTGGGGTCAAATTTCAATTTTTTGCATGTAGCTGTCCAGCTCTCCCAACACCATTTGTTGAAGAGGCTATTTTTATTCCATTTTATGCTTCTACCCCCCCTTATCAAATATTAATTGACCATAAGGACATGGGTTTATTTCTGGGCTCCCTATCCTGTTCCATTGATCTATGTGTTTGTTCTTATGCCAGTACCAGACTGTTTTCATTACAGTGGTCTTGTGATATAGTTTGATGTCATGTATTGTCATCCCTCCTACTTTGTTCTTCTTTCTCAAAATTGCTGCAGCTATTCGGGTTCATTCATCATTCCATAGAAATTTTCTAAATGTTTATTCTATATCTGTGAAATACATAACATAAATAGATGCTTTTTTATCATAAATAGATGCTGTACCTTATCAAATGCTTGTCATTGATATTTTAATAGGGATTGTGTTGAATCTATAAATTGCTTTGGGTAGTATGGACATTTTGATGATGTTAATTCTTCCAATCCATGAACACAGTGTCTGCTTCCATTTTTTTGTGTTTTCCTTAATTTCTTTCTTCAGTGTTGTGTAGTTTTCTGAGGGCAGGTTTCTTACCTCCTTGGTTAAGTATATTCCTAGGCAATTTATTTTTCTTGTTGCTACAGCTAATGGGATTTTTTTTTCCTGATTTCTGCTTTTGATATTTCATTGTTGGTGTACAAAAATGCCTTCAATTTCTGAATATGGATTTTGTATCCCACTGTTTTGCCAAATTCAGTTATTAGATTGAGTATTTTTTTGGTGGAGTCTATGGGGTTTTCTATGTACACTATCATGTAATCTGCAAACAACGATAGTTTTACATCCTCCTTTCCAATTTGGATGCCTTTTATTTCTTTTTCTTGTCTGATCACTGTGACTAGGACTTCCAATACTATGTTGAATACAAGTGGTGAAAGTGGACATCTTTGTCTTGTTCCTAATCTTAGTTGGAAAGCTTTTAGTTTTTGCCTGTTGAGTATGGTATTGGTTGTAGGTTTTTCATATATGGCCTTTATTATGTTAAGGTATGCCCCATTTATTCCCACTTTGCTGAGGTTTTTATCATAAATAGATGCTGTACCTTATCAAATGCTTTTTCTGTATCTATTGATATGATCATGGGATTTCTGTCTTTCCTTTTGTTTATGTGATGTATTATGTTTATTGACTTGTGAATATAGAACCATTCTGGCATCCCTGGGGTGAATCCCACTTAATCATGGTGGATGATCTTTTTAATGTATTGCTGGATGTGGTTTGCCAATATTTTGTTGAGGATTTTAACATCTATGTTCCTCATTGATATTGGCCCATAGTTTTCTTTCTTTGTTTTGTCTTTTTCTGGTTTTGGGATTAGGATGATGCTGGCCTCATAAAAAGAGTTTGGGAGCCTTCCTTCTTCTTGGACTTTTTGGAATAGTCTGAGAAGGACAGGGGTTAGCTCTTCCTTAAATGTCTTGTAAAATTCTCCTGTGAAACCATTCAGTCCAGGGCTTTTCTGTGCCAGGAATTTTTTGATTACTGCTTCAAATTCTGCAGCTGTTATAGCTCTGTTCAGGCTTTCTGCTGCTTCTTCATTCAGTGTTGGAAGGTTATATTTTTCCAGAAATTTGTCCATTTCATTGAGGTTTTCAAATTTCTTGGCATATAATTATTCATAATAATTTCTTATAATCCTTTGTATTTCTGTAGCATCAGTTGTAATTTCTCCTCTTTAATTTATGATATTATTTATTTGTGTCCTCTGCCTTTTCTGCTTGATGATCCTGCTTAAAGGCTTGTCGATTTTCTTTATCTTTTCAAAGAACCAGCTCCTAGATTTGTTGATCTTTTGAATTGTTCTTTTAGTCTCTATACCATTCATTTCTGCTCTGATCTTGATTAATTCCTTTCTTCTACTTGCTCTGGGCTTCGTTTGTTGTTTCTCCAGTTCCTGAAGATGTAGGGTTAGGTGTTTATTTGAAGTGTTTCTATCTTTTTTAGGTAGGCCTGTATTGCTATGAACTTCCCTCTCAGGACTGCCTTTGCTGTGTCCCATAGGTTTTAGACTGTTGTGTGTTCATTTTCATTTGTTTCCAGAAACTTTTTGATTTCATCTTTGATCTCATTATTGACTCATTCATTGTTTAACAGCGTGCTATTGAGTCTCCATGAGTTTGAATGTTTTTGAGTTTTTTCCTTGAGGTTCGTTTCTAGTTTCAAGCCTTTGAGGTCTGAGAAAATGCTTGTTATGATTTCAATTTTCCTGAATTTGTTGAGGCTTGTTTTCTGTCCTATCATGTGATCTATCTTCAAAAATATTCCATGTGTATTTGAAAAGAATGTGTATTGTGCTTCTTTGGCATGAAAGGTTCTATATATGTCAGTTAAGTCCATTTGATCTAATGCATGGTTCAGTTAGATAATATCCTTATTGATGTTTTGTTTTGAAGATCTATCCATTTTTGACAGTAGGGTGTTAAAATCCCCTGCTATCAGTGTGTTGCTGTCTATATCTTTCTTGAAGTACTCCAAGATTTTCCTTATATATTTGGGTGCTCCTGTGTTGGGTGCATATTGGTTTAAAATGTTTATGTCTTCTTGATGGATTCATCCTTTGAGTATTTTGAAGTGTCCTTCTGAGTCTCTTTTTATGGTCTTTGTTTTGAAATCTATTTTATCTGATATAAGTATTGCTACCCCAGCTTTTTCCTCCTGTCCATTTGCTTGGAATATTTTTTTCCTTCCCTTTACTTTCAGTTTGTGTAGGTTTCTTGTTCTGAGGTGGGTCTCTTGTAGGCAGCAGATGCATGGGTCATGTTTTCTTATCCATTCAGCTTCCCTGTGTTTTGATTGGAACATTTAATCCATTTATATTTAAAGTTATTGATAGCTACATATTCATTTTTTCCCTTTGTACCTGTATTCCTCTCTTTCTCTCTCTATTTCTTCATCTTCAAATCAGTCCCTTTAGCATATCTTGTAGTGCTGGTTTGGTGGAGGTGTGGTCTTTTTAGCCTTCTTTTGTATGGAAAACTCCTTATTTCACGAACTTCCATTTTAATTGAGAGCATTACTGGGCAGAGCAGTCGGTTACAGGCCTTTGCTTTTCATTACTTGGAATATTTCTTGCCACTCCCTTCTGGGTTGCAGTGTTTCTGTTAAGAAGTCAGCTGTTAGCCATATCGGGGCCCCCTTGTATGTTACTACCTCTTTCTCCCTTGCTGCCTTTAGGATTCTCTGTCTTTGACATTTGCCATTTTAATGATGATGTGTCTGGAAGTGGGCCTCATTGGCTTCCTCTTAAATGTGCTTCCTGGACTTGTGTAACTTTTTCTCTCCTCAAATTAGAGAACTTTTCCATCATTACTATTTCAAAAAGGTTCTCTATCGCTTGCTCCTCTTCTTCTCCTTCTGGTATGCCTATTATATGGATATTATTATGTTTCAGGTTATCCTGCATTTCCCTCAGTGCCTCTTCATTCTTTCTGAGTCTCTTTTCATTTTCTTGCTCTTTCTGGGAGCTTTCTTCTGCTTCATCTTCCAGCTTGCTGATTTGTTCCTCTGGTTCATCTAGCCTGCTTTTGATTCCTTTTACTGTGTTCAATTCAGAAATTGTATTCTTCATTTCCTCTTGACTTTTATTGATAGTTTCTATGTCTTTTTACATGCTGATATTGTATGCAGTAAATTCCTCATAGTTTCCCTGTATTTTTTGGTAATTCTCTTTGAGCTCACTGAGTTCACTGAGCTTCCTTAGAACCATTGTTTTGAACTCAATATCTGATAGTTTACGTGCCTCTATTTCATTTAGTTCTCTTTCTGGGGATTCTACCTTTCCCTTTTATTGGGGGGGGTATTTCTTTGTCTTCCCATTATTTATGAGACTCTTCTTTTTTGCTTCTGCTTCTTAAAATGATCTGTCTTGATTTTCTGACTTTATGGTGTGAACTTCTATGGTAGGAGACTGCTGTTTTTTTCTTTCTGGATCTGCCTCTGATAATGTTGGCTGTTGAGCATGTCTGACCTTTGGCAGTCTTTTTGAAACTTCCAGGCATCTACTGTCTGTGGCTGTCTCCTTCAGTTTTTAGTCTAGTCACTCTGTACTCAGTGGTCAGGCTTGCACACCACTGGGCCAGGTTAGAGCCTCCTGGGGGCAGGGTTATTGTGTCTTCTCATGCTGCTGCCACTCAAGGGAGTGATCTGCCTGAGCAAGGTGGCTGCTGCCATTTGGGGGATGAGTCAGCATTGGGACCCCACCAGCTCCTCTCTCAGTTCTCTCCCCAAAGCCTCCTTCCCCAGTCTCTCCTCAGGTGTCTCTAGCACACTCTGCCCTCGCCTTTGACAGAGCCCATGGTAAGTTGCTGCAAATAAAAATGTATGCATTGGCCCTTTAAACAGCACTTTACGTCTCCGGCCGCCTGTCTCTGGCAGAGAACAACCCGGCCGCTTTTCGCAGCTGGCTGTTATCTGTGTACTTTTTGGGCTCTGGTGTTGTAGGCTGGAAATCCCTGCCTATGGTTTAGACCCCACTCTTCTCAGGGGGATACAATTGGCTGTTTAAATATCCCTCTGGATCTGCTGCCTGTGGGCACCCTGCCTGCTTTCTCGAAGTCTCTACGGCACTCCTTACCAGTTAGATTGTGCTAAAGGCGATTCCTCTGTATATCTGAGGTTTTAAAGCTCCTCTCTCACTATTGTTCAGTTGTTTGTTCCTGTTGATTTCTCCACACTTGAGTTGTATTTCCTGATTGGTCCTAGGAGGAGGTTGGTATGACTTCCACTCACTCCTCCACCATCTTGAAGTCTCCACTCATCAGTTTATTTTGTTCATTAGATTCCACACATAACTGTGATCATATGTTGTTTGTCTTTTTCTGACTGGTTTATTTTGCTTAGCATAATAATCTGCAAGTCCATTCATGCTGTCACAAAGGGTAAGAGTTCCTTCTTTTTTTACAGCTATGTAGTACCCCAGTGTGTTAATGTACTACACCTTTTTTCTCCACACATGCTGATAGACACTGGGTCTCTTTCTGGATCTTGGCTATTGCAAATAACACTGCTATGAGCATAGGGATGCATATATTTTTTCTGATTGATGTTTCAGGATTCTTAGGGTGTATTTTAGAACTGGGATTACTGGGTCAGAAGGAATTTCCATTTTTAATTTGAGGGGGAAGACTTCATGCTGTTATCCACAGTGGCTGCACCGTTACACAGTCCCATCAGCTGTGCATTAGGGTTCTCCCTTCTCCATATCCTCACCAGCACTTGTTTGTTAATTTATTAATAATAGCCATTTTAACAGGTTAACCTCAAGCAACATCATACTCAAAGGGCAAAAACCGGAAGCATTTTTCAAGGTCAGGAACAAGACAAGGAGTCTACTTTCACCACTCTTATTCAACATAGTACTGGAAATCATAGCTATGGTGGTCAGAAAATAAGAAATAAAAGGCATCCGAATTGGAAAGAAGGAAGTGAAACTGATGTTATTCACAGACGACATGATACCATATGTAGAAAACCCTAAAAGCTCCACTGAAAATGACAGGTATAAGAAATGAATTTGGCAAATAGTATACAAAATTAATATCCAGAAATTGGTGGCATTTTTATATACCAATAACGAATTATCAGAAAAAGAAACTAAGGAAAAAATCCTATTTCCTATTGCAAAAAATAAATAAATAAAGCACCTAGGAATAAACTTAACCAAGGAGGTAAAAGACCTGTACTCAGAAAATTATAGGGCACTAAAGAAAGAAATAGAGGAAAATACAACAAGTGGAAGCATATACCTTGTTCATGGACTGGTAGAATTAACATCATTAAAATGTTCATACTACCCAAAGAAATCTATGGATTCAATGCAATTCCTATTAAAATACCAATGGCATATTTCACAAATCTAGAACAAATATTCCAAAAATTTATAGGGAACAAAAAAAGACCCCAAATAACCTCAACCTTCTTGAGAAAGAAGAACAAAGTAGGAGGGATCACAATACTGGATATCAACTATACTACAAGGCCACTGTTATCAAAACAGCCTGGTACTCGCTCAAGAACAGGCATATAGATCAATGGAACAGAACAGAGAACCCAGAAATAAACCATACCTTTATGGCCAATTAATATTTGACAAGAGAGGCAAGAACATACAATGGAGTAAAAACAGTCTCAATAAATAGTGTAGGAAAAATTAGAAAGGTACATGCAAAAAAATGAAACTAGGTCACCAACTTGCATCATGCACAAGAATAAACTCAAAATAGATAAAAGACTTAAATGTAAGTTGTGAAACCGTAAAAATCCTAGAAAAAACATAGGCAGTAAAATCTCAGATACCTCATGTAGCAATATTCTTGCCAATATATTTTGTAGTATAAGGGAAACAAAGGAAAAAAATAAATGGACTACTCAAACATAAGAGCTTCTGTACTGAAAAAGAAACCATCAACAAAATGAAAAGAGAACCCTCTGAATGGGAGAACATATTTGCCAGTAATATAGCTGATAGGGGGTTAATTTCAAAAATATATAAAGTACTTACTCAACTGAACACCAGGAAGATGAACAATCCAATTAAAAAATGGGCAAAAGACCCAAATAGACACTTCTCCAAAGATGACACACAGATAGCCAAAAGACATGGAAAAATGCTCATCACTAATCATCAGAGAGCTGCAAATTGAAACTACAGTGAAGTATCACCTCACCCTGCCAGAATCATTACTGAGTTTTAAGTAGGGAATGATGAGCTCATCTTTGTATTTGAGATAAACCACTCTGGTACCAGTGTGAAGGCCTGACTTCCAGAAAGAGTCTTTGGAGTGATGGAAAAATGAACAGTGACTAAAGAAACAATGACATTAAAGGGAAGGGACTCAAAGAATAATCAGTAAGGCTTGGTGCTGGATGAGTTAAAGATGATAAATCAGTAAAAATACATCTAACAAGTATTTGAAAGATGTTCATGTCTAAGACAGAAATGTGATTTCAAGGACAATTGATTATATTATTATAAAACAGTGTAGGCATCTGGCAATGTTTTGTTAGAGTGATGATGTTTTATTACATTCTGGGAAAATGTCATGGTCTATTGATAGGAAATGATGGGAGCTTCTCGTTCCTGAAGGCTTTCAAAGGACTTTTAAAGAGTCTATAGTTAAGATTTATTTTTTTGGCCCCAGTGTGAGAATGGAAAAGGAGGGTTTAATGAGGACCCTAGGAATGAAGTGGAAGCTATGGAAGTCTTCCACCTTATAAGAAAAATAAAATGAGGGGAAAAAAACCTCACTGTCATGTAGTATGTACTATTTGTTAGGTACTGTCATAGACATATTACATATGACTTTTAAACATTTTAATAATAATAACAACTTTATTTGAGCATGGTGTCAGGCTTTAACAAAAAAAGTTTACATGCATGTATCATTTAACTATCATGTACACCTGGTATGGTATATATATATACTGTTAGTATTGCTATATTAAAGATGAAGTAATTGAAGCTTAGGAAGCTACATCATTTTACTCCAAATCACAGAGCAGAGAGGTAAGAATTCAAACTGAGATGTCTCAGACTCTCATAACTACTCTTCTAATGAATGAAAGGCAGGTTGCATTTCTCTTTACTGACAACATCTCACTTGGTATAAGCCACAGACCAAATGGCAGCTATGGTATAATGTACAAAGAAGACAGACAGTGGCTAGCCCCGGGATCTTAAGCAAGTCTTTACTCTGTGTTCCATTTTCCTCATCTGTGAATAGATTTATGTTTTCCAGCCACGGACCCATTGAACAATACAAAAAAAATTGCTCACTCTTTTGTGATTATTTCTCTCACCATTCCCCTCTGTGAGACTTTGAGGCTCAGATTCCCCCTTTTCCTATCTCACATTCAAGATTCCACCTGGTACGTGTTGATCACTGACCAAGTCTGCAGCATGATTTGGTTTGGAAAATATCAGATGATGAGACCTCTAAAGTCCCTTCCAGATCAAAAAGTCTGCTAATGTGCTGCAGCTGACAATGTTTTCTTTTTTTTTTTATTATGAATGTATCCAGCTGTGGGGGAAAAAAATGCTGTTTACTGAGACACTTTTGAAGGAGCATTTCATTTTGTACAAAGAAGAAATCCCAATAAAAGTAAAAATAAACAAATAAACCTAGGTGGAATTTCTTCTCTGTGGGAGAGATAAAAAGAAGTGCTAATGTACATTAAGGACAATAGAATGTAACAGTACAGATTCATTCCAGAACTTTGAAACATCTTCATACTCTGAAATTAGTTACAGAAAGTGGATAAAAAGAAATAAAGGCTTCCTGGAGTGAACCAATAAAAAGTAATTTAATGTTTGCAAAACTCTTTAGTCCTGAGTTCCCAAAAAACAAATTGTTTATTTTACTTAGAAATTCAATTTAATTTAACAACATGGAAGTAGCAAGTGGGCTTTTAAAGGTAAACACTGAAATATGGAAAGCTATTATACAAGGGACTCACACTCTGTGACAAGCTATAAACCAATATCTTTCTTTAGTAGAAGTGTATGACTGGGCTTGGGACTGTTAAAATGATTGAAATTCCTTCTAATTGGAAAATTGCCACTTTCACACAGTCCATCAGACACTCACTTGGCTAGTACTTAATGGAAGATGCTGATAGAAAGCCACAAAGGTGTCACTGGGGTGACATTCCATTTAAAGTCACCCTGAAATAGACAGTGCGAGCTTTCCAAGGGGAGACATAACCATTGGGCTGGAAGCAGGCAGGATTATAGAGCAGAACCTAACAACACAGGAGAGAGTTGTACAACCCAGTGGCTGAGGGATTGGGCTCAGCGGGATGCAGTATCAGTGATGTTTGCAGATGGATTTTGTATCCCCTCTCTAAGCCCTGCCTACTCCCTGGAAAAAGAATGGAGAATATGGGAGCAAATATGTACTTCTATTTGATTGAGAATTTATGCAAGTAAAAATACGCAGTGGAAAGAAAAACAGAAGTACTTGCATAATGGCATGAAAAGTAGATTAGAAAGCAGGAGAACAACTATGCGTGGCCTTTCCTAACCTTACCTCCATTTTGTTATCAATGAGGGAATTGCCTTAGATGATGTCAAAGTCAGTTCCAAAAGTTTATTTCTGCTAATTGTTGTTTGTTTATTTCAGTTGGAGAGACGGATTTAAGGTATAAAACAAGAGCAAATATATAGGTATTGGCAGGTTCTTTTAAGAAATAAAAGAACATTGACCTAAGTCAATTATGGTGACTGGTGATAATGTGGCATTATACCTACTGACTGATTCTTGAATCCGCTTCTCTCACTTCTTCCATCAGCTGCCCATCACTATTCATTGTCTCAGTCATTACACACTTACCTGTGGATTTCCCTCCCTCTGTTTTTTACCATTTTCCAATTAATTTCTACACTGGAGCCAGAATGATATTTTCCCAAATGACAAAAATCCTTTGCTCACAAATGATAAATTGTTCACTGTTGGCTTCAAAGTAAAATCCAAACTCCTTAGCATGTTGCACAAAGCCTTTTGCAACATGGCCTGAAGGGTGTGCCACTAGTGTCGGGATTAAGGAGGAAGCCTGCATGATGTGGGGGTTGTTTATCTGAGGGACTCTCAGAAATGTTCTTGGGAGGCAGAACAGGAGTCATGTACAGAAGGAGGTGCATAGAAGCTAATAAAAATGCCTAGCATCAAATTTGAAGAGTTGAGGGAAAAAGCATGAGGCCCAGAAACAAGTTAGAAATGTCTGAAGAAAAGCCCAAGGGGTGCAAGGAATACACAGCATGGAAGCTTCAAGAGGAGAATTGTATAAAGTGAGGGTGGAGCTCTTCATTTACATGCTGCCTCCTGTGTGTTGTGGGACAGAGTGAGAAAGTAAATGGTGGCGGGGGGGGGGGGGGGGCGCAAGCAGGAAGGACTCAACACTGCATCCTTTTCTAGCCTCAACTGCTCCTTGCCCTCATGTATGCTATCCCCTCCCAGTGAAAGATACTGAAAACTATTTCATGTCCTTTCACATGACTTTGCTCACTTTGTCCTCACTCTGGAATAGACTGTTATTTTCATCTGCCTGACAAACTCTTTTTCAACCTTCAATACATGGCATAGATTTCAAAAACTAAATGGACCCTCCCTGACCAGTGTGGCTCAGTTGATTGGGCATCATCCCACAAAGCTGAAGGTCACCTGTTCAATTCCCAGTCAGGGTACATGACTGGTTGCAGGCCAGGTCCCCGGTTGGGGTGCATATAAGATGCAACCGTTGGGTGTTTCTCTCCCTCTCTTTCCCCCTCCCTTCCCCTCTCTCTAAAAATAAAATAAATAAAATATTTTTTTAAATACTGAATGGACCCTTCTAAAGGCCCTGACACAGCTGTTCCTTCTCTGAGTCACCACAGGACTTTGTGCATACCTAAGAGATAACAAATATTGCATACCATTATTCTTTCTTTGTACTAGGATGTTTTTGGAATTTAGGGGTTGACATTATTCAATACAATAAAAGTAGGAGAGAGAGATCAAGAACCATTAAAGATACTCCACTCCCTTTTCTCATAGATTGAACTTGAAGGACTAAGACAAAGCTCCACTTTAACTATTATTATTTCTAACTTTAGATAACCTCAAGGAATGTTTCCTTCTGATTTAAAATAGATACTCATGAGAAGACCTGTATAGAAGAAAAGATGAGGAAGTGAAGTAAAGGACTTTAGGTCAAAATAGTAGAAATATGGGGTAGAGAGCACTTGCCTCTAACACCACATAATGTTAAAAGATTTTTAAGCTGCCTCCCAGAGAAAGATGACTTAACCTGCCTTGGATGGGACTGAGTAAACAGTAAAGGGAGCTGAACTTGGATCCATTACTGTTTATATATCAAAACAGTACTTCCCTTTGGATGAAAATATCTAGCAAGCTGGATTTGGAGGGGAAAGCATCTTAAAAGACATGAGAATCAAAAGTCTTAAAGTGATTTTTGTAATTGCCCTGTTATCTTTCTGAGATGAGGAGAATCTTTCACTATCAAGAAGGATTCAATTTAACTAAATTCAGTTCTACAAATATGTATTAGATTTCTGCTGGAATAAACGTTACTATGCTAAATTGTAAATTATAAAAGAGAGATGGAGTCATGCATAAGTCAATGTGTGAAGCAACAGAAAAGAATGGTTAAGTGATTTAGTTTTGGCACCAGATAGATCTGGGTTCATAACACAAATCTTCCATTATTTTATGTAACATATTGGGTGTTACTGTAAGAAATTGCAAGACTAAAGTATGCGGACATGTTAGGATGATTTCCAGATGAAAGTTAACAGAATATCCATCTAATAGTTGCTTAAACCATATGGTAGGAAAATGTCTCACATAACAGAGATGTCAAAAGGAAAGGTAGTACTGGAATTCGTGCTGTTATGGCTCATTGATGTCAAAAAGGACCATGCTTTTCTACTGTGTTTGGGTTGAATTTTGTTACCCCAAAGAGATAGCTTGAAGTTCTATATCTCAGAGCCTAAGAATGTGACCTTATTTGGAAATAGTCTTAACAGAGGTAATCAAGTTAAAGTAGGGTAGGCCATACAACAATATGACTCATGTCCTTATAAAAAGAGAAATTTGGGCACAGAGATGGACATGCATAGAGGGAAAATGACATGAATAAACACAGGGAAAACACTATGTCAAGACGGATGATTGGAATGATGTATCTACAAGCCAGGGAGCCCTAACGATGGCTAACGCTATCAGAAGCTCTGCAACAGGCAAGAAAGGACTTCCCAATAGGTTTCAGAGGTAGCATGATCCTGATAACCTCCTGATTTCAGAATTTTAGCCTCCAGAATTGTAGGCAATAAGTTTTTGTTGTTTTAATCCCAACAGTTTATGGTATTTTGTTATGAAGCTCATAACTGGGAAACTAATACACATTGTTTCAACTCTACCAACCTCAATTTTCTTCTTTGTGCCAATGCGTCATATAATCACAAAATGACTACTACACTCCCAGGCACTATATTCTGCCTCTTTCTCCAAAAGAGAAAAGAGGGCAGTTTTGTTGTTGTTGTTGTTGTTGCTGTTGTTGTTGTACTTTGTTTTTAGGGATGGGTTGGGGGAGGAGAAAGGAAGGGAGGAAGAGATGCAAGGAAGAAAGGAAGGGAGGGAGGGAGGGAGGAAGGAATTTTCTTACCCAGCTTTAGGTCCTCAAGAAGACTTATCTTCAGGTCCCATTAGTTAGGAATGAGTCCTATGCCCATGCTCTACATTGCAAAGGTGGCCGATAACATGAATGTCTGGAATGTTAAACCTCTATTGCAGGAGGCAGACACTTCTTTCAAAGAAAAAAGAAGAAAATAACAGCTGCCAATTAGGCAACCAGCGCCATCTGCCATAGTACATACGGGATCTTAGATTGGTGATGACAGCTATTAAAATCTTCTTTAATTCCATTTTGGCAGTTTATGTAGACTCTTAAGTAGAATGAAAGCCATGTGGTGAAAGACAAATACCATACAATCGCACCTATAAGTGGAACCTAATCAACAAAACAAACAAACAAGCAAAATATAACCAGAGACATTGAAATAAAGAACAAACTGACAGCAACTAGAGGGGAGGAGGGAGAAGGATAATGGGGGAAAATAGGGGAAGAGTCATCAAAGAACATGTATAAAGGGCACATGGACAAAGCCAAAGTGGGTAGGATCGAGGGTAGAAGGTGAGGATGGGTGGGGTGGGGGGAATATGGGAGGGGGGATGGAGACAACTGTACTTGAACAACAATAAAAAAAATTTAAAAAAAACAAAGTGGTATTATAAGGATCTAAGAAGGACTGACAAAAATTATTTGAGTGATTGATTACCCTATTCCACAGATAATTTTTGGTGCCCAAGTCACTCAGTTTTCATAAAGGTCCAAAGTAAAATAATAATAACAGCTAGCTATGATCTATTTGATCATCTACTATGTGGTAGACACTGCAATAGAGTTCTCATGTATTTCCTAACTCTATTTTAACAAGCACCCTAAAAAGTCACTACAGTTAATGTTCCCACTTAACAGATGGGAAACCTGAAACAACAAAAGATTACTTAATGACACACTAGTAAATGTTGGGGCCAGGAATTGATCTTCATTAGACTGATTAGAAAAATCAATAAATATAGCATCTATCCTGTGAGAATGAAAAACATGTCCCTTAACAATCAGTTTTTCTTTGGGGGAACTATGACAAAATTAAAACTTTCATAAAACTCTACAAATGCCCTTAGAGATTTTTACAAACTGCCTTGAATACAAAAATAAATTCACTCCTTATAAATACAAGGTTGGGCAAAAGTAGATTTACACTTGTTCATATGGGGAATAATATAAGCATAAACTCTGTGTTTCATGTACTCACAACTACTTTTGCCCCACACTTTATAAAAAGCCCATATTCTTCAGAGGAAAATACTTTTCAGCCAAATTCAAACAAGAATGTACAGAAACCAAATGTAATGTTTAATCAGAGTTAGTCTGGTTTAGTGAGAAGCTTACTAATTTTAGAGTCATTGAATCCTGTCTTAGTCACTTAGAAAATATATAAACTGTGGCCATTACTGAATGTCTCCAGACCTCATTTTTCTTATATGTAAAACAGCTAGGATAATGACTAATTTGTATGGCTGTTTTAAGGATGATATTAGAGGATGTATGTTAAATATCTAGCATGCTATGTGTTGCTAAGTAGCCACTTAATGCTTAGTAGCTCTTATTATTCCACATTAGAATTTACTGTCTCAGTTCTCATGCATGAGCACTGCCACAGACATTAGCACCACCTAAAGAATTTTTTTAAAGATATATACATTGACTAATTTATGTAAGCATCAGTGAATCAAACTGAAGAATATATCCAGAATTTGCTTATCACTGGAACAGCCCAAAGAAATGTCAGGTGACTGTATTTTCAAAGTAGCCAAATTATTACTTTTTAAAATTAGCATTATAGCAATGAATGTTGTCACATAGCAACAGCCTATGAAAACTAGCTAGAAGTGACAAAGTTTTGTATTTAGCAACATGAAAACATTGGGAATGTATTTAATAGTACTGATGTCCCTGCCAAAATTCCCTCCATGGCTTTTGTTACTTGTTCAGTTGAATTTCTGAATATGTCTTTGAATGGTGGTTCCTTTTTCATTTAAAATTTATTTGTTCCAAGTAGTTTTAGCATATACCCCTATACAGATTAGATTTGACCTGGCAACAGTGGTTTGCTCATTTAGCAGTTTAGTAGTGCTTAACACTGAGGATTTCTGTGAGGGTCAAATCAGATTTTTTTGTACCAATTGCTTAAAAGTGTCTGACACATAGTGAGAATTCCATAAGAATTAGTTGTTATTGTTACTGTCATCTTTGCTATCATTATTAATATACAAATGAGAAATGAAATTAATTTATGATATAAAATTTTCTAAATAAGAAATAAGGAGCACATGGCTATATTTAGAGAGGTTTGTGTGAATTCTTTCATAATTATAATTCCTAGGCTTAAATGAGTAAATTATTATCAATTATCAAAACCTTAACACCTAAAAAGGTTTGGATTACTTTGCCCTAGATTTATAAACATGGTAAAAGAAAGGACATGTTGATTTTTTGTTTTATTCCATTTTTTAAACTTTAATTGTACGTCAAATCTTCTTGATGCAAAATAGTGTTCACCTTATAGAAATATTTTTCTTCAGTTCCAACCAAGATGGAGGCATAGGTAAAAACACTTCACTTCCTCGCACAAACAAAGGAAGGATAACAACCAATTTAAAAACAAATACAACCAGAACTGCCAGGAAATCAAACTGCATGGAAGCCCAACAACCAAGGAGTTAAAGAAACATTCATCCAGACTGGTAAGAGGGACGGAGTGGGGCAGCCAGGTCAGAGAGGAAAAGCGACAAGGTGGAGGACCACATGGGCAAAGTGAGTGCTAGCTAACTGGACAGTCCCACATTTGGGAGCGGATAATCCAGGAGGAACCACTGGGGAGCCAAACTGCTTGTAGCAGGGGAAGTGACAGCAAGTGAGGTGAGAGATGAGCAAGCGGCATTATTCCCTCTCTGACCCCTTCCCCACAGACAGAGCTACAATGCAGTGAAGAGGGTTGCCCTATTCTGGCAAATACCTAAGGCTCTGCCCCATATTTAAGGCTCTGCCCTTTACAATGTAACAGGTGCACTGAGCCAAAGAAATGTAGCCCAAATATAAGAACAGATCAAAACTCCAGAAAAAGAACTAAGAGGAGATAGAAAACCTATCAGGTGCAGAGTTCAAAACACTGGTAATCAGGATGCTCACAGATATGATTGAGTTCAGTTGCAAAATGAAGGAAGAAGCAAAGAAGATACAAAGTGCAATAAAGGAAATTATACAGGAATCCAACAGTGAAGGGAAGGAAATCAGGACTCAAATCAATGATTTGGAAAAAAAAGAAGAATTAAACATCCAACCAAAACAGAATGAAGAAACAAGAATTCAAAAAAAATGAGGCTGAGGAACCCCTGGGACAACTTTAAACATACCAACATCCAAATCATAAGGATGTCAGTAGGAGAAGAGGAAGAACAATAAATTGAAAACTTATTTGAAAAATAATAAAGGGAAACTTCCTCAATCTGGTGAAGGAAATAGACTTCCAGGAAGTCCAGGAAGCTCAGAGAGTCCCAAAGAAATTGGATCCAAGAGGAAGCACACCAAGACACATTATAATTAAGTTACCCAAGATTAAAGATAAGGGGAGAATCTCAAAAGCAGCAAGAAGAAAGGAGAGAGTGCCCATAAGACTATCAGCTGATTTCTCAAAAGAAACCTTACAGGCCAGAGGGGTTGGAAAGAAGAATTCGAAGTTATGAAAGGCAAGGACCTACGTCAAAGATTACTCTATCCAGCAAAGCTCTCATTTAGAATGGAAGGGCAGGTAAAGTGCTTCCCAGATAAGGTAAAGTTAAAGGAGTTCATCATCACCAAGCCCTTATTATATGATATGTTAAAGAGAGTCATCTAAGAAAAAGAAGATCAAAAACTACGGTAAAATGACAACAAACACAACTATCAACAACTGAACCAAAAAAAAAAAAAAACAACAAAATAAAAACTAAGCAAACAGCTAGAACAGGAACAGAATCACAGAAATGGAGATCACATGGAGGGTTATCAGTGGCTTGGGGAGAGGAAGTATGGGGGACAAAGGTACAGGGAATGAAAGGCTATGTTGATAGGTACAACATAGCGGGAGGTTAAGAATAGTATGGGAAATGGAGAAACCGAAGACCTTATGTGTACAACCCATGAACATGAACTAAGAGAGGTGGGGGATTCAGGAGGCAAGGGGCTGCAGGGCAGAGTGGGATAAAGAGGAGAAAATAATTGGGACAACTGTAATAGCGTAATCAACAAAATATACTTAAAAACAAAAATATTTTTCTTATATGATAAAATGTTAGATTCTTACATAACTTTGAGATATCAAGCATATCTATTATTTATATAGGTAGATAGTGAGTAGATAGATATAATTTACTTTTATAGATCATCAATTTATTCTCAAATAGATAACTTAATTCTTTAAGTAAAAAGTTTATACAATGGAATTATAAATGTCCTTATGTTTTTTAGTCACTTAGAGATACTCAGTTGCTCAATAGTCATGTAATATTGACTCTCCATTTTACATTAAAACAAATTCTTCTAATGCTTGTCATTAGGAAAAGACAGCTACCAAAGGCACCAGAGCCTCTGCCTTTAAGTAACTCATAATCTAGGATGGGATGCATATATAAATAAAACTACTCATAATTTGGTGGACCCGGTTTCTTACCTGGCCGTGAGCTAGAGATCTCCCTGAGCTGTGTGAGGCTGGCCCTCTTCACCGGGCATTCAGAGGATGAATGTTTGCTTTCTCCCATGTCAGCAGAGTGTGTCATTTTGACTGTCTTCTGCTTTCCCCTTCTGTCCTTGCTCTTTGTTTTTAACAGTTCATGTGGTTATATTGGGCCCATCTGGATAATTTAGAATAAACTCCGTATTTTAAGGTCATTGTTTAGTAACTTCAATTACATCTGTAAAGTCCCTTTTGCTATGTAAGCTAATATATTAACCAGAGTGATATCTCATCATATTCACAGCTTCCAGGAATTAAGGCAGGACATCTTTTGAGGCCACTATCTGCCTACTGTGTCTAATTAAAGTTGTGATAGTTTTAAAAGTCAAAAAAGTATTAAAAGATTAAAAATGGAAAAAGAAGTCATTAACCCTTCCTCAAAGACATTCTCTTTTGCATTGTGCTCCTCCAGATCAACTATTTTCAATTATTTTGTGATTTCTTTTAAAA
The DNA here is from genome assembly GCF_021234165.1 of Pteronotus mesoamericanus. Lineage (NCBI taxonomy): Eukaryota > Metazoa > Chordata > Mammalia > Chiroptera > Mormoopidae > Pteronotus > Pteronotus mesoamericanus. The sequence continues at coordinate 14,129,511 of NW_026555135.1, read as the reverse complement.
TTTAAAATTTTAAAAAATGAATTTACTGACAATTAGACTTCCACTTAGATTAAGATGGAATATCCTCATCTCCATATTCCTCCCCACTAAGTACAAATAAAAAACCTGGAAATAATACAGCAGGCAATGATAGGAACACTGAAATGTGGAAAGAAGGCAGGCAGGCTGGAGACTCCAGAACCTGAGGAAAAGATAGTGGCCTGGCATCTCTCACCTCCCCCATGAACACAACTAGGGAAGGAGGCCAGGGTACAACATTCCCATGACACAGGCAGCACCTGTAGGGCCTAGGAGGGAGCCTTGCTATCACCTCCTCTCTCAGGCCCAAAATCTCCCACTTTCCACCTAAAGTCAGCAGGCCCAGAAAATTCATCTCTCACACCACAGCTGGCATAAACAGAAATCAAAGAGGAGACCAGTGACACCAAGTGAAGGGAGCAGGCCAAAACTGTACTGAAAGGGTTCTAAAAACTAAATTTTTATAGGAAACTCAGTCCACAAAAGTAGACCAAGACCAAAAAGGGTGACTGCTTCCTAAAACAACAGATTTAAATAGAATTCAGAATCACTTAAAATCCCAAATTTTGATGATCAAACCAAAAATCACCTGACATACCAAAAAGACAAACAAATAAAACCTCAGTTTGAAAAAGACAGTCAAAGACATTGAGATGAATTTGATGTTGGAATTATTTGATACGGATTTTAAAACAGCCGTAATTAAAAAAAAAGAGCATTATAAATACTCTTGAAGCAATAAAAAATAGAAATATCACCAAAGAAAGAGGATATATAAAAAAGAAGCAAAAATTATAAAATTGAAAATTATAATTACCAAAATAATGCATTTCCTGTGTATAATGCTCCCCCATGTTTTTATGCACACAATAAACAGGATTATTTTACCCATTATTATACCCATGATATGTAATCATTACACCCCTGTATAATGAACATCTTTATTTCCCCTTAAAAATTTGGGCCAAAAGTGCACATTATACACGGCAAAATATGGTAAACTATTACCATTCTTATTTAACATACTATTTAAATTTCTAGCCAACACAATAAGACAGAGTAAAGAAATAAAAAAACATATAGATTGAAAAGGGAAGGGAGTTGGGGGTAGTAAAAGCCAAAGGGGGTCAAATATATGGTGATTAAAGATGATGTGACTTTGGGTGGTGGACACAATGCAATATAAAGATCATGTATCATAGAAATGTAAACCTATATAATTTTATTAACCAGTGTCACCCCAATAAATTTAACATAAATAAATAAATAATTAGCTAAAATGCATTCTTAAAAATTTGGTTTTATCCAAAAAAAAGTAAAGGAAGAAATAAAACTCTCCCTATTTGCAGGTGACATGATTGTCTACACAGAAAATACCAAGGGATCTACAGAAACTACTAAGACTAATGAGGTTCACCAAGGTTGTAGAATAAAAAGATTAAACATACAAATCAACTGTATTTCTGCATACTTACAAAGAACATGCCATGAACACTGAAATTAAATAACAATACCATTTACAGGTGTTCAAAAGAAAATTGAATATTTAGGAATAAATCTTAAAAAGATGTGTAACAGCTGTATGCTAAAAATTACAAAATGCTAATGAAGTAAATCAAAGATGAGCTAAATAAATGGGAGAGACATACAGTGTTCATCGATTAGAAGGCTCAAGATAGTGAAGATGTGAATTCTCCCCACATTGGTCTATGAGTTTAACAAAATCTCGTTCAAAATTCCACCAACCAGAAAGAAAAGTTGGCGGTGCAGGAGCATATATCATGCACCTCCTCTCAGAACCAAATTGGAAATAAAACTAAAGAGAGGACTAGACACCTGAAATAAACTGAAGACTACCCAAAAAAGAGGCTTTTAACCAAGGACGGGGAAAAAAAACCATGACAGGTAGGAAAGGTGAAGTCATTATAGGGGCTGGCTTTTTCACAAGGGCAGCAGGCTGAGGTTGGCAGTGTGGCTGTGGGAGCTTTCCCTCGAAAGGAGAGACCTGAGTGACATGAACCAGGCTCCAAAACACAGCACCAGTGCTGGAATCAGCAGACCATGTAGCATCCAGCAGCAAAAGGCCATGGGGGTCTGTCCCTGCTGGAGAGAGATAAGACCTACTGGAGACAAAGCCACTAATTTTTTTTCATGTTCAATTCTTAAAAGGGTTAAAGCACAGGTCTTAATGTTTGTAACCACTCATCTGAGGTGCCAGTGAAGGGAAGGAAGAATGGACTGCAGTCTCCTGAGGAGAGTTTATTGGAGAGTGATGTGGGGGAGTGGCTGTGGGGCTTTCTGTGCCAGGATATACCTTGATTCCATGACAGCCATCTTGCTTGAGAAGAGCAAGCCCCTCCCAGGGGAAAATCAATTACTTTCCCCTGTGGGATACTGCTGTCCAAAATCTCCTGCAATCCTGCTCCTTCTACCCTGTCTTCTTTTTCCCTTTTAAATGGTTGGTTCAGTGTTTTGTTTGTTTTGTGTGGGTTTTTTTCATTTTATTTCTTCTTTTCTCCCATCTTGCATCTTAACCTGTGCTGATGAGACAGCAGCATACGCAGACACAGGTGGTATCAGAGACGGGCTATAGGGCACATCCATACCATATACCCTCCGGGAAAACAAACCAGCATTTCCCCCTCATAAGAGAGCCATAGAGGGACAAGGTAGGAAAAAACACCCAGTCAGAGCAACAAAATGGAAAAAAATAAAAGACTTAAAAATAATGAGGAGAGTTTAAGGGAGCTTTGGGACAAAATGAAATGTAACAATATTCACATCATAGGGATACCAGAAGGAGAAGAAAGGGAGCAAGTGATAGAAACCTGTTTGAAGAGATAATGACAGAAAACTTCCCTAACTTGATGAAGGAAAAGGTCACTCAAGATCAGGAAGCAGTGAGAGTCCCAATCAAGATGAATCCAAAGAGGCCTACACCAAGACAAATCACAATTAAAATGGCAAAGTTTAAAGACAAAGAGAGAATCTTAAAGCCATCAAGGCAAAAACAATTAGTTATCTCCAAGGGAGCTCTGATAAGCCTGTCAGCTGATTTCTCAACAGAAGCAATACTGGCTAAAAGGGATTGGCATGAAATATTCCAAGTAATGGAAAGCAAGAACCTGCAACCAAGACCACTCTATTGAACAAGGCTCTTATGTAAAATGGAAGGTGAAACAAAGAGCTTCCTAGACTAAAAAAAAAAGGCTGAAGGAGTACATTTCCACAAAACTAGCATTGCAAGAGATGCTAAAGTGACTGCTCTAAGAAGAATAGTAGGACACAGGTACAAAGGGCAAAAATGGCAGTGAATCGTACCTACCAATAATGACCTTAAATATAAATGAATTAAATGCTTCAATCAAAAGCCACAGGGTAGCTGACTGGATAAGAAAACAAGACCTATATATGTGCTGTCTACAAGAGACCCACCTCAGAACAAAAGATCTGCACAGGCTGAAAGTGAAGGGATAGAAAAAATATCCCATGTGAATGGAGGTGAAAGAAAAGCTAGTGTAGCAATACTTATGTCTGACAAAATTGACTTCAAAACAAAGGACATAATAAGAGACAAAGAAGGACACTACATAATACTTAAGGGTTCAGTCCACCAAGAAGATATAACCCTTGTAAACATTATATGCACCCAATCTAGGAGCACCTAAATATATAAAGAAAATTGGGAGGACTTTAAGAAAGAGATCAACAGCCATGCAGTTGAGGTAGGGGATTTTAACACCCCACTGTCATCAATGGACAGGTCTTCCAGACAAAAAAAATCAACAAGGATATAACAGCATAAATGACACACTAGATCAAATGGATTTAATTGAAATCTATGGAAAATTTCACCCCAAAGAAACACAATATATATTCTTTTCAAATGTACATGGATCATTCTCAAAAATAGACCATATGATAGGACACAAAATAAGCCTAAATGAATTCAAGAAAATTGAAATCATATCAAGTATTTTCTCATATCATAATGGCCTGAAACTAGAAACCAACCTGAAGGGGAGAAAAACAAAAACAAAAACACTCAAATACATGGAGGTTAAATAACGTTACTAAATAATGAATGGGTTAACAATGAGATCAAGGAAGAAATCAAAAAGTATCTGGAAACAAATGAAAATGAACACTCAACAAACGAAAACCTATGGGACTCAGTGAAGGCAGTCCTGAGAGGGAAGTTCATAACATTACAGGCCTACCTAAAGAAGAAAGAAAAATTTCAAATAAACAACCTAAGCCTACACCTAAAAGAACTAGAAAAGGAGAAGAAAAAAAAAAAGCCCAGAGCAAGTAGAAGGAAGGATATAATCAGGATCAGAACAGGAATAAATGACATAGAGACCAAAAAAAAAAAAAAAAAAAATCAAAAGATAAGCAAATCCAGAAGCTGGTTCCTTGAAAAGATAAACAAAATTGAGAAACCTTTAACCAGACTCACCAAGAAAAAAAGAGAGAGGACCCAAATAAATAAAATGAGAAATGAAAGGGGAGAAATAACAGCTGATACCATAGAAATACAAAGGTTTATAAGAAATTACTATGAAAAACTGTATGCCAAGAAATTGGACAGCCTGTGTGAAATGGATACATTTCTAGAAACATACAATCTTCTAAAACTGAATGAGGAAGAAGCAGAAAACATGCATAGACCGGTAACAACTAGTGAGATTGAAGCAGAAATCAAAACTCTCTTGGCACACAGAAGCCCTGGACCAGATGGCTTCACAGGCAAATTTTACCAATCATTCAAAGAAGAACTAACACCTATTCCAAAAACGTTCAAGAAGTGGGAAGACTTCCAGACTCTTTTTATGAGGCCAGTGTTATCCTAATTCCAAAATTGGTAAAGATACAACAAAGGAAAAAATTACAGACCAATATCTCTGATGAACATAGATGCTAAAATCCTCAACCAAATATTAGCAGTACATCAAAAAGATCATACATCATGATCATGTGGGTTTTATTCCAGGGATGTAAAGATGATACCATATCTTCAAATCAATAAATGTGATACAGCACATAAACAAAATTAAAGAAAAAAATCACATGATCATATAAATAGATGCAGAAAAATTTTTGATAAAACCCAGCACCCATTTATGATAAAAATCATTCAGCAAAGAGAGAATAGAGAGAGCATACCTCAACATAATAAAGGCCATATATGAAAAACTTACTGCCATCCTCATACTCAATGGGCAATAACTAAAAATGTTTTCCTTAAGATCAGGAACAACACAGGGGTATCTGCTGTCACCACTATTATTCAATATAGTACTGGAAGTCCTGGCAACAGAGATCAGAAAATAAGAAAAAAAGACATCCAAATTGGAAAAGAGGAAGTAAAGCTGTCATTATTCACAGATGACATAATATTATACATAGCAAACCCTATAGGCTCCACTGAAAAACTACTAGACCTAATAAATGAATTTGGCAACGTAGTAGTATACAAAGTCAATATTCAGAAATTGATGTCATTTTTACAGACCAATAATGAACTATCAGAAAGGAAAACTAAAAAAAGTCCCATGTGCTATTACAACAACAACAGCAAAAATAAAGTACCTAGAAATGAGTTGAACCAAGGAGGTAAATGACCTGTACTCAGAAAAGTATAAGATGCTGAGGAAAGAAATTGAGGGAGATACAAATAAGTGAAACTGTATACTGTGTTCATGGATTGGAAGAATTAACATCATTAAAATGTCCATACAAGCCAAAGCTATCTACAGATTCAATGCAATTCCTATTACAATACCAATGGTATATTTCACAAACATAGAATAAATATTTCAAAAATACCATGGAACCAAAGACAACCCCAAATAGCCCAAACAATCTTGAGAAAAAAAACAAAGTTGGAGGGATCACAATACCTGATATCAAACTATACTACAAAGCCACTGTAGTAAAGCAGTCTGGTACTGACATAAGAACAGGCACGTAGATCAATGGAGCAGATTAGAGAGCCCGGAAGTTAACCCACATCTTTATGGTCAATTAATATTTGACAAGTGAGGCAAGAACATACAATGAAGTAAAGGCAGTCTCTTCAATAAATGTTGTTAGGAGAACTGGACTGGTACATGCAAAAAAATGAAACTACACCACCATCTTACACCACATGCCAGAATAAATTCAAAATGGAAAAAAGACTTAAATATAAGTCGTGATACCATAAAAATCATGAAGGAAAACACAGACATTAAATTTTAGGTGTCTCATGTAGCAATATTTTGCCAATATGTCTCCTAGGGCAAAGGAAATAAAGTAAAAAATTAAACAAATAGTACTACGTCAAATTAAAAAGTTTCTGCACAGCTAAAGAAGCCATCATAAAAATGAAAAGGGACCTGACTGTATGGGAGAACATATTTGCCAATGATACATCCAACAAGGGTTTAATCTCAAAAATATATAAATAACTTATATAATTTCTTTATATAATCCAATTAAATAATCCAATTAAAAATTTGGCAAAGTATCTGAATAGGCAGTTCTCCAAGGACATACAGATGGCCCATAGACATATGAAAAACTACTCAACATTACTAACCATCAGAGAGATGCAAATGAAAACCACAATGAGATAGCACCTCATACCTGTCAGAATAACCATCATTAATAAATGTACAAACAACAAGTGCTGGCAAGGGTGTGGAGAAAAGGAAACCCTAGTGAACTGTTGGTGGGAATGCAGACTGGTGCAGCCTGTGGAAAACAGTATGGAATTTCCTCAGAAAAATTAAAAATGGAATAGCCTTTTGACCCAGAGAGTCCACTATTTGGAATATATCCAAAGAATTCCAAAACACAAGTTCAAAAGAATTTATGCACTCCCATGTTCATGGCAGCATTTTTAACAATAGCCAAGGCTTGGAAACAGTGTAAGTGCCCATCAGTAGATGAGTGTCTGAAATGTGGTACATCTACACAACAGAATACTACACAGCAGAAAGAAAGAAGGAGACCTTACCTTTTGCAACAGCATGGATGGAAGTGAGATATGCTAAGTGAGATAAGCCAGTTGGTGAAAGACTAATATCAAATGATCTCACTTATAAGAGGAATCTAATAAACAAAATAAACTAATGAGTAAAATAGAACCAGAGGCATAGGATCATGGAACAGACTGACAATTGTGAGAGGGGAGATTGCAGGTAGGGACTGATAGGAAGAAGGTGAAGAGATTAGTCAGAGAATATCTATGAAAGACCCACGGACACGGACGATGGTGAGGGAGCTGGGTTGAAGTGGCACAGGGGGAAAATATGAAACAACTGTAATAGAATAAGCGATAAAATACTTTTTAAAAACCCACCAAAGTTTTTTTTTGTAGCTATAGACAATATTAACTTTAAAATTTACATGGGAGTTAATGGACCTATGGTAGCCAAAACAATTTTGAATAAGAATAATGTGGGAGGAATAACACTCCTTTAGGTTACAATATATAGCTACAGTAATAGCAACACAATGGTATTGGCAAAGGGATAGACACACAGTTCAGTGGAACTCAGTGGAGAGTGCAGAAATAGCCCATATGAGTATTGCTAACTGATTTCACAAATATCCAAAAGTAGGTTTGATGAAGGAATGATACCTTTTCAAAAAATGGCATCAGTGTAATTGAACATCTATCTATAGGCAAACAAACAAAAAACAAACTTCTCAATTTAAAGAATGGGAAAATATAGAAGAAAAATCTTCAGTACCTAGGGGTATGTGAAGAGTTCTTATTCTTGAATATTCTTGACATGAAAAGCATGCTCCATAGAATGGAAAATCGGTCAATTAAATTTCTTTAACAGTAGAAACTTCTCACACTAACCACGTAGCTCAGTTGGCTAGGTATCATCCTACAAACCACAAGGTCACATGTTTGATTCAGAGCCTGAGCAGATGGTCGGGGCATGTATGGAAGGCAACCAAACAGTTTTTCTCTCGCATTAATGTTTATCTTCCTCTCTTTCTTCCTCTGTTCCCATCTCTTTAAAATCAAAAATTAAATAAATAAATAAATAAATAAATAAATAAATAAAAGTAGCGACTTCTCTGCAAAAGCCTCTGTTAAGATGATAAAAAGACAGTAAGGTACTGGCCAAGAGATAATACATAAAAAACACATGTTCTTTAAAGGAACAATATCTAAAATATATAAAGAACTCTCAAAACTCAACAGTAAAAGTAATTACACATGATCTGCATGGTCTGGCTGAGCATCAGCCTGTGACCTGAAAGGTCACTGGTTCAATTCCTGGTCAGCGCATATGCCTGGATTGTGGGCCAGGTCCCCAGCTGATGTCGTGCGAGAAGCAACCAGTAGATGTTTCTCTCACACATCTATGTTTCTCTCCCTGTCTTTCTCCCTCCCTTTCCTGCTCTCTAAAAATAAGTAATAAATAAAATCTTTTAAAAAATAATTGCACAATTCAGTAAGAAAATAATTGGCAACAAACATCAGCACACATTACACTGAAAAGAATATTCAGATGTCAGTGAGCACTTGAAAAGATGTTCAACATCTTCAGCTATTAAAATAAGGAAAATTAAAAACCAAAATAAAATACCACTACACGTCTCTCAGAATAAATAAAACAAAATAAAGTGATAACAACAAATACTGACAGAAAACCTGGATCATATATGCAATGCTGGTGGGAATGTAAACCGGTACACTTATTCTGGAAAAGAATAAAATTTGGTGAAGGCTGGCTGTAAGGGAAATGCAAATCAAAACCACAATGAGATACCACCTCACACCTGTTAGAATGGCTATTAGCAATAAGACAAGTAAGTGTTGGAGAGGACGCAGAGAAAAAGCAGCCCTTATACACTGCTGGTGAGAATGTAAAGTGGAGTAGTCACTATGGAAGACAGTATAGAGATTCCTCAAAAAATTAAGAAGAGAGCTACCATATGACCCAGAAACCTCTCTTCTGGGTATGTGCCTGAAAGATTTGAAAACACTTATTAGTAAAGATATGTGCAGCATTATTCATGGCAGCCAAGTCATGGAAACAACCTAAGTGCCCTTCAATGAATGATTGGCTAAAGAAGACCTGGTACATACACACAATGAAATACTACTCAACCAAGAGAAAAAAAGATAAAATACTGCCATTGTGACAACATGGATGCATCTTTAGAATATCATGCTAAGAAAAATAAGTCAGGTGGAAAAGAACAAGGACCATATAATTTCCCTCATATGTGGGATATAAGCAGAAAGCAACAAACTCATAGACAGACAATAATATGGCGATTACCAGGGAGAAAGCAGGTGGAAGGAAGATGAGGAGTAAAAGAGGTCAAATATATGGTGATAGAGAAAGACTAGAAGTTGGGTGGTGAGCACAAAATACAACACGCAGATGGTGTATTATAGAATTGTACACTTGAAATTTATATAATGTTATTAACCATTGTCACTCCCCCCAAAATTTTTTTAATTAAAAAAAAGCTGAGTGAAGGCCACAGGAACTTCTCTGTACATTTTGGGCTTTCTGTGAATTTATTATTCCAAAACCAAAAAGTATATATATATGTACACTATTATCTTTTGTATCATCATGTTTAAATATTCTCAGCTGACTTCCTGTTATGGAAGATGAAGATGATGTTTGTTGCCTTCTTCAATTCTCCATTCCCCTTCATCTCACATTTCCCACATTATAGGTTAAATCTGTATAAAGTGATTTTATTGTTATGATGACATAAATAGTACTTTTTTATACAAATTGCTAATTATACCAAAGTTAAAACTTTTTTTATTTGCTTACATGAGTATATGGCTAAAGCTGCTTCTTACTTTTTCAACAGTTCTGTGTAATATTACACACAGAAAGCCTATCATATAACCAATTCCACTGTTTTTCCATTTTCTCCTTAGAGTCTTTTCTGAGATTTTTCTGTCCTGTACTCCACTCTGCCGGCTGGTCTACATAAGTTTTGTTGCACAACTGAGGTCTTGGGAGTTCTGTTACCATGCTAGAAATTCGCCTCGTCTTTCCCCTCTGCTGGATTGTCCCACTCCCACAATTCCATGTTCTCCTGCATCCTGGTCCACTGCCTGTTTTTGATGGTGCATATCTTCTAGCAGCTTCCTGAGAAAGGGTGCATGGAGACTGACATCTAGTATGGCTGAAACTATTTTTTCTTTACCCTTACACTTGATTGGTTACTGAGTTGGACATATAATGCTATGTTGAAAAAAATTCCCTCAGAATTTAGGGGCATTATTAATACATTATCTGTAAACTTTTATTCTCAACACAAAATCATTATCTATACATACAATTTTTACTGTCAGGATTAACTTTAACATTTTATCATTGGTATTTACAAATTTATGACAGTTTGCTTTGGTGAATTCTTTGTCGGTCTTCTCAGCTAGAAAATTCATATCCTACGAAATTTTCTTATATTTTTATAGTTTTATTCTTTCCATTTCCTGTTCCTTTTTTTTTCCCTCAAATTTTTATTGTTTAGATAATATCTCCTAGACTGGTTCCCTAAATTTTATTTCTTCTATTTTTATCACTTTCCTTTTTTTGTTGTACTTAATAAATACTTTTATTAACTTTATGCTCCAAACATGTGTTTTCACTTTGGATATTATATTTTAATTTCTGGGAACTCTTTCTTACCTTCTGAGTGTTCATTTTTTTAAAGCCACCTAATCATTCATGGGTGCAGCATCTTCCTTTATCTCTGTGAGCATTAATTTTAACCTCTCACAAGTTTTCTCCTACTGCTTGCATTATCTCTCTTTCTTCTAAGTATCTCTTTGCTCTTTGATTTTTTGTTTTGATTTATCTCTTTCATATGAGATGAACTTCCCCCAATGTTCAATAATTCTTTATTTACCTTTCACATTTGAAAGCGAGGCCCTAAAGAGCTGGTTGGAAATGCCATGTACATATTCAGGGCTTCTTGACAGATAGACACCTCTCTGAACTAGCTGGACAGTATTTCTGCTTTTATATGAGGCCTCAAATTTCAGTGTATGTTGTCTTTTACCTGTATCAGTTTGGGGTTTTTTTTCTTCAGGAAAGAATTCTCCCAACTTCTACCACGAATATATAAGCCTAGCTACTAACATTTTCAAGCTAGATGGACAAAGGGGCCAGGATAGGAGATCTTACCTTGGATATCTATACTTTCACTAAATGACTTTAAGTATAGGGCTTTACCTCTGCTGGATGTCTGCAAATCCATAGTCTCTCTGTTTTAATTTTTCAAGAAAATACACCTCCAGTATCCTTCATTGGTGGAGGAAGGGACCTATGTCAACCAAGTTCTCCTTTGTAGACTTCCAAATAGTCCTCTTGTTTGCCAACCAGCCATAAATCTCAAGAATTTTTAGCATGGAAAACAAAAAGAAGAATGAAATTATTAACCCAGTCCCTATTACATCTCTGAAACTGTGTTACCACTAAATTTACATTGTCTTGTTTAATTCTCTCGACTATCTTCTGAGATATATTATCTTTATTTTACAGAAAAGGAAGCTGAAGCACAAAGAGGCTGATTAAGTTTCCCAATAATACACAGCTACTACATGTTGAGAAATTCAATATAATTTTTTATTGGAGTTCTTTACTCTTTTATCAAAATTTGTGTGAAGGTTCCAACATGTGTAGGATATTCCTACAACAAAAGTATTAGGAATGTTGAGATTCTCCTTGTTCATCTCTCCATAGTGGTGACTTCTTACATGCTCCTTGACCTAAAACGCATGATCCCACCTTGACGATTCCCTGGAGCATAGACATATTTTCTAATTTAGGTAATGACAATTGTTGCCATTTGTGCTCTGTAGCTGCGCTATTCAGGCTTTCTTCCTGTGGCCTGGGGAACTTTCTGGAAGGTAGTCATGTTGGACATGAGACTTGACTGTTTTCAGAACATGCTAAACTCTGTCCTCTTCCCAGGCTAAGAAAATCTCTTAAAAGTGTTTATACCACTCCTATGTCTACCTTTCAGGGACATGAGTCACTTGATCTCTATAATAAACATACGGGATTTTATAGAAAAATAAAGAAGAGCTGCACACCAAAGAAGTTTCTGTTTCCCACGCTAGAAAACTTCATGAGGAAATGAATTAGCCCGATCTTTTTTTTTTAATGAGAGATGGAAGAATAAAGAATGAACAAATTAATAATTTGATGTTATATTGCCACATACTATATTTTAAAAAAAATCTGGATACTTCAGCAAGCACTCTGTACAATGTACATAATTTTTAAAATTATGTTCTTTTGTTCTTAATTGAGGCCCCTTGCAACAGTACAATGCAAATTGCTTTTTTGAGAGCTTTGCAATCTCTCTGGTCGACTTCCCTTCCAGATGTTTCATGATGCTGTGTCATGATTGTTTTTTTCCTCTGAACTTCTTGAAATCTGCTTTCCAAAGCAAACTTCAGCCTATGTGTGGTCTTTTTGTTGTCTGGCTCTGATTAGCTAACAAACATGGCTGCTTTCTACGCAAGGTCAATCTCTTTCATTTCACTGTGTGTTAAGGCCCCAAATATTAGCTCCCCTAGACCCTTTATCTCCTTTTCAGGAATGAAATTATACAAAAGACAGTAAAGTATTTGTCAGAAACTATTCTTTGAGCTGAAACCTTGTTTTGGCAGATTTTACTAGGCTGGCTTTGTGTCCTTTCTTGGTGAGGGTATCTTTCTTTCTGTGACTGCTCCCTGCTCTTTGTCATGTTGAGACAAGACAGTAGGAATCTAGAAAAATTTCCTGGTAAGTGGAATAGGAAAACTGAGACAGAAAGCTAAACAGACTGGCCAGGCAATTTGCAGCCAGTTGCAGATGGTCTCCAGGGCAGAAGACCCAGTGCCTGGCAAGGGGTAAAGCGGGGGAAGCAAGGACCTCACCCCCAGGCCTTTCCTCCCCTGGTCTTTCCTCCTTGGAGATAACATCTAGGCCTCAGTTGTGTTTCAGCTCCAGCACCAACCAGGTGGGTGATGTCAGAACCAACTGCAACGACTAAAGGCCCCCTGCCCTGCCACTGACCAATCAGTGGAGACCATGACTCTGAAAGGGCACACCTGGAGAACTGCATATTCTGCTGAAACCCTCCCCTGAGACCTCCCCTGAGGTTTCTGCCTGCAAGAAGGAGATAAAAACTCCAAGGCAAAGGACCCACCATGCACTCTCCCTCTGAGGAGCAGCCCACGCCATTTCTTCTCCCATCTTATTCCCCTACTTCTTTCTGCACAGGCATGCATCTCCTAAACTCTAAGGCAATAGGTAGCTGACAGCTAGTCCCAAGCTGATCCCCTGAACCTGTCCCTAAAGCCCCCTTTTGCCTGACTTCCAAGTGGGCTAAGGCAGCCCAGCTTAGGCTCTTCTGTTGATTCTTCTTACACTAAACCCTTCCTTGTTTCATTGTCCCCAGCTTTAATAAGTGGATCCTCATAGTGACCTAGACTGGTATTGTGAAATCTCTCCTAAATGAAATGAAGAACTCACATACTACAGCTGGCCCTAAGCAGATCACTCAGGGCTGGGCCCCTTGTCTGGTAACAGTGTGTAACCCCTATGGCACCACCTCAGTTTCTCTCCCTCTATTCTCATGGAAATGAACTCTAAAATCTAAATTGGAGACTTTCACAGAGTATATACTCTTGATATACAATAGACCTCTGAATCCCAGCCCAAAGGATGTATTTTTTTTTTAAGGGCTCAAGCTTAAATTACCATATTTCAGTCTTATGTTTCAACCAATATTTAAAAGATTAATGTTTATTATCTGAGGTAATCATCTCAATTTCACAAGTTAATATGTAGGTATACATTTTCTTCCCACCTGTTCTTTTCTTTTTTATCCTTACCCAAGGACATTTTTTCATTGTTTTACATGTCCTGATGGGGAATTGAACACACAACCTGGGTTATGTTCCCTGATGGGGAATCAAACCCTCCACCTTTCAACTGAGATAATGCTCCAACCAACTGAGCCACACCAGCTAGGGCTTCTTTTCCTCTTTATTACTGTTTTCTGTTGTTGTTGTCATTTTTTAGAATAGTCACATACTTGGTATATTCTTCTTTTTTCACATTACAACTCTTTGCCTGGTTTGGTGCTCTTTCATTGACAGATAAACAGTCTGGTAGACCATGAATTCTCAAAACTCACAGTGCAAAAGAAGTGGTTGTACAGCTAATTTAGAGTTGCAGGTTCAGTGACTTCCAATTTCCTTTTCCCAATGGACTCAGTAGCTTTATGGTAGAGCCCAGGAATATTCTTGGAAATAATTCTGATGTGGACCACCCTTTGAGAATTACTATTCCAGACACACAAATGTTCCATCCAAATGAATCAATTGAAAATTACCAGGAGCCATGCCAAGCTACCCCTGCCTCCAGTGATCCCTGGCAAGCTATCCTTTTTCCAACAGTGCTTGAAAATCATTCTTACTGGATCATGTCTTTGTAGATGATTTGAAGTCTCTAAATCAGTGGTTCTAAACCAGGTGCAGTTTTGACTCAGGGGACATTTGGCAATGTCTGGAGACATTTGTAGTTGTCATGAGTGGAAGAGGAAGCACTGGAATCTAGTAAGTAGAGGCCAAGGATGTTGCTAAATATTCACAATACATAGATCATCATCCCCCCGGTAGAAAATACATGTGAATTATGCTGATATTGAGTCCCTGTTCTATGTAAAACAAATCTCATACCTGTTAAAAATTTGTAATATCCTCTTTATTTTTATTGCTTATTAAATACATTCCATTAGATCAATGTCAAACTTTATTCAAACTTTATTCTCTTGACTCAGCCTTTAGCTTTGTTGTGTAAGCTTTTATTTCATACACTCTTTTTTTTCTCTTTCCTGTATCAGAAGGATTATCATGGACATCTGTGTTTTTTTATGCCCAGCAACTCTTCCTTTAGGGGAAGAGCATCTCACCTGCTCCCTCCATGTGGTTCTTATGAGTCTGCCAAGCATGAGCTCCTTGCTTTCCTAAACACATGGGTGATCATTGGGCCCAAAGCTAGGTCAATCTGTCTTTTTTCTACTGGGAATGATAGACTAACACACGTGACTGAAGGCACACAAGAGTACAAGGGAGTTGTAACTGAATTATCTAGTGACAGCTCCTCTAACAAGAAAGGTCCCACATTTCTGCTTCTACAAACCACACTGATTCTCTCTGTGAACTACCCAGAATATTTCTACTAAATACCTTTCTGTATTTAATGTCATTAGAGACCTATAGTGTTGCTAGCAGTCAAAGAACCTATAGGATACACTTTTATCACTGATCTGCCAACCCAGAGAAGAAATAAATCCCCAGCTTCTCCACCTCTTCTTTTGAGAGGAGGCCTGCTTGAAATTAATTCAGAATTACTTGAGCCCTGTGTCTGGTCAGAAGAAAAACTTGGTATGCATTTCTCAAAGCACTGAAGTGTTTGCCTCAACCTCCACTCAGGAAATAGAATACAGGTATTTTACAGAAGTGCTACTCAGAAGCTGGCCAGCTATCTAGCAGGATCAGCAACATGGTGGCTTGTTAGAAATGCAAATGAGGGGCTTCTTAGGATTGCAGTCATTCTCAAATTTCAGCATGAGTAAAAGTCACTGGGAAAGCTTGTTAAAATAAAGGTCCCTGGGTGGTGCCCCAGAGATTCGGTAGGTCTGGGTTGGGGCCCAAGAATTTACCTTGCTAACAAGTTCCAAGGTGATGGTACTGTTGCCACTTTCCTTCAGACCACATTTAGAGAAGCTCAGTGAGAACGTGTCGCTTTTTCTGCTTTTAATCTTTATCTCTTCTGACATAAAGCTCCGCTGCTCTCAGTTGCAAATAATAGGAGCTGCTTCAAACTGGCTTAAATAACAAAGGGAATTTATTTCCTCATACATGTTGTAGTTTAGAGTTTTGAGAGCTTTAGCTGTACACAATTATACTGCCAACTACCTGGTTTTTTCCAAGTAAATGACCTCTTTTTGAATACTACTGAAAAATGTGAAGCTGTCAGGTATCATGTACTTACTAACTGATCACCACTCCTCAAATTTATCTTTCGCTATATCCATATAGCGTTTTAGCACATTTTAGGTCCACAATAAATACATGTTAATACCTGTCCTTTTGTAGTAGGCAGTTAGAGAGACATGAGCAGAGTAGGAATGATAGACCAGGTACAGGTCACCAGGGTGGAAGGCCTGAGCTGCCCAACAGACAATTCTAAGAAGACTTTCCTCCCCTAGCAAACTGCTGATCATGCAGTTTACACCCTCTGGTCTTTAATATCACTAGTCATGTGGTAGATGCCCATACCTTAGAGGAGAAACAAGGGGGCCAGAGAATAACCTCATATGATTCCTTTGCATGACCACTCCCTTAAGCATTAAGTCCTAGAGATGACATTTAGGCCTCAGTTGTGTTTCAGCTCCAGGCCCAGAAAAGCATCGACTCTAGGCAGGGTGTTGCCAGGGCGTACATCAGAACCAGCTGCAGTGACTAATGACCCCATACTTGACACCATACTTCTGATGCTGACCAATCAGTGGAGACCATGACCCTGAGAGAACACACCTGGAAAGCTGATGCGATCCATCCCTGAGGCCTCCCTTATAATACCCACCAAACAGATAAAACCCCTAAAGACAAAGGACTCAACCTATTCTCTCTCTCTCTCTCTCACACACATACATACATACATACATACATACATACATACAGATACAGATGCACATGCCTGCACCTTTCCCTACCCCCTTCTTTCCCCAGCCAAGCTCTCTCTGGAGCATTCCCAAGGGAGCCTTGCCCCCTTCCTTCCACGAGGCACATATATCCTTGTGTATATTGCATATATAAAGGTCATGGGTTTTTGTAACTTGGATCAGGATCCATTCAATTGATCTTACTGAGATACTCTCATTTTGAAATATACGAGATCTGTCCAGGAAAGGTCCAGTCATTGTTAATGTAACGATAATGGTTTGCTAAATGTCGATATGACCTGGCAGCCAAGGAGAATGCACAGGAACGTGCATGTGTGAACAATGACAACTTCACTGTATTATTCGGTGGGGGTGGTAGATGCCATTGAGTGAGCATGTGTACTTGTGTTGCCATGGAATTCAAAATGAGCTAGTAGAGCAAACGAATCTGCATCAAATCTTATGTTAAGCTTGAATGTTTCTCTGCAGAAACAATTTGGATGACCCAGAAGGCTGCAGTTATGGGCAACTGGTGATTGGCAGCTTCATCATGACAATGCACATGCTCACTAATCACGTCTCATGCAGAGTTTTTTGGCAAACATCCAATCACCCAGGTGACTCAGCCCCTCTACAGCCCAGATTTGGTGCCCTGCAATGTCTGGCTTTTCCCAAAACTAGTCACCTTTGAAAGGGAGGAGATTTCAGAACTTTGATGAGATGCAAGAAAATACAATGGGACCACTGATGGTGATTCAGAGAACAATGTGAGGTCCCAATGTGCCTACTTTGAAGGGGACGGAGGCACTATTGTCTTAAGTACAATGTTTCTTGTATCTTATATCTTCTTCAATAAATGTCTCTGTTTTTCATAGTACATGGCTGGACAGACCTCATACAGCACACTGGGTAATAGAGATTGGAAAAACATAAAAATTCCATATAAATTGTATTAATGTTTTTTATTAAATCTGAATATTAAAATATCTGATGGTGTCGAGAAATAAATAACATTGCAAAGTTTTCTTTTTTAATAATACTCTCCTGCTGTGGGATAGTCAACTGTATTAATGGTTATTTTTCCACATACGCACAACATAAAACCATGAGGCCCTGGATTGGACATGTCTTCCGTTGACTAAATCCCCTGAAGAGCGCAGACTTGATTTATAACTCCATTTGAACCTCATGATCTTTTCTTCTTCCATCCAGCATGGTAAAGTGCTGTCAAAGAAAACAAATGACTCAACTCTGGGTGTTGTATCGGTGTCTAGTTTACCTGGAATCCTTTGTGTTCTTCCCTTGTGCTTATCTAACAATAGCCTCTCAAGGTCAGAAAAAGAGTGTGCACACACTGCTGAGCAAACTGGAAATAAAACTAGGAAATCTTGTGAAGAAAGGTCAGCAAAGGGAAAGCTGTCTCCAGCCCCCACTTCACCTTGCCTTTAGGTTTCTCCTTTTGTTTTTTCCTTCTCTGAACTCATTTGGCACTGGCATAGCCAAGATAACTCTTAACCTTTACATTTTAGTCTGTTGCTGTAACAATAGTGACAGAGATTGTGATATGGTGACTTTGGCAAGGGCCAAGAAAGTGCCATTACTATACAGTGAGAAGCACAGCCAATCCTTCTATTGTTTGGGTCATTTACACCAGACAGGTGGGCAAACCACAAGAAAAGGAAAGCAGTGAGACACCTACTGTTCTATTTACATAGGAGAAGATCAATATTTTGTGGGGCCAAAAGTTATTACAATATTGAGCATTTAAGAAAAAGAACACAAAAAGTATAAAAAAGTGTTTAGAAAATGATAGAGGAAATGGGAAAATTACAAATGTAAAAGTGCTAACATACTACAAACATCATAGAATATAGAAAAGAGTATATAATACTCATTAATAAATTGATTCTCCCACTTTTATGATGCTTTTTCTCCCATATATATGTCCAATTCCAGGTGCCATAGAGCACTTTTATATAGCAAGTAGCTCTGCAGGGTCTGGAGTGGCAAGAGGCAATAGACTTAACTGATGTGGTTAAAATATATATTATGATTGTAAAATTTACAAAGGCATATTAGCAAATTGACAGTCCTCCTAGAAGGCGACCTGGAAATGGGTCTGCTATAGATTGAATTTTGTGTGTCTCTCCAACATTCATATGTTAAAATTCTAACTTCCGGTGTAATGATATGAGAGGGTAGGATCTTTGGGAGGGATTAGGACTTGAGGGTAGAGCCTGTATGAATGAGATTAATGTCCTTATAAAAGGAACTCCAGAGAGCTCCCTTGTCCTCTTCCACTATGTGTGGACACAGTGAAAAGACAGCTATTAATCAGGAATCAAGTGTTCACCAGACACCAAATCTGCTGACACCTTAACCCTGGACTTCCTAAAATCCAGAACTATGAGAAATAAGTTCATGTTATTTATAAGTCTCATAGTTTATTGTAGTTTGTTATAGCAGCCTGAAGAGACTGAGACAGGACCCAAGCAGGCAAGGAGCCTTGAAGCTTTAAGTTTCATTAACTTAAAAGCAAATCCATCCCGTGTGCTGTGTGCTCTTGGCTAGGATCTTGACTGTTAAAATTCAGTGAATATTTTGAGATCCTGTGCTAGAAAAATTGGAGAGATTTATGAGGCACATGATAATGTGGAAGGGATCCTATTTATATACTTTCATCTTAAAAGTTTGAAATTTTGATCTATGTGAATGCATTGCCCATTCTTAAAATAAGTAAATAATTTTAAAATAAAAATTTAAAAGGAAACCTATGAGACATGGTTTATTACTGTTACCTTTGATAACTTCTTCAAATTATGCTGAGACGGAAGAAGAGAAAAAAATGAGAGCTTTGAGAACTCTCAGGAATCTAACAGGGACACAGATTTCCTGTAAAAGTATCCGAGCATCTTAACTCAGGCTTAGTTCTGAGCTATAGGGAAGAAGTCAAGAGAGGGACCATTGTGGCCTGAGGAGATGAGTTTCTTTACAAAGTTCCTTCATGAAACCTTGTGTAGAGTGAGAGTAAAGGTCCCACCCAGGCCAGTGGTGCTAAGCACCTGGAAGGCCATTCATGGCTCAGTTGAATGGGCTGGACCAAGAAAACCAGAGGAGGATTTCTGCCTCCAAATAGGCATCACCATGCCCCTGGCTTGCCACATGCACCCTGTGCAGTCCAGGTGATCCACCACAAGACAACTGTGCACTCTGTAGGAAGTAGCCTTAGGCCATAGATGTGTGAGAGGCTTCATCATGGTCCTTTATGACCTCCTGACCTACACAATCTATGAACATAATAAAATGATTGTCATTTTAAGCCCTACGTTTGGAACAGTTTGTTGTACAGCATCACAACCAAAACACTCTTCTCCACCCATTTATTTCTGAAGAAAGATACTAAATACTTTGAACATAAATTATTTTTAATAGAACTGGAACTTTTTTCCCAAAGACCTGGAGGAATTCCCTTAGCGTGTTATGACATGTTGTTAGATGAGTAGATTGAGTAGCAATATAACCCTCAGAGACCAAAAGGTGGAATGCATTTCAGTCCTACTGCACAAGTACATTCCAGGAGTGCTGAACTCCGAGAGCTTCTCCAACTTTGCAGTGTTCTCTTACCTATATGCACGCTGTTCTTTTTGCCATGAGCATTTTCCTTGGCGTCTCATTCCTTCAATCACTTTCCTCCCCTCCATCACCACCACCTTCTTTACCTGACCCCCTACAGTATAAGTGATCCTCTTCTCTGCATAGCCCCTGCTTTTGTCATTTTAAACAACCATCACACTGCATGGTAACTACTTTTTTGTACGTATCTTCGCTAGGTTATGAAACTGTGAAGGGATTTCAATCTAAAATGGAAATGAGGGGATATAAAATGGAGAATCTCATACATGGGCCCTCAGAGGAATGGAACTTAAGAATTGAGAGATTTCATATATGCCTGATTTACAAAAGACCAAGATTTATCTCCTGACCAAAATCTCTCCCATCCTCAAGGCAGCGGACTCACTGCTGGGATTCTGGCTGGACTTACCCATCTTTGCACTCCTTGGCCATATATACAGCCTGCCGCAGGTCCTCAAAGGACTTGCCTGTATGCAGCATGCATTTCCCAAATTGCAATGTCTCTATTAGAAATTGCAATTGCAATTAGAGTGGATCTAATATTCCAGAATAAACTCATTTTCTGGTCATTTGAACTTGCCTCAGTTTATTTTTTTAGGTTGGAAAACCTTAAAAGGTATGGAAAAGTTCTTGTTCTTTGTTATACTTCTAAAGCTCTAACATGCACGTAGAGTCTGGAATGTTGTAAGTACTCATTATTTACTCACTAGAAGGATAAATGAACTATAACATATTCTTTAATGCAGAGATTCAGTTAAGTGACTCTTTTCCTCACTTTAGTTTTTCTTAGTGTGCACTGGTTAAATAGAACTGGACCTCTATTCTATTCTTAAAAAAGAGGAGGAACCATTCTGTGACCCAGTAGCAAGATTTGGGCTAGTGAATATACTGACCTGGTCATATAAAGCTACTAGCCAAGATAACCTGGCTCCTTTTATCCTCTGATCCCCCCACCCCCATAATGGCCCATATAATGTGAAACCCAGCAATCCTGTTGGAAGAAATACAACCTGAGAAATACCTGAGCACCCTCCCCTTAAGGGAGCTCCTAGGTTAATCCTGAGCCTGCTTGGGCTATGACCCTGCCGTTTCTCCACAATTTAGGCCTTCAGGAAATGATAAAATGTAAACTAAACACTTACAAATCTCAATTATTGTTGAAAACATAAAATGCAGATAAGACATAGTAAAAATATCACTGAAAGATGAAGAGTACTATCTCTATGAAAATAACAAATAAGTAGCTGCACCGTTTACCAATGGCCTTGGGCAGGTCCTCAATCATGTTTGCATCTCTTTGCTCAGATGTAAAATGGAAATAAAAGTTGCATTTATCTACAGTGTTAATACATGCAAAGTGCTTAACCTTAGCACCTGGCACACAATGAATTCTCATTATCAATGAACAGAACTACTGTGTACTTTTAAATTATCTTCGGACATTTAGGAAAAGAAAATCTTTCATTTATTCTTAATTTTGAAAATTTACTTTTTTGGTTTGGAAGAATAAGAGGAAGTTTCATGATGGAGGAAGTATATTGTCTGTGTTTTGAAAAATAGGTGACATTTTGAAGTAGACAAAGAGAAAGATCTCAGAATTTTCTTCTAACCCAGAAAATTAAAGAGGTCTGCTCTGCCAGCTAGCTTTCTGGAAAAGTTAGAATTATATTCCAAGCTCTCATTATAGAATATGGTAGGAAAGAGGCAACTGGGGGAGAAGGACAAGGGGAGGTAACTTAAAGATTTGTAGTCTTTCCAGCCCTTGGCATTTCACAAGCTGGGACCTTAGTGGCAATGTGAGAACTAGAACCAAAGCCTTTGTTCCAGGGATATTTTGAATGGATCAAAATTCAGGTCACGATTTTTCACTGAATCACCTGATCTCTCTTAACAATTGGAAATACAGTGGTTAACTTTTCCTAAATAAAGCCACGCACACATGGGGTAAAGGAGAGGAGAGGAGAGAAGAGAGAAAAGGGAAGGGAAGACAGGGCAGTGGGAAGGGGGAGGGGAGGGGAGGACCGTGAAGAGAGGGGAGAGGCTGAGATTTACCTGGTAATCAATAATGCAAGAATCCTATTCCTCTCTGATTTGATTACCCTTCCCAGCACCCCCGCTGCCCTCCCCCGGCCCCCGCCCCCGTCCCCCCGCATCTCCCCTCTAGAGCAATTT
The DNA here is from genome assembly GCF_021234165.1 of Pteronotus mesoamericanus. Lineage (NCBI taxonomy): Eukaryota > Metazoa > Chordata > Mammalia > Chiroptera > Mormoopidae > Pteronotus > Pteronotus mesoamericanus. Next base: position 14,106,972 of record NW_026555135.1, on the reverse strand, counting down.
CAGCCACTCCCAGGAAAAAAGACCTAGCAGAGAGAAGTGTAGCCCAAATTAGTTCTTGGGAAAAAGGAAGGCAAGAAGGGAGGGTAATAGAAATGTTATTGTGTATCCCTGTGGGCCAAAACAAAACTAAAATTACAAAGTAAACTTCATTCTACTTAACAATTCTATTTTTAAAAGGGTAAAGCATTAGGAAAATGGTAATAAACAGAAAGAAAAAAAATCCCTAGGGAAGTGGTGAAGCCAAGACAGAGCTGCCCTCTGAGGAGTGAAGGAAGCTGCTGTCTTCTCTGAGCCCCCGCTGGAGAGGGCATCAAGGTTGGCGCCCTGTCTTGCTGACTGTGAGCTCCTTAAAGCCTATCTAGCAAGAGGAAGCCATAGAAAGGGTGTTTGCAAGGCAGAGTTTTCTCAGAAAAGTGGTTCCTCAAATTTTCGGGTTCCTGGAGGTCATGTGACAGGTTATTTCCTGACACCCATTCTGAAGACTTTGGGGACAAAAGCAGCTTTCTGTCCACCCACCACCCACTGCAGCCTCATTATACTCCCTGTGACTTGGGGCTTTTTGCCTAAGAAGGGATTTTCACTCGAGTGTGTCAATGTAAAAATGACTGAACCTTGCAGAGAATTTTTATGAGTTTATTTGAACCAAACTGAGGACACGCCTTGAAACAAGATCTCAAAAGACTGTTGAGGAAAATGCTTCCCAGAATGAGAGTTTGCAGTTTCTTTTACACATTTGGAATTAGGGAGGGAATTAAGGGGAAGATTACAGGGAAACAGGAGAAAGCAAGGCAGGGAAATTTCTGTAACTGGATTGCAGGATAGTTAACAAGATTAGGTGCTCTCTTGAAGGGTCTGAAAAAGGGGCATTTCAAAGGTATGTTAACCAAGATGCATGAAAACAATGAACAGGACTTGCTTAAGGCAAAGACAAATCTTTTATAGGTCTGGGGTGTAACTACCCACCATGACCTGCAATTAGGAATTCATGAGGTTACTTTTGTTTAGATTTATTATAGAACCCCCTTTTCATTCACAAGTAAAAAGAAATAAGCACATCAAGACACCACTCTCCCAAATCCCAAATATACTTTAATGTAGGGCTGGTACAAAGCACATCCCTTTGATACTGGAAAACAAAAATACATTTCTGCAATTTTACTTGTGGCCTTCTGTGTCAAGTCAGTTTAATTCCTCTAATTTTCTGCAAAAGCTCCAAATAATTGTTACTTTCTGTTCTCCTGGCCCATGAAATCTAAATGTGAATATGAAAAGAATGTTAAGGTTTGTAGTCCCTTCAGACTTTACCAGAAGTTTGTGGCAGAGTTCTCTACGACGCTGTGACCCACCTGGACATCATTTCAGAAAGCAGGTGTTAGAAGCGACTTCATCACCCAGGCTTCTGTCTCTACTGCAAAGCCTCACTCCTTCGTGTGTCAGAGCTTTTCTTGTCTCTGCCCACATCCATCCTGCGAGCAGAAAGGCAGAGATCGGCTGCCGGCTTGGTTTGGATTTCAATATCAATATTCAATCTCTGAATATGTAAGAGGAAGATTTGTCCTTTAATGAGAGGATTTTGGAACTTCCCATATTACGTGATCAGGGAGAGAGGTTTAAGAGAAAGCCTCAACATCACACCAGAAAAGCATTTGCTCACTTGGCATAAACATGAAGCAGGCCGTAAATGGTGTAAAACATGAGCCAAAGAGAGTTTGGGAATTTATCTCACCCTGTGCCCTGTGTCCCTTCTTAGCACACACAGCCAAGTTGTTTCTAACTGCCAGTAAACTTGTCTTGATATCCTGTTCTCATGAAATACTCAGGCTCTTTTATTTCTCTGCTGACTCCTGACTCTCTTTATGCCATTTGGGAATCCTGCTGCCACAACTAAACATGACTCAGAAACAAAAGTCCCTCTCACCCCTCCCAAGTCATGCCTCTGCACAGCCTGGCCCTTGACTGTCCACGTGGCCACGGTTGCTCATGTGGTCTTGTCTGCCATGAAGGCCTGTAGGATCTTCCCCTGGAGTCTCTCTCAGGCCCACTACTACTTCCCACCTCTCCATAGCCTTGTTCTCTGTCAGAGGGCAGCAATTTCCTACCCTAGATGCCTCCTCTGGGCTTATAAAGGTTAGTCCTAAGCCAAGTTATGAAATCTTCCAAAGTCTTTGGGTACAGGCCGTCCCATCCATTTTGACACTCTGTCCAACTGGGCCATCATGAGGCCGTATTATGTAGGAACTGACGTATACTGTCTTACGTAAGTTGTGGTGTTGCTAATTTAGTAATCTAGTATAACATGGACAGAATGGGAAATAAGCCCTAAATATTTTTAATGATCTTTAAAATATTTCCCTCCGTTCTCATTGCATTGTCTTGTTCCAGACCTTTATCATTTTCTTACCTGGGCACAGCCTTCCTGACAAGACGCCATGCTCCCTGTCGGCCCCTCCCCTTTCCATGCTACATGTGTCACGCTGCCGCTGCTGCAAACCAGAAAAAGGGAAGATCTGACCGTTAAGTGCAAAGCCTCCACTTAAGTATCTTAGCACTTCCATGATAAAATCTAAGATCCATAGCAGATTCAATTCCATCTCCTGCTACTCTCCAAAGCATACCACAGGCAAAAGACACTGCACCCACAGTCTTATTCCTTGACCACTTCATGCTGAGCCTCTGCTCCCCGGGGTACTCCCTGGGGTCCTCCTCCTGGAATGTCATTTCCTAGGTTCTTTCCACCCCAGAAAGCATTTTAACCCTCAGAGCTAAGCATAGAGATTACGCTCAGACATTTAATCCAGAAACATCTACTCCCATGACATCCGGTGTGTAACTTATTCACAGCACTTGCCACTTTATATTTTTATTAAAATGTACTGGGTTACCTTTCTGTTTATGAAATGTATTTGTTGCAGAAAATTCAGAAAATACAAAAAGAAAGCCAAATCATCTGGAGATAAAGTCTACTAATGTTTTAAGGTATATTTTTCAATCTTTGGTTCTATGCACGGTTTCATGTTTTTTTCCTCTCTTGCTCCCTTGCATGCACCACACATATACTCACAAATACATGCTTGCCCATTCTAACATATTTTGTAGTGACTGTTATATTCCACTTAAAAATACATTAGAGCTTTGTTATATATCTCTAAGTGCTTAGAGAATAAGCTCCATGAGGAATAGGAAATGTGTGTGTATGTATGTGTACAACAGATATATAGAAACATTTAGATGAGTTAATAGTATATAACAAGCTCTCAGGAATTATTTGTTAAACAAATTTAATAAGGAAAATGAACAAGGGAAGAAAGAATATGAGAATAACTGGAGCACTGTTCTCCATGGAAGAACATGAACATGGAAGGTAAAGAGATAAAGAGAAGAAAATGAAGCACTGAACAGGGCGTTTATGGCTTTTGAAGTTTTTATATACCTTATATTGATTCTCACAGTAGCCTTCTGAAGTAGCTGTAATGGTTATTTACAAGTCAGGAAAGGGAAGCTCAGAAAGGTTAAGTGACTTGCCCTCAGTCGTGCACTTAGTAAGTGGCAGAACTAGTTTTGGGAACCTGTAAACTGTGTTTATCTTACTCCACATAACTTCTGAAAAGGAAAGGGCAGCAACAAGATCCCCACTGAGATCTCGGAGCTTGAAGCTGCCTGGCACGGTGCCTGGCACATAGCTGACACTACATAAGTGGTTGCTGAACTGAACTGGGGACTAGAAATGAGAAAGTACAAGCAGAAGATAGTCAGTATCCAAGGCAGGCATCCTCAGTCCACTTTTCTCAATCCTCACCATGCTTGCCTGATCACTGAAGAAAGCCTCCTAATTGATCAGCCTGCTTCTAGGCTACCCCACTTTCATCCTTTCTTCATAAGTGGATATTGATCACGTTAAATAATTTATTGGTTCCCTCTGCTGTTTGGGGAATGTTCAAAATATTCTCCTGGCTTAAGAGGCTCTTCATGATTTGGGCCCACTTTATCTCCATCTTTATTTCTCGTTTCTCTTTTTGAGACACCTCTAGATCCCCAAAAGTGCTGGAACATTCCTCCCCTGCTCTTTCTCAGGAACTATTGCTCTGAGCCTCTCTCAACTGATTGTATTAGTTTTCTGTTATGTGTAAGATTGTCACACACGCATGGCATAGTGTGGCTGGATTATCTTCTTGTGGTCTCACTGGGCTAAAATCAAGGTATTGGTCAGGACTATGGTTCTCTTCTGGAATTGAGGGTCCTCTTTCAGACCTATTTGGCTTTTGGCAGGATTCACATCCTTGTGGCTCTTGGACAGTGGTCCCCATTTCCTTATCCCCTTCCTCTTCAGGACGACAATAGGGCATCAAGTTCTCTGGTGCTTTGAATCTCTGGTTTCTGCTTCTGCCTCCCTATTCTGTTAAATTTAAGCGTTCATGGGATGACACTAGGCACATTTGGATAATCAAGGATAACCTCTCTATCTTAAGGTCAGTTAATTTATAAACTCAATTAAATCACAAAATCTTTTTACCATGCAACATAATATATTCACAAGCATAACATGAGAGGGTGAATGCCATGGGAGTCAAATTTCTGCCTACGCCACAGATCACTCCCAGTTTGGGTTAGGGGTCCATAGACTAGGACCCATGCCCATTTATTTCTCTGCCTCTATTCCTAGACTTTAAATTCCATGAGGACAGTGACTGGGTCTATTTCACAAGGCAGTGGTGTGTTGGAGACAACTTGTACCAACTAGCAAGTTCCTATTATTAAATATCCAGCAAATTTGCAATCTGACTGTTAAACATAAATATTATTAAAAATTACAGTTTATAATAAAATAAATTGTATTTTCAAAAAGTAATAAATGATCAGAACTCATCATTTCCTATTTATTATACTCCTTTTTACTCTTATCTATTCTCTTGAGGTTATTTTCTTTGATTGTATCTCCACTGTAGAAACACTGTTCGTTAATGTGCTACTTAATTAACTGCATGGCTCTTCCAGCTCCCTGTTCAGTAATGTTACATTGGTAGCCTGAAATCAGCCATAATTGGAGTATTTATATCAGATATTAGCAAACACTAGTTGATGGTTTGATATATTGTTTACTTTCTTGTCTAGGCCTAAGAAAATGATGGTGAAAATTTTAATAAGGTAGATTAAACTTAAAAGTGAGCTATAGCCATTCCACAAAAACTTGAAATGTTATTTTTCCAGTATTCAAAACCTATGATCAGCAAAGAAGCAGCTTACATTATTGGCAAAAAAGTGAAGTCACAACATATGTCATTGTTTTCATCTTACGTATTTTTTAAAAGATTTCATTTATTTTTTAGAGAGAGGAGAAGAGAGAGAGAAAGAGAGGGTTAAAATCAAACAACATTCATGAGTGAACTAACATTTAGTCATCAGTTGCAATCATAGGTTGGCTGAAGATACAAGAATTTGACCCCCCCCCCAAAAAAATATACCAACAAGGAGAAATTGGCTCTATGAAATTTATGTAAAGAATATTGAAAATTGTGTGCTATAAATTCTTTATATTGATGTTTTATATAAGACATGCATACACACGTATGTATACATATGTACACATACATGTTTATGCCCATCATTGAAAGTTACCAGCCCACCACTGAATATATTTGAATATGCTCCTAGAGCTTACCACAATACCTACCACATAGCAGGTGCTCCGAAATATTTGTTTAATGAGTGAATGGATGGAAGGCATCATCTACCTGATTGACCAGAGAACACAGGTGGGTGGAAAGGGAAAAGAGACCAGGAGAGAAGCAATGGTTTAGCAGAAATCGGGGGGATTCAAGGGACTAGCGGTCAGCAGGGTGAGCTGAGAATTTCTCTAAAATTCAGCGGAAGTGAGGGAGTGGAGAAGGACCAAAAAAGGTGCTCTGATAACAGAAAGTATTTGAGGACTTAGAGATAATAGTTGATATATATTAGGCACCAACTTTTTTACTAGACCCCCTTTAAGTCCACTTCAGGTTAGTACTCTTTTATAATCCTAACAAAAAACACATTGATTCTCATAGGTGAAGAAACTAGGTTAGTAGAATTAATAAACTTGTCCAGGCTGAGTCAGCTAGTAAAAGGCAGAGACCAATGTCGGTATGAACCCAAAGCCTGGACTCTGCAAAGCTACACCAAAACTGAAAAGAGGACGACGCTGCAAGAAGGTATAATTTAAGGCCTTGTGACTCATGACTCACAATGTTTCGAAAGGCCGTACAAGGCAGTACATGGAAACTTGTTAGAAGGTGGACACTTGCCCAGATATACTAAGTCAAAATTTGTCCTTTTATTTTTCAAGCTATCTGGAAATTCCTATGCACCTTAAATTAGAAAACCACTGGTTTAGGGGCAGATGTAGCAGCAGATGACGCAGCAGATGACTACACTACAGATGATCATTAAAGCTAAAAAAGTCAAGAAATATTGTGGGGGATATTACAGGATTGAAGTTGTCCAGGGCAAAGTGAGGTTGCTGCCTCTAGCATGTGGCATTTTAAAAGCACCAAGAAAGCTTTATTATTATTGGGGCATGGATCACTTAGCTATACCATTCTTAGATCTGCACAGTAGCCCCCAGTTATCAAAACAAACCATGAAGGAATGTCTGTGGATGTGACCTTAGGTTTTAGAGGCTCCAGCCATCTCCTGCCCAGCAGTATAGTCACTGCTTACCTCCACAGTGAACGTCTGGTCTTCCTTTCTACACAAATAGCCTTGCCTTCCCATCCAAGCAACAGACCCTCTGGCTTTTAGGATTTCACATGTCACATGCCCCTCACCTAACACACCCTATTTCCTCCTTGCCACCAAGCCACATCCTTTCTGCCTTCCAGCCCACATTTATTTCCAGTCTTAAAATGATTTTTAATGTAAGCCTTTTTTCCTGCTCACGTGACATCACCTCCCTCACCAGGATCAAATTATACCACACATCCTTGGAAACAAATTGTTCAAAATAAACAGAAGGATTTAAGAAAGGGTACATAGTCATGTTTGTTCAAATGAAGCATTCTCCTTTTTTAAAAGAGGCAGAAACTAGCTACTTTCCTTTTGTCAGGGCCCTCTGTTGTGCAGTAACAATCTAAGGCCTGCAAAAGTGTGAGAGCTGCCGCCCACACAAACTGCTTTTTCTCTAGCAACAGACTTTCTCGTTGACTGCGGAGCAACGATAATGGGCTCACACTAGCCAACTCTTAAAACAGATCTTGGGAGAAGACAGGGAGCAGAAGCAAATGGGGGCTTCTAGTTTTTACCCAGATTTACACATGGACTCCTGTTAGCAATTTTATTTGATCTCTTTGTCTTTTTGTCTCCATTTAGGTGGTAGGAAGCCTCTGTGAGAACAGCAGTGAGAAAGCTTATGAGCCTTCCCTCACATGATCACCCAAATGATTACATCCTTGTGGTTTAGCAACTTCCTCCTCTCTCTCAGCAGCTGCTGAGCGAGTTGCCAGTAACCCTGATTAGGGATATAATTGGTTCTTTACATTTTGCTGTATTCCTAACAATATTTCAAGCTTGTAATTAGAGAGTGGGCTCTGTAGACTGAAAAATGGTTCAGCTGATTGTAAGGAAAAATGTTTCCAGATTACTCTTTCATTATAAGAATTCATTAAAGCATGTTAACCAATTTCACTTTTTCCTCTTTTGTTTCTCAGAGAAAGGTTTTTTGTTGGGTTGGGTTTGGTTTGGTTTGGTTTTGCTGGGTAGAAGTGATGATGGTGGTAGCTTACAGAAATTCTAGGGGGGAAAAAAACCCATGGAAATGAAATGTGTTTAAAACAAGCAAACTGAAATAGCTTCATACTAGGAAGTCAAGCAAAATTCCTTTGACATTTGAAAAGCTTTTTGATTTGATTTGAGCCTTCACTGGTACTTTGTAAGTTAAAATTTGCTATATTTAGATTATAAATTCTAGGTACATAGACACTCATGATGATTCATTTATGCATATGTTATAACCGGTAATTTACTCATTTATTCAATAAACATTTAGTAGATGTTAGATATAAACAAATAAGTTCAAAGTAAACAGAAATGAATAAGACATCTTCCCTGGCCTCCAGTAGTTTATAATCTGAAGGAGTAGAAAAGTATATTGTTAAAGAAATATTTCTCTAAAATTTTACAAGTACAAAAATGGAAATTTCCAGAGAATACAGCAAAATCCCAGTAAACATGATCAACTCTATAACAGTGGCATTATCTTGGTAGAAAGCTTTTCTTAATAAAGCAAAGGAAGGAAGAAAACCAGGAAATTTCTGGTGAGGGAGAGCTTTAAGATCACTTTTCTTTAATCAAAGCTGGTGTGCTCAGATTTTATGTCTAGGTCGTCCCATTTTTCTCTGCCCATGACAAGTCCTTCAATAGAATCAAATTATATCACAAATTATTGGAAACAAGTTATGCAAAACAAAAGAAGGCTTTAAGGCAAGGTATATAGTTTTGTTTGTTCAAATTAGTATTTTCCTTTAAAAAAAAAAAAGAAAAAAAGCCTATCTAACGCTGTTTTTTACATGAAACTCATACGTCAATTAGGGTATTCCTACTCCTTAAACTAAGACTGCTCAGTGCTCCCAATGCCACAATCAAAACCTTTTCTAAGAGTTCTTTGAATCCCTGGAGGACTTAGATTTCCATTGTCATTTCTACCTTTGAGCACCTCCTCTCACAGATCAGCTTTATTTAAGGATTATTCCATCTTCCTTGCATGATGCCTCTGAGTTATACCACTTTGACTCAGGTATAGAATTTCAGATCTTTTCCTTGGACTTATAAAAAGACACCAACAACAAAATCATACGGGTATGGTGCTCACACCTGTAACAGTATAAGCCCCGAAGAACCAAATCCCTATGTGAACCAATACTGCATTTGAACAAATCACCTTTGTCCTTTGGCTACCTGGGCACAGTGGTGTCACTTGCTCTCCATATTGGTGGCATGTCTTTCTTCCTTTCGCACTCTTTTCCTTCCAGATGGGTCTCTTGGCTTGAGCCTAGAAATTTCACATTCTTTTTACAGTGTACAGAGTAATGTGGTACTCTCCAGCCCCAATTCTAAAATTCAGCTCTAGAACAATTTTTTAACTTATTTTTCAAATATAATTGACATACAATATTACATTAGTTTCAGGTATATATATATATACACATAGTGTTTACACATTTATATACCTTACAAAATGCTCACCCCAATACTCCTGGTACCCACCTGACACCATCCATAGTTATTACAATATTATTGACTATTTCCCTATGCTATACTTTGCATTCCCCTATTTTTATAACTGCCAATCTGTACCTCGTTTTTTTTCAGTGAGAACTTTATTTTCAAGTATTGTATCAGAATATAAAGAAAATAAATTCAGTATTATTGTGGAAGAAAAAGAATTTACATTTCAATTAACTTTGGCCCCTCCAAACACAAATACTCTCCTTTTCTAGTTTTAATATTTTTCCATAGTTAATCTTCATTCAGTTTCACCCACATATTACCCCTTTACAGAAATGTTGGACTTCTTTATCCCTTCACCTTTTCATCCATCTCCCCAAACCCCCTCCCATCTCTTGACCATCAATTTTCTCTTTGTATCTTTGAGTTTATTTTTGTTTCATTTGTTCCTTTATTTTGTTTTTTATATTCCACATATAAGCAATAGTATATTGTTTTTGTCTTTCTCTGTCTGACTTATTTCACTTAGCATGATACCCTCGAAGTCCATTCATATTGTAACAAATGGTAAGATTTCATTCTTTCCCATGCTGAGAAATATTGCAATATATGTGTATATATGCACCACCCCTCTGTATCCACATGTATATTGATGGACACATAGGTTTCTTTTGCATTTTGACTACCTCTTCAGCATTTCTTGCTATACTGTTTTGGTGGGATAAACTCTAGCTTTTGCTTGTCTGGGAAGTACTTTATCTGCCCTTCAGTACTGTTTTGGTCGGATAAACTCCTTTAACTTTTTCTTGTCTGAGAAGTACTTTATCTGCCCTTCACGATTGCTGGGTAGAGCAATATTGGTTGTAGGTATTTAGCTTTCATCACTTTAAATATTTCATGTCAGTCCCTTCTGGCCTGCAAAATTTCTGTTGAGAAATCAGCTAATGATCTTATGGAAGCTTCTTCATATATAACTACTTTTCTCTTGCTGCTTTTAAGATTCTCTCTTACCTTTAGCATTTAATTATGATGTGTCTTGATGTAGGCATAGTTGGGGTCATCTTGTTTGAGATCTCTGCACTTCCTGGACTTGTATGTCTATTTCCTTTATCAGGTTAGAGAAGTTTTCAGTCATTATTTCTTTTTTAAAAAAATTTTATTGTTTATGCTCTTACACCTGTCCCACATTTTCTCCCTTTGCCACCCTCCACTCAGCCCACCCCAACTCCCATAGTCAGTCCCCTGACTGTTGTCCATGTCTATGTGTCCTTCATACATGTTCTTTAACTAATCCCTTCCCCTTCTTTCAATCAGTCCCTCCCTCCCCTTTCCCCACTTACAGCCATCGATCTGTTGCATGATTCTATGCCTCTGGTTGTATTTTGCTCATTAGTTTATTTTGTTCATTAGAGTGCTCTTATAAGTGAGATCATATGGTATTTGTTTTTCACAAACTGCTTTATTTTAGATTTCCAGTCCCTTGTTCTCTTTCTTCTCCTTCTCGTACCCTTATGGTGCAAATGTTACATGTGATGTTGTCCCAGATATCCCTTAAATTATCCTCATTTTTTTATGTTTTCTTTTTTCTTTTTGTTGTTCAGACTGGGTGTTTTCTGCTACCTTGTCTCCAAGATAGCTGGTTTTATCATCTGCTTCATCTAACCTAATAGTGATTCCTTTTAATATATTCTTCATTTCAGTTATTGTATTCCTCGTTTCTGACTGGTTCTTTTTTATGTTTTCTATCTCCTTTTTTACATTTTCTGTCTCTTTGTTGGAATTCTCACTGAGTTCGCCTATTCTTTCTTCAAGTTCATTGAGCATTCTTATAACCAGTGTTTTGCACTCTGTATCTGGCAGTTTGCTTGTTTTTATTCATTTAGTTCTTTTTCCAGTGTTTGGCTCTATTCTTTCATTTGGGACATGTTTCTTTATCTCCTCATTTTAGCTGATTCCCTGTGCTTCTTCCTATGTATTAGGAGAGCTGCTACATCTCCTGGTCTTGGCCAGCTGGCCTTATATAGAACGTGTCCTGTGGGATCAGTGGCTCTGTCTCCCTAGTCACCTGAACTGGTGTCCCCTTAAGGGTTATATGTGACCTCCTGTTGTAGTTCGGCCTCAATTGCTGTAGTGGGTAGGGTTGGGCCTCAGGTTTACTGACTATAAGGTCTGGTCATATCCACAGCAAATGAGCTGTTATGGAAAGGGTGACCCCACGGAGTCAGAATCACTTTAATGGGTCTGTGGTGCCAGCCCAATTTACCCTTAAGTTGTGCTGTTTGTGGAGCTGTTTGGGTGATTCTCTGGTGTAGTCTGAGGCCAGCCACTGGATGTGTTCATTTGGAGCCTTCTGGGAGGGTCTTTTGTATAGGCCAAGGTCAGTCACTGCTTTATGCTTGGCATGGGACTTCTTGGTAGGAGCTACAACATAATCTGCAGTTGGTTGCTGCTTCTGCTGGGCTTGAAGGCACTGGCGAGAGGCTCTGCTGCAAATGGAGGCTGGGAGCCACTTGTGCCAGGTGTGGGACCCTTTATGGCATCATGATATGAGCTGAGGCCAGCTGCCACTTCTGTTGGGCTATAGACACTTAGTTGAAGCTATGCTCTTGGCCAAATCTGGCTGCTACTTCTGCCAAGTTTGAGGCCACCTGCTGTGCAAGCTGAGACCAGTCACCACTTGTACTGGGCTTGGAGCCATATAGGAGGAGCTATAAGTCATGCTGAGGTCAGCAACTGCTTGTTTGGGTTTGTAGATCTTCCAGAGATTTGGGGAAGTCTGCAACATGAGCTAAGTCAGGCTGCTTGGGTGGAGAAGTGGCAAGCCAGGCCAGGTAGGGGAGTTAGGTAGAGTAGGATTTTAGGTTCTCACCACAGCATAAAGTGTGTTAGCCAGGTTAGTGGAAAGCTCTGATTTGGTGTTTGCCTGCACCAGGCCAGCTGGCACCTGCCAGTGCTTATGTCCCTGGAGAGAATTGCCCTAACCCTTACCCTTCCTGCCTTTGCCATTAAATTAGTAAACATAGTTTTCCCCGCTATGTCCCTGGTGCTTTGAGAGCTTCTTCCCTTGTGCTGGGGCTAAGAGCAAGTGAGTTTTGCCTGTGTGTGATCTCTTGAACACCTGCAGTGCCTTGGTTTCCCATAGCCCTTTGTCTCTCTAGGACGTAGTCCCTGCTGGTTTTCACAGCCAGGTGTTGTGGGGACTCCTCCTCCCATCACAGATGATGCTTCAATTTGGGGATCTCAGTGTGGGGCTGGGACCCCTCACTCCTCAAGGGAGACCTCTGCAGCCAAGACATCCCTCCTGTTTCTTTTTTTTTTTCTTTTTTAAGATTTTTTAAATTTATTTTTAGAAAGAGGATGGGAAGGAGAAAAAGAGGGAGAGAAACATTGTTGTATAAGAGAAACATTGATTGGTTGCCTCTCACATGCCCCCAACTGGGGACCTGGCCCACAACCCATGCATATGCCCTGAGCGGGAATCAAACCAGTGAACTTTCGGTGTGCAGGAAGATGCCCAACCCATGAAGCCACACCAGTCAGAGCTCCCTCCTATTTCTTAATCGCCACATGGTGGGTATGGGGCCTGTCTCTTCCGCATCTCCCTCTCTACCAGTCTTTCATGGCTACTTCTTTACATCCTCAGTTATAGGATCATGTTTACTTAGTCTTCAGGTGCTTCTCAGAGATGGCTGTTTCCATAACTTAGTATAATTTTAATGTGGTTATGGGAAGAGGAGAGCAGAGTACACCTACTCTACCATCTTGACTGGAAATCCTAGGACACTTTTTGTTTATTAAAAACCCTCCAGGGTCTGAGTAACCTTGGGATGGTACTTTGGATCTCAGGAGAAATTACGCTTCTAATACAATCTGCTCTTCTTAGAAAGTACTTATGGTTTTATACAGTACTCTCCTCCTACATTACATCAAGAAGTCTTCACATTTGAAGTGAACGTTATTATTGATCAAACTCTGCTTTGTTCAGGTTTTCTTTGGATCTGGTTTGCAAGAAATTTAGTTCCATTACTGTGCAGCCATGCCTCACTGTGAACTCCAAACACAGTCAGATCATGGTTTCGCTGAATCTGGATGTCTAACCTCTAGAAATCTAAAACACACAACAAGTATTATCCACCAATCATGATATTAAAAATATGCCACTGTCTCTGTATTAATTTAACTGTTCTATAAACCTTAATCATGCACCATACGTTAAGTTAATCTTTGTTCTACTCTACAAGAGTTCACATTCTGACCAAATATCAATTCCAAAATGCTTTGAAGAAAGGCGGCATTTTAGGATTAGTGAGTAACCTCTAAAGAAGGTGACTTGAAAGGGACAATTTTCTTTCTTAGCATATGTCCTATTTCATTAGAGCATCAGCCCTATGCTTTGCATTTGTGCCTCGTGCTACATGCTCTATGTCCTGGGATATAAAGGTGATAATACAGGAATATCCTTTGAAAAGAAAAAAAAACCCTCATAGTGTTAGAAATGTGAAAGAATCTTCCCCTACCACCAATTGTGACTTAGAAAGTTCTCCTCCATGCTTTCTTAGAGCCTAGAGCATGACACATACTACATTGGATTATAATTGTACAATCACGTGTCTGTCTCCTCTCTTAGCTGTGAGCCCCTAGAGGGCAGGGTATGGTTTGCCCAAACTCAGTTCTTAGCATGGCACCTGAAATAAGCAGTGTATTCACGGAAGCCTTATGGAAGAAAAGGAAAAGGAGGGGAGGGGAAAAGAGAGACAAAGAGGAGAAGGTATTATGACTATCACTAGTGGGAGTGAGATTATTCCATACAATTGCTTTGATTGGCATCTGGGAGAACCCCCCTTCAGAAGTAAGGTCAATCATATAGAGTTTTTGTAAGGCTCAGCACAAGGATCTCAGCTGTCAGCTGCACCAAACTGAGTATAGTCTAAATACTGGGATTAAATGCCTTCTTGAAGATAGGCAATAAAATTAAATTCTTATAGATATTTTATGCAGAACGCTACTACCTGATACCCCATTTTGCTGCAGAAAACCACAATGGGATTCTAAATTTCATTTTATTTTGTTTTTGATGTAAGATGCTATCAGTTTGTCATATCTTAGTGTTATTGGCTTAATTTTATCGTCTCCCAACCCACACTTGATACATTGAAACCCTTACTCCCAGTACCTCATAATATGACTATTTGGAGATAGAATCTTTAAAGAGCTGATTAAAATAAAATGAGGCTATGAAGGTGGGCCCTAATGCAATCTGACTAGTGTCCTTTTAAGAAAAGAAAATTTGGGCACAGAGAGAGAGACTGCAGGGGTTTCCATACACAGAGGAAAGACCATGTGAGGACGCAGAAGGATGATCTGCACACCAAACAGAGAGGCCTCAGAGGAAACCAAACCTGCTGACACCTCATGGATTTCCAGCCTCCAGAACTATGAAAGAATTAATTTCTGTTGTTTAAGCCACCTGGTCTGTAGTATTTTGTGATGGCAGTCCTAGCAAACAAACTAAAACACTTGGGAATAGCACTGATCTCTAATAAGTGGCAATAAGACTAATCCTCGTTCTTCTACTAACCAACAAGTAAATACTCACTTTTTAAAATGTAAAGTTAAAAAATGAATGAATGAATCAATGTGGTGAGTTACAAAGTACAAATATCTATAAATCTAGAAAAATGTTACAAGTTAAAATTTTTCTAAAAAAACCTACTTGTGTACTCCCAGATAAATCTCTTACCTTTGGAATATCTGAGTTTTCTCATTTCTGTACTAAGACTTTTGGAAAGTTATTTTGTCCTTTGACTTTAAGAGTCTTCATTTACCCTTAAGTACATGATTAGTAATGCTGGTTATGATGATGATGGTGATGAAAAATGAAAGATTCGGGCCAGGATTTCAGCAGCCATGGGTATAAGATCTTATAATCAATACACGGTGCATGTTTGCATGGACTTGAAGACTACTATGAGAAACTAAAACTTTTTCAGTCTGAGAAGATAAAAACTAGAATCTGTCACATGATTGTATTTTATTACAATAGGCTAGATTAGGCTGTAATAATGACTAATTTCTAAATCTCAATGGCTTAACATCTACTTTATTTCTGTTTTAATTTCCAGTGCATGTCAGCACTTGCTCATATTAGTTGCATTAAAGTGTAATATCAAAAAAACCTTCCAAAAATTATTTAGAAAAATAACATGGAATCAGCAAAAAAAAAAAGCATGAAATCATCTTGCCTTTTTAGATTACTGATCAAATTATGTCCATGAACTATGAACTTGGATAGACTTCTTTTAGTCCCTAACACATATTCTAAAACAGAATGAGTATTTTTTCAATAATCTTTTGGGAAAATAAATAAATAATTCTCACCAGGGGAGGTCCAAGGAACAAACATAGGAGATATCAGAAAAGACTCTTTTGATGATAAACATATTTTGAAATTCCAAATCTTACAGTATTTGTTTTATAAAAAGAAGAAATTAATTAACTAGACTGACAAAGGAAAGAGAATCTCTTCTGATCATTGACTAAGGCTCTCAGAAAAAAATGTTATTGATTCCATTTTACAGGTAAAGAAACTGAGGCTGAAAAACAGTAAAATCATCCATTTGAAATCCAAATGTGGTCTTCCCTACTCACTTCTTCCACATTTTTACCCCCCCCCCCTTTTACTCCTTCCTATCTATGTCAAATGCTTCCAGTTTCTGCTCATTTCTAGAATTTCAAAATCTAGGGTCAAGGAAGTCCCTGATGGCCTGAATTCTCAAGAAACAACAGCTCACATTGTTCCAGCTTTCTCCTGGGCCTTCATTTGCTTCCCAAGAGATTCAGCCAGAATTTTATTTGCTAATCCTCGTACCAGGTTTTACATTTTAAAACCAAGTGTGAGATACTGATTGATTTTGATGAAAGAAAGACTCTTTTACAATGGGATTATGAACTTCAGGGAGAGGGACATGTGAGTGAAAGCTTTCCTGGTCCCCTTGAAACCATACCACAGCAGCGCCCGCCCGTATGAGGAATGGCATTGCTCTGATTCTTCCAGTTCAGGCACAAGAAATCTGCGAAGCAAAGATAGTCACCCTTGAGTCAATAAATTGAACTCAAAACAAAAGTTTAAAAAATATATAGGGCGTGAGGGGGACGATTTCAGACACTTAATTCAACTGCAGTGTTTTAAAAAAGGGGAAAATCCCCAGGCATTTATGTTCTGTCTGCACAGAGATGATTCATCTACTCGTCTGTCTTTTTCTGTCATTCGTAAGACTCTCCTAATTAAATCATCTGGTTACTCTCATAGGTGTTTCCAGACTGACTACTGATTGTGTAATGGGCTGTAGCTAGGGCCCCCCAAAGGGGGTTTGTAACGGAGTCCAGAACTTGGCGTGTCCAAGAAAAATATAGGACATTCTTCCACCCACCTCACAAGGTGGGCCACAGGGAAGGATGGGAGACGGGGAGCAGGGCTATTGAGTTACTTTGCATATCAATAACAGGCCAGCTGCATACCTGTTGGACCAGGGTCTTTGAGAGTCATTTTGCACGTCAATAACAGCTGGATAGCTTCATTCCTCATATGCAAAGATGGTCATTTTGCATATTAGCAAGGCTAACTAGGAACTTGGCATAATTTTAACCTAGGATGTAACTGGCAGGCAGCTCCCCCTGTTACAGTTACAGCATAAGAGCATGAGAGCTCGGAAACGGTTTGCTGACCATGCGGAAAGGAAAGGGGAGAAAGGACTCTTGCTAGTGGGCCATGAGAAGGTGCCACAGGGGTTTGGATTAAGAACTGGAGATCGCAGAGGTACAGCTGATGGTGCTGGGAATTGCGGGAGGCCTGCCTAGCCGGGCTCCGGACTTCTGTTTTCTTCTGAAGGACAATTTGCGGACAGGCAATTCTTCACGTGGGTCAGCAAGAAAACCAGGTCTCTCCCATCAACAGTTGCACTCTTCCTTCACAGCTTGCTGGATCCCTCTTATGATAGAATATGATCTCTTAAATTGGTGCTCAGAAGCATTTCAACATAGGACTAGCGTAAAGATAATCTCAATTTATTAGAGGTAAATCTAAGTTAAAGACAATGGTCGGCTAAGAAAATAGCTGTATACCAAAATTGTGCCACAACCTAGCTAAAGAAAGACATGAAAATGAAAAGAGTGGCTACTTGCCAGAAAGCTGATCCTGCCCTGTCTTTCCCATGGCTATTTGGCATACCAGAAAGCCCTTGAGTGTAATTCCTTTGTTTGTCCTTGTCTTTTTTTTCTCAGTGTTGCAACTTGCTTACCTAAGCCTCATCAACCCACTTAAGCAGAAATGGGAATTTCCATTGAACACATTTCTAGAGAATGACTGGTCATTGAATTGGAAGTAGCTGTGTGATCTAATGTAAATAAAACCTTTTTAACTCCTGTTCTGTCATCACCCTTTCATACCAGTGTTCTATTGTTCAGCCAGAGACTGTATTTAGAATATGCCTCTTTTCTGAGAATCTTAAGTATATCTATTGAGCTAGATCTGATAGATGAAATCAGCAACCTAGGAACTGGGTTTTGTCTGTGGCTATTCATTAAATAGATTCTGGGACCTGGGTGATTAAAGTTGACCCACAGCTCAACAAACCCCTAAAGATACCCATGATAAGCCACTGAAAGAATAAGTTGAATACAAAGGAGGAAAAAGAACCAGTTTCTTACTAATGTTTTTCACAATCCGATGGAATACATAAGTAAAATAATTTATATATATATATATATGTATTATATATATATATGATTCTAGGAAGCAGGCACTGCCAACTGGTGTTAAAAACCATCCTTAGAGAGGAGTATGAGGTGGCCTGGTGCTTGTATAGTGCTGATGATATAGGCATGCTCAGTTCGTGCATTTATGTGCATCTCTCCGTATGTTTTTAAAAAGTATATTTGTATTCTATATTTACTATTTTAATGCTAAAAATTCAAAAAGACCTTTGATTAGTTATATATATCTGGCTCTAAATCTCCAGCTTTGTCTCTAATAATCATCCTGGTAATATCTAACATTCGACCAACTTAAATACCTTTTCATACAAATAGGGGATGAAAACAAGTAAGCAACAGTACAGCAGCAGCAATAAGAGCGTCCTAGTTAAGCACTGCCATGTGCCAACCACTGGACCAGTTCTCAGAGATCAAAAAGCATAGTGCAGGGGAGAAGTTTCTGGCCACCAGAAGTCTCAAACTGAGACTTAGGAGTACCTGTACTACTTCCAGGTATATAATTTAAACTGGGGAAGTGGGGAGAGAAAGAACTTGAAGATTTATAGGTGAAATATGCTCTGTCTGGTTCTGGTGAATTGCTAACCACACCATTTGCTATTGTCTTGTACCCACTTGCTTCACACATTTATGCACACTTGCAAGATCCCAGAGGGAGGCCAAGTTCCCAACCAGTTCTAGGCTTTTCTGTTCTTAGGGTAAATCTGCAATTCAAATTTTCATGTCAGCATCAAGCTGTATGTGGAATCACTGAGCAACACCTGAGATCTCCAAGCATCTCCTAGCAGTGAACTCAAACTTATAGGCCAGACTAGGTAGCAAACACATCAATAAAACTAAGAATCAACTATCCTCTGTTGTGGAGAGTCCTGGGCATCCCTCATTAACCTTCAAAGTAGCCACAGTCATTCAATGAGCACTAAGTATCCTAATAAAATGTGGTAAAAATTGAAATCATAACCAGGTTTTACTGTTTTTGAAAAAAGAGTGGCCTTACTTGCTTTGAGAAATAATCAAATGTTTTCTCTTGCCTGGTCCTTTTTATTCCATCTTCATCTCTAGCTTCTTCCCCCTGCCATCTCCTATGCTCCAATGGCTGTGTTGCTATTGGTAAAGCCTTGACCACCCAGCCTGAGCAGAAGTAGATGGCAGTGATTTTATTTTACTCATCTTCCATGCTCACTGCCTAATACACTTTTCTGACACCAGACAGTGTCTCAATAAATATGGGCTCAATAGTGAAGAAGATATAAAGACCAATCAAATTATACAAGTCTAAATATAAATATGTAACTTAAAACATAGGAATACATTTAATCTGGTAGAAAAATTCTAGCCCTCTAAAAAAATGTTAGAATTGGAAAGGACATTATATTTTATTTAGTTCAAAATCCTTGTTGAAAAAGAGAGGGTGCATAAGGCAAGAAAGGAAAGGGATAAGGATTTTTTAAAATACTATAAAACTAAAATGTCATTATTTGTAGATATGTGTTCTTTGTAGAACTTTGTATAAAACTTTGGTGAAAGATACCTGAGAAATCTGGACAAGAAGTCCAAAAGGACACTTTTTTGCAAATGAATAAAAATAAATGGCTCATTTATTTTTAAAAATAGAAAGCTTATTTGGGATTTCAATAGAAAGCTTATTTGGGGTTCTTTTTCCTCTTTTGTATTCAACTTATTCTTTCAGTGGCTTATCATAGGTGTCTTTAGGGGTTTGTTGAGCTGTGGGACAACTTTAATCACCCAGGTCCCAGAATCTATTTAATGAATAGCCACAGACAAAACCCAGTTCCTAGGTTGCTGATTTCATCTATCAGATCTAGCTCAATAGATATACTTAAGATTTTCAGAAAAGAGGCATATTCCAATTATCTATAAATTATTAGAGTTAAGAAAGTTCATTAAGTTGTCTAAGAATAAAATCAATATAGGAATTAACTGCATTTTTATATACCAGCAAAAATGAAATTAGAAAATATGTTTTTAAAAAACATCATTTACAATAGCAACCACAAAATAGGGTATCAACGAATAAGTCTAAAAAAGATGCACAAGCTCTTCTTGGGGAAAGTTATAAAACTCTGGCGAAAGGTATTAAATAACACCTAAATAAATAGAATAAGGTAGTTTTCCCATGCATAGGAAGGCTGAACATCTTAAAGACCTCATTTCTCTCCAAACTATTCTATAGATTAAATTTAAAAAATCCCAGTGAGATACTTTGTGGAACTTTATAATCTAATTTTAAAAAGTATATAGAAGAGCCAAGAGCCAAGAATAGCTCAGACAGGTAAATGTGTTCCACCAAAATCAAGATGTAGTATACAGCTTCAGTAGTTAAGTTTGTGTGTTATTAACACAAGGATGAAAAACCCACAGATGGAACATAAAGAGAACCCAGAAACTGATCCACACTTAAATCAAACAGGATATATCATAGATCAGGAATTGCAGATCAGAGGGGTTATTTATTCGAAAGAAAGAAAGAAAGAAAGAAAGAAAGAAAGAAAGAAAGAAAGAAAGAAAGAAAGAAGGAAGGAAGGAAGGAAGGAAGGAAGGAAGGAAGGAAGGAAGGAAGGAAGGAAGGAAGGAAGGAAGGAAAGAAAGAAAGAAGAGGGAAGAGGAGGGGAGGGGAGGGGAGGAAAGGTTTCTTAACCTTTCAATTACTTCTCTTTTGTTTTAAATATTCTCTAAGTTGCCTAAATTTCCACCATCCTTTTCAAGTTTATGGAGGGGGGAGTGCATAGGAGATAAGAGGGGATTTGGAAACCTTATTCTCAAATATGAAATGAATTAATTTTAAAGTGGGCAAGGGTGAAGAAGGAAGTGCCCCAGGCTACTCAGGAAATACCAGAGACTAAAAAACTCCAATGCAGACAGGATTAAACATACCTGAGAAATCTGGAAAAGAAGTCCAAAAGGACACTTTTTTGCAAATGAATAAAAATAAATGGCTCATTTATTTTTAAAAATATGAAGCTTATTTGGGATTTCAAATAATACAATTTACTAATGAGTTTTATGTCCTTTTTTTAAGATTAAACAATCCATGGATCGGAAGAGTACAGTGCCTCACAAGTAGTGAGGCATTCTTCCTGAGGGATCTGGAGCAAGCAAGACCAAGCTTTATAGAACATCAGAAGAGGCAATGCAAAAATAAGGCATGATTGGATTAGGTCAGGAATTTCCTGATGAGGTTAGCATGTTCTGTTTTTTAGAGTAAAGTGAGTTAGCTAAAGCTGAGCTGTAGGGTTGTGAATGGTGTATGTTAAGTTTCCTAGATAGTGAGTCATTTCCTGTAAGTGTTACTGTTAGGTTTAGATTTGTACAGTGGGCTAAGGCACTGGAGCAGTGTGCATTTTGTGAGTTCTGATCTATGAATTTCCTTTATCAGGGATATCTTTCCAAAATATAAGAAATATGAAAATAAAGCAAAGTCTAAAGTCGGTATAGTCATTCAAATATTCATTTATTCAACTAACATTTAGAAAGCATGTTCATTTGTACCAGACCACACACCAGTGAACTGGGATATTGTGGAAAGAAACAAAGCATTCCTCAAATAGTTCAGGCTCAAGAGACAAAGGAATGTTAAATTTCTCAGATGTATTGATTTTGAGCAAAAGTCTACGTTTATTTCAAACTTGTGTAAGGGTACTAGCTTCAAAGAAAGTTCAAATCTTGCTTCTGCCAACAGTCTTTATAGTAAACCAACCAACTAACCAAACAAACAAACAAATGAAAAAACACTGTCTTGATAAAATTACTAGGCTGGGTGCTAGAAAAAATGTATGTTAAAGTTTGTTGATCTAGTTGAAGATTGTTTAAAGGTTTTAAATTTGTTAAACTTTGCAGGCTAAACTATAACTTCATTGCCAGGGTGATAATCATATATACTACCAACTAGTAAAAAAAAATGTATCTAGATGTTATCAACAAGGAATTATGTTTTTGCTCATGTTTGAGACAATTTGTTTCTTTTCCAGTCCCTAAAATTTTTCCTAAGGAAAAAGAGAGACAAATAAACTGAAAATTATAATATATATTGCTTATCATGAACAAAGATAGTAACAGAGCTTTTGTGACAAATAAAATAAATAGTAGACTTCTGGTCAAGATGGAGGCATACGTAGACTGGCTTCACCTCCTCCCACTACCATAAGAATAATAACAACCAATTTAAAAACAAAAAACAATCAGAACTGTCAGAAAATCATACTGTTATAGAACTCTGACAACCGAGCATTTAAAAAAGAAACATTCATCCAGACTGGTAGGAGGGGTGCAGAGAACACAGTGTGGTGCAGTGAGGCAGTGGTGGGCAGTAAGGGCAAGGCTGCTGTGGCGCCAGTCTGTAGAACAAGCAGTCCTGCATTAACATGTGGCAGATAAAAACTGGGAGGGGCAACTGGGGAGTAAGCAATCCCAGCTCCAGGCCAGACCTTGCAGGCCAGGGTTCCAGTGATGGGAGAATAAAGCTTCATAACCTCTGGTTATAAATCAGTGGGGGTTGGTGTGGTGTAAGAAACTACTGGTCTCTTAGGAGAGTCCATGTAAAGGGCCCACAGGGTCCTAGAGTTTCTGCAAACCCACCCGCTCTGGGAATTAGCAGCAGGGTAGCAGCTAGAAGGGCGGCAGACACTTATGGAAGGTTGGGGAAGTAACTGGAAATGAGGTGAGAGCCCAGCAAGCAACATCGTTCCCGTTCTGACCCCTCACCCACATACAGCACCACAAAGCAGCAAAGTAGGCTGACCCACCCTGGCAAAAACCTAAGGCTCTGTCCCTTGCAACATAACAGGTGCACCAAGGATAGGAATCAAAGCAGCTCTATCTAATACACAGAAACACAGGGAGGCTGCCAAAATGAAAACACAGGGAGATAACACCCCAATTAAGGAATGGATTAAAACTCCAGATTAAAAACTAAGTGACACAGAGATACCCAGCCTATTAGATGCAGAGTTCAAGGCACTGGCAATCAGGATACTCATAGAAATGATTGAGTGCAGTCACAAAATAAAGGAAGAAGTGAAGGCTATACAAAATGAAATAAAGAAAAATATACAGGGAACCAAGAGTAAAGGGAAGGAAGCCAGGATTCAAATCAACAATTTGGAACAAAAGGAAGAAATAAACAATCAAGTGGAACAGAAAGAAGAAACAAGAATTCAAAAAAAATGAGGAGAGGCTTAGGAACCCCTGGGACAACTTCAAATGTACCAACATCCGACTCATAGGGGAGTCAGAAGGAGAAGAGGAAGAGCAATAAATAGAAAACTAAGTTGAAATAATAATGAAAGAAAACTTCCCTAATTTGGTGAAGAAAATAAATATACAAATCCAGGAAGCACAGAGAGTCCCAAACAAGTTGGACCCAAAGAGGGCCAGACCATGACATATCATAATTAAAATGCCAAAGGTTAAAGAGAGAATCTTAAAAGCAGCAAACAAAGAGAGTTACCTTTAACAGAGTTCTCGTAGACTATCAGCTGATTTCTCAAAAGAAACCTTGCAGGCAAGAAGGGACTTGCAAGAAGTATTCAAAGAGATGAAAAGCAAGGACCTACATCCAAGATTACTCTATCCAGCAAAGATATTATTTAGAATCGAAGGGCAGATAAAGCGCTTCCCAGACAAGGTAAAGCTAAAGGAGTTCATCATCACCAAGCCCTTATTATATGATATGTTAAAGAGACTCATCTAAGAAAAAGAATATTGAAACTATGAATAGTAAAGTGACAACAAACTCATAACTATCAATAACAGGATCTAAAAAAAAAAACCAGACAAAAACAAACTGATCAAGCGGCTAGAACAAGAGCAGAATCCTAGAGATGAAGATCACCTGGAGAGCTGTCAGTGTATAACAGGTGTGGCGAGAATGGGGTAAAAGGTACAGGGAATAAGAAGCATAATTGGTGGGTACAGAATAGACATGAGGGGTGTTGGGAATATTATGGGAAGTGGAAAAGCAAAAGAACTCATATGTAAAACCCATGGACATGAACTAAGAGGGGGGATTGCTGGAGGGAATGGGGTACAGGGAAGAGGAGGAAAAATTAGACAACTGTAATAGCATAATCAATAATATATACTTAATAAAAAAGTATTATTAACAAAAGCAGTGAATAAAAGTGAAAATGATAGAATAAAATGTTCAGTGTCAGCTACTTTGAATTAGGGAGACACATGATCATTCCTACTAGGGGAATTTCAGTACTTTTCTGTCTTCTATCACATCCTGTATGGAATATTTTGTTAACAAATTCTCTTCACTTTGACTCTCATTTATCAACTACTCTTATTACCTGACCAGCGATGAAAAGCACCTGGAGCAGAGAAACTTGGCCTAAATAGTTGCCCAACATTTACTCAGGTTGAAAGATTGGAAAAATTATTTAAACTTTCTGAACATTAGTTTCCTCATTTCTAATATGGAAGTAGTTTCCTACTTAAGAAAGTTTTTGTGAAGGTTACATAAGATAATGCACAAAAACCACCTGTCACCAAGTACCCAATAAAACTATAATTAATTATATCATCATAATCATTTTTTCCAGGCAGCATGGATATACTCTGCCCATGGCATGTTATGTTTGGATCTTAGCTCCAAAATTAACAGCTGTAAAATCAGAAAAAATCATTTAATGCTTCTCATTTAAATTCCTCATTTATTCATTAAGGATAAAGTAATAATTATATCACAGAGTTGTGATGGCAACTAATGGAAATAATATGAGCAAGTACTCACTGCCATATGGTGTAGTTCTTTACTAAATGACATTCCTCTGACCCAGAATATCCAGATCTGGTATTTTGACCAAATGAGAGGCATTCTTGTGTTAGAAGTGAATAAATGGGCATTTATTGTGTCAATTTGGTTTTATGTTTTGTTAGTGTGAGGGAATCAGTCCTCAGGGGCCTCTAGGGCCTTCTTTTCCCTGGAGAAGGTGAGAAAAATTGAGGACAAAATCAGAATATCTTATCAATAGTGGTCCATATAAGACCCCCTACATCATGAAATCATTTGCTCTCTGATGTAAATTGTGTATAAATGCATAAAAAGAAATGAAAATTAGGGTACTGAGTTCCATGTTATATATCTAAAAGGAAAAAAAAAATGGTTAGAACATTCCTGTACATGGATTACAAGGGACCAAGAATGTCCCTTGTAAGATTAGTTCCTCAGGAATTTATATTCTCACTCACCATTCTCCCATGCGCATCCAGATGCTCCATGTATTGAGATCTCTGCTCCAGGGTCCAGCCATTCTGATCAACCTGATATTCTCTGATGATTTTGTGATTTCTTATTTTAATGCCTTTATACCATCTAGTCCCTCTACCAAAAGTGGCTTTGTGCCCCTTTGCTCTACCTTTCTACTATATCTGCATTACTTTTAAGACTCAGCTCAAATGTCACTTCTGGAAAGACTTCCTTCCCTCACCCCATCAATACTCTTTTTCTGTATTTTTTGGATTCTTCCTTGACCTTCACTATAAACACGTAGGCAATATCTTTTGATTCTCCATCTTCCCCCAAAACATAAAACATAGGCATTATGTTTTATTCCCACCCCTGCTAACCTTTTTTTCAACCTCAATCCTAGTCCCTATTAAGTTATCACCAATACTTAACCTGAGACTGACAAGTCAAAAATTGAGATAAAAATAAGGTCAAGTTTCAAGTAAAGATTAAAAAAAAGCAATTTTATTGTTAAATGGTAGGAAGAGATTAAGTGTTGGGATCTCCTAGTATGTTATTCTTAGCAAATTTTTTTGTTGTTATTTGTTTTATTTTGGTTTTAGTATGAGGTGCATGTTTTTCTAATTTCTAAAAGAAGAATAATAATTACTCTTCAAGGTGATTGTAAGATTAAAAAAAGATATCATATGTAAATGTGCATAACATCGTACTTGGATGGAGATAAGTAATCAATAGATGTTACTAGTCTAACCCAGTTATCACTAACCTTTTCCTAAAAAAACAACTTACAATAACTAGTGGCTGAAATAAACCTTACTGAATATTTTATAGGGAAAATAGAAAAAAATATTTACATCTCACTTTCCACCACAACCACAGAAACCCCCAATATAAAGCCCCTTTTCAGCCATGATACCACTGCAGATCTCCTCATTGACCCTTGGATAATTAAGAGTATAATGGCTAGATTATATAATAGATGCATACTTAATTTTTTAATAAACTGACAACAGTTTTATAAAGTGGTTTTACCACTTTAGATTCCCATCAAGTGTGTTTGAGAGTTCCAGTTCCTCCACATTGTTGCCAATTTTTGGTATTACCAGTCTGTTTAATTTTAGCCATTTTATATCTTATATTCATAATACATAAAGAGCTATGTAAATTAATAAGAAAAATATCAACTGTAATTGAAAAAAAATTAAAATTAAAGTGGAAAAAATTAAAAAATAGGAAAAGGAAAAAAATAAACATAGTTCTTGAATAAGTACTTACCTAAAGGAGGTTAATTTGCCTGCTGAGAAAATAAGATCAGGAAAATCTTAAGGAGAGATGTGAATATTTAAAATAGGTCATGAAAGGAATGAGAACAGTTTGTGACCAGAAGTACACAAAGATTTCATAGCAGCACTGGGAGACCAGTTGAGACATTAGGCAACAGGGCTGCCTAATGTCTCAAGCACTGTTCAGTCTCTTGGAAATAGTCAGACAGGATTAAGGTCTAAGTCAGAGATAATAGTACGAGGTATCAGGGTAGGATAACTACTGAAACAAATGATCCCAAAATTTTAATGGCTTATTGCCAAAGAAGAGCTCGACATTAAAATGTAGGCAGTGGATGGTCTATGCTCCACACAGTCACTCAGTCACCCAGGATTGTTTTATCTTGTCCTTCTGCAATCCTGTAAGTTTTCTAAATTCTCTCTGCTCATCCAATGGATGCAGGAATATTGCTAAAATTAGTCACGGGAGACTTTCATGGACCAGGCCTGGAAGTGATGCTCATCACTTCTACTCACACTTCACTGGCCAGAGCTTAGTTATTAGTTTTATCTAAGTGCTGGGGTAAAGGGTAAAGAAATCATTTGTCCTGAAAGATGAGGATAATAAAGATACTGGTGACCACTTTCAGTCTCTGATACATAAGGCAAAAGTCAGATACCACAAGATTTTTCAGTATAGGGTCAAAAACAGAGACATGGTAATTTTTCAAGTTGAGTTTGTATAGTAACGCAATGTATTATATGCCCTCATTTTTATTTTTCTTCCTGAAAGCTGGTTTATAGCTCTGCCTCCTTAATATCCTTAGCACTTAGTTGCCCAGTCTCCTTTTTTTCACCTCAGTCCTGGCATCATTCTCAGTTGAACATAGAGTTCATGTTCCTTCATCAACTTTCAGCCCTGTACTGCGAACTTACCACTGCACTTGAGTTTACTCCTTTTCTAGGTATCTATTCCAGCTGCCTGTGGTCTGATTTACACCTGTGCTCAGGTAGTTGGTTTCCCTGCTCTTTTCTCTGCCTATTCAAAATCCTATTTATTCTTCAAAGTTCAATTTAATTCAAATGGTACTTTTCTGTGAGCTTTTCCGTAACCAAATAACTAGGCCCTTAACATGCTTTTAGATTCTATATCTTCCATTTTACTTACTTTGATCATGGATTGAGAACTCAAGAACCTGGAGGATCATTTTTTATCTGCAATAGGGAAGTAGTAGTTATCTTACGGCATAATGGTAGATATTCAACCTAGTATATAAAGTACAAAGTATCTAGAATATAAGGGATACTCAAAATCCAAATGGTAATTTCCATTCTGTGTTAATTGCGTGGTGGCAAGACGGGGTGTGCCGCCGCGGGGAGTGCTGCGTGGGTCGCACCCGGGATCTGAGGGATATTGTCCGGGGCCAGCTGAGACGGGAGCAGGGCTCTGAATCCCGCAGAGCCCATCCCAGGGGTGTTACAGATGAGGGGAGTACACACGAGTCATCGCAAACACTTCTCTGTTTGCCAGGAGAGGGGACGTGACACATCCCTCTAGAGAGGAAGGCCTCGAGTCCCTTTGTTCAAAGGCTTTTATTGAAAAAGTTATCAGTGGGGCTAGGTAACAGGGATGCACAGGCTATCTCATTACATCACTATGTTAATGTTTACAGAGAATAGGTGATGTTTTGAAGAAAACAAATGGCAGGAACATACCGATTTACATGGGTCTGAGGGGAGACTAGTAAACAAGAGAGACGACTAAACATGAGAGAGTAGTAAACATAAGAGTGCCTAATGGTATAGGGTTAGGGTCTGTGAATAATGTAAATTTCTTTCCCAGCATGAGCTGGCTGTAGCTTCTGAGGGAAGAACAAAGCACACTTTAAAAAATTTACTTTTAGGCCTGATTTCCCCAGGAACCGCCAGATCTGGTTTAGAACTGACTCAGGTATTGTTTCAAGCCTGAGCCAGGTAGGGGAAGGGAGCCACCAAGAGACAAGGAGACTGCTTTCGGATAGAATGAGGACTCCGGCCATGTCCAAGATGAGCCAACGGGTGCGGGCCTTTTTGCCCTTTCCCCATGTCCCCTAATTTCTTGTCTGCTGCCAATATTCAATCAGCATCTGCCTTAGGTTGTATACCTCAGCTCGAGATAACTTACCCATCAAGGATCACCGATCATCCCATGGCAAGGCAGAGGCAGGAGCTATGCCCCTGCCAAGGGGAACAGGTTATGTCTCCTCGGGGGCCTGTTTCTCTAAGGACTCCCTGATAATTTCCATCCTTGGGACCCTCCAGCCTGTCAGTGGGGTTACAGTTCCTGAAACTGGACAGGGTGTTTCCCAACAATTCTGCTCAGAACTTCTTTGGCATTTTTATTTTGTCAGTCCTTTCACACATTACCACATTTTTCCATGTGTCATTGGTGTCTGTGCATTTGTCTTCTTCTTGTCATTGGATTTGTAATTATGAGCAGATGTGTGTGAATGAATTCTTAATAGCACTGAGCATATTTACTCATGGCACAGATCCAATAAATGTGTGTTGAGGGTCTCATCAAAAAAAGTAGATGGTGAAAAGATTTAAACTAATGTGGTAAGTACAAAAAACAGACTTTTAACAAGGAAGAATCCTGCATGAGCGTGCACAAAATATATCTCAACATAAAAGTGCCATATGAACTGTAGCATGTTACACAAATGGAAAAGATTAGTATAAAGTAGAATAATATTGAAGTTAAAATCTTTTGTGTTTTCCAGTTACCATTAAGAGTCTAATTCATAACTCCTCCTTTCACTGCTTTTCTTCCCCCAGGAGTTAAACTTTTGAGGGCTGAACTTGTCCGTCATTTTCCACCAATTGTATTTGCTTGATAGAGCCAAATGCAATCCTGGATCTGCTCCTCTCTCCTAACTACTGAAGGAAAGTCTTATATGGACATCTGGTTTAAGCAAAAAGAGAGAGGCTACAGTATGTGACTGATACGTATATAAACTGGAGAGAAACTTAACAAAAGATTCAGGAATTTAATATCTAACAGCAAATGACCGGTCTTTGATACTTTTTTTTACTCGTCTTTCATATACACAGATTTTTTTTCTATCACATGCAATGGACAGAAATAAATATACCAAACTCTTTCATTTTATGTAATGTTCATCTTTGTATTCGTATTAAGATCTTGCTTCTAAAATCACTATTCATGAAGTTGATTTATAGCTTTAAAGTTGCTGTTCCTTATGTATTTCTAAAAAACTAAAAGTTACCAAGTTAGTATGTGGAATTAAGAACTGGGGCTAAAATAAAAATAAAGACAACTAAAAATATTTTATGCCCTCATTTTTGAAGCCCTGAAGTTATTTTTTTAAGAGTTCATGCTATGGCCCTAGTTGAAAATATTTCTGTCATTGCCATTCTATTCTGTAGAGCATTAAACTGACATGGAATCTAGGTTGCTTCTGATTATATAAAGATTGAAAGAGATAGAGCTTTTTCAGGTTTAAGGATTACCTGCCTACTCATGAGACCTCTGTAGTTAAAATGTGAGTATCTGAGATATTTATTTTTAAATATGGACTCTGATGGACTCTAAGTTAAAATGGACTCTGATAATAAGCAATAAGATATATTGGGCATGATGTGTCTGGAAGTACTCACCCTTTTGCACATATAAATTTATATTCCTTCAATAGCAACCATTATTTATATTAAGGTCTACACTATATGGAGCACAGTATGAGTTGCTTTGAAGATTATACCTATTGTCTGGATTGTTACGCCCTTCTCCCATCCCCTTCACCATTCACCAGACATAAACATCCATAAAAGAAATTTTACAACCAATTATCTTGGGGAAAGATGTGACGAGATAAATCTACAGCCCTGCTATTATTTATCATGTCCCGTGATTTAAGGCTCTCTGCTCAGCTGCCCTTTTTGGTATTCAGTAACTCTCATTCATCCATCCATCCATTTATCCATTCATTCATCCATCCATTCATCCATTTATTCAGAACTATTTAAGGGTGGGCATTGACTGACTGTGGTTAGGTACTTCCTATGGGATGCAAAATAGATATAGTTTCTATTACCACAGCACTTTAGAAGAGATAGCTAGAAATCAAGTAATTGCCCAAATATCTAAATAATTATATATAATACTAAAATAAGAGCTTTAATAGAAAGAAATCATATGATATGAGAGAGAATAATAGTAAAGTCTAATTTAGCCTGGGGGTTTAGGGAAAACGTGAGAAAATAGTGTTTAAATGGGCATCTAAGACCAACTGGGAGTTGGTCAAATGAGAAATGGTGGTTGGGGGAATTGGGAGAGAATTCCAGGAGGAAATGCTAAAGGGGAGTAAGTGTCTAAGCATTGGAGTAACTGAGAGAGAAGTAGGCCATAAGAATAGTGATTAGAGGGAGAGGTAGAAGGAATCAGAACCAGACCTTGGAGGACTTGATATGTCTTTCAGTGGTTTTAGAACTTTTCTTAAAACTATTGGGAAATATTTATAATACTGATTATGTGATGTTATGTAATATTTATACTAGGTAATATTTGTAATACTTATAACTTTTAAGTATTTATAATACTGATGATTTAAAGCAGAGGACTAACATCACCAGATTTATCTTTTGAAAATATCACCGTGGCTTCTGGTAAGGAGAAAGATATATGACGAGGTCCAAGAAGGCTATAGGATATTAGACAAGAGATAAATGATGGTCCCTTGGTCCACAGTGGTGGCAGAGTTGAGAGATATTTCCACAGAGAAGACCTGATGACTGTTGTAACCAACCTTCAAAATGGTTTCCAAAGATCTCTACCTCCTGGTATTTATGCTCTTGTACAAACTACTTCCATATTAAACCATACTGACATGTGTGAGCAACAGAATACTACAGAAGTGACAATGTATGACTACTGAGGTGAGATCATAAAAGTCATTGTAAACTTCTTAAACTACTCATTCTGGGGAAAGTCAGTAGCCATGCCACACAGTCTTTAGGAACCCATGTGGTGGAGAATTCGGGCTTCACACACCAACAATCAAGACCAACTTGCCAACCATGTGAATGAGTCACCTTCAAAGTAGATCTTTCTGCCTGAGTCAAGCCTTCCCTGTGCGGCCTTACCTGACATCCAACTGTACCGTTAAGAAAGACTCAAAGTCAGAATTGCCTCATCAAGTCATCTCTTAATTCTTGAACCACAGAAATTGTGAGATAATAAATGGTTATTGCTATTTTAAACCACTAATTTGTGACACAGCAGTAATTAACATAGTGACAGATTGAATATGGTTAAGTGACAAAGAGAGAGATATCAAGGATAATCCCTAGATTTTCAAACCAGACCACAGCTGGTTTGAATGCTTTCACAGAGAATACAGGTAGTGACCTAGTTCCTGATGATTAAACAACTCCTGTTTTATTTTTGATTAATTTTGGGGTGCTTTTGGTACTTCCAGTGATTATAAATATCAAGATTATTAGTTAGAGACAAGGTAATCAGGCTTTGTCTGATTCATACAAAAATAATTTACTAAAACTTATTGGGGGAAAAAAATCTTTAGAAGAAAACAGGAAAATATCAACATGAACTTTTCATAGGCAATTATTTCTTAAACAAAACACAGAAAATACTGAATGTATAGAATAATGTAATAACTTGGAAATTCTCTTCTTCACAACTTCTCTTTAAAAGACAACATTAAGAGAGAGAAAAGGAAAAAGCAACCTACAGCTGAAAACAAGATACTATATATATCCCAAAAGAATCATGTCCAGAATACACATAAAAACCTACAAATTGTCCCTAGCTCAGTTGGTTAGAACATCCTGCCCATACGCCAAAGTTGCGGTTTGATCCCCAGTCAGGGCACATACAAGAATCAACCAGTGAATGCACACATAAATGAAACAACAAATTAGTGCCTCTCTCTGTCTGTATTTCTCTTTCTCTGTCTCTCTCTCTCTTTTCCTCTCTCTGTAAAATAAAAAAAAAATTATTTAAAAGAATAATAAACAACTTAGCCTCATGTCTTAAGGAAAAAATTTCTAAAAGACCTCTGCTTCATACTGTAATTGTGTTTTTTAAAACTGGTTAAACATTTATTATATATCCTGCCAATACTGGACCAGGGATAGGGAATACAAAATGCAATGCTGCTCTGACTTTACTTGATTTAATGGACTTCAGCTCAGCAACAGCTCTTTCCCAAGACAAATGTTTTAAAAGTAAGGTACTAAATAGGAAAAAATAATTATAGACAAAAAATCAGCAATAATTAATCAAATTTTATGCAAAGAATGTCTATATTATAGAATATGTAAGTACAATGAAAATTTTTTAAAAGAAATAAAACCCATAGGGAGAACTTGGCAAAACATTAGCACACCTACATTTTACAAAATAGAGAAAGAAAACGATATGCAGAAAAAAGGAAAATTGTCATGATCAGTTAGAATTTATTGTATCACAATTATGTTTTGGGCCTTCTGGTAAGAGTTTTGTAACTGTTAACTAATTTAATTCTCACTAAACCACTCTGAGGTAGATATCATCATCTCCATTTTACAAATGAAAACATTAGGCTCAAAGACATTAAGTAATTTTCACAAGGCTATAGAACTAGTAAATAATGGATCTGGTATTTGACCCATGCTTTTAAACATGTTTGATAGATGTTTAGATCAGTTTTGAGAAATTGTTTTAATATGTGGATATTCAGATGCCTATAATATCTCATTATAAAAAGAACTCAAGCACCAGAGAGTCTAGAATTAGTAGCACAGCTTTAAGAGGGCACCAAAGATCCTGCTCAGAACTTTCTTCCTAACCAGCATCACACCCCAGAACTTTCATCCTTAAGATTATTTCATGATCCATTTAAGTGAGTCAGCTTCCCTTTAACAGCCTTTCTTGAAGTTCTGAACAAAGTACTAACAGCAATTTGCCACAAATTTGGTAACTACCCCTAAATGTAAAGGAGGTTGGGAAATGCAGTCTTTCCTTCTAGGTGGCAATGTGCCCAGCTTAAAAAACCAAGTTCTGTTACCAAGAAAGAAAGTGAGAATCGATGTCGGGAAAGGAATATAATTATCTCTGCCAAAAATATCTGCAAATTGTGTCCTCCTCCCTACCCAATTATACTGAGGTATAATTGACATATAATATTGTGTTAGTTTTAGATGCACAACTAGGTGATTTGACATGTATATATTATGAGACGATTGCCACGAAACATGTAGTTAACATCTGTCACCTCATATAGTTTCAATTTCTTTTTCTTGTGATAATAACTTTTAAGATATATTCTTTTAGCTACTTTCAAGTATATGATACAGTATTATTAACCTTGATTATCATGCTCTATGAGGGGGGACCGAAAAAAACCCCAGAATTATCTTCTGGAGGGCAGGCCCCTTGTAGTCCGGGCTTCCCCCATTAGATGAGTGTTCTAGGAACCTATCTGTATCAGTGTACCAGCTGGTATTGTTGTGAGAGGCTGCATTTGGCCTCAGTAAATTTTTTTGAAGAATCTTTCAGTGCATTTGCCCACTTTATGATGGGTGATTTATGAGCGCACCTGCCCACACCTCACTAAATGTTCAGCAGTTTTTGACCAAAAAACCAGTATGACCCCACCCCCCTGCCCCACCCTCCCTATTCACTGAATCTTCCCCCAGTGACTTCTTTTAAATCCACTGGATAAAGTCATCAAAAGGAAATGTTTTGCCCATATGGAAGAAATGAAACAAAAAAATGGCAGAAGCTCTAAAAGACATCAAAACTGACCAGTTCAAACACTGTTTTGAGCCCTGGATGGTGTGGCTCAGTGCATTGAGCACTGGCCTGCGAACTAAAGGGTCGGTAGTTTAATTCCCAGTCAGGGTACATCCCTGGGTTGTGGGGGCGTGCCACACAGTAGGGGGCTCGCGAGAGGCAACCACACATTGATGTTTCTCTCCCTCTTTTTCTCCTTCCCTTTCTCTCTGTCTAAAATATAAGTAAATAAAATCTCTTTTAAAAAACTGTTTTGAGCAGTGGAAAAAAATGTCTCGATAGGTGTATTGTATCAAATGGAGAGTGCTTTGAAGGTGATGAAAGTTTCAACATGTAAGAGTAAGTACACAATTTTTTATAAATAAATTCTAAAAGTTTTAGGGAGGCCCCCTCTTGTATGCAAATGCAAATTGATTTAAATATTTATATCTTATCCAAAATCTATAACATTACAGCTACTCTTTGAACTATTTCTATGCAGTAAAACCATAAATAATTGAAAGAATCAAATAAGATGTTGTCTTTAGTTTTTTTGTTTTAAAATTTACCAACAACCATTTTTGTTTCAGCCCTTAAAAGCAGCATTGATTATTGCTTTAGTATTTAGATTCTAGTGAACACAATCAATCCTACTCATGGAGTTCCCTAAAGTGCTGATAGCAGTCACTGTAGTGATCATTGATTCGTATACATTTCTCTAGATTTGTTTGATAAACACCTTTTTAAAAAGTACTTCTTGAAACTGTGCTAGATACTCAGAAGGAATAAAAAGAAAATGAAGCATTTTCTGTCATTTGAAGGAACTTAAAGTCTAGAAATATATAAATTCTTAATATATATTTTAATTCTGAAATTATCTGAGATTACAAAAGTTTTAAGAACAGAAGGAATAATTTTTCCCTGGGCTTTTGAAAGTAACTTCTTAACACGATCCTTTTAATACCTCTGAACACTTTTGCATGTATTTCCTATAAACAAGGACATTCTTCTACATAATTATAACAAAACCATTAAAATCAGAATATTAAACTTTGGAATATTACTATCAAATAATCATCAGATGCCATTAAAGTTTCATTAACTGTACCAATACTGTCTTTACTATCAAAATGATCCAGCTCAGAATCATATTTTTGATACAGTTTTCATGTTAGTCTTCTTCAATCATCCCAGTTTTTCTGTGACTTCCAGGAGCTTGATAATTTTTACAGTTGCAGGCCAACAATTCTGTAGCACTTCCATTAACTTGGGTTCATTTGACATTTCTTCAAAATTAGATTTAAGTAATTTGTTTTTTGTAGAAATATTACAGCAATGAGTGCATCCTATCAAGTGACACGTAATTTTGACTTGTCCCATTAATGGTGATGTGTACTTTAATTGCTTGATTAGGGTGGTATTTGCCAGGCTTCTGCGCCATAAAGTTACACTTTTTCCCTTTGTAATTAGTAAATATTTTGAGCAGAGATACTTTGTATATATATGAACATGTTTTGTGAAACTTTCAACTTATGCATGCATGGATGACTACATGTATGTCAGTATAGATTCTTAGAGTCTTATTTATTAAATGGGTTTCCATACATTACTATCATTTTTTATCCTGTTGTTCATACTGCCCCAGACTTGGTCTATGAGAGCTCCTTTTATTTGGCCTCTGTATCCCTTTGACGTATCTCCATCATTTCTTGGGCACTTCTTTCTTTCTAGCAGAACAGGATGTTCCAGACTGATTTTGAACTTTCCCTTCCCCAAACCTGGAACCAGCTATTTCTCCATGAAGTCCCTGTGCTTTTTATTGGAGAATAGTACAAATCAAGGTCTGGGTGCTAGACATGTTGACTTCTATTGAGTTCTTGCTGTACTTAGGTCCTCTCAACAGGCAGAGGTGTGTATAAATATAAACATGCATGCATACTCACAAATACATCTATATGTATCTCTATATCTACCTATATTTGGATATTACAAGGCTACGCTGATATCTCAAGTTGAATCCAACACAACAGGTTTACTTTCGTTATCTCTCTTGCCATACTATACCTTCCTTTTCTGAAAGCCATCTGGCTCACATTATCCTCAATATATTTATTTGTCCAAGCCCCAGGAATGAAATCTTCTTTAACCATGGCCCATTTTGCCCTCTTGAAGATGCCCTCATCTCCCTGCTTGAGTTCTGACATACTTCCCTGAGCTACTTCCACTCCCTGGGTTAACACTCTCCTCACTCCACTCCCCTCCTCACTCCACTCAGACTGTATACCCTGAGCGGTACTGTACAGGCATGAGGAAAGGCAACCTATTGGCAAAGGGATGGGCAAGCAGGCTAGGGCTTCCAGCTTTGGTCTGAGAAGTGTTGATTACAACTCCCAGCAAGTGGGGGACTACATCACCCTATAGGGGACGTCCCTCTTACTCTTGGGTTCTGATACGATCACTGTAACACCCTCCTATAAAGAAGCCCTCCTTACCCCCCTGATTTCCTGCTCTGTGCCACAATGGCTTCCCTCCCACCACAGACACCTACTATTGGCCCCACCAAATGGGTTTTGGACTGAATTATTTAGGAAGGAAAAGAAAGGGAATGAAAAGAAAGGGAAGAACCAAGAAAGAAAGTGAGGAGGAGAAGAATAACTTAGAAGCTAATTAGGTAGAAAAAAACAAGGTGCAAATTTTGGAAAAAATAATAAAGTCAATTATTCAAAGAGACCTTGGGAGTTCATAGTCTAGTGATTCCTAAATATTGGAATAAGCTGGAGAACTTTTTAAAAACTAAGATCATGAATGTTCTGGCGAAGAGGCTGTTATTTAGCCAGGTCCCCTGATGTCCTGTTAATGGCCTGTTTGAGTGCACAGTTGTTGTCAGTCTCTCCTAGCAGGCACCACAGTTTCCTCCAGCTGCAGGGGAGGGCGTGTGTGTGTGTGTGCGTGTGTGTGTGCACACGCGCGTGTGTGTATGTGTTTGTGTGTGTGTAAATGAAAAGAGGTGAGAAGGTGGTCCATCTAATAAAACTCTCCCCACTTCCACTTCAACCAGGGCAAAATGAACTCCAAATATATTTTCTGTATTTGGTCTCCATTCAGTATTCCATTAAAAGGCTTTCTGACTTTAAAATAATGGGAAAGCATTGCACTACACTATTTTACTTCTCTGAATCACTTCTGTTGGCCTTTACTATAATCAAGGCAAATTTTGGAAATACTCAAGCAACCCTTTTAGAAATATAAGCATTCTTCTGCACAAGACAAATTACTCCAGCAGTCAATCTAATTTAATGTTGTATCTAGTGATACATGTCATTTCATAATATTTTTACATAGTTACTAAGCTCATTCTTTCATATAAAGGCCAAATTGAAAAATAACTCATGCTTCCTAAAACAAACCTGACATTGTGTTCAATGTACTAGCTAAATCATAAAAAAACATTATAGCTATAGCTATTTCTTTTTATCATTTAGGTGAAGTACAGTGAAATATGTATATATAGCTTTTCATATCACCTTAACAAATATTTATTGTGTGCCTTCTATATGTTCAGCACCATGAAAAATAAGAGGCAGTCTAACACTAAGGAAGGAGCTCTAACTTTATTCAGAGAGACACAAAAAACAAAAATAATGCAACACTATCAGGACAAATATAAAGAGAAAAGAGAGAGACTACTATGGAGCCCAGACAAAGGGCATAGAGGCCAGTCTAGGGGTTTTAGAAAAGGTTTTGTGTAGGAAGTGAGGTTTGAGCTGCAAAGCTTATTCCCAATGGTTCTCTCAAAAGTGTTTTTAGATGTAGCCAGGGTGAACTTCAGCGTAAGAATTTCTATGTGAAGTTCATTTATTGCTTTGCTAATGCAAGGTACAGCAAATGCACTTAGATGTATTTGTTAGATATAACAATCTCTATGCTTTCTTGTATCCATGTGAGTAGGCAGGGTTGAAGCATGACATCATTCACTCCTTCCTCCACACCTCATTTAATGGACATTAATGATTTTCATTTTGTTTTTGTACCTTTAATGTCTTCTTATTGTAAATATATGAGAAGTAACCTGCTAGGGGGTAAGGTATACAAGAGTTGAAGGTAGATAACCTAGGTAGTGAGAACAGAATCTACCACTTGTTAGTAAAATGATGGGCCATTCATGTTTTATTTTTACAGTTGCTTTATTTGTAAAATTGGTGTGAACACATCTTTCCAGAATTTATGTGTGATGAATTAAGCAATGTAAGATCCTATCTTTGTTATGTTTAATATAATATTTCATAGACATTAATTCTGATGGTAAGATGTATCCTTTCATCATTTTCAAGTAAAGGATTTCCACCCCCCATGCCAAAAATTAACAAGTTACTACTAAGTGATAGTGTAATATGTACTTCCTGACAAATGATAAGTAGTCAATCTGTGTAAGTTTTATCTACAAAAGTATTGCAGATCTACTAGTATGCTTCTAATATGAAGTGAGTTTGAGAGATGGACCAATATAGATAAATCAATCCACATTCTATGAGTTTGTGTCAATCATTTTACAGTTTACAAAAGAGATAAAGAAAAATACATACTTGGTCATTGGTGAATTCTCATTGGAACATGATTAGTAGATGAAATAGAAGCATGAATGCTTGCACATGAGCTAGAGTCTTGGGCCTTAATGTCAGGTCTAGAGCTTTAGATATATAATAGAAGATAGCAGGATAGCATATTTGAGTAGCTAAGTGACAGATCTGATGTAAAATTCAGAAGAATGAAAGTATTCTGCCAACAGTAGTGAGATAATTTGGTAAGAGCAGAAAAACTGAATTTGAGAATAAAATTTTCAAATTCAAGCAACCTGTTAAAAATCTACTTTTTAAATAGTTCTCTTATTCAGTCAATAGATTTTTTACTGAGAATTTCAAATGTTTCAGGTGCAATATAGGTTAAAACCTTAGTATCAATTTGGTTTCATGTCATTTGCTAGTTTCTGGGTAAGATTTTTTAAAAAATCACCTCCCATATTTTGGTTTCTAAATGTCATTCTTCACTAAAAGGAATAAGCACTTATTGGAGAAATGGTTAGTGGTAGAACTGGAGCGGGGAAACTACAAAATGACCCTAGGACATGTTTTAGTGCTAGCAAGTAAGGAGGGGCCTAAAGAGTGATTGGACATGTCAAAAGGACACAGTAACCCACTTTAAGTGGCTCCCCTAGGCCAAATACAGAAAAACCAGGACACCAAAATAATAATGACCAGATAGGATTATAACTCTTAAAGCAATCCATGAGTCTTCCCTGATACAAATGAAATATGTGGATATATATAGCAAAAATGAAAGTTCTTTACACTAGAAATGTGGAAGTGCATTTTTAAGGAATGAGGGATTAATAAACCACAACTTGTAAACCATCATAATAGTAATTGATTCAGGCAAAATGTATCAACATATAGACACAACAGTGAAAGAATCAGTAAATTTGAAGATAGTTCAAAATAAATTATTCAAACTTAAACATGAAGGGAAAGAAAAAGAGTGGAAAAGCAAACAGAAGCATTTAAGTTGTAAAACAATACCAAATGGTTTAATATACACATAATTGGAATCTCAGGAAGAAATGAGACAGTGAGACAGAAGAACTGTTTAATGAATTAAAGGACAAGACTTCTTCAAACATAGTAAAGACAATTAAGTCACAGTTCCAGAAGCCTCAGAGACACCCAAGAAGGAGGATAAATACAGGCAATTAATTTTTTTTCAGTTTTCTTTTCTTGTAACTGATTTCTAGTTTCATACCATTATGATCAGAGAAGATGCTTGTAGCCAATTGTATTTTAAAAATTAAAGTCTTTTATGTCACCCATATTATTACCATGTCTAGCTGTCTTTTTTTGTTGCATATGTGTATATGTGTGTTTTGATTCAAAAGTCTATCTGATGTCATACTCCTCCTGCCAGAAGAACTCTCTTTAAAATATCTTTTCATGCACGTGTGCTGGAAGCAATACGTTTTCATTTAATCTTAATTAAATTTATTGGCATAAAAATATGCAAAAATATTTTTGTATTATTTAATGTCAGAAAAATCTGTAGTTATGGCCCTTCCTTCATTTCTGATATTATTAAATTGTGCTGCTTTTGGTTTTGGTCCATCTGACTAGACATTTATCAAATTTAATAAACTTTGACAACAAGCAGCTATTGGTTTTACTGTTTGTTTGTTTTTTAAATTTTCTTAATCTCAATTTTAATCATTCTGCTCTTGGCCTTATTGTTTGTTTCCAGGTCTTACTTTGGATTTCATTTGTTCTTAAAAAAAAATTTGAAGGCCGAAATTTAGGCAGTTAATATGAAACAATTATTCTTTTCTTTAAGCATTTATGCCAGCAGTTTTCAACTTCTTTCAGGTCATGGCACACATAAATTATTGCTAAAATTCTGTGGTATGCCATTAAATATATTTTTTGCCAATCTGACAGAAAAATTAGATATAATTTTGATTCATTCATACCGATGGCTATTGTTGCTTTGGCTGTTGTCATTTTTTTATTTGACAACCTAAGGGAAAAGAAGTCAGTGCCCCTGACCAAATAGTCAGGTATTGAATATTTTAAAAATTCTTGCCTCATACGAGTTGAAAATTGTTGATTTATGCTATAGATTTACATCTAAACACTGTGTGAGCAGCCTCACACAAATTTTGACATGTGTTTTTATTTACATCTAGTTTAAAATATCTCACAGTCTTGCCTTGGGAATACTTTTTTGATGCACAAGTTGTTTAGAACTATGTTGTTTAATTTTAAAATATTTTAGAATTTTCCATGTATCTTTTTGTTAGTGATCTCTAGTTTAATTCGCTTGTACTCCCACAACATATTTTAGTCATTGCAATCCTTTTAAATGTACTAAGATTTGATTTAACTCAGTATATGTTATATCTTGGTGATTGTTTTATGTGTATTTGGAAAGAATGTGTATTTTGCTTTATGGCAGTATATTTCTTTTATAAATGTTGATTATGTCATGCTGATCAATAGTGTTTTTCAGATCTTCTATATTCTTATTGATTCACTATATACTTGTCCTATCAATCACTGAAAGAAGAGTATTCAAGTCTAAACTATAATGATGGATTTGTCCATTTTTCCTTTGAGTTCTATCAGTTTTAGCCTTGTATAAGGTGTTTACACATTAGGACCATTATGTCCTATTCATGAATAGACCCATTTTTCATAATGAAATTTTCCTATTTATTCCCTGTAATCTTTCTCATTCTGATATATATTGTCTGACATTAATATAGCCACTCCAGTTTTCTCTTGATTAGTATATATTTTTTCATCCTTGTACGTTTAACCTAAGCCTATCTTTATATTTAAAGTTTGGTTCTTGAAGATGGTATATAGTTGATACTTTAAAAATAATCAAATTGAAAATCTCTGACTCCATCCCCTTTAATTGAAAGTTTAGAATATTTGTAATTATTATAATTATCAATATGCTTGGATTTAGAAAGACCAATTTTCTATTTGTTTTCTACCACACTGCCTGTTTCTTTTTTCCTTTTTTTCTTCCTTTCCTGTTTTCTCTGAATAATTGAGAAAATTTTAAGTTTTCATTTTATCTCTGCTATTAGTTCATTAACTTTAACATTTTGTTTTATTTTCTTTAGTGGTTGTCATATGGATTGTAAATATTTTTAATAGTAATATAAATAATCAAAGATGGAAGTATACTATTATAAGATTCTTATATATGAAATAGAATAATATTATTTAAATGCTGACTGTGATAAAGATAGATATTGCAGACCTAGGAGCTACCATTAAGCAATAGCAATGCAAGTACTGTTTTAGTCCCATAGAGGTTATCTAGTGCCCTCCTATTTAACCCTTCTGAGGCCCGCATTCCAGGTCTGCTCTTCTAGTATGAATTACTTTATTTTATTTTGTTTTACTTTATTATTGCTATGGACTGAATTTTCCTCCAAAAATCCAGATGTTGAAGCCCTCACCACCAATGCTATAGTATTTGGAGACAGATCTTTGGGAGGAAATTAGGGTTAGATGAGGTCATGACATTGGGGCCCTCATGATGGAATTAATGCCCTTATTAAAAGAAAATTCCCCACCATTATCTCTCTCTCTCTGCCGTTCTCTCTCTCCATGCACACATGAAGAGATCACATGAGCATACAGTGAGATGGCAGTCACCTATAACCTAAGAGAAGGGTCCCAGACATTAAACCTACTTTGCCAGCACCTTGATCTTGGACTGTCTAGACTCAAGAACCATGAGAAATAAATTTCTGTTTTTCAAGTCACCCAGTCTATATATAGTATTTTGTTATGACAGTCCAAGAAGACTAATAGAGGTATTAACAGTCATATCTTTAAATGGATGGAATTGGACTCTCCAAGAAATCTCTTCATGGTATAATAAGACTGAATATAGATGAGTTTAAGAACCTCCCTCTATCATCTGCCACAAGCTATAGAAGCAAGAGTGGCCAACCTGCGGCCCTTGGGCTGCATGTGGCCCGGGATGGGTATGAATGCGGTGCAGCACAAAATCGTAAATTTACTTAAAACCTTTTTTTTTTCCTAATCAGTTTTCATTAGTGTTTGTGTATTTAATGTGTGGCCCAAGACAACTCTTTTTC
Organism: Pteronotus mesoamericanus; assembly: GCF_021234165.1. Classification (NCBI taxonomy): domain Eukaryota; kingdom Metazoa; phylum Chordata; class Mammalia; order Chiroptera; family Mormoopidae; genus Pteronotus; species Pteronotus mesoamericanus. The sequence continues at coordinate 14,064,097 of NW_026555135.1, read as the reverse complement.
CAGTGTGGCCCAGAGACACCAAAAGGTTGGACACCCCAGCATAGTGTTAAGAAAGAAAATACTGGAAAATTTGGTAATGGCAAAATATTTACAAAGCTTTAAAATGAGAAAGGAAGACATTCAGTACAAGCAGTAACCAGTAGGCTTCAAGTTTTTGGGTATGTATGTATATTAAAGTGGCTGCAGGAATTATATATGTAATTTGCCCTAAAACTGTGTATGACAATATGCAAAAAGTCCAACATTAAGACTTCATTTTGTTGATACTTTAGAAGGGCAGTATTTTGTATTCTTATTTATGTTGCCTATTTAACAGCTCATTAATATTTGTTGATTCAATTTAATTTTATTTCTTTTGATTACAACACCGACTTTTCCTTCTAACATTTAATTTTTTTCTTATTTCATTGATTTGAGAGAGGGAGGCAGGGAGAGAGACATTAATTTGTTGTTCCACTTCTTTCTACATTCATTAGTGGATTCCTATATGTACCCCGACCAGGGATGGAACCAGCAACCTTGTTCCAACCTTGGTTGGGATGATGCTCCAACCAACTGAGCTACCTGACCAGCGCTCTCCTTCTAACCTTTTCAAAAGTCAAATCATTTCATTTAATATGGTGAATTATAATATCAGAATCATAAAATTCACACAAGATAGGAGACCTTGGTTGGGCTCCACTGTGGAAAATATTAGCAAATTGTTTTACATCTTCAGACTCAGTTTCATCCTCAGGGAAATGATAAGGTTGGTCAAGGTGACTCTATAAAGTTCATTCATTCCTTAAAATAACACCATATTTTTAAGCACCGATTCTATTACAGGCACTAAACTAGGCACTATATTTGTGGTTCCTGCCTTCATTAAACTTTTCACTAAACTTAAATTTTTTAAAAAAATTTCATCCCATTGCCTCATCAGAAATCTCATTACCTTGCAATGTAATATATGCTGGGAGAAAACAGCAAATGGTGAGTGGGATACTGAAGTTTGACTCTCTCAACCTCTATTTCAATTACCTTCTACTATAGCAGAGGCTGAAAAACTGAAAATCACATTTACCAACTTTCCTTGAAGCTAAGATTCTGCATGTTTTTGTTTCACCAATCAGATGCACAAGCATGAAATCTGAATTTAAATTGGTCTAAATAGGGAGAACAGCCAGTGTGAGGCATTTGTTTTGCTGGTGGGAACCCCAGGAAGCAGAGAAGTTAGGGAACTGGCTGGAACAGCAGCTTCTTGACTTAGCAGATGGATTCCTAACTGTGATGGAAGTAGCAGCACCTTAGAGATGTGGTTCTGTGGTGCAGCTTTAGGACTCATTGTTGGAGGTTCAGCCTAAAGTCTCTTACTTAATTTCTCCAAATTCTGTAAGTCATTTAACACACATCAGTAATTTTTTTTTCTACTTTTGTACTTTGCAAGCAGATGCTGACTGACAGAATTGATTAACAACAGGGAAAATATGCCTAAGAAGCATTATGAAAATAGTCTAAGTCAAAAATTTCCCAGACTGATCCAAAAACATTAGTGACCTGAGAGATGTTTAAGTAGGTGTTTAAGTAAAAGGGATATCTTTTCAGGACTTCTCAAAAACTCTAAATAGTTAATTTGTGTAGTAAATCACATTGCGTAGCATTTCCCAAATGCATTTTACCAGGAAATTATTCATTTCAGGAGAAATTTATCAGCTTGAGAAACTCAGACAAGGGTATGTAAAACACTGGTCTAAATAAAAGCCCCAGAAGTCTGAGCCAACATCCTTTGCTTTTGTTCCAGTTCTCTTTGTTCCAGTCAATCTGTTTAGACTTTTTATTTCCATACACATTATGTCATGTTGTCTTAGTCAGTTTTCTGAATAGGGATATAAACAACCAAGTAGTATAAAAAGTTTATAATCCTATATTGAAAGTCAGTGGCATTAATGATTTGAACAAAGTAATTTCATTTCAGTTTGGAAAGAGTAATGAAAACCAGATGTAAAAGAAAGACCTATTTATTTAATGATCCAGAAGACACCAAAGTGAAAACAATAACAAGATAAATGTTTGTCTTTATTTCTCCATTTTCGTGTGGATCTAAATGAGTTCAAAAGGGATAAGACCTTCACAAGATTAAGAAAGAACTCAGTGTTTTTGTGGTGATATAGTATTTTAATACTAAAGAATCCTAGGCTTGGGATCAGCATTAGCTTCACAAAATTAATAACATTATATGCAATGTGATAAGCACTGTCATTTCCTAGAGTAAAGGGAGAAATTAATTCAGCCTCAAATGACAAGGAGAGACATCACAGTAGATGTGATGTTTGCTATCTGGAGGGCTTGTTAGAGGAGGAGTTGGCTTGCGTAGAATGGAATATAATAACTAAGACAGTTGAGGGTGGATCAGCATGATTACAGACCCTGGCTGTAACTTCTGTGGGTTTAATGAAATCTGAAAATCATAATCAGGGCTCAAACGTGGCCATATATCATAATGTGAATTAAGTGATGAGAAAAAGACGATCACAAAATTAGAGTGTCCCTACTCTGGTTTATTATCATGCATAAACTTCATGCCTCAGCCTTAGGCAGGCCTGATAAGCCTGGCCTCAGAAGCACACTTTTTCAGCATCCCTGCTCCGCTCCTCCCACGGGTCCTTCTCTGCAAGTGTCTGTCCTTAGCAGGAAAGAATTTCCTACCTGTTTCCTAGCAAGAGCTAACCTCTGCTTTGTATCAGGAACCTGGATCCAGGGCTTTTCTTTCACTTTCCCCCATGGCAAAGGTCTTTTAATTCTATCTTTCTCGCAAGAGTGGATTTTTTTCCTGGGCCCTGGGGATGAGAGGGTTCCCTACCTTTTCTTAGAAACAGAGGCCTTTTACATCATCACTGTCTCATAAGCAGAAGATATTTTCGTGGGCTCCTGGTATGGGAGGGGTTGCTGCCCCTCCCCCAGTGGCTTAAGAATTTGTTTCATATGATACATGGATTCAGGGAAGTGAGTGGTAATTTGCCTTGTTTCCCTAGTGGCCACCAGTTACTATCTGAACACTGTAGCGGTAGCAGAACACTTAAGTACTACACTGAAATATCTTTTCACCTCCAAGACTGGTTTTAGGAAATACATTGATTTCCTCATAATTCATTGTTTAAGGAGACTGTAGCCAAACATGATGAACATTATAAAGGCACATGCAACTCCTGAATTAGGAAAGGTTTTACTAAATAGTTTTGCTTTTGAACTGTGTGGACTTTTGATGTTCCATTTTAATTATTTCATTAATGTTATACATGGCTAATTAAAAGTCATTATTTCAAGAAAAAAGACATGAGCTCTAGCTGGATAGCTCAGTTGGTTAGAACATCTTCTTGATATGCCAAGGTCATGGGTTCAGTCCCCAGTCATGGTACATACATGAATCAACCAATGAGTGCATGAATGAGTGGAACAATAAATTGATTTCTCTCTCTCTCTGAATTCAATAAATAAATAAAGTATACCTAAGCATCTTGTACAAGACATTATGCTAGACCTCTTTTAGCAAGGGAGATATAGAAATATATCAAATATAAACTACATATATATGTGTGTGTGTGAATTTATCTATAAATCTATGTGTGTGTATGTGTGTTTGGGTCACGGGGACCCAAAAAATGGAAGTTATTTATAAAAATTGTATATTTATTCTTACATATTTAAACTTCAGTCACTTCCTAAGTACCCTCCATTTGATGCAATACACCTACTGAGACATTTTTTCCACTGCTCAAAACAGTTTTTGAACTTGTCGATTCTGATGCCTTTTAGCACTTCTGCTGTTTTTTGCCATATCAGCAAAATGTTTCGCTTTAGGACTTTTTTCATCTAGTGGAACAAGAAAAAATTGCTTGAGGTGAAATTGGGTAAATAGGGAGGGTGAAGCATGGGAGTCATGCCATTTTTGATCAAAAACAGGGGAACGCTTTGTGTGGTGTGGGCAGGTGCGCTCATAAATCATGCATCATGAAATGGGCAAACATGTTGAAAATGTCTTCAAAAAAATTCGCTGAAGCCAAATGCAGGCTTTCACAACACCAGCTAGTACACTGATATAGATGGGTTCCTAGAGAACTCACCTAGCGGGGGAAGCCTGTGCTAACTACAAGGGGCCTGCCCTCCAGAAGATAATGTTGGTTTTTTGGAGTCCCATCTCATAAATGTACACATCTACAAATACACACACACACACACACACACACACTCAGAAAGTGCCATAAAAATAATGAAATGGTGTAGTGCAAGAAGACCTGCTGCCAGTGGAGTTGGATTAGGAAAAACTTCAGGATTTGAATTTCCTCTTGAAAGATGTTTAAGATTTGAACATGGAGGAGATGGCACATTCCAACCAAGGAGAAAAGTATGAGTACAGTTATGGATCATGGGGCGAGGCATATGAAGGTCTGTCCAGAAAGTATCCATCCATGTACTCTTAAAAATATTTATCGAAGAAGGTCCAAGATACATAGGAAAATGACGCCTCAGTCCCCTTAGAAGTAGGTACCATGGAACCTTACACACTTCTCCCAATTGCCACCAGCAGCTCCATCATATTTTCTTGAATCTAATTGAAGTTCTGAATCTCTTTCCTTTCTAAAGTGATTTTAGTTTTGGGAAAAGCCAGAAGTTGCAGGGTGCTAAATCTGGGCGGTAGGGGCGCGGTGAGTCACCTGGGTAATTTGATATTTTCCCAAAAAACTCTGCACGAGATGTGATGCATGAGCAGGTACATTGTCATGATGAAACTGCCAGTCACGTTTGCCCATATCTGTGGCCTTCCGAATCATCCCAATAGCTTCTGTGGAGGAATGTCCAAGCTTAACACAAAATTTGATGCAGATTCACTGCTGTGCTCATGCAGTCATTTTTCATGTGACGGCCACACAGTACACATGCTCATTCAAGGGCGTTTACCACCCCTATCGACTAGTACAGTGACATCATCATTGTTCATACATGTGCATTCCAGTCTGCTCTTCTTGGCTGCCAGGTTATATCAATGTCATATGAACTGTTCTCATTATATTGCAGTGGCTAGGCTTTTTCCAGACAGACCTCGTATATTTGGAGTGAAATATTAAGAGATTAGTTTTGAGAAGAATATTAGAATATTGAATAAAGGAACATTCCAAGGAATATTGTGCAAAGCTTGGAATTTAACCACCCATGAGAACAGAAGTTAGGCTCACTCGTTATATTATAACTTGGCTCTTTAAAACATACTGTCTTCTCTTCACTCAGGATCTACTTTTCTGAGTTTAGTTTCCTTTGTCTGAAAGTTTCCCCAATCTTTTCATCCTCCCACTTCCCAATTATTCCTGACCACTTTTTTCTACTTAATCCCTATTCACTTTTTGGATATCTGCCTAAAGATCACTTCCTCAAGGAAGTGTTCCTTAACTCATCTGATGAAGTTGAGTCCTTTATTATAGGCATTCATAATACTCTGTGATTTTCCTGCATAACTGATATCAAATTTTAATTATATAATCTTTTATTTAATGTTTAATTTTTTTCTGCTGGATGCTGAAGCTTCATGAGGATGGGAATAATTTCCATCTTATTTACTACTTTATCCCCTGTGTCTTTTAAATTGTTTGGTCCGTAACCAGTGGTTAATAAATGTTTCTGTAACAAATGTAAAAATTAAATAAATATAGACAATAAGCAATATCTAAAATAAAAAAAGATAAAAGCTTTTAGAATTCTTAAAAGTATAGGTGAGCAATAAAACAGTACTCTTTTCAGCCAAGAAATGGAATTCACTAATTTAAGCAAAATCAATTAAATACCAACTCTATAATATACACTTGAGGAGTCACTAAGAATATATACAACAAAAGAAGAGCCCCTTATATCCAGAGCTTATGGTTTGCCAGTTTATACATGCATTGCCTCATACAGAGATGAATAAGACATGATACCAGTTTGAGGAACTCATCATTGAGAGGTGAAAATAGTGATGAGTAATGCAAATAATTATCTCTAATTTAATGTACAAACATTATATCTAATTTAGGGTAGAGGTAATTATAGAGAGTTTCGGAAAACAGAGAGCATGTGTGAGATTAGTTCTGCCTAGGGTCATTAAGGAGAGTTTCAATGAAGTGACATTAAGCTAGGCCTTGAGTTCAGCAAGTAGATAAGTATAGTGGGATCTAATTAAGAGTATTATTAAGAAAAATTACCTGAAGAAAGGAATGAAGGTTTGTGAGTAGTTGCCATATTTGAGGAATAAACAAGTAGTGTTTTGTGAAAAGGAAAAGAATGGGTAAGTAGTGCAAGATAAAAGAGGAAAAAAAGAATTGAGTCCAGGTTATGGAAACCTTGTCTTATGATGATGCTGAAGAGTTTGGGCTTGACAATACTCTCTAACCTGTGTGGAGAATTCTAAAGATTTTTTAAGTGAAAGACTAAGTATTGAGATCAAATTTATATTTTAGGAAGAGTGTACCCTTTGATCCAAGACATTGTGATAACCAAAAACTTAAAAGGCCTCAATTAGCAAAAAATCTGGCCTTGGCTAACAACCCTCTGGGTCATATAGGCAGGATAAATACCATGTGATTTTGGCATTCAGGGACAACTGATTCAGCACTGATCTTTCACTAATATTTCTGCATGAAGATCACAACTACCCTCAGAAATACCAACTTCATAATTCAAGAGTAAATATACTGTCATATATCCTCTCCCTTTAAATTTGGTGTAGTCAACATCCCAATGTTCACAACTATTAATGAATATAGAATGTATTTTTTTCATTCTGTCTCCCCTACAGAATTTAAAACCTTAAAAGATAGAATAAAAAATTTGCATATTTTGAAATCTAGTGACCACATGAGAATACTATTTTCTCTCCTATAGGATTGTTTTTTATTTAAAATAAAAGAAAACATGGAAAAATTGGAAAGCCATATACAAAAGAATGAAACTAAACTATGTTTTATCCCCATGTACAAATATTAATTCAAAATGGATCAAATCCCTGAATATAGTATCTGAAACAATAAATTATATAGAAGGAAACATAGGTACTAATCTTGGTCTTAAAGAAGACTTTATGAATTTGACTTGAAAGGCAAGAGTAGAAAAAGCAAAAATAAATGAAGAGACTATATCAAACTAAAAATCTTATGCACAGCTAAAGAAACCACCAACAAAACAGAAAGGCAACCAACCAAATGGGAGAAGATATTTGCAAACAACAGCTCCAACAAGGGATTAATATACAAACTATATAAAAAACTCATACAACTCAACACCAAACAAACAACCCAATTAAAAAATTGGCACAGGACCTGAACAGACACTTCTCCCAAGAAGACATAAAAATGGCTAGCAGATATATGAAAAAAATGCTCAATATTACTAGCTATTGGGGAAATGCAAATCAAAATTTCAATGAGATACCACCTCAAGCCTGTTAGAATGGCTATTAGCAACAAGAAAAGTAATAATAACAAGTGTTGGAGGTTGTGGTAAAAAAGGAATCCTCATTCACTGCTGGTAGGAATGTAAACTGTAATAGCCATTATGGAAAACAGTATGGAAGCTTCTCAAAAAATTAAGAATAGAGTTACTATATGACCCAGCAATCCCTCTTCTGGGTATCTACCTGGAAAAATTTGAAAACATTATTCACAAAGGTGTTTGCACCTCTACATTCATTGCAGTGTTATTCATGCAGTGTTATTCATGCAGTGTCAAGACACAAAAATGACCAAAGTGTCCTTCCATAGATGATTGGACAGAGATGATGTATTACATATGTACAATGGAATACTCCTCAGCCATAAGAAGAGATGAACTACTGTCATTTGCAACAACATCTATGAACTTTGAGAATATTATGTTAAACAAAATGAGTCAGTTAGAAAAAGCTAAGAACTATATGATTTCACTCACATGTGGGATGTAAACCTGAAACTTATAGATACAGACAACAGTATAGTGATTACCAAAGGGAAGGTGGGTTGAGGAATAGTAAAAGGTAAACAGGACCAAATATATCATTAGGGAAGATGATTTGACTTTGGGTGGTGGGCACACAATGCAATACACAGAACATGTATCAGAGAAATAAACACTTGAAACCTATATAATCTTATTAACCAATGTAACCACAATGAATTAAAAAGAAATACATCATTAAAAACTGAAAAAGAAAACATGCTTTTAGAATATTTAAGTAGCACATCAGAATATAAACATCCATTGAAAACCACCAATAGCACTTGTTTCAATATATTATGCATGGAAAAACATACAAACCCATATCTATTCTTTGTGAAGTGAGCTCATCATGCTATACATATTTTTAACTATATAATTTTTTTTATTTTAACAAGCTATCATGAATAGCTTTTCAAGTCAATATTTGTAAATCTAACATATGCTTCTATAAATAAATATGTAATTACCTAGTATGAATATATCACAATCTATTTAACCTATTTTTTACCAGTGAATATTTAACTGGGTTGTTAATTAACTCCTAAAAATTAATGCAATAAATATTATTCGACTATTTTGCACATTTTCAAGTGTTCATTCAAGTACTTATATTTACTATTCCCAGCGTTGCTAAGTCAGAATGTGTTTGCCATTTACATTTTGATTTTTCCAAATCAGTCTCCAAAAAATGTATATGAATTTATACTACCCCAAAACTTGTAGTGGACTGCCTGTGTTCTCCAACCTGTGCTGTCCACCATGTGAATCGTTAGTCACATGTAGTTGCTTAAATTTAAATCAAGTTGAATTAAAATTTTAATTCTCAGTCACACTGGCCATATTTTAAGGAATCAGTAACCATTTATGGTTAGTGACTACCATATAGGACACTAGAGATATAGAACATTACCATCATCACAGAAAGCTGGGCCACATCTGCAGCCAACATCTGGTCCTATGGATCTTTTATATTTGGGGCAATATGATAAATTTAACAAGGTCTTGTTTTAATTTTTATGTTTCATTCAAAGTGTAAACATTTTTCAAGTGCTATTGATCATATTTCTTTTAATGTTAATGAGCTGTTTCTCATCTTTCAATATTTCTATAAGATTGTTTAACTTTTATTCTTAATATGTAAGACAGTTATTGAATGATTCAGTATATCTGAGCTAGCAGAACAAAATGTGATTTAAATAATATTATAGTGAAATTATTTGACCCAAAAAGAGTTTTGAACTGTTAGTAAATAATTTCTTACAAAGATTTTGTATAATAAATTATGTATCTATTCATCAAAATAATTCTCTAAAGATCCTAAATTGTCAACATTTGATTAATACATTTGTGATTATCAATAGAAACTAATTGAACTCCTTTTGCCGGGGTTGGGGGGAGGGTAAAGAGTTAAGTATATCTGGTTCATTTTAAATAAGCTCAACTTTATTCCCAGTTTTGCACATCTAAGGATGCTTTACTGAATTGAAAACTGCTTACTGATTTGAGGACTGCTTAAGTCCTCAAATGTCTGGAAAAGGCACTTACAATAAATATAATGTAAAACCCTCTTGTTCTGAGCCGGTTTCAGCCTAGCAATAAACAAAGTTGTGTTTGGACCAGCTCTTGTGGTTCTTATTATGATTGCAAGATGCCCTTAAGCAATAACAATTGGTAAACTTTGAAAAAGTAAAGGTTTATAACTCACAAGACCTGGATTATAGCACCCCTGGGCCACACAGAAAGGGAGATAGATAGAGCGCACAGGCCTGGGGGTTGATGTTGGAGGCCTGGAGTTTCTCAGGGTCACTCTTTATTGGTGAATTTAAAACCTAAGAATAGGAATTTAGATCGTGGGAAGGCGGGGGCGGGGGAAGCAGCTCAAATGGTTAGTAATAGAAATCTACCAAAATCTCTAAAACCAGGCAGACTCCGGTGGGGGCAGTTACACAGCCTGGTTTTAGTGTACCTCTGGTTTATATGGAAAAGTATAGAAGAAATCAAAACGTAAATGAGGTTTTTAATACTTTAATGATTAGAAATTTGTGCAAAGAATCAGGAACAGTTCATTGTAAGTGGTAGTGAATCATACTTTCCTTAAAAATCTCTCTGAACTCACTTTTCTCATCAAAATAAGAATGCTAATACTGTAGTGTTGTTGTGAGAATGAACAGAGGTGTATATGCGAAGTGCTTGGCTCTTAGGAGGCCAACACGAGAAGTGAATAATATCAGTCTAAGTTTCCCTTCTAGTGTCTGTCTGTACAATAAGAGAGATCCTAGGTGACACATCTTGGACCCCGTCTTCAGTTTTCTTCTTAGTACACTCAGTAATTTATATGTAGATACTACAAACTCATTATGTTGTAGATCCCTTAACAGGAGAGAGAGATATATATGTATCTCCTAAATACCAAATAATAAGGGGATAATTATGTATAATTTGGGACTTCTCTGTGATGGAATATTTAAAATAATTATTAAAATAAGTAATAAGATAAAATTTTAAGCAAAATAATAGCAGGTATGAGAATGCTACAGTGAATAAAAACATGTATGCACACAGATAAAATCTGTTAGCTCTGAGAGCAGGGACATGAGTGTGTGTGCACATGCGTGCCTGCCTACTCACTGTAGTTGACTGGCAAAGCACATGGCACAGATCAAGTACTCAAGTAACATATAGAGAGGAGAAAAGGAAGAGAGAAAAATAAAAAAGTCTTAAATGAATTGTTAAAATTTTGCTCTTAAAGCTTTCTCTATTGAGTTTACAATATAAACCTTTAGATGATAAAAATCATAGCTTCCAAGGATATTCGAAGTAGTCCTCATTTGTAACATAGAAGTGTGTACATATCAGCCTCCCCCCAGCCCCCACCTCAAAGCAGCCATTTGTTAAACATTTTCTGCTTGGGCTCTCTGGTCCCGGTGGGTAAATGGAAGCTGCTGCACTGTGCAATGTGCTAGTGGTGGGAAAGGAGCCAGAGCTGCCCCACCACGGAGAAGCAAAGAGCGAAACAGAGTCTTTCAAGGAACAAGGAAATGCATGCTATGCCAAGGAAGATTACAACGAAGCTTAATAGCTGTTATAAAAAAGGCATAGGTATGTGTCCTAAAAATGCAAGCTACTATGAGAATCATGTAGCCAACTTGATGATACTCAGTGGGTTCCAGGAAGCTCTCGGAGATATACAGCAGTAGGTGAGGTTGGATGACAGTTTTGTCCCAGGACATCTATAAGAGAGCAGATGCCACCTATCTTTAGGGAATGTCATGGCAAACATGTTGCAGTTACCAGAGAGCTCAAGAATTGGACCACAAAACTGCTCAGGTACAACAAGGGTTCAAGAATACCAATACAGTCATAGAATATGAGAAAATAGCAGAAATGTATTTTTGAGAAGCAGGATTTTTGGAAAGCAGTGTTCTCCGTGGATTATACCCTAGAATTCGCCTCTGTTTGCCATCACTTCAAAATCCTAAAAGCAGAACATTAAGCAATGCTGGGTCATTATCCAGAAGCGCCATCTATGGCCAGGGACATTTTACAAATGATTCCACCAATGCAGAAGCTCTATAGGTACCAGGTCTTTGCCATTATTATGAAGATTGTACTGAGAAGGCAGTTCAGTTTATTTGTACAGATCCTCAGGGTGACTCCTGATCATGAGAGGGCCTGTGTTGCTTGCAGAAACGCCAAAGCACTACAAGTTAGCATTTGAACTTTACGCAGGAACCCTGGGGATAGACCCCAACAACATAAAAAAAAATGGTAAACTCTACTGTAATTGGGTAGGGTTAACTCCAAGCTTAGGAAACTAGATGATGCAATAGAAGACTGCACAAAGGCAGAGAAGCTCGATGACACATGTAAAAGCCTACCTGAGAAGAGTTCAATGTTATGTGAACACAGAACAGTATGAAGAGGCAGTGCCAGAATATGAAAAAGAGTATCAGGCAGAGAAAGCAAAAGAACAGAAACGATTCCTTAAAAGGGCACAGTTGGAACTGAAGAAAAGAGGAAAGGTTATTACAAGATTCTGGGAGTGGACAAGAATGCTTCTGAGAATGAGATCAAGAAAGCTTATTAAAAACGGGTCTTGATACGCTATCCAGATTGTATCAGTGGAGCCAGTGTTGAGTTTAGGAGGAAGAGAAGAAAAAGTTCAAGGAAGTCAAATAAACTTTTACCATCCTCTCTGATCCCAAGAAAGAGACTCACTATGGCAATGGACAGGACCTGGATGAGGAGCGCATGTATATGCATGATCTTGATGCAAACAATATCTTCAAGGCATTCTTTGGTGGTCCTGGGGGCTTCAGCTTTGAAGCATCTGGTCCACAGAATTTCTTTTTTCAGTTTAGCTAATGAAAGGAACCCAGAACCCAGAAAATACAGACTTGATCCATTTAATCTTGAATATGGACACAATTCACCTCCTCCCTTCATCTTGTCTCCATGTACTTACAGCAGTTTTGTTTTCTCAGTTGGATGCTAGAGTCTGTCAGTGGAATTAAAAAAAGGCAGCCGGCGCCCAAGACTGCAGGTAGGGGAGGGAGGTAGGGACTGGACAGGGAGGCAGCTTGTGAATTTTTGTTTTATTGTTCACATTTATTTAAAAAATAAGAATAAAATGTTTTGACCCTTTCTGGCAAAAAATTCTGGTTATCTTATATCATTTATTTTTTTGCATACACAAACATGAAATTACAGTTTTTTTCTTTACCAGGTAACTTTTTTTTTGTATTTCGCACTATAGCTATCTTTCCATGTCTATATTTAAAGCTGTCTTACTATTTTTGAAAACCTCCAAAATATCCTACAAGTATGGATTTTCCTTAATTTATTAATACTTAACTACCCCTATTACTACCCATTTCACTCTTAGAAGCAATGCTATAATGAACCCATTAACACATGAAATTGCAGAGTTAAAGCACATGTACTTAAAATTTTTATCGATATTTTCAAATTACTCTTAAGAAAAGCTATTTCTATTGTACCCATCAATAATACAGCAAAGTACCCATTTACCCACATTTTTACCCAAAGAGGATATGCTCAATCTGTTACATTTTCACCTATTTTGTAAGCAAAACAATCTCATTTTATATACATTTTTAATTAATTGGTAAGAATTAAAATATTTTTTCTTCACTTAAATTGTTAATGCATATCTCTGGATTATTTGTCTATTGCATTTTCTTGCATTTTAATGAAGAATACATATTTGTTCAAAGGAAAGATTGAAATACAATCACCAATGTACCTCTTAAATTTGAGGCTTTTCCCTAGATTTAAGTACTTTCCCTGGGAGAAATAAATTATTTACAACTGCATAGAGAAAAAAAGCACTGAAGAGAAAAGAAAGAGAGAGAATTCAAACTTGATAATTACGGCAAGAGCTTTGCCCTTATTCCTTCCCCATAAGCAGAGAAAATCTTCTGTTTGTGAAAACAGGTATCTTAGCCAAAAAGCAGAAAGTTGAAGATCGGACAAGGCTCTCAGGTTTCCACAGAGTAAGGAAGCTGCTGCTAATGCTTCAGAAAATTCAGCTTGAAAAGATGCCAGTTCATCCATTCAGGAGGGAGTAAGTTGCCCTTACTGAGCTTACAGTAAAACTGGGGAGAAAAAACAATTTTAATTCCTCTCCTTCTTCCTTTTCTTCAGTGGAGGTTGAGGGATAAGGACAAGCGAATAAATGAGGGATGAATATACCAACTGCTTAATTTTGGGAAAATCTTGTCCAAATGTGGAGAGACAGACAGGCAGGGCTAGTGAACACATGTTGGTTGTTTATCAGTCATAACAATGGTAAAACAGTTTTTAATGTATTATTCTTTGTTGTAGTTAATCTTTTGTAATTAATTAATTATTTAGTAAAGTTAACCAAAAGCAGTTCCTGTGTTATTTTTCTCTCATCTGGTTTTCTTTGGGATAAATCTCCCTTGATCTTCTCACCCCATTCCAGAGATGCTGCTGCTTTCATTCAAAGAATAGACAATTCTTTCAACAATACTAGTCTACTTAACTTTATTAACTTGTCAGAAATGCCAGTAGATGGTCAGTGCTTTCCATGTTTGAAGAAATAAGCCTGTTTCTCTCTATCCCTAAAAATGTGAAATTTTTAAAAATGTTTTATAAACTCCAACCTAAAATAAATTTCTAAATTTAAAACTCTGATTTCAGTATATCAAAACTAAAATAATAAACAGTCCCACTCTCCACTTTTAGAGGGAACAAATCAAGAATCAAATGACTTAAACTTCTTTACCCTATAGAAACAGTCTACTCCTTTCTTTCAAAACTCTTCATTTGTACAAGAAAAGTTTAAGCAAGGAAGATAAGTGAAAGGGAAGTCAGTCTTGCATTTGGGTGACCCGTGTATTCTGACAGTGTATGGGAGAGTTACCAGCAGCTACAGAATGATTTCGCCCTTTCTTAGGGCCACGCCGGTATCAGTTTACTAGTCCCTTGAGTCATTCATCACCCCGCCTTCCAGAGCCGCTCAGCCCCTCTCACATCTACAGGACGCCCCTGTGAGCTATGGGCTCTATTGGGGTGGTAGTTGCTCTTATTTCAAAACAAAAGAAGTTAAAAATGACTCTGCTCCCCAAAAGGCAAATCTTTTCTTGTGGTTTTGTGGAGCTCTGGCAAACTGTTAAGATTTTTGACTTTGACGCTTTTTCTACTGAGAGAGATATCTGTTAAATAATATAAATGCTGCTTGAGCTGTTACAGTTCTTCAAGGGATAATTTGTAGAGGGAAGTAGAGGCTTATGATAATATTAGATTTTTCAGGTCATGGAGAATAGCAAACTTTCCTTTTACTTTTTTTTTTAAAGATTTTATTTATTTATTTTTAGACAGAGGGGCAGGGAGGGAGAAAGAGAGGAAGAGAAACATCAATGTGTGGTTGCTTCCCACACCACCCCCTGCCCAAACTGGGGACCTAGCCTGCAACCCAGGAATGTGCTCTGACTGGGAATCAAACTGGCAACATTTTGGTTAGCAGGCCAGTGCACAATCCACTGAGCCACACAAGCCAGGGCTCCTTTTATTTTTGTAAAAAAAAAAAAAAATTGGGCACATAAGGCATGTGGCATAGTGAAAGAGGGTGCGGGGGTTGAACATTGACTAGGTTTGACATTGACACCGTTGCTTAGAACCTGTGGACTGTCTACAGCAGAGTAACTTGCACGTTGTTATACCTATCTCAGGTTTTTATGTGGATTTAAAAAGTAAAATCTTTGCAGAAGTAATGTAAAATATCTGAAATAGTAGTGGGTGTCCCCCTCTTTGTGCTGAAACTCAAATGGCTGAAAATTTGGTGGCTCTGTGCAATGGAATTATCATTCCTAAATTTAATTCAGAGACTTTAATGTTTGTGAAACACTCTTTCTTGATTATTTGTTCTAAGCCACATTTGATCAACCCTGAACAATTAAGTCAAGGCAGACCCAGTGAGACAAGTGACCTGCCCAAGATCACCAGCTATGTAGTCAAGTTTGGCTGGAAATTAGTTTTTCCCGATGATTAAAGATGATGTGCAACAGTCCTTTCCACCTTTTCTAATAGAAAATAGCCAATTTAAATAATTTGTAAATGTCATTAACAACCTCCATTTCACCTCCATCATATTAATATTACCTGAGTTAGTTGCCAAAGTACATGCATTTTGACTAAAAATTTCTATAAATTTTACATACATTTGTATTATATTAATCACAACACTATTTATATACATATGAAAAAGAGCCATGCATATGATTGTAAGACATATTACCCATTTACATCTTTTTTGATGCATTTTCCTCCCCGTACCCCGTAAAACAACTTCTTATATTCTGCATTGAGAAACCCTGGATATATATAGTTCGTTGGTTTTCTTTTTTTTTTTTTTAATGTCATTCCTTTCTCCTCAAAGTAACTGTGAGTTTCTTGAATGCAGGGAGGGCAGGTTCTCGGTAAAAATATGAAGGAGGCCCATGTTATGCTGTTTCCCTTCCCCTTTTCCTCTTCTCTACCCTCAGGAAACTGCCACACTTAGAGGCCCTCCTGCTAGGACACTCTCCGGGCTTTCTCTAGATCTGAATCCCTCTTTCACCCCTTTTTCCAGCATCACTAATAGGTTGTGTGGGAAAAAATAATCTTAACCAGCTAGGAAGCTAGAAGTGATTTTTAAATTTTATTGGTGGAGAGGTCATGATTTAGGCATTTTTTTGTTATAGTTCTCAGAAGTATTTGCATTTTAACCAGGGGCAATTCAATTCAACAACCATTTATGGAAACCAACATCAGGCCTGTATGGTACTAGGTACAGAACACCTTCCACCCCTTGCCCACTCCTAGGAGCGTGCTCAGAGACAGGCATACGGGCAAACACATGAATTAAATGAACCCTGTGACTAATGTGGTGGTCGAAGCAGCCACATTATAAAGCAGGTGTACAGAAGAAGAAATGATTAAGAATAGTTGGTATAGTAGGGAAACCTTGGAATTAATCATACAAGTGAAATAAAAGTCACATTTCAGACATGAGTGATACATTAGTAGGGAAATGGCTACCAAAAAGCTACACTCTGTTTGTTTGTTTTGGCACATTGAAACTTTTTGCAAACAAAATAGGAATTTTCATGCCTCTTTGTCTAATTTTTCCCTGTGCTTAAGTCTGTCTGTCTCTTTCTCAAAGATAACCTGCCAGCATCAAGAACTAGCTGAAAGCTCACCTTTGCTGACTCAGGTCTCTACCTTAACTTTAGAAGTGATGGACCCTCCTTTTAGGCTCTCCTCACACTGCTTAACAGGTAAGTTTGTGTGTTAGTGCCATTTCCACCCACTTTAATAGTAATAAACCTTCATATTTTTATTATAGATCTTATAGTTCACAAAGTACTTTCACATAAATATCATCACATGTGCTCCTACTAGCAGTTGTTTAAAGTAAAAATTGTCTTTGTTTTATAATGAGAATATCTAAAGCTCGGAAAATTCCCCAAGTAGCAGATGTCAAAGTTTGGTCTTTAACACTAGTGCTCTTTCTACATTAGAACAATGAGACCATATTCTTTATATAGCATCTTAAAAAAATGAGAAAATTATATTGAATCTGCATGGGAAAAATAATAAGCTGCATACTCTTCAACTTTCTAGTTTCCCTGCTGTTTTTATATGTTTATGTTTCTAGTAATATTTATTTATCACATCTTATTAATATCTGTCTCCAAAACCCCAGTTAAGTTTCTGTTTAAGAACTTTCTCATGGAATTAACATGTACATAGGAAAAGACTACTTGAATATCATTTAAAATCTATTTATAGAGGTCTTTCAGCACACAGATATGTACTAGATTGGTTGACTTGATTACCTTAACTATATGTCACTGAGATTATAACTGGACAAGTTCTTTTAAATAAAGTGATTTGAATTTGTTCTTATGCATTAAGATGTGGGGTGTTTTTCCCCTTATATGTGGAATAATAAAATCTTAGAATTTAAATAGATTAGAGATTAGATAACCTCCTAGTCTTAGAATGTCACTTAATAGAAACTGGAGCCCAGAGAAGTTGTTACAGCTAGTTGCAGAAATTTCCCTAGACTGGCTAATGCTTGCACAAAGGAAAATCTGAGTCATTGTGTAGCCAATTTCCACTTTATCATGCAACCATAAATTTCATGTGCTCATTATAATAATCCTTGCTTTTTAAAATAACTTTAAGAACTATTAGCAATAAGAATAATTTAAAAAGTAATAAAAATAAGGGCTTTGGAAAGACAATTCTCCATGGCATTTCTACACATATTGTGGTAGATAAACTACATTTTCAAGGTTGTTCCCATTGCAAAACATGTTGGAAGCTAGAATTAGTGTCTTCCTACAGGTCAAAGGATAGGTTTGTTTGCTGACCAAGATAGTAAAGATGAGGTTTCCCTCTTCTTTCTGGAGACATTGCAGGTCAATAAAGATAATGTCTTTCTCCTATGGTAGCGAGGCTGAGGCTGATTCGTCAGTAACCCCTGTGTAAGATCAGGGTATCCTCACCTGAGAGTTCCTCTGTTGGGATCCAGATCCTCAGTGTGAGCAGTCTCTACCTGGGCCCATGCCTGCATTGCCCCATGCTTCTTTTAGTCTTACAAAATAAATTATATCATAGCATAAATGTTTTCTCATACTACCTACCATGAACTCTTCAGAAACAAACTTTTATTAGCTGTATGTATGTTGTAATTTGTACACACCATACCGTTTCTCATTCTGTATAGTTACTTATTTTTTCTGATATTACAAATATACTTTAATTAATATCATTTATCTTAAAGTTTTTTGGTATCTAATATGGTTTTCAATAGGATAGCTTTTCAGTCCAAGGCTCAATATTTGAGTCAAAGGCTGGAAATATTTTTTTGAGGTTTTTATTTCACATTACCAAAACACTTTCCAAAAAATTCGAACCAGTTTATGTTCTCACTAGTCATGTCACAATGTGTTCTCATAACTACTATCTTTCACTTCTTCCCCATTGCTCATCCTGTTGGCTTTTCTGAATTCTTTACAGTTCCTCAAATTCCTCCAGCCATTACATAAGTTCTTCCTTAGAGTGTTGTTGATATATACGACTCTTACCCTGCAGAAATCAACTTAAATGTCATTTCTTCAGAGTTCTTCCCTAACTTCCCAAACTACCACACATAACCATTACCAGGAGTACCTTTGTGAGACTCAGCCATGTGTAACTGTTTAATGTTTTTATTCCTGGCTTAAATTTAAGCTCCATGAAAACAGAGATCTCATTTGGCTTGTTCTTCACTGAATCCCTGGTGCTAGAATAGAGCTTAACAAACAGTGTGCTCTTTATAAGTATTTCTTTAATGAATTCATCTTTTCAAAATTACAGCAATCTAGTGAGGTTGATGGGCAATTACTCCTCATATGACAAGGTAGGAATCACAGGGATAGTTGCAGCTGATCTCCTCAAGGTCACCAAGTGAGTTAGTGACAAAGATACAATCATAACCCAGCTTTCCTGGCTCCTAGCAGATACTTTTTCTAATACATTCAATGCTTCAGTAAATTTTAAAATGTTTTTTATCATTAAAAATAGCATATCTTCATTGCAAGTTGGGATCTCAATTAGAGGTAATCATATTCTGTAAATACATAATTGTCTCTGTACATGTGTATTATAATACCTCTGAATCAGTTATTTTCTGGTAATAGGTTTAGTTGAACCAAATCAAGGATGATAACCAAGCTGTTTTCCTGGTCTTCTAGGAAGCCACATTAACCTAAGACTGTACAGGAAATGAGATTATACTTTTGTTTTCATACTTTCAGACATGTCATGTGAATCATGTGCAGATGATTTTTTTCATTAACTCTCACAATTATGCAATAGGCCTATTGTCTACAACATAAGTTTTTCAAAGAAAAGTCAACAAGGAGAGTCAAACATAGCACAATAATTCTTATTTATTTGGCTCTGAGCAACTAGAAAGTTACAGTTGTGCTAATGTATTTATATCCGTTTATAAGGAGAGGCCAGTGATAAGTAAGTTAATATGAGAAATTTATTTTTTAAAGCAAGTCTCACTATGTGCCACACTGTGGTATTAAGGTGTAATGGCACTAAATTGGTTCAAGATGCTATTCAATCTGTATCATAGAACCACATGATATGAACCAATGCTTATAATAATATCCATTAAGTGTAGTCATGCTGCAGTTCAGGAAACCCTAAGTTCTCTAGAGGATTTTGAAACTGTCTACTCCATGTTTCTGACCAGTTTCCAAAAGAGCTGGGAGTCTTTGCCCTGATCCTAAGAAATAGGACACTAATTTGGCATATGGTCCTGGACGAGGAAGGAAAAGTTGGCCTTAGGAAGAGTTGAAGCAAAAACTCAGTCATTAAATTTTAGATTTGCCCTGGCTGGGTAGCAGTTAGAGTGTTATCCCAATATGCTAAAGTTGCAGGTTCGCTCCCTGGTCAGGGCATATATAAGAAACAAACAATAAATGCATAAATAACTGGAACAACAAATCATCATTCCTCTCTCCCTCTTCCTTCCTTTCTCTAAAATCAATCAATTAAAACATACAAATTTTAGACTCAAAAGTCCTTCTTTCTGGCTTTTGTCATATTATTTTTCCTGGTTCTCATTCTGAATTCTCTTAATTTGTCTTTATAAACACTTTTTCTTATCCATTAAATTGTGCTGATTATAAGCTGTCCTCAGCCTCTTTACCTACATTCCCCCTCAATTCTGTGAACTTATTTTGGGTGATCTTCTCTACTCCTCTAATGTCCACTCTCATTTATTTGGATGACTAAAAAAAATTGTATCTAGACAGTATTCAGGCAGTATGAAGACTTTGCAGCTATTCTCATTGCCTGCCTATACCTGCCAGATCTGTTGAGTGACTGAATGAACCCTCCCATGAATCTTACACGAATATTTCTGGCTTATTACTAAACATCTTCACTCTAATATCCGATAGGTACTTTAAATACATGTCTCTCTGTGTTTTTACTTTCTTCCCAAAACACCTACTCTACTATCATTTCCACTTCCTTAGTGGCTGCCACACTAGTATTGCGTTGAATAAATATTTATTGAATAAATACAGTTTTGTGGTTAAAGAAGCATGATACTTCCTTTATTATCTATGGATCAACATTTATTCAAAATATCTGCATGTGGCTACAGACTTGGACAGAATTTCCAGAGAAAAGGGGTATTGCGGGAGGACATATATGAATAAGCAGAAAACATGTTTCAAAGGAGATACAATATGATTACACAGAAATACACTAAGTAACACAGTGATTAAAATACTAAGAACAAATGATTAAATAACTGAGGTTTATTAGACCGAAGTTACATTGAGATATGTTAATCACTCAGAACCAAAAGATGTGATAGACAAAAAAAAAAAGCATAGAAAGACTTAATTCAATCACATAAGTATATAAAAGTTCTTGAGTAGAGAAAATGTAATTTTATGTATATTTAATTAAACTAAGCCATAAATTTTGCCACAATTACTAATAAAATTTTAAATGCTGATGTTTTACAGCCCATATTCTTATAATATAATCTAATAAAATAACATAATAAGTTAAATAAAAACTACTTAAAATCAGAAATAGACTCCTAAGTAACTTATGAAGTCAACTGAAAAAATCAAACCTAAATAATGAACTTTAAAATTACAAAGAAAAAACTGTACTTCATATTATAACTTGTGGGATACAATTAAAGCTTGTCTCAGAAGAAAACTGTGATCCTAATGATCCTTTATTATTAAAGGAAAAGACTGAAAATGAAGCACTAAGTATTTGTGTTAATAAATTTAAAAAAAGAAACACAAAAGGAAGCAAACAAAGCAGGAAGAAAAAAATATTTTTAAAAGGATGAAATCAACTTAAAAAATATTAGGGTAGATGACTATACCCAAAGTTGATCCTTTGAAAATGATACCCAAAATTTAAACCTAGTGAATGCTCCATTAAGTTAAAAAAAAAAAATTGGGCTGGAGGTAGCAAAAGCATACAATTTCGTAAGTGATAAAGAATTTTAAAGCAAATGGGGGTGATTTTAAAAATTCAAATGAAGGTGGAAAAAAATGCCTTAGAGGAGCTGAGAAAAATGTGAAAAAGAAGAACAGGGAGCATACATGCTTCAAAGTCAATCAGTAAAACAAAATATTTCAATATTTATGGGAATTAAATATATTCAGATTTGGTATTCAAATTTACAGGGAAAACAGGTTTATTTAATAAATGGTGCCAGTACCCTGGCCTAAGCCAATAGAGAACTGAACATCTGTATCACACCACAGGCAAAAATAGACCCTAGGCGCTACAGAGACCTGTAGCTCCTCTCTCCTCCCTCGGAATCAGGGAGTGGGATAAAAGTTCCTTACCCTCTATTCAGGGTTGGTTCCCCTGGCAGCCAGCCCTCATCCTTAGGTGCTTTGTAAATGTCACTTTCACTAACATAAACCCAGTTGTGGTGGAAGGGTTTATGATGAATAACACGGCACCCAGTTCACCTTTAGGGCTCTGAAGCATTTTTAGGAACTGAGAAGAGGATCAAATATTATAACAAAAGAGGCTTTCATTGCTGTTATTGTTCAAGAAATTTCATGGGTTTGGGGAACTATGAGACAGGAACTGTGGATATACCTGAGAAATATATTTTGGACATCTGAATGAGCATATATATGTATCCAGACAGTATAAATATATATATGTATTTACATCAATAAATCTCAATATTGCAGTCTCTGTAAAATATTCATTATAAAAATAAAACTTTGGATCCGAGCACTTTGAGAATCACTATTTAATCTCCCTCTACCCTTAATAGAGAGAGGGGTAGTCTTTTATTTGGGAGGCACTATCTTAGAAATTAATTGATAAATAATTGGAAATAAACTCAACTGAAAATCAAGGTATCTGACGTTTATTCTTGAATCTCAGTAACTGGCAGTGTGACATTCACCAAGTTGTTCTCTCTCGGTCTCCCTTTCCTGATATTAAATGAATCTGTTAGAATAAGGGGTCTTCAATATCACTTTCTACGTACCATTCATTGAATAAAGATTGTTTTAAACTTTCTTGGAAGCTGTGTGCTACTTTGATTACACCAATAAATTTCCAACTTACTGTTCAGTTTCAATATTGATGATGTAGTAAAAGTTTTAATGTTTTAACAACCGATGACATACTTTCTTAGACACTTAGGAAGGCAGTGGTGCTCTGCCACTGTATGTCTAAACTGTGTCTTAGCTCAATTATAGTATGCCAACTTTTAACCCTCAGTAAGGGCAATATAACCTAGACATGGGGCGTTGTGTCTCCTCCCCCTTGCCTTTGCAATTTGTGACTACATTAGAGAGCGCTTTCACTTCTCAGTTTTCAAGGGCAACTCCTGTTGCCAAATTGAATTTGGTTTTCAAGCCTAGAGACCAAGATAATGTTATTAAGTGCATTTAACATCCATGCTACTTCCTCAGTGTTTTCAAGCCAGAATCAAGGGAAGTAAAGGTGGATAATGTGTACTCGCTCACTTTGTATGCTTATCTGGTGGAAAAGGTGGATGGACAACCATACAAACACTTACTTTAACCAGTGTGACCAGGGCAAAATGCATGTGCCCTAGAAAGCAGGGACAAAGGAAACTCTTTCTTGTGCACCTCTTGTCCCTAAAGCCAGCCCAGGGCCTGACACCTAATAGGCTCTGTGCAAGAAAGGGTCCACCCCCTGCTCTGCCCCGCCCTGTGCAGGGCGCACCCTCCCACCCCCACTCCAAACAACAACCAATAGTGTCAGAAGAGCTCTCATAGAAAAAAGGTGATACTTAAACTGAACAATGAGGCAGCTGGAAATCGTGTGGGGGAGGAAGACATGTTATTCTACCCTCAAGGTTCTTTCAGCTTCAGTCTAACAATCAAATAGACATTGGACAGATTAACAAAAGAAAATAATTTAACTACATATATATGTATGGGAATCCTGCAACATGAAAGGGTCAAAGATCCCACATGTATGAGAGGATTAAAGACAGAAAGGTAAAATAGGCATATATGACATTTTGAGCTAGGGCTTCACAGGGTCATTGCAAGATGATAAAAATAGCAAATGTTTAGTAATCAGAAGTTTGCCCTGACCTCTAGATAGGGCTAAAAACGTTATGTCTGATCTCCTTTTATGGGCAAATCCACTAATTCAAGATTTTTAGGCAGTTAATGGAGGGACAGGAGTTTCTCTTGAGCCCATAGCCAAAGTTGCCTGTAGCTCAAAACCGTCTGCCTATCACTGAGGTACACATTGGGGTGGATCTTTCTGAACCCCTACAGAATGCTACCTAATAATTAGTAGAGATCAGACTGGCATATTGGGATGCTCCTCATAATGAAGTGGAGGCCAACCATGTCTGAGGCTTGTGCTGCCTGTCACCACCCAGCCATAAAGCAGAGATGGGGATTGGATTCTAAGTGTGCATTCAATATCAGGTGCCAGAGATCAGAGAAGATGGTGGATAAAAACCCTAACATCCACCTTCCCCCAAACTCGTTGGGGGCAAGTTTATACAGGGGGATCATGGAAAGAGGGCTTTGATCTTGATGAATATTTTCATTATGATTTCTGGAACAGAATGGTCAGCGTCCTCCTAAGGATCTCAAAGCCAGTCAAGCAGGGGTCAGGTATGTATCATCCACGTGTTTCTGGGGTGCAGTCGACCAGTCTCCGCATACCTGGTACCTGGCATGCAGGTTCAGGGCTGGGTTAAAAATTCCTTTGTTCTTTCCTGGTCAACTCTTAACTGTGACAAAAATCTCAGCTGGGACATAAGGTTAAACGAATACATTTGATTAATTGGTTACACATTCTATTAGTAATCATCTAAGGCTATAATGTAGGAGGAAGAAAAGAGAAAGAAAAAAGTCTTATTTTCTATTCTACCCCTTATACTCTTATCAATAAGACCAGCCTTCCTTCCTCACCTTGAGCAAGTTATTTCCTCTCTCTGGTCTTTATGCTTTTCAGGGGTAAAAGGAGAAGGGGTTCAGCAAAATAATCTCTAAGAACCTCTGTGTGTGTGTGTGTGTGTGTGTGTGACACATTAAGTCCTATAAACTTGGCAGGGAAAACAAAAACTAATACACAAAATCTGCAAGTTTGCATTACACTGAAGTCTCTTGTGGATAATAGGTGAACAACATTGACAGGAAACCAAGCAAAACCTAGCCAAAAGACGGTGGTGAAAGTTTTGGAAAAAAGGAAGGAAGAGCAATTCTCAAACTGCTGAACTGGCTGGGGAGAGAAAGTAAAACTTTCTGAGAAAAGAAAACACAAAAACGTGAGTTAATAAGAAAAAAATGAAGAAAAAAAACAAAACTGCACTTTAAGATCTTTCCCTCTCTGGGACTTTTTCTCACCTGTTACCCCTTCCACCCTCCCCCACCTTCCTTCGCTCTGTCTCTGTTGGACCTTTGTCCCTGCCACCTCATTTTCTCTCTCTCAGTATCTATCTGTCTCTTTCTGCTTCACTATCCCTTCCTGCCTCTCAACCTGCCTTCCCTCCTCCCCACTGGCATACGTGTATTACCGTTTTCATATTCTCTCTCTCGCTCTCGCTCTCTCGCTCTCTCGCTCTCCTCCCCCCCCCCCCCAGCCCCACAAGGAGGAAGTCTGTGTAGTGTGCGGACCAATGTGACTCTTAAATACTATTTTGAGTAGTCCCTTGGCAATAAACCTTGTCCCTGGTCTGTCCCGGGGCTCAGGGTGCGAGCGGCGAGGGCAGGGCTCGCTCCCGAACCCCGAGCCCAGGTGCCCCAACCTCCCCTCTCCCACCACCCCGGCGAGAAGACCGAGACCCCGCCCCCGCCCAGCAGCGGGTTTCCGGCCTCCGGTTATTTTACGGCGCACGGCTCTCGGTCGCCTGACTCCGTGAGGCTTCCCTGCTGCTTCAGCTCTTCACCTCGCCTCCAACACTGCCAGCATGGGTCCCTGGCTTCGCTCGCAGCTCGCAGCTCTCCTGCTGCTCCTCTGTGGCATTGGCACTGCGCACTGCGACACACCTGCCAACTGCACCTACCCTGACCTGCTGGGCACCTGGGTCTTCCAGGTGGGCTCCGGAGGTTCCCAGCGGGACGTCAACTGCTCGGTGATGGGTAAGCAGCGGCCATGCCCAGACTGTCCCCCTTCCCTCGCTCGGAGCCCCTTTCCCCGCAGCGCGCAAACCGAGCACACCTCCACGAGGTCGAGCGCTCCTCCATGAAGCCGGGGCATCTTGGCTGGATTTGGGGTCCCTTGGGATGCCCTCTCCTGTGCCACGGTCAAGTGCAAGTTGAGCTGCTGAGAACTTTTAACTTCACCTTTTCTTGGTTATTCTCGGAGCCTCAGTACTTTTTAAAGACTTTCTTTCCCTACCCCTTTAATTTTTGTTTTCTGTGTTTCGAGTTTGGTTTGGAAGCGCCTTCAGAATTTACATTCTTATAAACTCTGGTCCAATCTGTAGTTTTGATTTTGTTTGTTTGCCAGTGAAAAGTGAGCTCAAATACTCGAGGATATAGCAGAAGTTTATGTTTGTTGTTTTTTTGGGTTTTTGTGGGGGGTTTTTGTTGTCTTGTTTTGTTTTTTTTTGTTTTTTGTTTTTGGTTAGTTTGTGGGAAAGAGCCCTTATGCCCAGCGATTTTGATTTAGATGTGTGTTGATGCTGCTGGTGTGAGAAAACTTCTGGTGCCCTTCTGCACTGCTTTATGTATTGCAGGGATGTATATAACATTTTGTGTTTTTTTTTTCCTTTTAATAACTCTTTAGCAAGTAACTATGTTTGGTGATCCTTAGAACCAAGCTCAATGCCACTCAATAAATACTGAGTGTTTGAACGCACTGGGATATTCCATACACCCTGAGATAACATGGTTACACCAAGGGCAAAGAAATGAGTGAAGGGAGCAGAGTAAACAGTCTTGGTCAGAAGAGGCACCTTTGTTCTGCCCAAACCCTTGCCAGTCTGTAGCTTGGACAGACTGAGTGAAGCTCGCTCTCAGCTGCGCTCTCCTTGACGCAGAACCAAGGTGCCAGGTGACTTTTTACTAAAACAGATCGAGTCAGCTGTCTAACTCCAAATGACTATGGCATTGCATAATCCTGGGCATTTTAACCTTCTTCCCTTTTAAAAGTTGAAGCTGGAGCTCTGAAGTAGAAGGAAGATCAGGATTTTCACAGTCTGGGCACATCCTATTTCAGAGCTAATATTAATCTAAACTGGAAAATCTGCCTCAAGTGTGGAAACCTCCAGATACATACAGCAGAACCCTTGTTTGGTCAGCCCATGTCTATAAACTATACTTTTGACCTTAATATAATAATTAAAGATACCCACATGTCTGAGACCCCATCTTCTGAAGTTTAAAAGTTTAGTTCCTATCAGCATGAATTAGCTTTACAGGATACCGACTGGAGTTTGCTGAAGACTGGAAAGATTCAGATTCAGAAGTTATGAACTGTAGAGCCCTATAAAGATGCTCCATTTCTTCTTTGAAGAGATCATTTCCTTTGTCTTTCTTTTGCTCTGATAGAAAGTCTTTTATATATTTTTATAGTTCCACTTTCTGACTACCATTCTGCCTTCTCTTCATTTCTGCCTGTCATTTTCAACATCCCCCATTTTTCCTTTTCTTCAATGGAAGAATTTCTTCAGTCTTTGGATGCTCTGGAAAAGTAGGGGCTGTACTTTTGGGGGTCTCTCTGGCTGTTGGCATATTTCTATCTTTTGAGCCCTCACTTCACAGGTTTGACTGCGGCCCCTCTGGAACTCTACAGAGGGATGCAACAAGATGGAAAATCTGCTATCTTTGCAAGCCATACTGGCTCAAATTTGGTGGCATGAAAGGAAAGCAGCTTAAAAATTATGGAAATTATACAAGAGATTTTTCCTCCCATTGATATACAAATAATTTTCCATTGTTGTGCATTTTCTTTTGTTTCTAGGGCCACCAGAAAAAAAAGTAGTGGTGCACCTTAAGAAGTTGGATACAGCATATGATGAATGGGGCAATTCTGGCCATTTTACCATCATTTACAATCAAGGCTTTGAGATTGTGTTGAATGACTACAAGTGGTTTGCCTTTTTTAAGGTTAGTTTTGTTGGAATATGCATTCATGTCTTTAATTATTTAATATCTCAAGTCTCTTCTAACCAGTAGACCCTCAGAATTTTAAGATTAAGAAGATAACCAGAATTGACACCACTTTTCCCAAGAGAAATTAGATGATTTATTTAAAATTACAATTTCAGTAGGTTAAAAAACCTGATCTATATTTAAATTTCCAATGTGGTAAGTATGATTAAATTCTTTTTTAAAAGATTTTAGTTACTTTTAGGGAGTAAAAGAAGGGAGAGAGAGGGAGAAAAGCATCAATGTGAGAAAAAACATGGATCGATCAGTTGCTTTTCCCACGTGCCCCAACTGCACCCCAACCAGAGACCAGCAATGCAGGCATGTGCTCTGACCAGGAATCGAACTGGTGACCCTTTGCTTTGCGGGACAATGCTCAACCAACTGAGCCAGGCTGATCAAAGCTATGATTAAATTTTTCTTTATTACTACACCTTTACATCTAAATGTAGCCTTAATGACTTGGCTTTGCACGGAACCTGCAGGAAAGATATGGATATCATAAACAATTCTGAGTTATTATGCTATCTTTCTTATCATTACTTGTTGGTTGTGAGAAATTGACCTAATTGACTCATTGAAGTAACATGCTGTGTACTAAATATATTAACGTGAAAACTTATTTGACTAAACTAAGACAGAGAGATAGAGAACATCTGAGTTACTCCTTGGACTAATTGAAGTAAAAGGTTGTCCGTCCAGGTCAGCTTGCCTTCTTCTCCCCCTAGGGAAGAACTCATGTCCGTTCTTACATGGTAACACGTTTCCAGTTACAGACACACTCAGGGTAAAAGTTTAGCACAGACTGTAGTCCTTCTCCGGTATTCTGAAGTTGGAATTTTTCCTGCTGGCAGAGTTTGAAATGATTTAAGTAAATTGAAACCACAAGCTTGAGACAAGCTGTTTCTCATTTATAATTGAGTATAAATAAAGGCAGACTTTTTCATGGGATAAGGTTTACAGCTTTTGGAACATCTGGTAAGAGTTGACCGATCCTAGGATTTATGGGAAAGTGGGGGAATGACTGTTAACAATGATAAAAGACAAAGCACCAAGAAAAGACTTCTAAATTCATTGTGATTTCTCTCATGGTTTGGGATTTAACCACTAGCATACGATGTTAGATCTGAGCCAACTTTATTTTTTCAAATAATAACACTATATGTATGTATATATATATATATATATGGACTCTCTTTAATAGGGAAAAAAGAAAACAGAAAGGAAAGAATGCCTTCACTCACCCTGGCTTGGCTGGTCTGCTATTCAGCTGGCAGGAACCATCTATACATGTTGGCTGAGGGCCAAAAGTCCATTTTATTCACCGAAGCCCATGCTTTACCAGTTAAATATTTTTAAGATTATTCCTGGATACCAGGTATTTTTAAAATTATAACAGTACTTATATGAACTTTGAAAACTGTACTACATATGAAGTACATGTAATTCAACATGATTATAACTCTTGGTGTGCATATTCCTGAGCTTAGGGCTTTGCAGACTTCTTAAAGATACTCTGTCACAGCCCGTAAATATTTTATGCCTTCAGGTTGAGAATTCCTCTGGCACTGATGGCACAAGGAAAGAGACAGTCAAGACAGTTGTTACAGTGCATTGTCCTCCCCCTCCTTCCCCTCTTCTTCTTCACCTTTTCTTGCTTCTCCCTGCCCTCTGCCTTAAGTGCGCATTCAACCAGAACCATTATCGGGGCAATGTTTTTTTTTTCCTGCTGAAAACTCAGCCACACTGACTGGTCAGTAGTTACGGCTTGTGAGAGAGATCATAATATCAGTAAGCAGAGTAGGTAGATACACGTGAAATACTTGGTTTCAAAATTTCTCTTAACATCATCAAGCAGTTGCAGATAAACATTTTGCAGAGTGATAGAATCCACGTCCTTACTGAAAAACGAATGGAAAGTTATGGGGAGCAGCATTTTTAAATTTTTAAGAAAAATGATAAAGCAGAGTTGATTTTAGATAATCAGAAAGTCAAGCACTTTTGGTGACACTTGAAACTTGTTAAGAGCACAAAAGGCTCGCGGGGTTTCACCAGGACCATCAGGGTATTTCCTACTGCGGAGCAGGGGAAACCATGCTGGGTATGCAGCTCAAGAAAAGCACAAACTCCTTTAATGAGTAAAGCACATGAGACTTTCTACAGGCTTAGTAGTTATCTTTTAAATAAAGGTTAATTTGTTTTTTAAAATGAGAATGATCAAAACTTAACCAGTATTTTGTTAAAGTTTAAGTGTCTTATGTAAACTACAGCATAGTCCGTCCATTCAACTATGGCCATCGCAGGAAAGATGGCAAACTTTTGCCAAGTATACCTGCTCTCATTGTTCTCTACATTGTTATTTTACAAATCAGTTGCATTTCCAGATCTCGGCATTGATTCATACTAGACCCTCCCACTTGTTTCCTCTTGCCCTCTTCAGATGTGCTCTCATCAGATCATTTCTTAGTGTTCCTGGTAGAGAATACTCATCGTGTGATACATGCAGGGTGTTCTGTTAGGCTCCTGCTCCACCTTCTGCCGCCCCCAGAGCGTCCTGCTGCTCTCGGAGCAGACAGGGTCTGTATCCTTCTCCCTGCGCTCCCACTTTGAAGCGACTGCAGTACCACTCCTATTGCTAGAAGCTGATTTTATTAAGTTCTCCTTCTTTAGGACTCACTTGGAAGATGACCATTTTTTATCACTTGAGGTTCCTGCACTGTTTTTACCTTGATTTTATCAGCTTCATAATCTTTTTTTTTTTTTTTTTTTTTTTTTTTTTTTTTGCATGTGACTTCAAGCTAGCTAAAATCTTGGCAGGATGCAAATCTTGACACTGAAAGTTTGTGCATAGTTTGAGTTGGCACTACATAGAAAGCACTAAGTAAATATCTTTAAAAGATATTTTTTCCTTCTAAACTTCCTGTATACATTCAGTTACCCGAACACTTTATGGGGGGGGGGGGGCGGTTACAAATTCAAATACATTTAGAGCCCACCCAGTCAGGTACCTAAACACTTGAAACAGCCTTATGTAAAACAATAAAGAGTAATTAGACCTATGGCAAAATAAAAATAGAAGCTTCCTTAGAGATCTTCATCTCAACTTTCTTTTCAAACAATATGCTGCCCAAAATAAAATACAATTCTGTCTGCAGGCCATTTTCTAAGACTGTCAGATTTTAATAGCATTTACCATTTGGTTATAGTTGGCACACTCCAATAAATTTATACCCCTCAAAAGTACCTCCACATTAAGGAGAGCCAACTTCTTATAAAGAAGGTAACAAAATAAAACATCGTAAAGAACATTTAATTGTGGTTGGCTTTATGTGATGGGTGCTAAGTGATCATTTTTTTCTTTTTGATTTTATGGACTTTGTTCATTTTTATGATGAGCTTATATAAAGCTCCTCGCTATGCAATCCTCCCTACCAAATTGCCCAGTGGAAGTCGTAGGAATCAAACTATGCACCAAAGAACACTCTCATGTTGAATAGGCTCTCTAACCTTTTACTGTTTCTCATTTCACTTTTTCTGAGGCTCTAACAGGAAGTAGCAGAAAAGGAGCTCATATTTTATTTTGAAAATTAAGCTATTCAAGGGCTGAAGATGTATAGAAAGGAAATTAAATTCATTGTGGCTGAAAATTTTATTTAGTGATAGTCAAGGAAACTTCATTGATTTCTAATTGAGTTTTTGTTTGGGACTCACCAGTCTTCACAAAACTGTAAGCAAAACGAACAAACAACAGCAAAAAGCTACCATAGTGTTTCTTAAACGGGTTGCTACCCAGAACAGGAAAATTTGGCAGTTTTGGAATGTTTGGGAAATGGTTGGTGAAATTCATACCAAAGGATTTATTTGCCTACTTTGTGTTCCAGTGACCTGTAAATTTTTAAGCTTGTCACAACAGCCAGAAATGTCAATCATGTGTTTCTACTTAAAGGATTTGGGGATCTTGCACCATTTTTTCCACTGTGTGTTCTGGGTTCATTTTTAAGATATAGCATTTCAGCTTTTAGAATACTTATTATTAGGATAGGCTTACTTATTTCAATGTAGATTCAATATACCAAGATTAGGATATCTTTAAAAAAACACCTTGAGGTTTCCTTTTAAGAGTATTTCAGTTGAGGGAAGGGATCAGAAGTTTAACACTTAATGCTTGCCTAACTGCATATTTTTGTTTTCTTTCATGATGATGTTTAATCTCAACATAATGACTTAGTTTCCCATTATAAACTCTCCATAGGATGTCACTGATTTTATCAGTCAGTTGTTCATGCAGCTGGGAACTGTGGGAATATATGATTTACCATATCAGAGGAACAAACTGGGTGAGCTCCATTGAAATATTTCGAACTTTCTCCTTAAAAACAAGCTTCCCTCCTCCTGGTGGCTTAAGCAAATTAATGTTTAATGTATTCATCAGGGAGATGGAGATGAGACTGGAGAAATTATGGTTTTCTTGTAGATTTCTTGCTTGGGCCTGCTTATTTGCTACCTTTTACATACCTGCACATTTTGTCTGAGTGGTTTTTCACTTTTGCATGTTCTGTTTGCACATATCAGATTAGTTCTCCCAGGTATGATGCTTATAACATAGACATGAACCCAAAAGGGAAAAGACACAGTTAAGAAAGTTCAGTTCAAATCCTTGAAGTAGCTAGGCTGCCTTGGATTGTTCATTTTTTTCCCCAAAAAAGGCTCATGACAGAACCATGTGAAGCCGTGGCATTTTAAGTCTGTCTTCCAGTAGAGAAGGTGGCTCTTCCAGAGAAATTGACATATCTGTCATTCATTCCTGTGAGTTACCAACTGTCTCTTTAAAAGTGGCTCCTTCTCAGAATACAAAATACTGACTGGGAGAAGGGGATATTTTCCACTCTTTACATTCTCGCACTTTCAGAATATATGTTTAAATCATTGCTCTCACTGGATCCATAAACTTAGATGTCCAGAATTTTGATGGGAAATGGGTGTTTAGACCATAAAGTTGATAGAGACTTAACCTTTTTGCATTTTAACATTTTTTCCCCTTTCCCTTCCTCCTTTACTTAGCTCTTAGGTACTAGAAGTGAGATATGAAAAAGGGAACTGGCTGTAGCCCTATCCTATAACAGCATTTGCCAAACTGTTTCATGGCCCAGCAATGGTTGGCATGTCTGCCAGGTAGGATTACTCATTAGATATAACATTTCATCTGGTTAAGCTTTAGAGTTCATTCCAGGCAGCCACTAATAACAGATCAAAATGAAAATTAGAGCTGAAACTAAAAAGCTGTTTCTCCTGAGTTCTTCTCTGGTAGTTGAATAAGAGTAGAGTTTGTTAAATAATTTCCTTTTCAGAATGTCTCAGATTCTTTACCATGTTATATGGTGATAGCTTAGGAGAAAGATATACTAGAAAACTTCTCCAAAATAGTCAACATTTTTTCCTTACAAAAAAATAAGGTATTTGCAGAATGCAACTTATGCAATTCTGGCTTAAAACTCTCACTCTTCCTCCTAATTATGGAGACAATTACCAGTAGAAAAGAGTCCCTTTTATTTGCTCTTAAATGGGATAAATGGTCTCGTATCTGGAAATATGGATCCAAGCAGCACTAAGCCTACATTTAGAATTTGTAGGGTATACCATTTAATGTGTCTATTTTGCTACATTAGCCTGTCTCTTAAATACATTTCAAGATTGTATTAGGTTTATACAGTGGCAGTTAATTTCAAATGCATCTGCATGTGCTTCTTGACTCTGCTGGCTGCATGAGGCTTCAGCATTCTGCTTTTGAGAATGGTGGCTTTTTGTGAATGTCTTAAATAGCATGAAAAAAATACCAGCATCTCAAATACTAGTACTTTTTTCTTTTTCACTTAAAAGAATTTAATATGATTAATTATTGTTAAGAGACAATATTAACTCTAGTTTTTATTATCTTGTAGTTATTAAATAGAGCATCTGTTGAGGGGGTCTTTTAAGACCACAGCCCAACACGGGCTTGGGCCTAAGAGGCAGAACAGCATGCAGCACTGGACCTACCTACCTCTAACGGCCAGCGGAGGCCTCTAGCAGCTACAGACCCTTCTGGAGTCTTTATGTGCATATAAAATGCAGAGGAGTCCTGGTGACCTACCTCCAAGGCAGCTGCCCTCCCGACCTTTACGTGGAAAGCAGCCATCGCCATTTTGGAATGTGAACAACCAGAGACTACGCAGGAGAAGGAAAAAAATAATCTGGAAGTCTTAGGTGGCTTCGCCATTCAGCCTTTGAGTAAAAGGAGCAATTTGCACCATAAAGTTTTTCTCTCTTTTGAATACTCTTCTACTGAAATGATTTATCCAAACAAGCTAGGATTGGTATTTTGTATTTCATTTTGTTTACAGTTCAAATTTTATTCGCAGTTATCTTCCTGAATGCCTCTTCTTTCTCTAATTACCTGAGGAACCCCAGCATCTCTCCTAAGGAGAAAAAAAAGCTTCAGGACATCTTGAGACTCGCAGATATGTTATCAGTGGGGAGATGGTCCTATGGAAGAGGCTTTCTCAGATAAACCAAACTGCTGAAGGGGATCTCTTTGTAGATTGTAGTCCTGCAGTACCCCTGGCCAGAAAGATGGTATGATTAATACTTTTTTTTTTTTATTAGGTGCCATCCTTGTACTAAGAATTTGAGGTACTTGGCCTTACAAAAACCCTGTAAAATAACTATTTCTAGCTTCATTTTACAGATAGGGATAATTAGGTTCATATAGTACTTAAGCTCACACATTTTAAGTGTTAAATGATAAGGGCTAGTCTTTCAAACCTAAGCACTTCCTGGGGGCTAAAGAGTGAAAGAAAAGCCGCTTCACAAAGCAGTGCCAGTGCTTGGAGTCACATTTGGGCAGATGTTATGGTGAGTCGCAGTCTGTAAACATCACAAATGTTAGTTTAATGAAATAGAATATGGACTGCATTGGTTCCTGTTGAGATTTAGGAGAATTGGCTTGAAGCTTAGGGTTCTCTTCCAAATGAGACTACTCACTTTCTTTTCTAAGCCAGGGTTCTGTCCTTCAAGATAAAAAATTACCTTCTTCCCTTTGTAGTCCCCCAAATTGGAAGGAGAACTTTGTAATCTTCAAATTAAATACAACCTAAGTACCTTTGCCAAGTTCCCGGTCTCCTTAATATCATTATTGTTCACACTGATTCTTATCATCTAGCTTTTTCCTTTTAAACAATGGACTAGTTTCCTCTTCAGTTATTTAGAGCTGATTAATATCAGCCTTGGTAAGCTGAAAATGTGGGGCTACACCTAAGTCATATTGTCTGGGAGGACTTCCCTCCTGGATTCCTGCTTAAAGGGAGGAATCTTTCCCTAGAGAGCAGATTGCCATCATTACGTTAATTCAGAGCTTTTTATACCATCGGAGAGGTACTGGTCTGCAATTCCAGGAAGGTTATATTTCATAAAGATGAAGTAATGGTACAGCCAACTACTTCTACCTGGGTACTTTCTTCCATCCTTCCTGTGGACCCGATAGTCCTTCTTCACTCAGAACGCTAAAAGCCCCCTCTGTGGACGCCCCCCACCCCAGCTGTCTCCATCAGTAGGAGAAACACCATCGCTTTGGCCCCTGTTGTGCTTTGCACATACCTCTGCTCTAGAACTAACTGCGGTAATGGAGTGATCTGATGGCATGTCCTTCGCTTTCTCCAGACAGAAAATCTGTTAACTTCCCTGTATATCTTAAGCACCTAATGCACATAGGAATTAATAGGTGCTTGGAAGGTTAACCGCTTCTCTTATCATTTCAAAGATTTTTCACAAGTAATACCAGCTTACAAATAATTCTATAGGGCTATAGAAGCACAAGTCAGGAATGGTACTATGTTTATATTTTTGGTTCTCTGAAATATATCAGGTTACCTGCCTCCTAGTTCCTCAGAGAATTTGATGTTTTCAAACTGATTTTCAGGATGTAAATACTGACAAAGCAACCAATGTGCATGCGTGTGTGTATATGAATCTAAAATCACCTCTACTAAAGTGATTTTGTTTGTTTCTCTAAAAGTAACTTTGCATTTTAATGTTTGTTTTGATTATGAAGAAGAGAAAATTTGTTGGGTACGGAACTATAAATATATGTTAGAAGGCTTCGTGAGATTACACTGCTTAGCAGTTCTCTGTTGTAATTGCCTGCTTGTCCTCTCCTCTGGTCTTTGAACTCTGTGACAGCAGAGGTCAACTCTGTATTAGTGACCATTTTATTCCCTATGCATAGCACAAAATGTGATAAATAATGGTGCATCAATAAATGTTTGTAAAAGAAAGAGAATTGAATAATATCATTGTGTTGCCCTCTTGTCGTACTGATGTGTTTCTGGAATTATTGTTGCCTTTGAGTCCTCAAAGCCTATGGTGAACCCTCAAGCCTTATTTTTAGAATGACTTTGTAGAAAACAGATGAGGCTTTTAAATTTTACTCCGCTTATTTATTTGCGTTTTAATTTTTGTGTGTGACTGTGGAGGCCAAGATGGGACTCAGTGAAAAAGAGTGAACTTACGTAATTACTAAGCATTGCAGTCGCTGTCGGGGAAATAGCTTTACGACCGCAGTGGTTCCCCAAATCCTGGAGAACCAACTAGCCAGGGATGGTGTAGCAACACGATCTAAAAGGGAGGTTGGATGAATGCTAGGCGTTTTTCCAACCTCACAATTTTAAGAGTATGAACGAGGGATATAAAGTACAACATTAGGAAATTAGTCAGTAATGCTGTAATAAATGTGTATGTTGTCAGATGGTTAGTAAACGTGTTGAGGTGATCACTTTGTGAGTTATATAAATGTCTTAAGTTGTAGACCTGAAACTAATACAACACTGTATGTCAACTGTAATTTAAAAATAAATTCAAAAATAAAGAGTTTATTAGTGAGTGATGAATGAGCCAAGGGATTTTGGCTGCTTTGCTGAGTGGTAAATTGTTGTTTTCTTAACTAGTTCCGGAACATGTATTTTGGATCTAACTGACTATCTTTTCAGAGTTGGAAATGAATAAATTTATGACCCTCCATTTTTACATGTAAATCTAGCATCCAATTTCTTCAGTGAAATGCTGGAAGGTATTTGGTTACAACCACTGTGGCAGTTTCCTGGCAGTTTTTTTATTAATTAAAATTCAACTTTCTAAAAAAAAATGGTTGTCTATTTAGTAAGTAGAAAACTAGAGCAAAACCTGGATCTAACATAGGGAAGTTTGTTTCTAAAGAAAGGTGTGCTGCTCTTGAGTGGTTTTGACAAAACACCAATTTACTAAAATGTACCTTGTTCTCTTCTGTTGCCCTCTAATGACTCGACTCACCCTCCAGACCTGACAGCAAATCAAAAAAAAAGTGACTAACCTGCATTGATGTAAATTATGCCAGGTGGGGCAAAAGCAGGTTTGTAGAGGTTCGTATGGAAAATAATACAATAATAAATAATAATACAAGAATAAACTCTGTGTTTTGTGTCCTCATAACTATAAGCCTACTCTTGCCCCCCCTCGTAAACCAAAGGCCAAAAATTGAATAAACAGTCTTTGTTTTAAAGTATTGCTAGAATGTAATATCTCTGCATTTATGGTTTATCATTAAATCATTCCATTTTTCTGAAATGATAAATGACCTCGATGAAATGGACCTAGATGTTCAAATTTTTAATTTTGTATTCCACAGTATGTATAGGTAAATTTAAAAATTATATACAGGCACTACCATACTAATATGTTTTCTATCAAACATATAAATATATAAATATTTGATTTGTCATCACAGAATGTCCTCCCAAAATATATTTCATTATGATAACCTTTCAAAACAATGTACAGATATGCTTCATTATCATGACTTTGTTGCTGGAAACAGTGGTAGAGTCTCTGTTACCAGTAATTTTCATTACTGAATACTTTGAACATTTAGAAACAAAATGTTCTAATAAAAACCTTTGAAATAAATAATTTTATTAGTTTTGACCCTTTTTGTTAAAAGTTTGAAAGTGTCACAGATTCAGTAGAGTTTGGAAGAATTACTGTTTGGCATGAGGGATGGTGACAACTTAATAGACAAATTGGAAATGAAACATTTGTTTCATTTATAAATAAGATGAAAAAGTGAATACTACACTGATGGAACCCTTTCAAAGCATCTGTTCCTAAAGCCTTTCAACGTGGCTGACAGAAACCATACTAGGAATAGGGTAAGTGTATTTGTCATTTTCCTATGCTTGCTTTTATTTACATTGTTAGTATTTCGAAATCTTGATTTCTTTGCAAGTATTATTTTAAGCTGCTTGTTCATTTTGTGAGAGGTAGCTTAATGAAATCACTAAGTATACAAATATATGTACCTACAGACACATATAAAAAGGAATATGCTGTGTTCTGACCACCTCATAGGTAGCACACTGTACAAGGCAAATGAACATCTGACATTGGAACTGCGTGGAGGTGTCAGTGATGCTTTGTGTATTAAATAATAGTGGAGGTATGTTTTCAATTTTATTTCTATATTGCAAATATAAATACAAATTATAATATTTTTCCAATATTTCCATCGATCGCCTTTTCATCGAATTTTGCAAATCACGGGTTGTCAGGGTAGGACCAGTATCAACTTCTCAGTTGATAGTTTGGGCTGAAGTCTAAGTTCCTCAATGGCACAGATAGTCTTAAACAGCTCTGTGTCCCCTTGGTTACAGATGGTAGTGTTTACATTGTTTCACATTTAGTGTTTTAAATTTTTTAAACTCTTCAAATTTCAATAGCATCCTTGGCCTTTTCAGGAATCCAGTGAAGTGGGTATCATTCCCTTTATCAGGTAAAGAACTTGAGGCTCCCTAGTTGTGACTTTGCTCATGGTTACACAAATGGGTGGCAGAACAAGGGCCTAAAGGGCGAAGTCCTTTTTGCTAAACTGCATTTGTCTCATAGCCAGTGAATTACATAAAGTATTCAAATATTTGCTAAGTATCTTAATCAGGGAAACAGTGGAACAAGAGGTAAGTGATTTATTTCCCCTCTATGTGTCAAAAAGCAGTTGACAGAGTTACGATAAATAACAAGTTCTAAAATAGATGAACCTGTTTTTTTTTTAATTGGTCAGTATTACTAGGTAGAGCTAATTGAATAGTTGATAAAAAAGAATGAGAACTGGAAAAAGGGGATTTTCGTGAATACTTGGCAACCCAATGGTAATTTTGGAGAAGCAAATGGATAGTTATTGAATCCTAATAGTTTCCTAAACATAAGTGCAAGGGTTTGGATGTTCTTATTTTATGAAATTATCTATTTGCGTAATAGAAATTGGCATTAATGAATAGAAACTTATATTACCTCAATCTGTGCAAAGTGGTATTAGAGACTAATGTTTCCATAAAAGAAAACCCTTAGGGGAAAAAAATGTTAGCTACATTTCAAACTGGATAATGTAGCCAAGACTGCCATTTCTTAATTGGTAATAATGTCAAAAGTCACATAACTATTGCACAATAGCAGGAATATTGACCGATACCCTGGGAACATTTGAACCAAGAAGATAAGGGCCCCGTGTGCGCTCCTCTCGAGTGAAGGTGCTGCGCTCTGGCTTCTGGAGGGGCAGTGCCCCCTTTTCTCTGGAGTTGAAGCTGTCTCACGCGGTGGTGCTGCAGCCCTGTCCTGCCTTCTCTAAGGTAGCTTTAGGTTCTAAAATTATTTTAGATTGGGAAAACTACGGAATAATATAAACAATTTTTATTTTTTTATTATTTTATTTTATTTTTTTTTAGTTCCAGTGCCTAGTGCAGTGTTTATTACATAGCACATGCTCAATAAAAATATAAAATATGTATTTTCAAATGTTCAACATCATTTCTACCTCTCAACAATGAAAGATTCAGCTTACTATGACGTCCTTCTCTTCACAAATCTTGACAGATTAGATGAGGTTGGTTTTGGGGCAATTTCATTGGTCCTGAAAAAACTACATCATTTTCTCTCCTGGACTAAACTTTGCGATGGCTTAAACAATTTTTAAATGGAAAATAATTGCATCAATTTACTGTATCAGAAATGGTAGGAAAATGGGTAGCTTCCTCTGTACATTTGTTTGAGTTGAAACGAGTTGCAGTTTTTTTTAAGGATTATTTAAGATTACTTAGATATGTAAGGACTCTAAGTATGTAAAGAGTGTGTCTGAAGTAAGAGTTATTTACCTGGCTTTATGAATATTAAATAGGAAATCTACAGATGTAAGGACTACATTAGGAAGCTTCAAGAGATATTTTGGAACTTCTAGATCAAGCTAAATTTACTGATAGGGAAACAGGTTTGCACAGGGAAATGGGCATTTCTGAAGGAACACAAAGTCAGAATTTGGTCTCTGATATCATGGAAGCACCACACTTCTATTAATTTTAAACTTTGTACTTCTGCATTTCTCTGTTGTTGTTGAAATAGGACTTGGCATTTGTCGGTGTAACTAACTGCTTCCTAGTGCCAGTTCCCTACATGCCAAATAAACAAAAGACCTTTTCTCATGGTGCTTAGTGTGTGTGTGTGTAAACAATAACCTTGTAGGCTGCTGTGAAAATTAAATAAGTTAGTATGTATAAAATAGGACCTTTGAGGTGAAGACCATTATTGTCACCCTGATTTTATAAATGAGGAAACCTAAAGTGCAGGGAGAATAAGTAACTTGCTCAGGATCACACAGCCAGTAAGTGGCAGAGCTGGATTCAGTCTGGATCATCTTGCCTGAGACCATGTCCTTTATTCTGTGTTACATTAAAAACCCTGGACAAAAAGGGTGAAAAGACTGACCAGCCAAGTAAACGGGTACCTGAACTGTAAGGAACGGCCATTAGTGCTTCCAGAGTATTTAGGTGGCCCTTGAAGGACCTTGAGCAGCAATTTGGACCTCAGGGTTTTTTTAAAGGAAAGAATGGATGAAGCAGTGAGCCGTGTAACCTGTCGACCCATATTGAATTTATCCCTCTCCATTTAACTTGGCAAAGCCCCTTTTTTTAATGGGAAAGATAATGCCTATCATCCTGAGAAGTCATTGTGAGGCTCAAATAATACGGATGGAGGAATCCTTTGCAAATTGAGTTTTAAGCCTTTGCTGCATAGATTCTAGCTATCTCCCCTCACTGTTCTTGACAATTGAATTCTATGTTTACTTCTCTAGTTTGTTGTGAGAAGACAAAGTATATGAAGAAGTGGTGCCCGGTACTAGGAAGAATGCTTGGTTCTAGGAGTCCTTGATGATAAACTCTAGTTAGACACCTTCTTTAGGTCCCCTTTTTTGGTTCCCTGAGACTGTCATCTCTATGTTCTCTAGAATGCCTAAGATTTATGAGTAGTCTATGAGATGTTTATAAAGCATGAATGATAGGTAAATGTTAAGGTTCAATCGTTTTGTGACACTGGTGATCAGGAGTCCTTGAACAGATCTAAATGATCAGAGGACTATAGCAAAATTAGTCACCCTCTAGTGATTCCCCACCCCCTGCCCCCTCTTAAGATAACAAGCCAGCTGTCCTCTTACAGGAGAAGTTTATTTGGTCTTAGCCACCATGCTTGTAACTATGACTCAGTTGTGCCAAGCAGATGGCCAAACCACACGAGGAGAAACATGGGGCCTCTTTCTTCTACTTTGAATGCCCCTAACACTTTTGGTTATGTAGGTGAAGTCATTTCACCTGTGATCTAAAGTTTTACTTAGATGGGGAAGTTTTCTGGGCTTCTCCAAGCATGGTTAGTTTGCTGAACCACATGATGTTGTAATGAATTATTTACATATTTGTTTGCTTCATTAAATTCGAAACTTCTTAAGGACTGGGGCCTCATGAACACATATATACATGCATAACTAGCACTTTGCACAATGCCTGGGAAACATTATGTGATAATATTTGATAAATAAATGAAAGAGCCTAGCAAAATACAAAATAAGTTATATAAGTAATGATTGCTTTCAGGAAGTGTAATCATAATATCAGATGGATCCAAGTTAGCAGCCTCTGGTAACATCTGGACCATCCCTCATGGATGTCCTCTTCTAGGACTTTGTAGGCTGTGAATCTTATTCTTAGGAAATAAGAATATTTTTAAAGTGATTAATTTTAAAAAATATATATAACAATCTCCATTTGATAGTCAAGAAAAGACATCCCAGAGACTCATTTCACCTTTCATTTCCATTTTTAAGAACCATATTTCATAAAAAATGTGTATATTTGGTTTCAACTTAAGTACTATCTTGTATTTTTTTCCCCTCTTGATATATCATAGCTGTTCTTTTTTTATTGTTCTGTAGAGAGGTCAGCAAACTTTTTCTTACCAGTAGAAGTTTTAGGCTTTGTGGGCCTCATGGTTTCTGTGGCAGCTACTCATTTCTGCTGCTGCAGCACAGAAGCAGCCACAGGCAGTATAAACAGTGGCCTGGCTGTGTGCCAGTAAAACTATATTTATGAAAGCAGGTGGCTTTCCCCAGCCTTCGTTTGCTTAACTCTCTTCTAAAAAACTCACATTTATCATTAACATGTTATGTGCTATGCCTTTGAAGGATTAATTTACTTAATTATTTTTATACCTGAAAATATGGGCTATTCTTTTGTTCTTGTTTTTGTTCTGACCTTTTCTGTTACATTACAGTGGGTGTCTTCTGTGTTTAGTAGGGTTTTTTCCCATTTATTTGGATTGACAGAAGAAAGGATTTTCAGTCCTATGGAAATATTTGTCATGCATTCTTGTGTTTTGTTGGAATGGATCTTCTCTGAGTGGAAACATAAAGCCTGCCTGACTGAGCAGGATTTAGTTTCTGTCCCTTAACAACTCTGTTACCTTAGGCAGAGGCTACATATCCCCTCTGAGCTGAACCTTTATTTTCTTGCTGGCAGAAAGGGGTTTCGGTATCTGCTTCCTCATAGGTTTATTGTAAGGATTAAATGAGGTAATTTGTAAAATGCCTGGAATGTGGCATTTACTATTAAAATGTTAGTTTCTTTCCCTGCCTTTCCTACCCAGAAGTGTTTTGTTATGTAAATTTTATTTGGTGACTAACAATGCTTATCATATAGACATTTGTTTATCTTCCTTGTCCAGATTACTTTCTCAGAATGTAGGCTCTCAGGGTGAAGTTTTTGTTGCCTTTGGCAGAGGCTGATCCCGAAGGTGAAATGAAAAAGGGGGTGTCTTTACTGTGACCGGGAGGCAGGGAAGTGGACCTGAGAGTCGACCACAGATTCACTTGGCCTTTCCTTCCCTTATTTAATTGCAGTATAAAACAGAGGGCAGCAAGGTGACCAGTTACTGCCATGAGACGATGACGGGGTGGGTGCACGACGTGCTGGGCCGGAACTGGGCTTGTTTCACCGGAAGGAAGGTGGGCGCTACCTCTGAGAATAGGATCCTGAACACAGCACACTTCAGGAGTCTCCAGGACAAGTGAGTTGTCACCAATGGAAGATATATTTAGTTTTGTTTTATCATATATAGAATAATGTGTGTATGTTAATTCTTGAAAACTTGCATTTTAATTATATAAAATTTTTTTAATTTATTTTCTTTATTTTTTCAAATACATTTGTCTCTTCCATTATATAAAATTTATTTGGCTTGAAAACAAAACTTGACTGGGAAGATATATTGACTGATGTAACAGAGAGAAGAAAGCTCCCCCCCACCCCAAAGTACTGCAGTTGACTCAAAAATCATTTTATTATTGCCATGTAAAAACATGTTGCATAATATTTATAGATACATAGGTTTATGTTGCAACAAGTGTAGGCATCATAAACTTTAAACAAAGCGATTTTAATTGAAATTAAAATTCTTAGTGTTTATGTAGTGTACATCATTTGCCAGGGCTGCCACTACAAAGTACTACAGGCTTAATGGCTTAAACAACAGAAATTTAGTTTCTCACAGTTCTGGAAGCCAGAAGTCCAAGATCAAGATGTTGGCAAGTTTGCTTTCCTCTGAGGCCTCTCTCCTTGGCTTGCAAATGACCACCTTCTCTCTGTGTCCTCATATGCTTATTCCCCTGTCTGTGTCCTCATTGCCACTTCTTGTAAGAACACCATTCATACTGGATTAGAGCCTATTCACACGACCTCTTTTTACCTTAATTTCTTCTTTAAAGGCCCTATCTCTAAATACACTCACATGCTGAGGTATTGGAGGTTAGAACTTCAGCATGTGAATTTTGAGAAGATACAATTCAGGCTATTACATTCAGTTGATGTGTTTGTTACGTTAGGTGCACTTTAGGTAACTGTGAACCATACAAATAAGAGATTTCAGACTTTTATTAGTTTAAGAAGGAAAAGGAAAATAAATATGATTGGTAGCAACTTTTTCTGCTTTATTTAGTTGTGATCCACGGAAAGTATACATGAACAAATCCCTGAAAGCAGGTCACACTAGCTGGAAATGACTGCAGCAGAGACGTGGGACACATGAGTTTAAAGAGGACAAAATGTACTTGTCGGGGAAAGTGCTGACCAAGATCTAGAATAATTCATGCCCCTTGTTTTGAATCTAGTTTGTAAATTGCTTGGCTTTGCTTGACCATTGAGCAACCCATTTCCTAATAAGCTGTTCACTTTTTTAAAAAAGATTTTATTTATTTATTTTTAGAAAGAAGGGGAGGGATAGAGAAAGAGAGGGAGAGAAACATCCATGTGTGGTCGCCTCTCACATACCCTCTGTTGAGGACCTGGCCCACAACCTGGTCATGTGCCCTGACTGGGAATTGAACCTGAGACCTTTTGGTTTGCAGGCCAGCACTCAGTCCACTGAGCTGCACTAGCCAGGGCTAAGCTATTCACTTTTTACCCTACCATTTAGAATATGCTTTCTACTATTGTACTTTTTTGATATTGCAAACATTGCTTCATTTAGTGTAGAAGTTAAGCTGCTAATTGGAGTGCTCAAAATATATGTTGCCTCACCTGTAAAATGAGCATTTGGGATGAAGTTAAGCTCAAGATCTCTTTCAGCTCTTAATGATCTGTTAACCCATTTTAAGATACGTTATTTTTAATCTCACTGGATTTTTAAAAATATATACGTATATACTTATTTTTTAATCCTCACCTGAGGACATGTTTATTGATTTTAGAAACAGGGGAAGGGAGGGAGAGAAACATAGGTGTGAGAGAGAAACATCAGTCGGTTCCCTCTGATAAACACCCTGACTAGGGATC
Organism: Pteronotus mesoamericanus; assembly: GCF_021234165.1. Classification (NCBI taxonomy): domain Eukaryota; kingdom Metazoa; phylum Chordata; class Mammalia; order Chiroptera; family Mormoopidae; genus Pteronotus; species Pteronotus mesoamericanus. The sequence continues at coordinate 14,019,225 of NW_026555135.1, read as the reverse complement.
AAACCCGCAATTTAGAACCTTTTGGTTTATGGGATGATGCTTCGACCAAATAAGCCACACTGGCCAGGGGGAATATATATATATACTTCATCCATGAACTTTGTAATATGCCAATCACAAGCTAGTTTTCAACAGTTACATTCCCCGGATCATGGCTGCATAAGAGTGTTATTAACTGGAAAACAGAGAGACCAGAGACATGGCCAGAGGTAACATCATGCAGTGTATGCCACTGCAGTACAGTTGTCAAGTTCAGGGGTGGTTTGGTAAAGCTGGTTCGCTTCTGTTCTCTTTGTCAGGGATTCTCGTGTTTGCGAAAATTGGACTAACAGGTGGTGGGGCTCCATTTCCTGGTTTGAATTCTTACTGGCTTTGTCCAGAATCTCACTGGCAACTGGTTATTGTAACACCAGCCCAAACTTCTCTGCCCGCATGTGGGGATCACTGCCAACGGTAAAGGTAATACTGCAGGTTGCCATCCCCTGTGCCAAACTGGAGCTTCTTCAGGAAAGTTTTGTTTTCCGTGAGATCCAGTGCATTGAACAAACCAAACCCCTTCATTTCGGCAAGAACAAGGGTGTCGCTCATGAAGTCTGCAAGACCGACCTGGACGTGAGCACTGTAGAAAGAGTCAGAAGCCTTTAGACTCTTCAGGATGTCTCAGCTTTTAGACTCCTCAGCTTTTAGAGTCCTTGGATGGCTCAGGATGGTGGAGGGAGGTGTGTGAAAATAGAGGAAGGCCCGTCACATCACCATTTGCATTCTCTACCACAAAAGTGTCAATGATATTATCCTGAGGATAGAACCAGTGCTCTGCCTTCTTCTGGCTCATGACTGGCATGACGTGCAAAGTCTTCAGGTACCTGGTGAGGAGCCGGTGCACTGCTGGAATGCCCTTGTTTTCCAATGGTCACTGTCCAGCTGTCTTGGAAGACTAGGACAGTCAGTAGAGCTTCATGGTAGCCGCATGGTCATATTTCTACTCAGATGAAAAACTTCAGTCAGCTTCTGTGGGTTTAGGGACCAATGCTAATACCTACAAGTGTCAACAGGCTTTGGTAATACCACCACGGCACTGTAAACAGCTTGGAAAATGCCCTCCAGCTGAACCCACCCAGTTATCTAGTGGATTAGGACTGGAGCCAATTTCCTGGAGCGCAGTGTCTTGTGCACACACAGAAAATGGATCTCTACCACCTCTGTGTGTCATAGATGCAGTTTTTTGTTAGGATGGTGCTAATGAACCAACCAGTTTCCTACCTGAGACCACTCAAACCCCACAGTGCCATCGGGGGAGCCAGCCAGGCACCAGAGAACCCATAAAAGAAATTTCAAAGAGTAATCAAATCGGAACACTTTGTCATCATCTTCCACACAATTCTCAATCAGGAGGGTGTATAATTCTTATCGCATACCTTGGTCCCGCAGGTCCAAGCTGCACCAGCCGAAGCCCTGCGGTAGGCGTGGGGCTCCTGACAGATGTTGTCTTTGTCAGGCTCCACGGACCATGGGCGTTTTCTGCTTCTCCCAGTGTGGGGACAGGCTGTGTGTCCCAGAACTGGTTCCTTTACTTGCTAGCTCCCTCCACTGTTTTGAAAGTTCCTGACCCACTGAAAACAGTTCAATGTCCTGTATTTCCTGGATCCTCCCAGCTGGTAAAGAGTCCGTCCTCACAGATTGTTCCTAGGCTGGATCTGTCTCGCTGCCTTTCTCTTCTCTTCTTCTTCTTCTTTTTTTTTTTTTTGTTTCTTTTTCTTTTTTTGACTCCATTGTCTTTGGCTGGGCTCAGACCACCCTGGTTGGCAAGTTGTCCTCCTTGTTTTTGCAGTTGCTGCCGTGTTCACTGCCAGCCCTGTCCAGTCCCTCCCATCCTCTGTGGCTAAGAAAGTGCCATGACTTCACGTCCAGCTCACTCTCATTCTCCAGGAGCTGGCCTCTGTGCCTCCTTAATCTCATTGGACCTCAGACACTAAAAATAAGTGTTTAAGACCCCCCTTTGTCATTACTGTAATGCACATAGCATCGGATGTTTTGCTGGACGTTTTGATACAACGAGGGAAGCAGGCAGTTACTGATCCATGAAATAGTGAGTCTTATCAGTGGAAAATATTTCAAGATACACATTTCCAGTTTAAAAGTTACTCCTGTCTAAAGAAAGTAGATGTAATTTGTTTTTGTTGTAAAGTGTTGTGAGAAATATGATACAAGCAGTTTTATAGTCTGTTTAATAAAGGTACTTCTTTGGTTTCACTCTGCAACAAAAGGGGAAGAACTTTGGTAAAACAATAAATCATTATCAATGTTGTTGCACATTTTTCTTATAAATTTCAGTGCCGCCACATTTTTTGACTATATCAAAATGTTTTCTCTTTGAACCACTAAATTAAGAGAGGGAAAATTTCACAGTATGCTTAAGATGTTACTCAGGTTAGATATATCTTGCTTTGCATAATGGAAAGTTTATGGAAGGCTTGGGTAGTAACACTTAAACCACTGAATCTTATTTAATAATAATAATAATATGGTAAATTCTATAATTCTTAGTACCTGGCACATAAGTATAATAATACATGTTTGAAATAAATGAATAATTAACTCCCCCCAATTCTCCCCCCCACCCCACCCCCCCTCCCCGCCCCACTTTGTAAGCATGCTTTTAGCATGCTATATTTATTTACATCTAAATCCAAGCATTTAGCATCAGGTAAACCAGTGCTTTTCAAATTTTAATGTTATTGTAAGTCACCAGTTGATGGAGGAGGATCTTAGTATTACAATGCATATTCAGATGGTCTGGGTGGGCAACTTAAGAGTCTGCATTTCTAACAAATTTTCAGGTTCAAGAACCAAATTTTAGTAATAAGACTATAAATCAAATGTTCATATGGAATATTCTTTTTGAATGAGGTGATGACATGGTTTGACATGCTCTATGTACATTTTAGAGTTTGTTCTGTCCTCTTCTCTTTTCTATTACAAAGTTATAAAGGTGCATTGTAGAGATTGTGGGAGGGAGGGAAAGATGGTGATCCTGTGTCACCGCTCAGGGCTGACCATGGTTGGCATTTTAAAAATGTACTCATATCATAAATATATATTATACTTTCACATAATTAGTTAATTTTATATAAACTTCTTTGATGTCATAATGTTAGTACCCTTTCATATCACTAAATAGTCTTCTGGACACTTTTACTGAATAAACTATATTGTAAATTAAGTACCATTATTTATTCAATCAGTGCCTTATCTTAGGGCATTTGTTTAGGTCCTTTGTAATCTATCATGAATGTAAAAATATTTCATTGAACAATTTTATACATCTTACTTAAGCTGATATATATATATATATATATCTGTGTATATATGTATATATCCATATGCATGTGTGTTTGTGTGTGTATATACTTATACAACCTTAGGTAAAAGTGGGTGGTACCTTTTGGACTCACTGGTTATGTCTTTGTATATGAACCAAACCCAGATTTGCTTTGATGCCAGAAAAGCAGCTTTGTTTGAACAAAGGATATCAACACAGACTGTACTATAAACAACATTTTGTTTAAAATATGAGGAGCAATGAGGAGGATGTATTTCAAAAGCCTGATATCTAGAAAACCGAATTAAAGGAATGTTTCAGCTCAAAATTGCTTACCAGTTATTGTCGGGATGTCCGATGCTGTCACCCAAGGTTCCCTGGGATTCCTTAGGTGGCTTGATAGGGTCACCTGCTGCATGCCTCCCTGTAAGATGACTTCAGTACAGTGGAGTCTCATTAGGGTAAAGGATAGTTCAGGGATCCTTAATATTTTGTTTTTTTGTTTTCTGAAATTGGGTTTTATTTTATCTTATAATTTCCATTTATCTAAATTTTGTGTTCTGTATATGTGATGTTGCTTGTCCTATTGACTGTTTGGAAATTCAGCATTTTATGCCTCTGACTGTGGCACATTTAACATGTGGATTTTTTAATACATTTTTATTTTAGAATAAAGACTATTTTGAAGATTTGAATAAACCACTGATGTTACATTATCAAAGAAAAAAAGTGCCTTCCTGAAAAATTATGATTTGGCCCACATTCCACTTTGGCCCAGAGTATAAGAGTGCCTATTTCAGTGGAGTCTATTTATATCAATAAAGAGTGTACCTAAAGCTGTCTTACTTTTGTTGGCAGGCATTCCAATAGGCTCTACAAATATAATCACGACTTTGTGAAAACGATCAACGCTGTTCAGAAGTCTTGGACTGCAACCACATACATGGAATATGAGACTCTTACCCTGAGAGAGATGATTAGGAGAGGCGGCGGCCACAGCCAGAGACTCCCCAGGTAATGAAGCACATCTCTTTGCCACTGATAGAGACATTTGTGTTGAATGCCATCCTCCCTTCCAATCAGCATCTCTCCCTGGATAGCCTGCCATTTTACTGGTCTTCTTAACATAAATTTTTTCTGTTATCTTTTTTCCTCACAATCTTCCTCTCCTATTCAGACATACGCTAATGCTCTCCAAGTCCTATTTATGGGTTTTGCTTTCTCAGCATCTGACGCTTCCATGACTCCCTTTCCATTTTCTGAATGCTGGCTTAGTTAGGGCTTTGTCATCTCTTCCCTGCATTATGGATTAGCTTCCTGCTTCCTCTCTCTTTGGGCTCCTTCCTTCTCTGTCCCCATTCTTAACCATTCTAAAAAATATTGTCAGTTTCACCTTTCTATATTCAGCTATTTTTGTGTTACTACCTATTGTATAATAAGTAACTTCGTAACCAAAACCACCTATATTTGACTATAACTGTATTTATTACTGTGACCTGCTTTCAAACATATGACATAAAATTACTAGAAATTTTCCTTTCACATAACCTCCATCCATGCCATTTCCTTTGCCTCAGACACCCCCCAATTTGCCTCTAGTAACTGTCAAATAGCAGTAAAAATCTCAAAAATCCTCTCTCTGTTTTAAGGTCCAAAAAAAAAAATGTTTCTTATTTATCGATATACCTCTACTACCCTCAGCCAGAAGTAACATTTCCTATCTTTAGCTTATATACCCCATGATGTATTCTTACTTTAGGAAATTAGGTCATAATACTTTTAATTTATATAGTCAGGAATTTGGTAGATTTTTAAAAATTCTTTCAAAACCATAGCTAGATTTAGCAGAGTGGATAAGAGCTTCACATTTGTAAAGTAGCCAAGAATATGTCTCTGATGCCATACTCTGCTTCAGGAGAGGGAAATTTCTCTAACTGAAACGAATAGGGAGCTAATGGGAGTCAATAAATTGTATAGGCAGGTATTTTCCCTTAGTACGTCACATTTTCCAAATTTCTGAGAATACACAGATGATTTTCTTAATATAAATGGGATCTATGGTTCAGATTGTATTGTTTGAACAGGCCACTGATTAATTAATTGGTAACTGAAATGCATTCTAACTTTTTATGTGCAGACTAATAATCCTAATGCTCTGGTATTTTTCAGCTACGAGGTTGTTTGGAGATTTTTCCTATTAAATTGATAGCACTTTCTCACGGTTCTACCCCTTTTTCAAAAAGAATATACAATTCTCAATATTGTATACAATATTGTATTGCACACATTTCTCAAGGTGTGTTCTACAGAATTTCTAGTCCGTGAGATGCTCTTACGTTCAGAATTGGGGAATTCTGCCTGCCGCATCCCTTCTTAGATTCATAAAGTGAAGGGGGAGAAGGGCTCCTGCCTGAAAGATTTGAGCAGACACAACTGCTTTGCCACATATCAGGTACCAAGTATCTGAGGAACTCTTTTAAACTATTTTTTTAAATATTTTATTTATTTATTTTTAGAGAGAGGGTAAGGGAGGGAGAAAGAAAGGGAGAAACATCCATGTGAGGAACATCGACCAGTTGCTTCCTGCACGCACCCCAACCAAGGACCAAACTCGAAATCCAGGCACGGGCCCTGACTGGGAACTGGCAACCCTCCGTTTTGCAGGATGAGGCCCAACCAACTGAGCCACACCAGCCAGGGCTATCCAAGGAACTCTTGTGCTTGACTCTTCTCTCCCTCCACCCAGCCACCTTTGTGCTGCGAAAGGACTAGCTTTATGATGGGCCGCTTTTGAGGCTAAGGTTCCATAGAAGGTTTGAGATATGGAGACGGAATTGAGTGAAGTTGGAAATAGTGAAGCAGATATTGCAGTTTAGCAGTCTTATTTTCCGTAGCATCTTGTATATAATAAAAATCCTCAGAAAGTCTTAAATAGGTATAAGGAGTTTGTGCAACTGCTGAAATTATAGTAAAAATTTATTGTTCTTGTGCATCCCCCTGAGTCTAGAGCTTTCACCAGATTCTTAAAGAATATGGACCCAATTGGGATCCAATCGATTTAAGAGCCAGTAATGTACAGTATAACTATAATCTTTGTAATTCCCACTTCACCATCTCCCAAATTCCTTTTCCACTCTCTTCATTTTTATACCATTCAGCTTCAGTTGTCGCATTGTTTTTGCGTTGCTGTGTGTGCACTGGTGGGCAAACATTCTGCCCAATGGAATGGTGTAAAGGAGGACGTTAACATTTGAGTGATTTCTGTGTGTCCCAGAGTCGCTTAAATTTATCAGCGTCATATTTACTCCTCTTGATGACATATTAGCTTAATAATTTATCAAGAACTTATCAGAGACAGGCCTGTTCTGAGCACTATTTTCATGAAAATCCTTTGAGATAGGTATGCTTATACTCATTTTAATGAGAGTCCATCATAGTTTTGTGACCTTAAGGTCTTTGACTGATGTCGCACAGCTAGTAAGTGGTGGAGCCATTTGAAGGAGGGTGGTATGGCTCTGAGGTACCTGGCCTGAAATTCCTTTTTTGTCTTCCATATTTCTTAGTGTATTATTAGGTATATACAGGACAATTATTTAATATTGATTGATTGATTGAATCTCTTGGCCTCTCAATATAAAATCATAGGAACTCTTTATTATTTCCTTCCAAAATTTGCTTGTACCCTAGTTTTTATTCATAAAACTCCAAAGAAATATCCAAGATTTTAATTTTGCCTTATTTTTTTTCCTGCCCTACATGTAAAATTTTTATGATGCTTAGTTTTTTATGTACCTTGCTTATTCCATAGACATTATTCAACTTAAATGTTTTCTAACATTACTATAATTTCTTTATATTTTTAACGGTGATTTCTTTATGTTTGTCTCTTTAAAAAAAAAAAATTACTTACTTTTAGAGAGAAGGGAAGAGGGGGAGAGAAACATCAATGTGCAAGAGATACATCATTCAGTTGCCTCTCACATGCCCCTGATCCAGGGACCTGGTCCACAACCCAGGCCTGCACCCGGACTGGGAACCCAACCGGCAACCGTCTGCTTCGCAGCCCGGCACTCAGTCCACTGAGCCACACTGGCCAGGGCTAGTTTCAATCTCTTAAAGCTGTCTTTCATATAGTTGAAGACCACCTCATGTTCATCTTCTAGCAATGTCCCTGGATTAGTTAATATTTTTGTGAAAAATTAATTGACATCGCTATATGAAATATCCTGCCTATTCTTTATAGTTCTCAAGTTTATGATTGCTAATCATAAGTGATTTTTTCCCTTTGTTTCATCTCACTTTTGTTTTGTCCTAGCATTAACATATATCATCTCTAAGAGAAGTGTGTGTGAGAAAATGCTTGGGATTAGTTGTGGAGGACATGAAAAAGCCCAGAAATAATCTTTGCCAGTGACTAAATTGGAACCTGGTAAAAACCAACTTGGTAACCACTGGGAAGTTAGAACACTGTGGTATGAGTTGAGTAAGAAATTCAAGTCGTTTACAATAACAGAAAAACAAATGTTACCACAATATAACAGTAGCACCCTAGCAAGAGTTGATGGAGCAGAGAGAGAAGTGAATTTTTGTTGGGGGTTGGGGGTTTGAGGCTGCTGCTGTATGAGCAGTCATTAAAATTAGAAGCCAGGGAAAAACTCTGAGAGGATTTCTTTTAAGCAGCGGACAGCAGGCATTTCAGATGAAGGAGCAGCAGTACAAAGACACGGAACATTGCAGTCGGCAGACTTGGGCAAACTGTAAGAAGTCTAGTGTGGCTAGAGCTTGAATGCTTTATTTGTGTGTGTATTTCAAATCTCTAATACAGAGAAGCTTGTAGAATAATTTTCTCATTTCCAAAACATGTCTAGCCATCATTTGATCATCCCAAGCAACTCTCCTTTTGTGTCTTATTTTCCAAGCATATCATATAAGGTGTAGTTTTGTCCTCTGTTTATGGAGCCAGTCTGGCTACTTCATACTCAGACCTTTTGTTTCTGTGTCTCCTTCACTTCTTTTACCACTTTACTGTACTGCCACCTGTCTCCCGACATCAGTAATTCCTCTATTTCTCTTTATCCTTTGTGGGCCACCTTTAACTTCCCGCGTCTGCTTACTTGGTCAAAATCTGTAAAAAGTCAGAGAATGCAGCTGTGGAAACACACTAAAAATAGTATTGCAGGGATATACAAAGCCAGTGACATTTCACAGGGGAAAATTACTAAATCATGAAAAAGAAATGGATAATGGAAGCCATTTATACAATTTAGTAGTATAATAGCTACATTATATAGATTGTTACATTATTGTGTAATAGACACATTGAAACATTAATGGCACAAATGCCCTTCGGGGCTGAATCTAGATCTTAGTCAGCCAGGAGGTTGAAATCATGGAAGCAGAGGTTAGAAAATCATTGTTAATGGAAAGACTGTGTATTGATGTCAAATGTATATTTCCATTTTAGGCCCAATCCCGCACCAGTAACTGCTGAAATACATGAAAAGATTTTACATTTGCCAGCTTCTTGGGACTGGAGAAATGTTCATGGTACCAATTTTGTTAGCCCTGTTCGAAACCAAGGTAAAAGAAACAGTTTAATTTTTCATTGCTTTATTGTGAAACATTTATTGAAAATTCACTATTCGCCAAGTTCTGGAGTAGATTCTGGGGATACAGAAATGAAATGGGCATGATTCACTTTCAAAAGAAATGGAAATGATGAATACTCACTTCCTCCTTCTCTGTCCATGACACCCTTTCATATTAGATAATTTCTCCAACTGAGCACAGAATTTCTTAATTATCCTTCTCAGTATAATTCTCAGTATAGGTTCCATGTAGCTAATGAAATTAATCATAGTAAGATGTAAGCCAAACTCATTTGCCTTCCTAGTAGGAGAGATTCTTGTAGAAACAAAGGATTGCGTGCAACTAAAATTGGTTTTCCTTCTGCAAGTGGTTTGTTGGAATCCTACTTTGGTACCTGTCTTCCCATTCCTTGCCCTGACCCCATTATTTAGTCTGTAATCGTTATAGATGCCCAGAAAATGGATTTGTAAACTTTTTTTCTGGTAGATTTTTTTGAACTGTGACCTTTCCATTTACTTTATGTCAGAATATTATATATTATGGTAAATAGTAACCATGCTTCCAAAATGGTGGCCTGGTATCAGAGCCCAGGTTTACCAAAAGGATCACTATAAATGCATTTTACCAGTTATTTCCAGAAACTGGATATAGTATGAGTAGATTTAACAACTCCTCCTTTAATAGCACTTGACTGCAAATGATCTTATCCTAAATTTTAGCCAACAATGACTTGGAGAATCATTTATATAATACTCAAGATTATTACTTCTAAGCTCATTTTGAAGATAATTACAGTACATATGACTGATTTGTTACTATAAAATAGGTAAAGTATTTGCTGTCTGGAAACATTCTGATTCGAGTCCTCTGAGAGGATTATAAGTGAGTAACACCAAAAGATAAATTGTTTTTCCCCTCACCCAAATTTTCATTGACCATCAGCTTCTTCTACTTCTCAGCATTCACCCTGACCCTTCAATTGTCTCCTCATTGACATCTTACAAAGTGTTCTAATGTACAGAGCTTTGAGTAGGTCTTATAGCAGCCAGTTAGCAAGGTTCCTGTCCTTCAGGTGACACCAGGTGTTTCATCTCTTTGCCTTTCCGTTCATACCAGTTATTCTAGGACCTGTTGACTGAAATCCTTCCCTACTTTCTCTTTTTCTGGGGAGGGCTTCTTTGGAAAGTAGGGATTGGAAATTAAAGAAATTTGAAGGTAATTGAGAAATGAATGCAATCTGAAATTAAAGAATTGATGTTAAAGAGAGGATTAAAACTTTATCATCAGATTTCCTATACTTATTTGAAAAGATTAAGTAAATACTGCATGTCAGTGTTGATTGTTGATTATGAGGGCTTGACACATGGTTGCTTCTGTTGTGTTTCAGTTTATAAAGAAGCTAATGTGTTAGGGAATTTTTTTAATGGCTGAGGATATAAATACTAATGTGACATGGTCCTTGTCCTAGAGGCTTATAGTTTAGTAAGACCTGCAAGCAAAATATTAAAATGTAACATAACAAATGATTTGAGAAAGTATTTTTAAAATTCATTGGAAGCATAGGAGAAGGTGGAAAGAAAAGTTTAGTTCCACTCACTTCCCAAAAGATATGGTTGATTGTTATGAGACAGTAATTCAGGTGAAGAAAATTAGACTTTCTAAAGCCAAATTCTTTGACATTGGTTTTCTTGTAGCTTGGAAAAGCTAATATTGTCTCCAATGTCTCATATTCCTTGAGTGGTATAAATGAGTTGTACAGGCATGGGTAATTTAAAAACAGAGGGATTTGATAGATTAATTGCTTTAAATTCATCCCTCATCTGTAATACCTTGTTTGGCACTTGAGAAAATAATATATTTAGAGGTTCCTCTTTTGACTTTTCTTTGGTTTTTTCCTACCCTCGGTTGGAAAAAAAATATTTTCTCTTCCTACTAATTGGGCTACTTGGAAATTTCCACTAACTTTAAGAACACTCATGTTCTATATAACCCAGAATTCAAAATTAGCCACAGTTAAGGGAATTCACAAGTTTATGCAGAGAACAAATCAAGATTAATGAAAAAAAGAGATATTGGGAGGACAATGAGGTTTTATCTTTACACTTGAAAACAGGGTTAAGCACTAGCCTTATAGCTAGGTTGACTTTGAAGTGTGAGAGGGAGGAGAGCTAGAAAATTGGAAGAGGTGAACTTTCTTAGTTTTTCTACCAGCTATGCTGTCTTTATTTATTATACAATATCTTCAAGAGAGAAGAATGATATCTCCCTGGTCATGTTAATTAGGAAATGCAGAGTGTTTTGCAAATGTTTAAAAATGTAATTTATTTCAACCTTGTTTTGAATACTGTTTACGCTATTAGCGCTGGGAGGCAGGAACCTTAAACTCTCTGCTTTACTCTATTCATTTTACACACAAGATACAGAGAAATGCCAGAAAGATCAAGTGACTTGCCCAGAGCTGAGTGACAAAGCAAAAAGGGGTGGGGGGGTTAAGAAATCCTGACTCCTTACTCCTAGTTTGGTAACTTTTCTGCCATTGGAAGGGATAGCTGAACATAGCTAAATCATGGGAAAATCGTTATTATCTATTTGAGATTGTAAAAATTTGATTTTTGCAGAGTTCTGTCTGGGCCAGATCTCCCCTAACCTTCTTAAGGGATAATGGTTTTTTAGAATGTAAACTGTGGCCTTGACTTCTGCAAAGTCATTAATTAGCTTACACATTCTTCTGGGAACTGCAGGGGCCTGAGGGAGGTTATCTCCTTTTTTCCTTCCCATGATTTCTCTGTCATTCCCAACCCTTGAGTGTACATGTGGTTTGTCTCTCCCACAGGGATGGATGCTCAGAAATAACCAAGAGATGTTATTTCTGTGGCTGCCATAGGCCAGGAATGCCAAATAGCCAAAATGGAGTTGTTTCCAGACTCTCATGGGATGTTATTTTTTAAAAGACCCTGGCGTTTCATTATAGGAACATGGGCTTTGGCTATTTACTGTCACTCGTGTAGTTCTTTGATATTCTATGACTGGAAAGGTCAAGGATGCCTAAGGATAGCATTATTTGGATAGTTTAAACAAAATGCATAAGTTTATTTTGGTCTACTAAGTAACTAGATGGCAGGAAGAAAATGTGAAGATTCATGAAAGTAGATATAGACCTATAAACTGAAAAGGACACTAGGCCTGTTTTAGGAGTCACTCAGGTGCTAGTACCTGCCATCTACTAGCTTTGTGACTTTGGATGGGTCATTATTGCTTCTTCCTGAGCCTCAGTGTATGCATTATGATGTGAGAGGGTTGTTTACTAGATGAATTTTAAGGACCCCTTCCAAGTGTTTGTCTTCTAATGCTCATAATTTAGGTAATCCTTCAGCATCAAAAGCCGTATATGATATGATATGGATAATTCTGAGATATTTATGGGGAGGAATTTGGGAAACAACATAAATGGTAGCAGTTAAAAGGTAGTAGGGCTCTAATAGATTCTAGGTTTTGGATCTATGATATTGTTGAATTACTTAGAGGAGGATCACATTAGGGTCTAGGATTCTGCTTCCCTTATAGCTTTGAAAGAAGTCAAGGTTGACTATTTCCATTGAAGTTATTCTTTCTTCCTGGATGTAAATATGTATCTATTATTCATAACTTGAGTCTTCTTTCTACAAACATGCAATGAGTTCCCTCATTGCGTCAGGCACCAAGGTGAAGAAAACAAATTTCCTGGGAACACTCATGGAAATTTACAGTATAGTTTGTGGAAAACAATATAAGAAAGTCAAGTAGAGTTAAGGATGTTGGAGGTGGAGCATAGAGTATCCTGGATTTCCTTTGCATTAAGAGAGGAATGAGATCAATAGTTCCCTTCTGCAGGGAACATATTTTGGATGCATAGTTGTCACAGATGTGGGGAATAAACACGAGTCATAGCAAACACCTCTCTATTTGCCAGGGGAGGGGACATGGCTCTTCCCTCTAGGGGAAAAGGCCCTGAACCCCCTCCAAAGACTTTTGCTGAGAACCCTACCCTTAGGGGTATGGATGCAAATCTCATCAGTCAATGTCTAAAGGCTTTGTCTACAGAAAACAGACAGAGATCATAGATAACAGTTGAAGGAACACAGGAGATCTGCCTCAGGTCAGGGTCTATGAATAATGTAAATCTCCTTCCCAGTATGAGCCAGTTATCATTACTTTTGAGGGAAGAACAAAGCGTGCTTCAAGGAACTTACTTCTAGGCCTGATTGTCCCTGGAAACAGCCCAACCCAGTTTAGGGCTGTACCTGCCTTTAGTTTTGTTTCAAGCCTGAGCCAGGCAGGCAAGGCAGAACCACCAGATAAAGAGACTTCTTTCAGAAAGAATGAGGACTCCAGCCATGTCCAAGCTGAGCAGAGAGGTGTGGGCCTTTTTGCTCTTTCTCCGAATCCCCCAGGTCCTTGTCTGCTGCCCATACCAGCTGATATCTGTCTTAAGTCATCTCTCCTCATGAGAGAACTTACCCGTTGTCTACAACTGACCATCACAGGGCCAAACAAGGAGATGTGAGGGAGGCAGGGGCTGTGCCTCGGCTCGGGGGACAGGTTTTGTCTCCTCGGTGGCCTGTTCTTGCAAGGCCTCCTTGATTATTTCCAGCCTTGGGGCCCTCTTGCCTGTGGGCGAGACTACAGTCCCTGAAACTAGGCAGGATGGTTCCCAACACATAATATTCTTTGAATATTTTTCTCTTTAAGGAAGGCAGTTACTAAAATATTAAATTCATATTTATTGAAGAGAACAAAGGCAGCATTCTCTTTATGGAGAATGAGTTTTTTGACTTATAATGTTGTATGTTCCCTAATCTTATCTTGTGTGCATAAGGGTGTACTCACCATTAAGATAGTTTGGTAACTGATATTAGGAAAGTGAACAACGTACCAATTGTGAATAATTACACTTAATATCAATGTCTTGGATTTGGTACAAGCATATCTCCATGTAGAATTTGTATCAGTGGTAGAGTGAAAGAGGCTATGTAATAATAGAAATATTAAAATTATGTTCATTTCTTTCTAGAATTATAACAAGTAAATGTCCCAGTTTTGTTATATACGTGCCATATTTTATTTCTTCATCACACGTATTGAAGAAACATAGAAAAATAATATTGTTCATATATTTTACCCCATAATACAACATTTTTCCTTCTTTTGAAATAGCAACTATGTTTCTTGCCTATCTTCTTAAGGAACTTAAGTTTGTCTTTGCCAGAGCATCCAGATGTTAAGTAAAGCTGTTTTCTTTTCCCTTCTCCCCACCTCCATCCAACTGCTTTCATGTTTCTTTCTTCTTTAGGTAACACTTTTCAGGGACTATGGCTGTACCGGTGATACCCTCCCTCATCGCCTTAGAGCCAGTCTACTTTCAGTTTCACTACCTCCATCTGCCGCCTATCATTTCCTCATTGGCTGCCTTAAATACCATACCCATCATTATATTTACTCTCTTACTCTTCTTGGGCTTTGTGGTATTTTGCCTCCTTGACCCTGGTTAAATCCAGCTCCCTACAATACACTCATCCCTCAGCCACTCTTAAGGTTAGTTCCCCCTAGCAAGTTGCTTTAGAAAATGCTGCTCTAGAGATACTTCAAAGCTCAGTTTACATGTAACCCTCCATAGTTTTCTCTCAACCTGATGGCTCACAAGGTCGCAGACATAAATCATTTCTTAATGTTCAGGAATACTGTCACATGCTTTGCAGAAGTTGGGAGTTTTTTGTCCTTTTCTTTTTTAATCTTAAAATATTCTCAAGGAAAGCCCCGTATAGTAACATTTGCCTTTTGATGGAAAAGCTGACATCTGAATGTGAGCCTGTAAGGTCAATCACGCTTGTCAATGGACTCTTCTTTATTGTGTCGTTCATCCTAATGAACAACAGCAGCAACATTCAATATAAATATATTAAGGTATACGATCCATTCAGCTTTTTCTCTATTTCTTTGTGAGTACTTCAAATGTCTCCTGGGTTATGTATCTTTTTTTTTTTTCATCACCAGCGTCTTGTGGAAGCTGCTACTCCTTTGCTTCTGCGGGTATGCTGGAAGCAAGAATACGTATACTAACCAACAATACACAGACACCCATCCTGAGTCCTCAGGAGGTTGTGTCCTGCAGCCAGTATGCTCAAGGTAAGTATCAATTTCAAGCATTTTTTACCTGTGTGTGGTTGGACAGTGTTGGCAAAGACAAAAGGATGGTGTAATAGAGCACAGTGTAGTCGGAAAACCCTGGTGCAAGTTTTGGCCCATCACTCACTGGTAAGTGGTTTCTTATGCAATTCACTGCACCATCCAGCAAAATGTCAGTAGTTACTATATAATGAATGAGCACTGCCTTTTAGGAGTCTCTCATATATATTACCCAACAATGCTCAAAGCCTTGAAAGAACAGATATAATCCCTAACTTATAGACAGGGAGCAGACATGAAGTTGTTCTATACTATTTTGAAGGCCACACAGCTTCTAACCCTTAGAGTTTCAGTTCCCACTAAGGTCTCCCTCCAAAACCTAATTCTTATTAAAACCAAACTGACACTCGTTTCTCTTTAGGGTAATTTTTAAATTTTGTGTGTCTGTTTTTAGAACAGGGCATATATAATGTATGTTGGAGCCTAGTTGCCATTGATTCAGGGAGAAGCATTGCCATTTTAATGGTTTATTTTGTCAACCCCAGATTTGGCCAATAAAGAGTGTCTCAGTTCACCAGTGGAACTGCTGGTGAGTGATTAGTTGTCAACAAGCCTTTCATTCTTTCTGAAATACTTCTCAAACACTGACATTGTGGGAACTGTCATGTATCCAGGCAGTCCTTCCACTTATGAAGAGCCATGGTGTGGTGTCTGGATATTTAATAATGACAATAATAGTGAACTTTTATTGCTTTTATATGAAGTGGCTAATTTAAATCTTACAAGAAAGGTAAAATTGTTATCTGTTTTTTACAGATAAGCAAACAGAGGTACAGAGAAATTCTTTACACAGTTTTCGATTTGAACCTTCGTAGTCAGGCTTCAGAGCTTCTCACTAAACCACTATGCTATAGCCACCTTCAGGTGCAGCATAAATGTCTGTTAAATAGATAAGGATGAGAGGATAGTGAGCTAGATGACTACTGCTTGAATGAGTGAAATGGCACTTAAGCGAGGAACAACTTCCGGGGTAACAAAAAATTAATGGAATAGAAAAGAAAGACTAGGAAATGGGACAATTTCTCCTTGTGCCCCATTCTAATAATGGGGTGATAACTCTGTGTTATTCATCCTCAGGCTGTGATGGCGGCTTCCCATACCTCATCGCAGGAAAGTATGCCCAAGATTTCGGGATGGTGGAGGAGGCGTGCTTCCCCTATGTAGGCACTGATTCTCCGTGCTTACTGAAGGAGGACTGCGTTCGTTACTACACATCCGAGTACCACTATGTGGGAGGTTTCTATGGCGGCTGCAATGAAGCCCTGATGAAGCTAGAGCTGGTCCATCACGGGCCCATGGCAGTTGCCTTTGAAGTCTATAATGACTTCCTCCACTACCGCGAGGGGATCTACCACCACACTGGTCTGAACGACCCTTTCAATCCCTTTGAGCTGACTAATCACGCTGTTCTGCTGGTGGGCTATGGCACTGATCCAGCCTCTGGGCTGGATTACTGGATTGTGAAAAACAGCTGGGGCACTACCTGGGGTGAAGACGGCTACTTCCGGATCCGCAGAGGAACGGATGAGTGTGCCATCGAAAGCATAGCAGTGGCAGCCACGCCAATCCCTAAACTGTAGGGTGCATCTCGCAGCATTTCACGCTGACCGCCACCAGTCGTGAAAGGGGGTGATTCACTCACAGACTGGAGACGTTCACCGCAGCAATTTCAGAAGATTACCAGTAAATTCCTATGAAGCCTTTTGCCTTCAAAATTAAAACTGCCCTTTATTTGAATACTGTCCCACTAACCACTGGCCCAATTTTTTCAAAGTACTCAATTAAATGAGGTTTTTACAGATGAGCTATGCAGTAAATGATTTTACTAATCCTTTCTAATTCAAACATAATTTATATTATTTTTAAAATCTATATGAAAATCACAAGAAAATATGGCAATGACTATTAATTTTTTTTAAAAAATTTGTTAATGATCAAGTGATATATATTAGGGAATTTATTTGTGTGCATAAGGGAACTTCTACCATTGGCTCCTTCAGTTACATTCAGATTCACTGTGTCACTTATATAAGTACTTTAAGAAGAAAAGCATTTGAAGGTATTTCAATTTTAAAAAAAACAACCATGAAACTTTATTATAGAGGATATGTTCAAATAATGACTAGTGAATGCTAAAATCGTCCCCTGGGTATTTGGTAAGCCAAAAGTCATAGAGAAAAGAAACAGGAATTTTGATAAAAATCTTGATATTGGTTAAATTTTTTTTATGATCTGTCTTGAATTTGGAAGTATTGGTTAGCCTTCACTGAGTAAGCAAAAGTCACTTAAGTAGCAGAATAGTAGGAGTTTAGATTTGGACATATCTTTGCGTCTCCAAGATATATTTCAGTGGTATGGAAGCTCTATGCTGAGTAAACAGATGGCATTTATTAGAAATGTAGAGTAGGCAAAATTAGATAGTCAAGCTCTAAAACATCAACAAGAACCTCAAGTCTTTTGGAAGAGACCATAGGTGGAAATCATGGCACCTAACCTCTGCACATCAAGAGAGACTAAGGCCTAGAAAAAGGACAAGTAACTCATCTAAGTTCACACTGGTGGTAAGTAACGAAGTCATGAATAGCACCTTGATCGTCTTAAGTTCTTTTCTCCTTAAGCAACTGAGACACAATCTCAGCACTTCCCAACAGAGTATCCAAACTCCTTAGGGGTACTAGGTGGAGGCTTGAAAGTTTCACCTTGGCATGTTAATTCTCAGAGTTTTATCTTAAATTTGTCTCCTTTCTGCATTGCGATTCACTACAATGACACTTTTGTTCTTGAACTGAAGTGGCATTCCAGGAATTTGCCTCCTGTTTAAGGTGTAGCTTCCTGACCCTCTTGGCACACCGACATACCTTTGACCTTTTCTCTACCTTTTGAAAGGCCTCAAAGCAGGTTTATTTTCTCTGTTACTGTTACTGACTGAATGTAATTTTAGTCCTACTTTTTGCCTAGCCTTGTTGCTCTGTGAAAGTGTAAAAAGAATTTGAAATCAAAGCATGAATTTATTTTACACTAAAATCTATAAAGATACTACCTGTCTGCTTAACAGATAGGATTTTATTAGCCTGTGTGCACGTGAACTTATACTCTGATTTTCTATGGGAAAGGACACATGGGGGGAAAATCATGAAGACGCAGGGTTTTCCACAATTTCCTGGGGGCCCTGGCTGAGCTCAGCAGGAAAATCAGTCATTGCTGGTATCATGTATTAAATACTTTAGAAAATATTGAAAAACTATATGTAAGTGTGAATCTAACTGACAGTGGGAAGCAGCCCTCACAGCGAGATGCGTTGAGGACAAGCAGTGGCTTGAAGAGGCTCTGAGTCTTCAGAGGTTGTGAGAGGGATTGCCCGAAATGAGAGCTCCAGTTCTTCAGCACCTCCACCTGCACTGGTCTGCTGTGGGAGTCTGCTTTTCCTACTTCTGCATGGCAGAAAGGTCACATTTCCTCTACAGAGGAGGAATTAAAGACCGTGACTAACTGAACATGATTCCTCAAGCCATGTGATTAAACTGTTAAGCTGTACAAAAGGCAGCAAGTTTCTTTGTAAAACTTGTTTATGTTGGTGTTACTGGGCCATATAATCAATGTCTGTAGACAAATTGAACTCTGGAAAAACTGGGGCAGCAACTCTGGCTAACCTCTCCAGAAGAACCACAGTGAAAATGTGCATGGATGACACCACTAGCCACACAGGAAAACCAAGGTTAATGAGACCACAAGCACAGTCCTGATACGTGTCTGGGCCTTAGTGCCTGGGAAAGGTTTCTGGCTCTGCCGCTTGCTACCGTGAAACCTTGGGCAGTTTCCTTAAACTACTTGGGCTCACTTTCCTCATTTGTAAATGGAGATAATGGAATAGACATCCCCCACTGAAGTCTGCCCCCACTAAATCTTTGCTAATGCAACGAAGAAACCAAATGGATTGGCACTTTTGGGTGACATCATTTGCTTTCATTAAGGGCAGGCCCTTCACCCTCCCAAGTGAATGAACGAAACTAAATCAGGTAATGAAGTTTCCCTGCCCTTCCAGACTTGCTCAAGGAACTCTGACATCTCACCACTTAACTCAGGAAATGAATAGGTTTGGATTGGAAGGGATACATACACTTACTTTACATAGTTCTCTAGGATTAAATGCCTTCAGATATGCAAAGTAGGGAGAACAGCACTTGGAACATAAGTCTGCTTTTTCTGAACTCAATTCGTAAAGTAATCTTTTGCTGTGGGGAGCAGCTAAGACATATTCTATTAATAAACAAGTTCTACCCTACTATGAGGAGGGGGTAAGGGGATTTCTTTTTCAAAAGGAGAAAACTGCCGTGGCTGGGTGGCTTAGCTGGCTGGACCATCATCCCATGTACCCAAAGATTTCAGGTTCAATTCCCTTTTGGGGCTTGGACAGAAGGTAATTGATGTTTCTGATGGTTCTCTCATACTGATACATTCTCTCCCACCCCCCCCCCCCTGCCCTTCCTATCTCTAAAGTCAATAAACATCTCCTTAGTCAAGGATTAAAATAATAAATAATAGTAATATAATAATAAAACCAACCCACAGAGAAAAATCTTCAGAAACTGAATTACAGAGATGGTTTGATTTTCTGGTTATAGAGGTTAGACATCCCTCACACACCACAGTTACTGCTGCCTGAGTGGAGATAATGAAGGAGTGTCGTGTAATCCAGTTTAAAAGGCTACAGCAGAGCTGAAAAGTCACTAGCTTTGAAGCAAAAAAGGCTAAGGCTAATCTAAGGTTGTAACAATTGGATTTTCCCATTTGGAATTTTCCTATTAGGATAAGGTGAGCATAACAGATTGAAACAATCGTGTGGGAAGGTCACCTTCGCCCACCTCTGTCACTAAAATAAAAATGGGTTTTGCAGGTGAGATAACGTGGCGGGCTTCCAGCTAATAAAGATATATCTAGACCTCGGTGTGTCCAGAACTTTCTATTGTACCCACTGCCTCTTAATTAAGAAAAATGGAGAAGGCTAAACGTGAGACAAATGACTTCACCTTGCTCTTAGAAATGTTAAAATCATTTCTAAGATCCTTTCCAGCTCTCATATGGTTTTCTGGTCTCTTAGGGAAAAATGCTCTAAGCTTCAATCCATGTGGTTTGGAATGTTTAACAGTTTTCTTCTAAATATAGTGATGATAATATTTATATCTCTTAATTGTAGTAAAGATTTGTTTTTGGTTTAAAATTAAATAGAAACTTCCTGACCAAAATAGGATAGCTCTAGATATATTAAATTCTGCTCTGATGAGAAATGCATGCATTTGAAATCATGTATTGATGGTGGGTCAGCCATTGAAGCTTAGTTTCATTAGCTGCAAAATATTGACCTCATTGAGCTGTAGTCCTGACAGAAACTGTAAATTTGCCTGAAATTGCCTGGGCTGTAAAATAATTGAAACCTCAGCAGACCTGGCTATGCCACACAATGTTCTCAGAGTAATAACACACAAAAATTGCAGGAGATGGACTAGACAGAAAATGCAACACAAGGCTTTGTTGATCTCTTCCTTTTTCCCTTCAGAAGTCCATTTATTGAGATCCATTTTCTTTAAGTGCTTTTTAAAAGTTAGCCAAAGTGAAAAAATTTAACCTTTCCGTTTCTGATCTTGAGACTGTGATGCTGATGTAATACTTCAATTTTGAACTTTCTGTTTTAAAAGCACAATTTGTTTTTTGAAATTCAATTCTATAGGCAGTTAAATGGGGAAAGAGTGATAAACTCCAAACTCTTGAGAGCTGAGGAAAGAAAAAGCTGACTTGTTCCTTCCTCTAATGCAAAAATCTAAAGAGAGTGAAATCCTAGCAATCAATTGAAAAGAAATAAGATGGCGAAATAGCCTTCCCCTGAGGAAATGCAGGAAATGCCAGGATGGTCAGGTTGTGCATTAAAGTAATCATTGAGATCATTTTTTTTTCTGTACTGTATTTTCTTAAACTTAAAAGTATTGAATACTTTCATTGTAGTGTAAGATGAGTGATAGAAGATGAATGCTTATAGTATCAGATTTTTGTACCCACATTCTCTTTTTTGTGGATTTTCTTAAGAGCTAAGAGAAAAGCCTGTTTTTCCTTCAGATGCTGTCTTCCTATGCCGTCATAAGAAATGCACTGTATTCTCAGAACAGAGTAGACAATCCAAGAAAGCAGGCTGAGGCTCAGTTGCATAACTGGATGAGTCTATGAGAGAAAGTAAACAAAATAGCACTGTGTTGTCATGTAACGGACTTTGGAATCAGTCCTGTTTCTGAGTCTGTTCCTCCAATGCTTGTTATTTGGACCTGAGTCCAGTTACTGAACAGGAATCTCTAGTCTCAGTGCCTTTGTGTTTTAAAAGGTGGTGCTCATACTATCAAGGGTTGTGACAGGGTTTAAAAGAAGAAATGAGTATTTATGTGTTACCCCTCTTATTTTTTACAAAAAGTTTAAAGCAGTTTACAAAGGTAAAGATGCAGTACAAAATAAGTTAAAATAAGTAAACTGAAGTAAAGGAAGATACAGGTGGAAAAATTAGGCTTTGATGTGGACAAAGTCTGTACAGAGACAGTGCAGCCCCTTAGCTGTTATGTGGCGGAATTATGCTTAAAACAGTGCTTCACAACCAGGGGTGATTTTGTCCCTCGGGACATTTGACAATGTGTGTAGACATTTGGGTTGTCACACGAGGGGAGAAGGCACGGTCCGTAATGAAGGATTACCTGTCAGTGGTGCTGAGGATCAGAAAGCCTGCCAGACAACATGCTAACTCCCTTACACTTGTACTTTTTTTTTTTTTCCTGGCACTAAGTGAATGTTACAGGCTGCACGAGGAAGAGAATTCTGAGGAGTAAAGTTATCCCAGGAGCTTCCAGAGAGTATACAGAGCTTGAGCTGAGCTGTGAAGAATCAAGAGGAGACATAAAAGACATGGAGGCCGAGGGAGGGGGTGAAGACTGAAGTTCTGAGAGAAGATAAGGGCAAGTCCCCTTATGGCATGTCACTAATATGCTTTTCAAAAAATATAAAACTTATTAAATATGTAGCCCTAATTAATCTTCAGACTTGGGCTAATTATTGGACCAGACATTGGATGAATCATTATTTTAACAAAGGAGGAGAGAAGCAAATGGGGAGGTAGAATGATAATTGGAGGTCCACATGTGTGAACAAATTCTGTCATACAAGATGAACACATCATTTCAACTTGCCAAACATTTGATCAAGATAAGGATAAGAAGAAATGAGGTCAACTGCAATATTTTTGCTTAAAAGGAGCATTTGTTTAAAGCATTGTTCCTTTGCTCTTTCAAGTCATAGACTCTTTTGAGATTGATAAAACCTATAGATTCTTTCCCAGAAAAATGCACATGCTCATCCTAAATTTTGCACGAAATTCCAGCATTTCTTGAAGAGTCACAAGCCCCAGCACAGTGAAGTATACTGTTGTGTGTATGGCACCTTTTCTCTCGGCCAAGTAGTTAGTCCAAAGTGCAGGTGTTTTCACTTTGTTCTTTGAGCTACCGGCTGGGGGGAACCATTGAAAAGCCTTGGCAGGTGGGATTCAGGGAGCCTGTTCCTGGTAGGTGACTCAGCTTCCAGTTGTAATCCCACTCTTGGTCAAACCCTGTTTGGAAACAGCTCCCATGTGTTCCCTGGGTCTTAGTGGCTGTCGGTTCCCAGCTCCTCACCTTGGTTTCTCTGGGGTTGGGACCTAGTCTCATGCCTGCCATCACCATCACTAGAGCAGTACTCTGCCTAGTAAAACCTGGTAACTTCAGTCCTTTCACCAATGGCAGGCTCTTCGCTGCCCACGGCCCGCCTTCTGGAACAGTTCCTCCTGTGCACTCCCTGGGCCGCCCAGCACTGTGCTCCTGCCATCCACCAGAGCAAGGCCTTCACTTCTCCCTCCCCTAGAGCTCGCAGCTGCCTCCTCACCTTGACTGCCCACTGCAGCAGTTTCACTCCGCAGGTACCTCTAACCGCCAAACTATGCTTTATTTTTGTACCGAGTTAGCTCTGTTTTTATTGGTAATAACAATAGCTGCAGTTTATCAAGGTCTTACTTTGTGCAAGGTGGTGTGGTGAGCCCTTAACATACACTGCTTCCTTCAGTTCCTGGTAAAGATCTGGTCTTTCAGATTAGGACTCGAAGCATTTAAGTCACTTGCCTCAAATCACAGAACTCATCATTTACTTGGGATTTGAATCCAGCGGCGGGGGTGGGGGGAGGTCTCTGCTCTAGAACCACAGCTCTTAACTAGTCTGTACTCCCTCCCTCAAGATGTCCTTCCTTTGTCTTCCCCAGTGGTGTGTTGATTTTTCGGGGCCTGGTGCGTTTTTGTTCTTCCTGTCTTTTTCTAACTAGCATGGTTTGCACAACGGCTGAGAGATAAAAAGGTGCCTTCGTCCATTAAATCAGGATGAGTGAAAGAAGGGTGGTCTCTGAGAGAGAGGCAAGTCAGGAGGGGCGTGGTGAGAGAGGGATGCTGATATGTGTTTTAAACATGTTGAATTTCAGCTGACCACTGCAGACGGGAATAGCTTCTCCTTTAAACAAGTGTCTCGCCAGAAAAGTGATAAGGTTCTTAGGAAGGATTTGGCAAACCTAATGTTTAGCAGATTGCAACAATGGCTTTAAACTCAAATGGAATATTTTTTCTGGCAAGGCACTGGGCCCTCCAAGGGAGAGTGGATTATTTCACTTGGTGTGCAATGGCAAGGAAGGTATAAAGGATAGTAACTTTCCTTCCAATATTAAAAAAATATAAATATCCCTGGCCAGTTGGGCTCAGTTGTTTGGAGCATCGTCATCCCATAGACCGAAGGATCACAGGTTTGATTCTTAGTCAGGGCACATACCCAGGTTGCGGGTTTGATCCCTGGTCAGGATCTGTACGAGAGGGCAACCAACTGATGTTTCTTTCCCACATTGCTGTCTCTCTCTCTCTCTCTCTCTCTCTCTCTCCTTTCTGTGCCTCTCTCGCCCTTCCTCTTTCTCTCTCTCTCCCTTCTCTCTCTAATAGCAATACAAAACTGGAGATATATACATATATATGTAGAAAGATGGTTGAGGCCCTTTCTGCTATATTTCATGCATCTCAGCACGCTGGTAGAGAGCCATCAACCCAGTATAGGTTCACAGAACTTTAAGAGAAAGTTTAAAGTCCATCTGGACACTCAGTGATTTCTTTGTGTATATTTGAACTGGCCACCATTAGGCTTTTGAAGTTTGATATAACAAAAGAATAAAACAGAAAGAGGTCTGTAGTTTTTGCATGAATTGTCATGTAATCCAGCTCAGAGCCCTTTACCATGAAGAATGCTGGCTTTGGCAAGCATTCAGGAAACATCTCTTGGGGAAGCCTTCTGTGTTTGCATTGGAAAAATTTGTGCAATTCATCACAGCATTGTTTACAGCTATAACAAGTTGGAAACAACCTAGAAGTCCAACAAATAAGAAGCAGATTATTTATAGGACGCAAGTTTGACAATATATTATACACTATCAAAAATAACTATGCTGCCAATATAACCACATTAAGAAGTGTTTGTTATGTAGAAAATGATGCTGTTTTGTTCAGTAATAAGCAAATGGGCATGTAAAGACCTTCAAAAGGGCATGAGGATTATGAATAGCTTAAGTGGTTTCTTTTGTTGTTTTTGTTATAACAGCCTTTTATTAATAACAGAAAATGTAATCAAAATTTGCATAACCAAGAAACTTTCATCACATAAGTATGCTCTAGTCTCTCTCCCTTCATAAAAAGCTGCCAACTTTTCATCCTACTGGAAATATCACATTATTCTTTCCTTCTCTCAACAGCTAAGCTTCTTCAAAGAAGTTTCTCTTACTTTCTTGCTTTGTGTTTTTTCCCCAATCTATTGAAATCTGCTTGTGCCAAATCACTTCTTTGAAATGGTTCACATCAAGGTAAGCAAAACTCACTTTGTTGCTAAAAGCAGTTTTCAGTCTTTATCTCTGCATTTGGTATTTGGTCATGCCTTCCTCAACCTTGCAATTCCCAGCTTTCAGATCTCTATTTCTTTGTAGTTCTCTTTTCAGGCTCTTGGTCCTCCACCCATTCCCTAATTTTTCTTTCCTCCTGCTTTTTTACCAATCCCATTTTCCCTATCGCTATGCACGGCTCTTGTGGAACTTTTTACAGTCAGTATGTATTGTCTATGTACTGGTGAATCCCAAATCTAGGCTTCATCTCCAGAGCTCACATATTAGTTATCTGTTCTGGTGTAACAAATTAACCCAAAACTTAGTGGTTTAAACCAAACACACTTATTATCTTACAATTGCTTTTGGTCATGAATATGAGTAGTTTCACAGGATTCATAGGTCCATTACCTCTTAAAAGGCTGCCATCAAGGGGTCAGCCCATGGTCTGTAGTCTCATCTGAAGGCTCAAGTGGACGGTCACTCACTGATTGTAGGCAGTATTCAGTTCCTTGCAAGTTCTTGGATGAAAGTTTCTTGCTTACTGTTGGCCAGAGGCCACCATCAGTGCCATGCCATATGGGCCTCTCCAATATGACAGCTTGCTTCATCCAAGTGTGCAAGCTGTGAAAGAAATACAGACAGTGTATTAGTAAGATGGGATTCAGTCTTTGTAATCTAGTCATGAAAGAGATTATATCTTTAGTGATCCCATATTCTATTGGAATCAGAAATAAATTGCTCAAATATCAGGAGATGGGGATCATTAAGGCCATCATAAAGATGCCTATCATAATTCTAAACCAGATACCTTACGTCCCACTCATACATAAGCATACAAGTCCCATTAGCAAGTGCAAAATGCATTAACCTGAATACATACATTGTCTTTTTTTCCATCCCCAAAGCATGTTCATTTTCATCCTTTTAGTTCATGGCATCAATATACACCCAATTTCCAAAATCAGAAATGTAGGTGTTATAATGGCATCGACATACACCCAGTTTCCAAAATCAGAAATGTAGGTGTTATCATTTATTTATTTTTCCTCCTCAGTCACAACGTTGTTAGCCAGGACCTCGTACCAATTCTGATTTCTAAATATCAATTAAGTCTGTTTTTCCACACATGCCTGTCCTAAGCTATCATGATCTGTTACTTGTGTGACTGCTGAAGTTTCCTAACATACCCTTCTACTTCCAGCCTTGCCCTCTTCCAGTCCTCAACAGAGCAATGGTGGCAAATGTCACAGCCCTGGTTAAAGTCTATAATGACTCCCCATAGGTCAGGAATATTTCAATGTGGACAGCCTAGTAGTGTGAAAATTCACATTCAGTAAACCTGTGGTTTTCATAATGCATGCTGCAGAATCTTAAACTTAGCAAAATCTTCTTGGTGGTATGGTGTTGGGAACCATCCTGCCTGGTTTCAGGGACTGTAGCCTTGCTGACAGGGGAGAGGGCCCCAAGGCTGGAGCTGAGCAAGGAGGCCTTGGGAAAATAGGCCACTGAGGAGACAAAATCTGTCCATCTGGCAGGGGTGCAGCCCCTGCCTCCCTCACAACACCCTGCTTGGCCCTGGAGGATGGCTGGTTAGTCAATGACAGGTAAGATGCCTTGATGGCGGAGGCAACCTTAGACAGGCACAGTCGCCTAGGGGCCGTCGAGGAAAGACTTCGGGAACATGGAGAAAGGGCAAAAGGCCCTCACCCCTCAGCTTTGTCATGGCCAGAGTCCTCATTCTATCTGAAAGAAGTCTCCTTATCTCTTGGCTGCTCTGCTCCACCTGCCTGACTCAGGGTTGAAACAATGCTAGAGGCAGGTAGAGCACTAAACTGGATCAGGCATTCTGGGGACAATTAGGCCTGGAAAAGGAATGCATTTAGTCCTATGAAATTTACTTTTATAAGAATGCCCTCAAGTTAATGAGTACTGATGTTTGGGGACCAAGCATAGGTTTTACCAGGTTTTAGGGCTGAGTAGGCATCACCCTGTCTACCAGACCCTGACCTGAGGCAAATCTCTATGTTCCTTCAATTGTTATTATAATCTCTATCTGTTTTCTGTAAATATAGCCTTTAGGCATTGATTGATACCCCTGTGCATATCATTCTCAGTAAAAGCCACTTCAAGAGAAGGGCTCGGGGCATTCTCCACTAGAGGGAATTGCCACCCCCACTCCTGACAGGCAAATCATGTCTGGTACAGTTTATTTCTTCATCTGTGGTGGCCAGGGTGACTCTGCAGGACGGAGCACCCCCTCATTAGGGATACATGGAGGTTGAATGACAAATATTATGAGGGAAATACCTTTATATGAATAACATCCAAACTCTTTAATAGGTTATAAGTGCTTTAGCATGGTGTCTCAAATATGGGGGATGTAATGTTAAAACAATCATATTCGTTTGTAGTAACTGCTATCAATTGTTCTTTAAAACATTATATTTTGGGAAGCCTGAATCCCTTGAAGATATTTCAGTCCCAGTGTGTAACTTTCTAGGCATTTTTACTTATTAACAGTTTCACACCAGTTCTAAGAAACTCAGACCTACGTATTCTAACATTTGGATCTCTCAGAGACTCTGTCAATCCCCAGGATGACAATGTAAGAACAGGAAAATGTTCCTGTGTGGGTCCTGGCAGAGGCTGGGACCGACAGCTGACCAAACGGAACTCTAATTCCTCCCCAGACTGTATTTGGTTCTAGATGCTTAGCATTTAGACTCGTGGCCCGCTTTTAACAAGCCTTCTAGTGTTTCTAATCTGGCTGTAGGGTAGGGATGATGGAGAAGGAAACTGGCACTTCCTAATCTGTTGTAATATGATTGGTTATCAAATATTTCTCTAGTTGTTGTCCCCTGAAAGTGATGATGCCAGTCCAGAAAAGTTTGGGAGCTCTCTCTGCAGAAGCAGACCAGAATGTGCCAATTATGGGCTGGGGGCCAGACACCTGTGCTTCTTTCAATTGCGGCTGTCCCTGCCTTCAAGATGTAAGTTACTGGATCCTCTAAAATACTCCTCCACCCTCAGATTCAGTTTTAACTGGATCAATTTCCCAGGCCTGTAAACCAGTTGATACTTGTTATCCTGACAGCCCCATTAAAAATGAGATTTGAAAAATACTGTTTTCACAGAGACATATGAGAAAAAACTATAAATCCCCTAAGACTTGGTTTGACAGAGATATTTTCCCATTCAAAAATGAATAGTGTTTCTGGCGCTTGCTGTTGTACTTCCTAGCTGGCAGCTGAATTATCCTGGTCTCTGCCAACAACTCTGGCCTCAAAAGCCAATCTTCAAAATCCTGTGTTAAAGAAGAACTTAACACATTTGACTATTTACCTGTTAAAAATAAGACATATTAACCTGATTATGATTATATGACTGTGAAAATGGCCATAATAATAGACAAAATAATTATCTATGAATGGTATTGTTTATATTGGGATATATAGGACAAATTTTAACAGCCCATTTTACAGATATAAAAACTGAGGTTCAGTAAGACCAAAAGCCTGGTTCAGGGTATTTGGAAGAACCAGTACTTGATCTCACAGCTTAACCTAAGCTGGCTCTTTTTTCATTTTGCCACATTCTTCTCAATGTTTATTTTAGGCGATGCAATGTAGTAGGCATTGAATTAGTAATTCTCCCTTTAACTGTACCTGACAGAAAATTATACACCACTCTTAGCCAACAATGACTTGGAGAATTATTTATGCTTTCTTTAGCATTAGTACTTCAACGCTGCTATTGAAGGTAATTATCCTAGCTGTGATTGATCTATTCTTATAAAACAGGTGTGGGCTTAGTTGTCTACCAACATGCCACTAAGTAAATGTGTCCTGATGCCATATATAAAGATCACCCATGTTCTTTATTTCCAGAAAATTTATTTTAACTAGTACTCCTGACTCTTTAAATTTATCATCTTGTTATTCATACCTTCATATCATTTAACGCTTTGGGACCTCCAAATGGGGTCTTTGTTAGGAGACAAGGACGTAATCTGTCCCCTCTAAATTGAAAACCAATACCATTAATTCACTATTTTTCAATTTGATAATAGTTCTTGTTCATTTCAATCATGTGCACATTGCTATCTATTTATTCTTTGTTCTTTTCTGTGGAGAAAGAAGATCAGAAGCTGCTAAGGGAAGAGTCAAATGGAATAGTGTTATAAACTTCTACTTGTGAAGCAATCCAGGACCTCAGAGGTGGGTTGGTATGGAATAAAGATAAACAACAGTCCAGTATATGGGTTCCAATCACACGTGGTGATGTGATCCAGGCAGTATTGATATTCAAGGGGACTATTCTACAGTTGATGGAACATGGCAGTCCACTGGGTACAAATGGTGGCACAACATTGTTCTAAAGTTTGGCAAAACATCCCCAGGTAAGTAGTACTTGGATGAAGTAGGTAGGCATAGTGTCAGGACCCAATAATGTAATAGGGAACCATGGTATCTGGATTCAGGAAAGTGGGCAAGACTTTGTGGCGGCGGTTGAGGTGGGGGGCAATGGACAGTGTTCAAGGTTCTGGGGAGGAAGAAAGGCTACAGTGTTGGGCCAGGGTTTCACCCCACATACACTGGACTTGAACAGGACTGAATAGACCTGCCTGCTAGTGAGGATGGGGTCAGTGGGGAGAAAGATTTTGTTCAGGGAAATAATATAATCAGATCGTTACTTTGGTAAACATTTTTATCTATTTTTAAGAAAAGTTTGAGAGAAAGGGAAGACTAGAAATAGATTAATTAGAAGGCTGTCTATATTTTCAAAGCATTGTCTCTTTCACTTTTATCTTTGTCAGACCTATTTTTCCAAATATCTGTAGACGGACTACTCTTATTGAATCTTTGAACACTTATGTGTTTCTGTATCTTGCTTCCCTAATGAGATTGTAAACTTTGATGAATTTGGTGAATTTGTTTCACAGCTTTAGGTTCATAATAAACAATCAGAAAAATACATGGGTGCTGTTCAGTGAAAAAAAAAAGTGTGGCAAATAAAGCATAGCATGAGCAGAAAAATGGAGGTCTAAGATATTTTACAGGCTATAGAGATGAAAAATGGAAAAGCTGATTCCTATAGCAAGGTATTATCGGGTGGGCACCTTTTAGAATCACAGGTCACACCAATTTATGTTTACTGTTTGAAAAATACAGGGTGGGGCAAAGGTAGTTTTACAGTTGTTCACATGGAAAATAATACAATAATTAACAAATAATAAGAATAAAGTCTGTGTTTTGTGTATTTACAACTGTATACCTATTTTTGCCCCGCCCTGTATATTCTTTTATATCTTCATCATTCGACTTATTTGTGTTTCATGTGTTACCTGTAAACAGTATATTGTTGGGTCCTTTTTAAAATCAGGCCTGACCTACCTATTAATGTGTTGAATCCATTTGCACTTAATACAGTTATTGAGATGGTTGGATTTTACCATATCAGTGTTTAATTACTTAAAAAAATTTTGTTATTGATTGATTTTTAGAGAGAGTGAGGAAGAAAGAGAGAAAAAGGAAGGAGTGGGGGGAGGAGAGAGAGAAAAAGAGAGACATCGATTTGTTTTTCCACTCATCTATGTATTCACTGTTTGACTCCTATATGTTCCCCAACCAGTAACTGAACCTGCAACTCTGGTGTATCGCATGGTTCTCCAGCCACCTGAGCTACCTGGCCAGGGCTTGGTGTTCAATTTCCATTTGTGTCGTCCACTCTATATCCCCCTCTTCCTTTTTTTCTTGCCTGCTTTGGTCGATCTGAGCTAATTATTGCTTTAGTTATATTCTAGGCACTACAGTCTTCAAATCCTTATATGCTTCCTCATAATTAGTATGAAGCCTGGGGCGTTCGAGAATCTCTTGCTGTTGTCCTGTAGGCTTAGCAGGCCCTGTGCGGCTGCCTGGGGAAGCGTGATCTCCTGGCAGCACTCCGGCCCCCTTCCGGGGTGACGGGTCTCAGCGCCTGGGTGGAGAAGGCTTCTCTCAGTTCCCTTTCTTCACCATTAGGCTTAGGCCTCAAACACTTGCGCCACAGAAAGAGTCCCTTTTATTTCCTCCTCTCTGTCCCCAATCTTCCTTGTGAGTTGTCAGTGAAGGTCTGGGGGAAAGAATTAACGGGGAGATGTGGAGATCTTTGTGCCTCAGTGTTTTAAAATGTCATCTACTTTCTTCTTGCAGCTTCTGCCTCCTTTCACTGCTTTGCCAAAGGTAAGCCCTTTCATCAGACAGGCTTGTTACTTTTTGCACTTCAGTTCATTAGGTGACCTTGTGCCCTTAGATCTTTAGTAGCCTAAAAATCTTTCAGTGGCTTTGTATATTGCGCAGCTCCCTTCTCCTTAGTAGAGTGGAAGCAAATTTTCTTTGGACTTTCTGCCTCCTAAGAAAATGTAGAACTCAGATTGTATATTTTCCATACTTAACTGTTGGCACCTAATTCGTGCTCAAATAGTATTTGTTGAGCCCTGGCTGGCGCTCTTGGTTGGCTGGAGCATCATCCCATGCACCAGTGGGATGTGAGTTGATTCCAAGTCGGGGCATATACCTGGGTTGCTCAGGTTTGATCCCTGGTCGGGGCATGTGTGGGAGGCACCAGATCAATGGACTTCTTTGTTCTTGTGACCAACATAGCAAGACCTTTATGTTTTATAAAAGCAAAGACAGACTAAAATACCATAAAATAGATCTGGGGTACTAAAAATAAAAAAGGTATTTCTTGTTGCCCTTCTATTACCTATTTAGAGAGGTGGGCCCTGAGCAGAATTAGAAGGAACCTAGAACATAAAAATAAACTACTAAAAAAGTTTAATACAAGGAACTAAAGAGAATTCTGAGTTATATGAAAGGAAACAAAAGATATCCATGTTGTCAAGAACTGAATTTGTTTAAACACAATATATCAAAGGAAAATTAATCACTAATATATGCATGCATATATGTGTATGTGTATTTATATACTTATATGTATGCATCTGTACATATACATATATGTGACATGTGTGTGTGTGTGTGTGAGAGAGAGAGAGAGAAGAAAAATTGAGAAGTGAAAGCCAATTGCTAAGAGAAATCTGAAGTTTTTATCATTGACTTGCAAATGGAAACTGGCACTGTGCCTGGAATAAAGATGAAACATTTTGACTTGGTTGGGCTTTCTTCCAGTTGTAATTGTTAGTGCAAGAATTTGCAGCACAGAGATACTTCCTTTGGGTGCCTGTGCTTCAGAGGTATTTAAACTCAGGCCTCATGTGTCCTCTGGAGTTCCCTCTCGGCCTGATTCTGGAAATGCTGACTGCCTAACTCATCTCTTCATGCATCTGAGGCTGTTTTATCACAAGGTTTGACACATTGTCAGTAACTCAAAAGTCTTCAGTCCTGCCATGAAGCCAGATTTTGGCTTACAGGAGAGAAGAGGGAAAACTATGCTTTCTGAAAAACCAGCATGTAGAGTGACCTTAGTCTGAACCCTTTAAATTTATTAAATGGACTCCAGGCTGTGAAATATTTATCTGGGTTATTTTGAATCACATGTATTTCCAGTTTCTTTGCACATAATTCGTTTTATTCTTAATTTTACTAGCAATACTTAGAGCTAATCTTTGTATCATGAAGTTTTCTCTATTTTATCTTCTGAGTGATTTTTATAAAAACCAAATCTGTCTCAAACTATTTTTTTAAAACTGCATTGGTTAAACTCTTCACAAGATTGCTACTATCTTTGGGTTAAAATTCAAGCTGAGGGTCAGTGTAGCACAGAGTTCAAGAGCACAGACCCTTGAGTCAGATGGGCAAGCTTCAATCCCAGGTTCTAATACTTTCTTATCTGCCTGCATTTCTGTCTCCTCATCTGGCAAATGAGGAAAATGAGATCACCCTCCTCATACAGTTGTCAAGAATATTAAAGAAGATAATTTACCTAATGCCTTGAATTCAAAAGTTGCCTAGCACACATAAGTGTTTGGCGAATACTAACTACTATTCCTGTTAACACAGAATGAAAGGCTGGTTGTGATGGAAACTTACTTGACTTTTAATTTCTTATGCGTCAAGCCCTTGGCTAGATTTCTCCATATGTGATTTTGTCCAATATTTACAACAACTCTGGTGACTAGAAAATACCCTTGTTTTCAGTCATATCAAGTAGTTACTTCATCATAATCACTATCATCATCATCATCATAATTATATTTTTCTTTATCATGTATTGTCATTTCAATTTTATAGAGAAAATACCCCTTCATATAGACTTGAATAATTGAAAAGAAGGACCTCAAGCTGGGAAGAGATTGAGAGAGACTTGTTAATAGGCGCAGAGATTAGAAAAAGGCCATTCAGTGTCCTACTTCTAAGTCCAATATCTTCTTGAGACACAGCAGCACTGAAATTTTCCTGAATTTGCCCTGTTTCATTATAATGCAATATCTATTTTGGCTAAAGCTACTTTTTCCTTGTAAATTAAAAGTCCTAACTGCTACTGTGTGGCAGAATACAGAGGGTTAAAGTTTCAGGTGCTTCCCTTACTGGTGTGGCTCAGTGGGTTGGGCATTGTCCCCCAAAGTGAAAGGTCGCAGGTTCAGTTTTCTGCAGGGCACATGCCTGGGTTGTGGGTACTTCTCTAACATCGAGGTTTCTCTCCCTCTCTTTCTCTCTCTCTTACGCTCTCTATACAAGTAAATAACTAAAATGATTTTTTAAAAGTCTCAGATGGTGTGATGGATAGTCTTTGAACAAAGAATTGGGTTTGTTGTGGGGAAGGCAAGAGGCATAGACAACAGCTCTGAGACCAAAGGGTGAAGTGACATCCTGTCTTGAAC
The DNA here is from genome assembly GCF_021234165.1 of Pteronotus mesoamericanus. Classification (NCBI taxonomy): domain Eukaryota; kingdom Metazoa; phylum Chordata; class Mammalia; order Chiroptera; family Mormoopidae; genus Pteronotus; species Pteronotus mesoamericanus. The sequence continues at coordinate 13,985,316 of NW_026555135.1, read as the reverse complement.
TTCAAGAGATTCCTTTGCATTGTCCCACAGTTCTTTATATTTGCACATCTAAAAGTTGCTACTGATAGGACTACCCCAATATTGACAATTTACTCAAAGTGCACCTGGCAGCCTCTACGTCCAGACATGAGTTTTTATTTCTGTCTCCCTGGACGTTTTGTTACATGACCAATTCACATGCCTAATAGATGGAAAGCATGTTACAGATGAGATAAGCATTGAGACAAATACAAAGAATTGAAAACATCTCAGAGAGAATCATAATAATGCTAGAACAAGCAAGCCCAGGGGACCCTGGGCACGGAGGCTGTTCTCCAAGTTGACAGGGATAATGAACATTATAACTATAAATAACTTCTGTCAGTAGTACCAGACTCACATTCTTCACCGGTGAATTCTCGTTACAAACCCTTTCTCCTGCTTGGTCCCATAGAAAGTGTTCTCAAATTTTGACACTTTGAGAAACAGGTTAAAGATCTAAACTTTTGTATGGAAAGTCGTATTCTAAACTGGATACTAGTTTCTTAAATAGTTGTTGTTGGTTCAAAATAGCCATACTTTTTTGTCCTTTCCCTTTCTCTCATGTCTCCATTTTATTTTATTTAATCTCATCCATTATTCTAGCTTCTAAATCTGAGTGTGTGTGTGTGTGTGTGTGTGTGTGTAAAATGGTGTATATAATGGATATATACACACATATATGTGTGTTTATGTATGTATATATACATATTCCTAAAACACCAAATGAGCAAAATTGATTCAATGTAATTGTTCAGTTCAGAATGTGAAAAATCTTAGACTTAAACTATGTGATACTGAAAACAATGGGGCTATTTAATGACATAGATACAAATAGGCTAACAGAGCTAGTTAAGAAAAATTTATTGTAAGTTTCTTATTTTTAAAAAATATTGATTGACTGATTAATTGATTTCAAGAGAGAGGGAGAGAGAGAAACATCAATGTGTTGTTCTGCTTAGTTATGCATTCATCGATTGATTCTTGTATGTGCCCTGACCAGGGATTGAACCAGTAACCTTGATGTATCTGGATGACATCTAACCAACCCAGCTCCCTGGCCAGGGCCAGTTTCTTATTTTTTAACACATACCATGTGTAGATAAAAGGTGGGACACAACAACTTTATCCCCAGCTACATTTCCTTCAAGCATAAAACTATGCATAGATGTTTTCACACATCCCAGATCTCAGGAAATATAAAATCCATGAGTTACTCTTGTAAAACAAAAAATCTACTTGAGGCCCAGAGGATCAACAGTTGTATTTTAAATAAAAACTCTGGAAATGGATAAAATGGAGTTAAATGCTAGCACTGAATTGTTTAATTATAGAACTAAAGTTAACCATGTATAGGAGCTATGGTTATAGGACAGAATTTATGTTATAAATATACCACTTTTTAAATATAATAACATAACAATCAAAAGAATAAGGTAAAAAAAACAGAAGAAGGAATAAAATATAATTATACTAATTTGTCACCTTTCAAAGATAGCAAACAGAAATTCTGAAATTGAAAAAATACTTTAAAAATATGACTAACATCTCAACTTTAAATGTGCACATGTAATAAATAGAATATATATTTTAGGAAATATGTCTTGTGATATAAAAAGAATTTTAAAATATAATAATTCTCTTGGAGTACTTCACCTTTAAAAATAACCTTTTTTCCTTTAGAAAAATTGCAGATTTATAGGAAAAGAGCGAAGATAATACAGAAAGCTCCATGTACTCCCTCTCCCCCTGCCAGTTTCCCTGTTACTAACATCTTACATTAGATTGGTATGTTTGTCAATATTGATGCATTCTAATTAACTAAAGTTCATACTTCACATACTTCGGTTTCTTAGTTTCTTAATTTTTTACCTAATCTTTTTCTACTCCAGAATGCTATCCAGACATACCTTGTTACATCTCCTGAACATGTCTCCTGAGGCTCCCTTTGACCATGACCCTTTCTCCAACTTGTCTTGATCTTGATGACCTAGACAGTTTTGTTGAGAACAGGTTAGATGTTTTATAGAATGTCTGCCAACTGGGATTTATCTGATATATTTTCATGGTTAGACTAGGGCCATGGGTTTTGGGGCGGACGATCACAAAGGTAAAGTGCCATTTTTATCACTTTATTTCAAGGGCCCGTACTGTCACCAGGATTTACCACTATTAATATTATTCACCTGGCTGAGGTAATGGTTGTTAGGTTTCTTCACATTTTTCTTTTCCCCACTCTTTGTACTTTACTCTTTGGAGCAAAGTCACTGTACCCAGTTCACCCACAGGGCATCAGGAGTTATGCTTCGCCTTTTTGAAGGTGAAGTATCTACATAAATTATTTGTCATTTTACTGCAGAGGAGATTTCTCTATTCTGTTATTAGTTTATTATCAGCATGGTTGGTGGATATTTATTTTATAATTTGTGTTATAATTCAATACTACTTTCCTAAATTTGTAGCTCATATCATTTCATTATTTCACCTTTTGTCATGGGCACACTTTCAATTGGTTCCTGTATCCCTTTCCAATATCCTCATTTTTGTGGGGTTGTTTTTTTGTACTTTCTTACCTCCTGGCACCACAAAATGCTCCAGCATCATCTGTATTTCCTGCTCCAGACCTAGAATCAACCATTACTCTAAGGAGCCCTGGTTTCTTTTATTAGAGAGTGGTATTAGAAAACAAAATCTGGGTACTAGTTGTGCTCATTGCATCTGGAATGTCCTTGCTTCTAGGCCTTTTCAGCTGACAGGGCAAGGAAATATTTGTGTGTATACTAAGCCATTTTTTGTATTTAATTTTTGTTTCTTAATGTAAAAATAAATTGAATATGTTAAATTAAGAAAATATGCATAAATCAACCCCACATATCTTAACATTTTTTATCTGTCTATTTGCAGTCATACCTCATTTAATTGTGATTCACAGATGTTGTGTTTCTTATAAATTGAAGGCAGGACCCTTCACCTGCAAAATCATTAAGACTTACTTTATTGTGATACTCACCTCATTTCTATGGTCTGGAACCAAACTTGCAATATTTCCAAGGAATGCCAGTATCTGTCTATCCCTTTATCTGTACATATGTATATAGAAAATTCTGGAATGACATATTCCTAATATTACTAATCATTATTTTTGGGTGGTGAGATACTGTGTGTTATTTTACTTTCTTCTTTGTAATTTTATAGTTGCATTGAATTTATTTTATTTTATTAATTTGAGAGAGAGAGGAAAGGAGGGAGGGAAAGAGAGAGAGAGAGATTGATTTGTTGTTCCACTTATTTATATATTCATTGGTTGATTCTTGTATGTGCCCTGACTGGAGATTGAACCTGCAAATTTGGTGTATCAGGATGACACCAGCATTGGATTTTTAATAATGTAAAAATATTAAAAATAGGAAAGAAAAGAAAAGGAGGAGGAATAGAAAGGAAAGAAGGAAGGAAAGAAAAAAGGAAAGGAAGTTGAAAAAGAGTTCTGGGTCTGAAGTCACAGTTCTTCACACACGTGACCTCATCAACTCAATCTCCCCTAACTTTGATTATTTCATTACCTGCCATGAGAGAGTTGAGAAATTTACTATTTTTTATTTATTGACTTATGTGTGACAGGAAAGTGTCAACATTTAGAATAACTTTTTTTTCAATGTTGCTTTCTACCTTAGTATTATGGAAAGCATATTTAGTAACAATTAAGATTCCAAAGTTAAAAGTTTAAATTTAACCCCTGGTATAGTACAAGTAATTAAACTTAAAAGGTGAGTATTAGACCCTGGCTGGTGTGGCTCAGTGGATTGAGCCTCAGCCTGTGAACAGAAAGATCACTGGTTCAGTTCCTGGTCAGGGCACATACCTGTGTTGCAGGCCAGGTCTCCATTTGAGGGCATTTGTGAGAGGCAACCAATCAATGTGTCTCTTGCACATTCATGTTTCTCTCCCCCGCTTTCTCCCTCCCTTCCCCCTCTCTAAAAATAAATAAATAAAATCTTTTTAAAAAAGTTATCTTGACAAACATACACACACAGCTAAATTTGCCTATCTGTAGACAATGATAGCTCCGTTACAATTTAGGCTAGCCCCTTTCAGCTTTGATTTTAAGAAGTATCTTGATTTCAGAAACATGAAGAGGTGGAAAAGAAATAAAGTGTATCTGGAATCAAGACACTATGGTATTTATTATCTTAGCAAAACAGGCTAAACCATGAACTAGGGATGGTCACATAGAGTTGTCTTTCACTCATGCAGCAAAACCCTTTTTATTTAGGGTTCTAACAGCCGGCACTTTCTATTCATCCTCTGTATCTATAATTGATTGATAATTTAAATTCTTTATAGTGAATTAAAAGCTATCTTCCTCTCTCTCTCTAATTATATATATAATTAAAGAATAAGAACCCTACAAGATATTGCTTGAAAGAACAATTTACCAACTTATTAATATGTTTTTGTATTTTAATTATTTAAAAATTGGCAATTCATATGAACCATATTTGAAAAAAATCTCCTTAATTAAAGAATGTATAATCAAAGAACTTGAACCAGGAAAGTCTTGAAATCAAGCAAGTAAAATATCACAGTTTCATTTCTAAAGATAAAGCAACTATGACTTAAAGAGTAATTTTCTAAATTTATGACAAAGTCAGGACTCAAATCCATACTTCTGTCCCTCTGCCAAAGGCCCTTTACACTTTACCATCTTGTCACAATGCATCTTATTCCTTGACCTGTAACAACTATTATAAATATCTACGGTAAATAACTCAGCCTGTTGTTGAGAGCAAACAATTACATCATTGGCCAAAATAAGCCTATCATCCATAGGGTAATATGTGAGAGAGCCATTCTGCCGTTAGGTCCCATAATCCCTGCCCCAATCCCCGCTGGCTTGCCTCTGAACCTATTCCGCCCTTAAAGCTTACTGGCTAGACATACTCTTATGTATACATGGGGATTGGGAAATAGAATAAATTATCTGGTTTAATTAAAATGACAACAACAACAGTGTATGTATTATCAAGAAAGAAATATTATTTTGGTCAAAAGTTTCCTTCTGGGAGCCCAGAACAGATTATTACGGAGTGCTCCACATTCTGAAGGCTCTGTTTGTTTTCAGTACATTGTAAGTGGAATATTTTTCACCCTTCGGAATAGAGCAGACAAAGGCTTTAATTAAACAAATGTCACATGGGAACTCTTGCCCCCAAAGCCTTTATTGGTCCTAATTAGCAGATGCAGCTGTAGACTCTATCTATATTAGATGGTCTGTTTATTGTGTCCATTTATATCTCACTCATCAGGGAGCATGTGGAAGACACCCCAGAATTACCAGCTTTAATTAAAACTTGCTCAATTGCTAGATAAAACATCCCATGCAAAAATGGGTCAGGTAAAAGAGGAAGATAAAAGAAGAAGGAGAAGAAGAAGAAGAATACTGGAAATATTCCCAAGGCTTCGCTGGGAAAACTAAAGGAGGCTATTTGATGACCTGATTTATCTCCAACTGTCTTAGGGAAGCATGGGCGTTTCAGGGCCAGGCTGACCTATACAGAGAGGGAAAGCCCAGAGACAGGATGGTTCCCTCTCTGTCCAGGCTGGCTCCTGGGTGACTGCCGGGGCTCCACTAGGTTTCATTCTGAGACCAGGAAGGAGGAGTGGCATATTCATCTAGACGTATTAATTGAATTGATCATGTAAGGACTTACACAACGCTAGGTCCGGACACTTCTAGAAGGTTATTTTATGTATCTCCAATAAAATCTTTAACAAAATTAGCATTAATTATTTAACTTTTGCTGTACTTTTAAGTAATTTGTTACATCTTTCAGATACAATATCTGAGGCTGAAAAATATTAAGCCCTTTCCAAATGTCATAGAGTCAGTACATGATAGAACCAGGATCTCAATTTCTGTCTGATCCCAAAGCCCAGACATCTCTCTCTATACTATTGGACTTTGCTTATATTAGTTATAAGAATTTAATATTTTGGTCAATAACTTGTTAACATTGATAAATGAGCTATAGCCTTGAAGACCAACAAACTTGAGTTTAAGCGCTTTCCCATTTTCTCAACATCTCTAAGCCTCAGCTTCTTCATTCATCAGACCAGGATAATAAATATTTCTTGAAAACAGGATTATAGGAGATGAGCTTTGTAAAAGGGATTGACCTTGTGGACAATACTTGATAAATACTATTTCACATCCTATTTTTACTTATACTACACTATGGCCTTATTTAGAAGAGACTCTGAGATGGAGGGTCCTTCATATCTCTGGAGTGTCACTGGGCTTGCTAATGCAAAGGCCCGGAGAAGGTCAGCTGTATTGTCACCCACCCTCAGTGCTCTGCAGAATTATAAGCCTCCTTTATTTGTTCTTTTTCCCAAGGAAACGATGGCGTGAGGTGTGTCTCTTTGGTATAAAAACTGTAAAATTTGAAAAAAACAATGACCAGACAATAACGGGAAAGTTTAGAATAGAGTGTTCAAACGTTTCCATGAAAGCCCTTAAAGGCACAGCAGAGTGAACTTCTGTCTCTGTGCAGGTTGAATGCTCTCATATAAATTGAAATTCTCCTTTACATCTATAAAGGATATTGTTCGATAGTGCAATTTTGTAATCCTTAGTATATATATTTTGTGAATTGCAAACCATCACATTACTCAGACTGCTCCCCGCCCCTCAGGCCCGCAGTCTGTCAGTCACCTCCGCGCTGCAGGAGAGGTGCCTTCTTTGCTTTGTCTTTCCGCACGCCCCACTGCGCCATCCCTAAGCACTCCGGGGGGAATTTAATATTGCAGCCTAAGAATTCCACGTTTAGAAAGCACTTCAACCACGGTAGAAATAAGCCGAATGATGACTCTTTGCCATCTTGAAATTATTTCTGAGGCAGTTGTCATGAAAATAAGTTCCTGTTTTTGGCATTAGACCTCACATTCTGACAGTGGTCCTTAGGAGGTCAGTTATTTCTAGATGAGGACCACACAGAGGGAAGAGAAAAAGACTTAGGTTCTATACCAACTGTGCATTTTCCTGTGAATGTCACTGTTTATATATTACAATATTAAACATCAAATACCTCAGTTAACCTACTGTTCAAATGTTTTATAGCTGTATTGCATTTTCAGGTTTACTTTTAAAGTGGATCTTCTGGTACATTGCTCAGATCCCTTGATTCAGACCTGAAGCTCTCATTACCGCCCCCTCCCCTCCCCGTTTCCCCAGCTGCCCTGAGTGTTGTCTGGTTAGGGCTCTCAGCTAAGTCCTTCTGCAGAAATTGTCCTCCCAGGGCCTCGCCTGGCCCTGGGCTAGGCCTGCTTCCCTCGCCACAAGCCAGAACATCCCTGAAGGGCTGTCCCAGCTCCAGAGCTCCCAGATGGATTGGTTCTGTTATCACTGCATTGCAAGTCAGATTTTCTTCTCGCGCTTCCCTTCCCCCTTCACAGGTGCTGTTCCTGCAAACAGATGTTTGCCCTAGAGTCTGTTTCCCAGGGAACAGAGCCAATGACAGCTTCTTGTACCAGCAAGTTAATGCCTCCAATTCTCCCCACACCATGATTTCCCAAATTTCATTAGCCACCATACCTGAATTTAAATAAGAAAATAAAATAACAACTATGTGAATCTGAAACAGCATTGGTGCGCACATAGGTAACTGTAGTCAGCAAAGTGTTATTTCTAATTCAATTAGTTTTAGTGAGAGCATCTATTTTGCTTCAGGCATGAAGCTGTTTGATTTACCAATTTAGCCTTATTTGATTTTCACAACAACCATACAGTTTAAGTATGATTATACATGCTTAGGAAATGAAGAAATCGAGATGTATTGCCTTGGTTAAAGTAATACTGCTAGTACATTGTGAAGTCAGAATTTGAACCCTTATCTTCTTTCTGCAGTTGTAGTAGTTGTGAACATTTGTGCTGTTCACGATTATGTCCAACCTCTGTCTTCTGAGCACGTGGAAGAATTGCACTCCCTCTTCCTCCTATGTTAAGCATGGCCATGCCACTTGCTTTGGCTAAGGAATGGGAGAAGAGCTGGTAACTTCCTGCTTTACTTCCCTCCCCTCCACCACATGCCAGATTACAGTGGCTCTGCCAGTTTGTGTCCCTGAATGAAGACAATATGGAAGAGAACCCCTGGCACAACTCAAGATGGGCATGAAGGGAAAGTAAACATGAATCTGAATTGTTTTAAACCACTGCTCTCCAGGGGTTGTTTGTTATCCCTGCAGAATCTAATGGACATGATTAACAAACAAATTATGACTAAAGAACAGGTTGTTCTTTTTTTAACTAAGGTATATTAGTAGAGAATTGCCATTTTTGCTACAACTAAAATATCGTTAACACTAGAATTTATTTTATAACGTAATGCAATTGAAAGAGTTTGGGGTTTACAACCATGTAGATATAACTTAATTTGAATATTTGATTTAATATACTTGTTTAATGACCTTAGGTTTTAACTTCTCTTTCTCAGCCCCCATTTATTCGTTTGTAAAATAAAACTAGTAATAATTTTGTTATTATAATGATGTGATGGTTTGATAAAGTAAGGCCTGCAAAGCTTTTACCAAATTGCCCGACACATAGATGATACCAATTACGTGTTTTACAGACAGTGGTCCTCTAACATCCTGGATCTGAAAGTTGTTGAAAGTACAGATTTCTGAGGCCCATACCAGACCTATTGAATTAGGATGGAATGTACATTTTTACCAAACCTCTTTAGCAATTCTTGACTAGGATTTGAAAGTTATTGTACTAAACAAATGTTAAATATTTCTGTCAGGCAGCTTACAAGCCTTCAGTGAGATTCCTGAAATGACCTTAGATGTGTCAACAGACGTGTCACCCACTGCACTGCACATCAAAGTGAGCTCAACAGAGGAGAAAGGGGATGCAATGCGTACTTCAAAGCATTAACATGTGAAAGAAAACCCTCTGTGAATTCTCGTGTCTCTAACTATCACATGAACAGTATATTCTGAGTAAGGTGATCTCAGCCAATGAGAACTGGGGTGGGGGAGTGGGCATCTGGGACTGAAAGATTGGCTGAAATCAGGGGCCTTTGAAATAAAGGTGATGGCCAAATCAAGGCAAGAATACTTCCACCAGAAACTCAGACGAGTAAACAATTGTAACTCCTGAAATTTTCTGGCGGATTTCTAGACCAGAACTTTTATGTTTTTGTTGTTTTTAGCAATAGAGATGCTTTTCATGATGTTTGCTGGTACTTTTTAGTAGTGATGAATAGCTTTGGAGCTTTGTGTTACCCTCTCTACCCCTTTATCACCAAGTCAGTTTTTCCCTACATCTGCTCTCTCCCCCAATTTGTGTTTACATATGCCTGGATTTGTGGGCCAAAAAAAGGAAAGTTGAAAATAACCGAGTAAGAAGAAGCTATATCCAGTGAAGCAATCAGGCTTTCTTGTTCAAAAACAGGGAAGTAAAGAACACTTTTGACTTTCAGTTTTGTGGTTTGGGGGTGAGGGAGGGAAACCCATACCCACTGGGATCTTGGAATAAAGGGCAGGGGGCAGTGCAGGTCAGAGCTGGGCACTGTGGCCTATGACCACTGTGTGAAGAAATACTGGACTCAGCGTAGCTTTGAGGGCCTGGAGTCCCCTAAGAGCCACCCTTCTAGATGGAAAGCTGGACAAGGACACTTCACTGCAGTTTGGAGCAGAAGAGATAGAGGGACGACTACTCATTCAAGGCATCACACAGCCTCGAGGAGCAAGGACAGCAGAGACATGCTTACAGAGATGTTGCTCCTTCCTGCTCAAGTTTGTAATGCCCAATGGACCCCGTTTCAGGTCTGCACAAGCCCCACCTCCCTCCGGCCCAGCCAGTGTTCTTGTAACATACAAGAGAGGACGGAACTCATAGCAACAGTCCCCCAAGTAACTGATATTGGATCTCCCCCAAATTTGGGTAGGTGGGGGACTCTTTAGTAAATCTTAAATAGAACTGAGAAATTTAAATAAATGTGGAATCATTTGCACTGGGAATATTTAGAAGTTTGGACTTGTGTTCTATTCTCTTTACACTTGCCTAAGATGGCGGACTCCCATGTTTGAATTTCTGCCAGACACTGAAACTGAATACAGCCATTCCTAGAGTAATGTTATTTCATTCAACATCACTTTGTTATAACATTGATCAGATACCTAGGAAATTAACTCTTGTTTATATCAATTAGCCTATGACAAAATTGCTTTCATGATATATTGTTTCCCTTGAAGTCTCAGAACCTATCCATGACTTTAAGTGAGGACTTACTGAGCAAATACAAGACAAGACTCTTCCATTCTGCCTTACCATTGCTCAGGGGAGTGAGTTGCTATAGTCACCGTTTCTCCAAATCCAGAGGATGTAAAAAATAGGAATCAGACTCAGATTTGCCTTTACTTCCTTTCTCCTGGTGCCCTGCTGGGAGCCAAATCTGAAACCTCAGAGAAGTCTTACATTGCTTTTACCTTTGTGAGTAAACTGGATTTGCATTGAGAAATATGTCTAGTCACTGTAAGCATTTGAGAATATCAATTGTGCCTTATTCTTTCATGACCTACCTTCTGGGGCAGATGCTATTTATTGCCCCATTCTTCATCCTCACCCTTCCCTGACACTCCCCTTTCTAGTACGTGCCTATGCAGTTTTACCAAAAGCTCCGGAGAGTTTACCTGAGGACACCCTCTGGGCTACAGACCCCAGCGGGCTAGAAGTGCCAGGAGCTGATACACCAGGCGGCAGCCCTAAGACAAAAAGAAATGGGAATGAGTGGATAAACATACATCTTCCTTATCCATGGTGGCGGGAGGTGAAGAATTCTGGGTCACGTTCTGCATTGTCTCTATGACTGTCCATTGGGACTGAGCCCTAGTTGCCCTCAATATTAACTTGCTTGATATTGTAAACTTTTCTGGCTTTTTTTCCCTTTCCTGTTTCCTGGCTCCAATTTTTACTTGGTGATTCCTGGGATCAGCTCCCAAATATCCTATTTGTACACAAATGTTTGTCTCAGTGGCTTCTGCAGGGAATATCTGACCACAGACAAAGATACCTTGGAATAGGACAGAGCTGTAATGAATACTTAATGGGTGACCAGGATGGAAATTTAAAAAGATTTCATGTAGCCATAAGGTGATGTTGGGTTGTCCTACCAAAGCAGGCTGCTGGCCATCCTCCAAGAGGACCCTCACCAGGGGACATGTATTGTCTTGCTGAATTTCCCCCAATCTGAGGGCTTGCTCATCTTGTCAGCACAAAGTGCAGATTTATCCTTTAGGCAAGAGTGTATCTACAAAGCTTACAGAACTGAGATACAAAACCCAAATACCAGTTTATGAATTAACCAAAAGAAGTAATGTCCACAGGGACTGTACTATTCAACCTCCAAGTGACCACTGTGTACTGTTGCTAGAGGCTGACCTACATGGAATTGCAAATAAGCAGCAGACGTGGCATGAGTAGCATGTAATAGCTACAGGGGAAGCCAGAGGCACCCAAGACATTAGTCTTAAACACCCTGATACCCACATCTGCAAGTAAGGGCAATAGTGCCTACAGAAATAGAAATCTAACACTTCTTGGCAGAAGTTCCCTCCAACCTTCCACATTGGGGATCCTTTCATGAATAGGACTTGGAGATTCTGGTCTAACTGTGCAAATGCTTACATATGGAATGCCTCTGAGATTCCCAATCCTTCCTCCTGGGCTTCCCATTCTTTCTTTAAATGTTAATAAATTCAATCAGACTCAAACCAGTTCTGCTGAAATGTAAATTGTTCTGATTTGTTCAGTGATTTTGCATTTGTCGGTTTTAATTTTAATTTCCAAGGGGAAAACTCATTTCCCTCTTTTTTAGTCTTAGAAGGGCTAACGAACTACAGCAAACCACCTACTAATACCACCTACATATCCAGGGTGCATTTCGTTTGTTCTCACAACCAATATTTGAAGTAGATTATATTACTCTTATTTCACTCATAGGAAAAAAGAGATTCAGGTAGGCTAAGCTATTGTCCAAGGATGGAACTGGAATTCAAGCCCAGGTTTGTCTAAGGTTATAACTCTTGTTCTTTCTTCTTTGTCATGCTACCCAAAGGTTATGAATGGTATCAAAGCTCTATTTAGAGCATTTGATTTTGAAGAAAAGCTTTCACCACTAAGAACAAAGTTTGACAACTCCTAAGCGTCCAAGAATATATGATTTTTTAATGCACCTGGCTTTGTTAACTCTCAGAATGAAGATCTCTTTCTAAATAATTCTGACAAAAATTATTATTCTTGGTTATTCAGAGACAAGAAGTTGTATCTGAGTTATCTTTATAATTGCCTCACATTTTACTTTACTGAACTTAGGACCACTTTCTCACCAAGTCTCTGTACTAACACCCCTACCCCCTGCATCAGATATTGACATTTCACAAGGAGCGAGAGTAACTTTCCAAAGATTGTAAAAGATCTCATTACCTTTATTGACCCTGCCCAGAAGCAACAACAAATAATGCTGTAATTAACTGAGTTTGGCTATAAATGGGAAATGTGTGGGTGATCTTTATTACACAAGAAGAAAGGCAAGCTCAGTAAGCTGATGGCTAACTTATTTAGCATACTGAAATTTGTTCAGTGCTTCTGTACCTTTCTTTTTCTCCTTCTTCCTTTTTTGCTTTCTGTCTTTTTTCTCTTCCACCCTTCCTAATTTAAAAATGTTTGTTCCAGTTATGAAGTTAAATAGATAATTATCAACAATGTTTCTGAGAATACAGAAAACATGGAAAGATAAAAATATCCATTTTTTCACTACTTAGAAATGACTTCAGTTAACCTTATAATGTCTTTTCTTTTTGTGTATGTGTGTATATATATTTAAGATAAATATTTTTGTTTCTTTTGAATATTATGAGAGTAGAAGTCCTTTGGACTTTTGGGTGATCCTGTTTGTTTCAGTCTCCTTTTCCCAGAAAAGGTGAGTTTAGACAGGTCAGGAGGAGGCAGCCAGGAGAAGAAGGACAAATATTCATGCAGAGGCCGTGAGGCATGTGAACACAGGGCACCCGGGAAAAGGCAAGCAGCGCAGTAGGACTGGAGGATGAAATGCTGGGAAAAGAGTAGTTTGGAGGTGAGCGGGGCCCAGATAAACATGAGCCCTGACTATCAGGCTACGGGGTGTAGATTCCAACAGGAAGGCCACAGGGAAGGGGTTAAGCAGGGCTCAAGAGCAGTACCTGGCACATGGCAGGAGCTCAGTATATACAGGGTCTGGCACAAATAACGCCCCCCTTTTTTATTACAAAACCTTTTACTACAAAATCATAAGCATGTAATTCTGTAACATAATATCACACCCAAGTTTACCATATGACATATTAGGTGAAATGTTCAAACTAAAACTATAAATTATTACACCCATATTATTACCCTACCAACCACACTCAAGAAGGTCTTACTTCTGCCGGACCCTGTATTTATCGAATCAATGAATGGAAGATTAAATGGTGGTCGTATAGAAGCTGGAGGGTAATGAAGTGAACTACAGGCAGGGAAGCCAGTGAGGAAACTCTCATTTCCTAAATTAGTAAGGGTGTAAACTGAGGTTCTGAAAAGGGAGATAACAAAGACAAAAGAATGAATTATGGAGAAGTTAAATAACGTTCCTCTCTCTCACCAAATGTCCCCCTTTTGCCAGATGGCTAGGATACCTTTGCTTAGCACATCATCCTACTCTATTATCTCACTTCTCAGACTGACTTTAAACTTTGGTTTAATTGACTATTAGATGAATTAGCGACTAAATTAACATGGAGAGAGTACTGGTGGCTTTAGCACATATACATAAGATAAAATTCTATCCTCTAGGCATTTACTGTTAAATTCTTATGTATCTGAATTATCTGCCAGGTCCTTGAACCTGGAAATTCTAAGCAAGCAAAAATTTATTCTTTGTGGAATACAGATTTTAAAACTGATCTCAAACATTTCAAGTCATAAGGTTATGTCTTTCTCTGTGGCTGCTTTTCCAGTTGGTGAGAGCATGTGAGCAAGGCCTAAGGGCACACACATCTGCAGGAATTTGCAATGCAGAATGCTCTGAGCTAGGCCGCATATACCTTTTTTGTATTTTTGTTTTGGTGGTTCTGTGTTTTAAATCTGTATATGTGTTTTAGACAAAATATGACTTTGTATTTTGTCATTTCATGGGTGATATGGCTAAGTAACAACCAACTTAACCAGCTAAGAAAATAGTAGCACAGATGATACTCTGATACAGCAAAGGTTATGGATGTGATACATGAATGTTAGGAAACAATCACTCTTTTCAAATGCAAGGAGTAGGTCTGACCCTTCCTGTATTTCTTAGTTAATTCCTGTTAGCTTTCTGGAAAGAGCTAAAGTAATTTCTTATTTTATTTATTTTTTTAACCTTAGGCAATTGAGAAGTTGTCATCACTAGGATTTGGATTTGTTCAACCCTAAAACAGCTCTTCCCTACTCAGGGTCCACCCACTAATTAATGACCTGCTATGTATGTTTAAGGAGCTTATATGTTATGTCATGAGATTATCATACTTTATTTTCACACTGAACCTGTAAGAGGCATTTGTATTCCCATCTTGGAGATGAGAGCATTGAGGAGCAAAAATGTTGGATAAACTTTCTAAGGTCATGTAACTAGTGAATAATAAAGCTGAGATTTCTGTGCAAAGTTGAATCAAATGTCCAAGTTCCTTCCATAGCATACCTTGCCTCCCCACCAACTAATCCTGTGGATTTGGAGGTGGAAATGCTATAACCGAAGTGAAGAAAACAAAATGACCAGAGGAAAAAGCCCAGGACTGAATGAATACATGAGAATAGGAACAACGTTTAATAAGACTTTTAAACCTGTATCATACTCCATTGCTTAAGATCCATGTCACATATGGAATCTTCTGAATGCAACCTCATGATGTGGAAACATAGACTGGGATTACTATTCTCATTGTACAGGAAGAAACAAAATTTCCTAAGGAAAATTACGGAGACTTGCCCAAGGTCACGGGCTCATTTAAAACAGAATTCTCTTTAAGAATTTAAGGCAGGATTCTTCGTAAAGCAGAATGCAAAATTTCTGGTCGCTGACACAGTGCATCTTTCCTGTGCACTGAGCAACCTCCAGGCAGCTTGTCCTTCACGGAAGGCTGGGCGGCAGCCCCTGCAGGAGCAGCTGCCCCAGGCAGACTCTGCAGCCAGCGCGAGCGGCTCGGGGGCCGCATGCCGGCCGCACCCACCCCCACAGCAGGTTAGGGGCTGGCAGAGTTCCAACATCTTACTGCACGTTGCTACGTGCCCTCTCATTTATTGATCCATTCATGTGTTATTATTGATATTGTTATTATTCCTTCTCTTCTTCACCATCACCGTCAACAACATCACCCTCACTATTACTGTTGAAAAGCTAATTTGTGGAGGTGCTGTGCTAGGACATGAAGCTATAAAGTTAAATAAGACGGACTCTCTGCTTTTAAGGATTTCATAGTCCAAGGGGACAAATAGATATATAAACAAATAATTATATTATAAAGTGGAGCATCTAAAACAGTTGTAGAAGGAGGTTACTCAGCCTTGAGTCTGAAGCCACTAATGGGGAGGGCGTGTGATGTAGGGCAGGCTCCACAGGGGACGAGTCACCTGAAGAAGAGTAAGTATAGTTTCGGGTGAGGAAGTCGAAAGATCTTTGCAGAAGTGAGGCTTGTGCTGAGGCACAGAGTTACTGAACATTTTGTGTATGTAGAAAAATGCATGTGCTTCCAAATTACTGAAAGGTAAAATATGAAGAGAGATGTGTAGAAGTCAGGGGCAGAGGTGGTCCGGAGTCGGAAGAGGTCTCACAGCGAGAGGGAATCCAGGGGGAGGAGGGCCCGTTCAAGAGGTGTGATGTTATGTTAGAATGTGTGTTATTAAATAGAAAGTAGGAAATTTGGGAATATTTGTGTCTTTGCCTGCAGCTGTGTATGGGTGTGTGTGCGTGATGTCTATGTTCTATGTTCTGAGAATGGACGTAAAGAAAAAGAAGATCTCAGACCTACCAGAAAGGAGAGAGAAACTGCTAACTCTTTCGAGACTCTTGGACTCTTTTCCACCAACTGCTCTTCAGGATCCTTAGTGTTCTTCTTTTAAAGAAAATTTTCAAGTAATGTAGCTGCATAAGGAAAACAAAACAAGAGAAAGAGGCGTGTATACACTCTTATCACCCATGATCTTGTTCTTCTGTAAGATTTACTATTCTGGTAACAAGTTTGTGTATTTTTTCTGTCTTGTTTTTATATTTGTTGATAGAAATTTAAAGGTGATGGAAAACAGTCCTCCATGATCTACTTCTTTGAGAACAATTAATCACTTGGTTCTGAAAGGAAGGAGGGAAGGGGAGAAGAAAGGGAGGAAGGAAGGGAGGGAGGGAGGGAGGGGGAGGGGAAGGAAAGGAAAAGAAAAAAGAAAAGGAGAAAAAGAAACAAAAAGAAAAGAGAAAAGCAAAAAGAATAAACAAGGTACAGAGAACCTAGAAAAAATCAGTGGCTTTGCACCCACTCTGGCTCAGTACACATCTTCTCAAGGTCCTGGGATTACCCCATGGGATGGATATGACTCGTGATGGGTATGATATTAATATTACTATTTAGTCAATAATCTCACAGAAGGAGCTTTCTTCTTTACTGAGTGTTCTTCAAGGTGAAGCTAAGGAGGGGTGTGCCCTGCAGCCGTATTGTCTCTCCTGGGTTCGCCTTCCATCTTGTCATCACACGTTGTGGACCCTCTCTTTCCCAGCTTAGGTCCCAGGTAGGAGACATCAGAAGCCAAAGCTTTATTCTTACTGGCCTCATTATTTCTAAAATCTACTTACCGAAAATAGGGACATGACGATTATTGTCTCAAATGTTTGATCTGATTTGGTGAGACAAAGCTTAGTAACATTAGGGACTAAAACATTCTCAGATTCAGAATGTGCTGATCAGAATGAGTGTATTAGGTTTCCTTTCCTATTCTAATATATGCTGTGCATTAAAAAAAAAAATTTTGACCTTTGTTCTTTTTACTCTATCTCCCAAAAGTGAAGTATCGACAAATAAAAGAAATTTTTCAGAAAGAATTGTTTAGATATATATTATGCTTTTAAAAAGTTATTATATCACAAGCATTTTTATGCTTTTACCTATAATATGTATAGATTTATATTTATGTATATGTATCCTTTCAGATGACTATATATTGTTTCATTATTTACTCTATTGCTCTTTGACCTTTTATGGCTTCTAATTTTTCACTGTTATAAATAAACCTCTGTGTGCAAGCAGTTTTATCCATAGTTTGTTTTCTTAGCTTTGAGTCCAAAGAAACAAATAATGAACCTAAGTTTGTAGTGGTTAAGAGTACAAGTTGTGGAGTCAAACAGACCAAATATAAAATTCCAACTCTGACATTTACTTGTGACACAGTTTATTTTTGTTGTTGTTGACATTTTCTTTTGAAACCCTAGAATAATATTACTTAACTCAAAGTCTTGCTTGTAATAAATATGTAAGATAATCATTATATATGGCAAATTAAACAGTGCCTGGAATTAGTAAATGCTTTAATATTACTAGATTACGAAAGTGTTTCTCAAGTGTTCTTAACAACATGGAATGTCACTAACAAAGTGTGAGAGCACCAACCTGTTTTGGAGGTCATTTTTTTCTGTGAATGTTATAGTCAGTTTCTTTTCTTTCTTCTTTTTTTAAATAACTGATTTACCTTTTACTTTCAATTTACAAATTTAAAAAAAATGAAGATACCATAAGATCAGTTAATCCTTACATAGGGAGCACCTCTGTTTATAGTGCCTGTTATACATTATATATAAATATAATGACACAAAGACTCTATCAGAAGACCAGATTACTTCAGCTATAGAGATAAAGAGATGTTTTCACTTTAGTTTTTTTTTTAATGTAAATATAATGGGGAGGAATGAAGCAGCATAGAAGTAGCATCCGTTTTTTGAACACTGCTATGTATATGTCCGAAAT
Organism: Pteronotus mesoamericanus; assembly: GCF_021234165.1. Lineage (NCBI taxonomy): Eukaryota > Metazoa > Chordata > Mammalia > Chiroptera > Mormoopidae > Pteronotus > Pteronotus mesoamericanus. The sequence goes on along the minus strand of NW_026555135.1, from coordinate 13,967,238 downwards.
TATGTAATAATTGCACGTGTCATTGCTAATATTACAACCATCCCTGCCTATTGTGTTATTCCATTTCTCTGATCACTCTATGTCATTGTGGTTTATTTGTCACATTCCCTTCTCGGAAAAGGCATGGTAGAATGAGGGACACTGTAGGGAAAAACTCAAGGGGCAGAGAGGCCACCAATGATAACCTGTCATGATCAGTATTGTCCTATAATCATTTGAAACTAAATCCTCATAACTCTCTGTTCTGATTGTTTCCATTAGGGCAAAGCAGACCATTGTGTCCCATGGGAGCAGTGGGCTGAAAACTTGCCTTCAATACCACATAATTTGTTAGGGGGAAAGCTACAGACCGTCCTTCCCACTTAGCCTGCTCAACCTCCCTGTGGTTGATTCAGACCAGTGATAAAGGCCTCTCTGATGATGTAGCAAGAAGCCTGGATACCTCCATTCTCAAGGTCACTGTTGCAGGCCTGTCCTGGAAGCCCACTTCCTCAGGCTGAAAGTATGTGACCCCAGAATGTGAGTTAATTAGTGTTATGCTGATACTGCTTTGTTTAGCTGTGGAAAAGACTGATAAGGCATGTCTCCTGTTTCTATTAAAGCTGTGCATTGTTTTCATTCATAACCCAGGAGCAAAACAATTATTGTGACAAATGCAAAGACCTAAGGCAATATAGACACTTGGGGCTGATTTTGTGTTAACTACTAATTCAGTGTGTGACCTGCACTCCTCTGCTACTCTGTTCCTCAACTGGCCTTGAGAGTCCTCCTTAGTGAAAATGAAGGGATTGGCTTCTTGCTTTCCTTGGTCCTCTTGGCATCCTAAGGGCTAAAGTGATTAAAAATGGGCTGTAGACAACCATAGGTTTTATAGGGTTCCACCTACTGGCTTTGTCTCATATTGCAACCCTAAATTCTACAAGATTTTCTTAGGCTTGTGGTTAGGTGCTCCTCGCAGAAGTTTTTGGTGGGTATGTCATAGTGTACATCCATAATCAGTGGAACAGAGGAGAATGGAGAAGGATGGTGAGAAAAAGGGAGGCAGGATAAATATTTGAGCCTTACATTTAGTAAAGCCTCAAATTTAGATCAAATTTAGACTTTGATGTTATCTCTAATTGAGATAACAACAGCCATGTGAATGTATGCATTTAAGTATTAACTGGTTAAATGGGAACACTTAAAATATACTTCGGCTTTTGTAACCATGTGTCAGCATTTCTTCATTTAAAAGAGTTGGAGCCTCAAATGATGGAAATAATTTAAATAATTCTATTTCTGGAGAAATTTCATATGTAGAGAACAAAGTGTATGCCAAGCAAAGTTCTGCTATGGTAAGTTCCTCAGGGAAAGGTCCATAGGGGAGATAAGAAAAGCTTGTAAAAATAATTAGTCCTATAGCATAACGATCATGTTTTCACTACACACCTCTTTTGTGATTATGTTAAACACTGGAGATAGAAAGATGCAGGAGACATGGTTCCTATTATTTACAAGAGACTGATAATTCAGTAGGAAACAAAGGTGTTTATACATATATTTACAATGCTATATGTAAATACATGAGCTACAATGGAGGTTTTTAAAATGACTACAGTGACAATGTAATGGGGAGATCTATTCTGTTGGGAGAGTTAAGGAGTCCTTCACAGGATCAAAGGCACGGAATAGAATAGAAGGAATCCTTCACAAAAAAGAAGCTACTACTTAAAGGATAATTTTTCTAAAAGGATGGGGAGGAGTTTTTCACAGATAGTGAACTGCACATAAAAGTTCATGTTAAGTGCGGAATGATTCACATAGCATTGAGGTCAAATCTCTAAGTGTTTAGGGACTGAGGAAAAGCACATTTATCTTTTTCTTAACCCATTTTCTTTTTTCTTGGACAAAACCCCACTCACATATGCATTTTGTTTTCAGAAAGGACTGAAATCAGCTTAGCTACAGCTACAATGTATGTTTGAAGTGAGAATGATATGGTCATCAAGAACATGTGCTGTCAAGGCTACAGACTTTGCTTTGAGTCTTGGCTCTGAGCTTACTGGGTAAGTAAACTTGGGCAATTTCTTAGCTTGTCTGAGATTTGCTTCCTCATTTATAAAAGTGGCAAAATAAAAATACCTACTACAAAGGGTCGTTGTGAAGATTAAATATGAGCACAAATAACATCTAGAATGAAAATGAAGGCATTGCTATTGGATCCTAGAGAAATTAAAATAATTAAATTTAAAAATATAGTTAGAAATAATGAAAAACAACTGTAATAAAATTATAACATTTTGATAAAATGATCAAGTTACTTTAAAAAAGAATTTATTAAAAACATGTACAAGATGTTGTAAAAATGTAATAGGTCTAGATTTAGTAAAGATATGCATCTGAAAATTAAAACCTCCCCACAAAAGAAACTTAGGGCACAAATGAGTTTAGTGGTGAAAAATACAAACATTTAAGGGAAAAAATAACAGCAATCTCACCTAAACTCTGTCAAAGAATAGAAAAAGAGAACACTTCCTATTTTAGTCAGCCAGTATAATCTTGATAACAAAACCTAATAAAGACATTATAAGACAAAAACCATTGTGGGTTGATATCTTTCATAGATACAGATGCAGAAACCCTGAATTATATTAGCTGAAAACTGAATCAAGTGAGATCAAGGTGAGTGTATTTGAGATTGTTTTAATCTTCAAAAATCTATACAACCCACTATGTAGAAAAATATAAAGGAAAATATTTTATATGGTCATGTTAATAGTTGAAGGAAAAAGGACTGATATTTCTCAACATCTATTCACATTATAAACTCTTAGCACACTAGACATAGAAAATAATTTAATCTGTTAAAGAACACCTGCAAACCCTCACCGTATGCCTCATGATTAATGGTAAAATCTTTGAAGTTTGCACCATGACACCAGGAAAGAGATTAAGATGTCCACTCTCACCTTTTCTATGTAACAGTACACTGGAGATCCTGGTCAGAACACATGGCAAAGTATTGCAAAGGAAGGAATGATTGTAATTGTTGGTGGAAAACATGGTTATATATGTGCAAAACACAACAGAATCTCCAGATAAACTATAAGAATTAGCAAGTGAACTTAGTTGAGTATACATATATCAATTGGCACTTCATATCCCAGCAAAAAGTGAAAAAAAATTTTAAACTACATAGTTAACAAATAATGTACAAAGTCTTCCTCTATGCAGAATACTGTTAAACATTATTTACAGATTTTAAACATATTCAGATGGAATCCAGATCAAAAGCAAAGCATTCAAAAATACCCATAAAATGTTAGCATTAATTGCACGTAAGCCCCAATAAGGAGACAACCTATTAACTGCTCATCATAAGATGGTTTTCAAAAAGCTTCCATTAAAACTGTCAATGACTTCAAAGCTTTGATCATATCTGGGTAGAAAGGTTGTGGTATGTCTTATGAGTGTCTGAACATCAGAGGAACTAAAGAAGAAAATGTTAATAGTGATCTTCAAACTACAGATGGAGGAGGGTGAGGAAAATGGAGATGTCTGGGAAAATAAATTAATTCATACATATAATGCTATCATGAGGTTCCAAAGACAAGCAGCAGGTCACCTGATGTGGTTTTTTTTAGCTATAACCAAGGATTTGTATTAAAAATAATTTCTGTCTTGTGATTCAACATTAACGTATACTCAAATCTAACTTTTTGTATACTAAAAGTGATTTACGGGCTGTGTTGTGCCTAAGTGGATTTTTTTTGTGAAACTAAAGCCATGTGGTAAGAAACATCAGGACAATACTATTTAAAGCATGGATAAATTTACTGAGCCTACTGTTAGGCTTGCACATTTATTGAGCTTACAATGTCAAGTGCTATAGAAGAGGTTTTCCATATATAATGTGTTACATGTTATTGCACATTTCTTAAAAATAAAGGAATGAAAGTCAAAGAGGATGTGCAATGTGTTCAAGGTACCCAGATAGTTAGGAGTAAAGAGTAAGTTTTGAGCTCAGACCTACCTGACTGGAAAATGTGAGCTGTTCGCTCTGGCCAGGTGGCACAGTCGGTTGGTCGGAGAATGTATGGGGTGAGGTAGGGGGCAATTGATTGACATTCTCTCTCACATTGACGTTTCTCTCTCTCTCTTTCTCCCCACTGCCCCCTCCTCTTTCCATCCCCTTTCCTCTCTCTGTATTAATTAATTAATTAATTTTAAAAACATGAGCTGTTTTCATTATGCCATGAAGCCTACAAACTTCAGGCATGTGGTAAATTATTTAGCTCTTTCTTGGCAGCCCATATTATGAAAAGCTATAGGATTGATAATGCAAAACATGGCAGAGATAGATTAATCTAAACTTCACTCTCAAGAAGTAATGGTAATGATAGTAAGTGGATTCTCAAATTGATGACAAAATTCTGTACAGTGGGCTACTGTCCTTCTGCTATATTGCCTTGGTAACAAAGCCTTAAAAAAATCTGTGACACTCTTCAAAGAGAAAGGACTTTAATTCCAAAACTCAGAGGACAGGTTTATCCCTGCAGTGTATTAGTCATCTGATAAAACCTTAATTTATTGAATAGGTAGTAATCTTGAAAGCACCTTAAATAAACTACTAATAAATGAGTGAGTTTTTTTGTCCTGGTTAGGTTAGATTCATGTGGCCAATGGATCTTTTCCTGTCTTCAGAGTAGGTGCCAGATTAGGCAAATCAAAGATAATTTCCTTTTCATACTCGTGTGAATGTTAGAATTATATCTAAATAGGTGTATTTCAAATAGTAGGATGATTATGTAAAGTTACAACTTGTTTTAAAATTTTTACATAAACTAGAATATTCAATATGGCTTAATAAAAAAATCAGAAGGAAGGGGGAAGATGTAAGTTATTTAATATTTATTAATGCAGCACATCAAAATTATACATTAGCTTTGTTTGAACCCAAGAACAATAAAAGCTTCAAATTTAACTCTTCATAATTATTCAGTTTTTCAGACAATGTTCCTTCTTTGTCACCTCTCATTTCTAACTGTCCTGATCCTGTATATTTTCACTGCTTAGTTCTGCATACTTGGGGCTAAACAGTGAAAATTTTTTTCCATGACCTGAATATACAGACTTGTTTTGTGGTGATTTGTATGCATATTTTCTGTATAAATATCTTTCTCACTGAAATACACAGGCCTTGAAGACAGTGATTGTTTTTAATTTTATTATCCCCAGGGAGCCTACCACACTGCCCTTTATCTACTAAGTGTGCAACAAATATTTGGTTGTTGAATAAATGACAGAAAAACTACTTTGGAAAAAATGCAATAGAAATTAGAAATGGAAAATACAAGGTAGCCTTAAATTCTTCATGGGAAAGGGCTATTTTTCTTTTTTATTCTGAAAAAAAAAAAGAGTCCAATGGAAATGGAAGAAGCCATAAGATGTTTACATCATAAAATTAATAACACTTTTAATTTACCAGTTATTTTCAAGGAAAAGGAAAGGCAACTTTTTATTTCAAAATACAATTAAAAATACTACCTACATATAAATTCACATCGTGGATTGTGTGTGACAAGTATCTTATCTTTAGTAATCTTTTTATTCATGACACTAGATATTCCAGTTAAGAGAGAATTCCCTTAGCCCATTTATCTGTAGGAAGTGCAAGCTCTTTTTTATTTAGGCTTAACCAAATGTAGTTACTATTTCTCTGACCATTCTTTTCTGGATCCAGTTCATCTCCCACAATCTAACAGCCACTTTACACCCCTGTTCCCACTTTACACCTCTTTCTCACAAATCTCATCCACTGTTAAGAACTCAATTAGCACATTATATAGGAGGCTGTTGTTTCAACAGCCTTTATCCCAAGCTCCAGCCATATGTCTGTAAGTGTCATTGGGCAGTGCCGCTTGAATGCCCCGTATCACCCCCAAATAAGAATCAGATAAACGGACTTTATTTTATTATTATTTTACAATCATTTTTAACCCTCACCTGAAGATATATTTATTAATTTTAGAGAGAGAGGAAGGGGGGGTTAGGAGAGAGAGAGAGAAACATCAACTGAGAGAGAAAGTTTGTTTTTGACTTGGGTGAGTAACATTAGTTGGTTGCCTTCTGTATGTATCCTGAGCAGGGGTGGAACCTGGAAGATTTTGGTGTGCAGGATGATACGCCAACCAACTGAGACACTCAGCCATAGCTGATTAAGCTGACTTTAAATACTAGGTATCTGCACAGTACTCTCTAGCCATGCCCATCTCTGTCATCTAATTGCAAAATAAATATATCTAAGCTTTAAACACATAATCTTCTCCCCATCCCACATGTTGCAGTATTACAAGGGCTGCTATGTATTGAGTCACCTACTGTGCTCTGTGTACCTTACCAGTTACCCTTTGTATCAGAGATATCTTTAATTAAAAATAAATAAATGAAGGTAGGTGGTATTATCTTTGCTAGAAAAAATTCAGACTCAGAAAGTCTCATGTGGCTAAGACTTCATGCAACAGAGAAAGGATTTAAGCCAAGATTATTATGATTTCAAGGTTAAAGCTCTTTCCACTACTCCTCACTGCCTCCAAACTTCATTCTCTTATTAAAAAGTAGTATGAGAAGGACCCCCCAAAACTGGAATTTATTTATAAAAAATTGTGTAGTTATTTTTATATGTTTAAACTTCAGTCACCTTCAAAGTACTCTCCATTTGATGCAATGCACCTATTGAGACATTTTTTCCCACTGCTCAAAATATTTTTTGAACTCTTTGATTTTCATGTCTTTTAGAGCTTCTGCCATTTCTTCGTTTCACCTCTTCCACATCGGCAAAGCATTTCCCTTTGAGGACTTTTTTCATTTGGGGAAACAAATGCTCGGGGTAAAATCAGGTGACTAGGGAGGGTGGGGTATGAGGGTCAGGCTGTTTTTGGTTAAGAACTGCTGAACACTCAGCATGGTGTGGGCAAGTGTGCTTGTAAATCATCCGTCATGAAATGGGCAAATGCATTGAAAGAGTCTTCAAAAACATTGACTGAAGTCAAATGCAACCTCTCACAACTATACCAGCTGCTATGCTCACATAGCCGGGGAGGGCCTGCCCTCCAGAAGATAATTCCAGTATTTTTGGGTCCTCCCTCATATAGCAGTTAAGAGCATTCACTGAAGTGAGACTACTTAAGCCTGAATTCTGGATGTTACTTACCTTACTATGCTTGTGAACTGAGATCAAGTTACCTTACTTCCCTCTGCCTCCGGTTTCTTATTTATAAAGTGAGACCATAAAAATACATATCTAAGTAGATTATAAGAACTAAATGAATATAAAGCACTTAGAACAGAAACTGGCACATGGTAATATCTAAATATATTATTCTTGGGAATCAAAAATAGTTAAATTATGCTATCTTATCAGTCCTTTATTTAAAATTCTTTCATATACTCCTTTTGATCTTATCAGTCTTGATGTCCATGGTCCAAATATGGGAATCCGTCATGGTGAATGACTGGTCCATTTTCTATGCATGCAATACACCCATCTCTGTAACTGTACCCCTTTTTTGGGCTGCACTTCCCTCCAGGAATACCCTCTCTGCTCCCTGTCTAATAAGATCCTACCCACCTCTTTAAGCCATGCTCAAATTTGTGCTTAACCAAATTCTCTGATTAATCCAATGAGAAGTCATAATTTCTTCTTCCCACTCAAAAATCAAGAGTTAACCTTGATTTAGGATTGATAGGGTTTAAATTCTTAGCTGGTCATACCCATTCCTGCTTACCTGGTATATAAACCCTGCTCTTCCCTCCACACAGCAGTGTGATGGTATAGTTCTAACCCCCTGTTTACTAAAGGACAGATTTGAGGGATTTTATGATTCTCAACTTGCTTTAGGGAGAGATCTTTGGATACTTGGTTCTCCAGGGAAATTATTCTCAACTAATGTTAACATTCACTGATTAATCAGAATCAGTTGTGGGAACGATGCATATAATTGCTAATATCGTCAGAATTTTATGGAAAGAGAGTTAGGGTCATGTATTCGTCAAGGTAATTAACTCTGCTGCTGAGGAAAACAAACTCAAATCACAGTGGATTAAAAAAATAAAAGTTTATTTTGCCTCTGTTACAGTCTGCATAGAGTCAGGTAATTTGTGGGGGGTTTTGGGGTGGTGCTGACTTCTAAGCAGTTACTCGGGGATATTGATCTCCTGTCATGCAGCATGGTTCCCAGCATACATAATCCGAGAGGCCTTCACTTCTGGGCATAGGGTCAGGAGAAAATTAGGGAATCATTGTGGTTTATAGCCAGACCTACACAGTAGCACATCCTCATTCATATTTTATCGGCCAGGTCCCAGTAACACGACCCCAACCCAAATTCAACAGAAGCTGGGAAATTACTTTTCCTGTGTTCCCTGGAAGAAGAAATGGAACTTATCAGCATCTAGCTGTCTGTGACAGGTACCGACAGAAACAACCATCTCCCCCCACCAATCCCAATTCCTACAACTACTATGATACTGTTTCTTCCCTGCTCCATCTGAAAATGACATCATGTGTTAAGACTATTCTAGTCACTCCCAGGTAATAAAACATCATTTAGTTCTAAGAACAAATTCAGTCTAGTACTTGAAAAATCCAGTCTGAAAAAAATAAAACCATGGAGCCCATTAGAAACTAAATTTTTCTTCTTTTCCAACCTGCACCAGCATCACACTGGGAAGCCAGTTATGGAGTAGGAAACATGATGGGCTTCTTCTCACTAGCTGTAATTCTTGAATTTTCCTGACTTTCCCTACACTTTATTTCTGTTAATAAATAAATGTTGGTCTTCCATTGTACAGCTGTGATTTGGAGCTAGTGCTTTTGGGGCATGGTGGAGGTTCAATGATATTTTTCTCTTTCCTCTTGAGGCACATTTGTGAGTTCCTTGGATATGTCCCAGTTGGGAATACCTGATTTCCACACCCTTGATGTCAGCAAGGACTTCCTCCTGGCTGGCTGTTCACTCACAAGCCTTTTCTTTATGAAGCTAATAAACACATTTATAATGAGGCTGACTGTTGGACAAAGTCTACGTTTTTAAAACAACCTCCAGGCTGACTCTCTACTACACAATCCCTGTGGGTCTTTGACAAATTTGCTTCTTGCCCCTGTCATTAGTGGAAACTAAGCCACTTCCCGAGGCAGAATACTACTTTTCACTCTGGCACTAGAACAAGAGTGACAGCTCATTCACTTTAGATTTCTCAGATATTAGTTTCCATGCCCCAAGGGATGTATATCAAGTTGTCTAAGTGGTCTTTTTGAAACCTTTCTCAGTAAGCCTGATGGAAGGAGAAGCACACCTTTTACTTTGGGAGCAAGGGTGGGAAAGAAATATCACAACATTCTCAACTATTTTCCTTTAAAATTTTTCTCATTCCTCAACCTGAACTCAGGAAGTGACTCTTTAGTCACTTTAAAAACAATATGCATAGGTGGTCTACTATTCCTTCGGAATTTGTGGGGATTGGGGACTGGCATATATTGTTTTGTTTCAGCTGTGGTTCTGCCCTCAACCAATACTGATAAAAGTACCAATTTAAAATATTGTTAGCTTAAAAATAAGTAAAATTTTCAAGGAATGATTTACTTAAAAAAAAAAAATTAGAATGGATTGACTAAATGTCATGTCTCAGTCATCTACATTCTGATTGGGAAAGAAAGAGGAAAAATTAGAACTTAGTGCCCTGAAAATTTTTGGGCATCATCTGAGTGTGCTGGAGAGATTGTTTTGATTCTGGGAATCTCATTGGTCATATGTATCTTTGCAAAATGGATGTTGAGAACACATGTTGAAAGGACATGAAAATTACACCCTACTTCATGCTTTTCACAACATGGCCATCATGTATATTCATGCATATAATGTGAAAACTTCTTTATTTAATGAAATGAAGGTATCTTATCATACTATTAAAATATGAGAGAAACTGCCATGGGAGAGGGAGATGTGTATATTTTTATTTAACCTAAAACTACTCAAAAAAGTTGATGTTACTAGAGTAATGTCAGACAAAATCACTTTAGAATATAAAATATTACCAGGGATAGAGTGGGTCATTGCATGATAATAAAGAGGACATGTTACCAGAAACACATAACAATTCTATTCTTGGGGTTTAGATGGAGAGACTGGCAGGGTTTTGTCTCTTTAGTTCTGAAAAACCATGGGACAGCCAACTGTGTCCTTCAGAAGTTTCCACTTAGCTCTTCTGCCTCCCACCTCATATAACGGCCAAATCTGGCAAATTATCTTGAGGGAGAGATTGGTTGTGTGCTTGAGACCAAACTCTTCTCACTTTATATTCTTTCCTTACTAGACTTTATAGTCTATAAAGTCTATTCTTTCTAGACTTTATAGTCTTTCTTTATATTCTAATCACTCTGAGACTAAGGAAGTATCAACTTTTACTTATAGACTCTTTTGCATAACTCCAAGCCTCTGTCCAGCCCCCAACTTTAAGGAAATATTTTATGTGGGCCTTTATGATATTGTGATTTATAATAGGAAATAATATATTATATTTGGTCTTCCTCCCTTTTTCTGGCACAGAGCTCCCTAAACCCTTGAAATTTGTTAAGTACTGAGAGCAATACAGGCATCTTTTGTTATATTAATCAAGTGACTTGGAAAGCATGTAAGGGTGGGGGCCAGATGCAGTGAAGCAAACCATATGGGTTGGAAATCTCAATCCCACCCTGACCACACAGAGAGGGAAGTGGATAGGGGCTGGAGACTGAGTTCAATCACCAATGGCCAATGAGTCCATCAATCATGTCTAAAGTGATGAAGCCTCTATAAAAACTTGAAAGGTTGGGGTTGAGAGGTCCTGGGTTGGGGGCCAAATGAAGGTGCTGGGAGAGAGGTGTGCTTGGAGAGGACATGGAAGCTCCAGGCCCTTCCCTTGCGTGTTGCCCTGTGCATCCCTTCCATCGAGCTGTTTCTGAGTTATATACATTTATAATGAACCTGTAATCTAGCACATAAAATGTTTTCCTGAGTTTGGTGAACTACTCTTGTAAAGTAACTGAACCAAAGGAGGGGATCGTGGGACCATCCAATCTATAGCTGATTGGCAAGAGTATAGTGGATAACCTGGGCCTGTAATTAGTATCTGAAGTGGGCAGAGGCAGTCTTGTGGGACTGAGCTCTTAACCTATGGAATCTGATGCTATCTCCAGGTAGATATGTTAGGATTAGGTTGGATTGTCAGTACACCCAGCGGGTGTCAGAGAGCTGTTGGTGGTATAGAAAGCCCTTGCCCACACTTTGGAAATTTGGAACTGAATCTGTAGGCTTTGAGGCCCACAGTTTCTAGTTTATTTTATACCAGCCTTGCATGATTATGAAAGACTTTCTGATTTCTCTTTCCCCATCAGGGATCCTAGTGTCTAACCCCAATCCTCACCCTGGTGTCAGAATGGGCAAATACCCCTAGAGGAGAGGAAAATAATCAGAGGTCAAGAGCTCACTTACTCAGGGCACTTCCTTCTCTGAAATTTTAATCTAATTTTTGTCTTCCACAGCACCGTGTGATGATGCTTTTAAAATTAAGATTTGAAAATTTTATCTGATTTTTTCTTGGCTTAATTATTTATACCCAGGGGGAATATAAGTATAATCTAGCTTACTATATTTGAAAGTGAAAATTCTTTGTTCTATTACTTTTTTTTTGGCTCTATTACTTTTTCAAACTTTAACTCCATTTTATTATATCTTCCTTAATTTTATGAATTATCTCTTGAATGTATGAATTTCTTGTATTTAGAGATGCAATCATTAAACCATAGTTTATCTAAGTAGATTACTTGCATTGAGGAGCAGTGTGGAATTAAAAGGATTTCTTTGAAATTCAGTCTCTTTATCTGTAAGAATGAAATAATATTTGCAGAGTTGTGAAAATAACGCAGTGCATATGAAAGGGCTTATATAATGAAAAACAATATACAAAATTGAAGTGGTATTTTGTTACAATGTAGAAGTAAAGGAACAATCTGAAAAGTAGGATGATTTCCCATTATTTATTTTTGTAAGAGCTATATATAGAGATATGGTGTCCAAAGCATAGTTCAAACATCCTTGTTCTAAACAAAGGCTTCACAGACATTATTTAAATCCAAAAGAGAGAAAGAAACACATGTCATTATTTAGTATATATTTTTTATTAATTTATTTTCACGTAATTTTCTCTGAATTTTCAGAGTCTCAAAGATATTATCTTCTGTGTTTTAAAAATATGACAATTCACATGGCAAAGGGTTAGGAATCTTAAATAGAGTCACACAAGTAGGAGACTGAAGGGCCAGCATTCGAACCTCTGGAAGTAAGTATGAACAGATTCTTTGGACAATACCAACCCCCTCCTCCTTTCTTTTATTAATCACAGTTTTACTGGGAAGAGAAAAAGATTATAATTCAAAGATTCTCTGTAGTCTATTCTAGTCTACTTGGAGCATGAAATAATACATATAAGGAAGTCAGATTGTTTCTCCTATCATTGTCTGGCCACTAAGGCTTATTTGTTTAGAGGTTGAAAGAAACCATTCCGGAAGTCTCTTGTGGGGTTGTTACTGGATGGGGGCGGGCCTGGCCGCGAGCAGGTCTGCTAGAGCCAGCTGTAGTGTGTCGGTTCTTGACTTCATGTAGGAAAGATTTCGCAACGCAAGTCCAGGTGACTGTGAGGATCCATTGATTAAAGCTGGGGACAATGAAACAAGAAAGGGCTTAGCGTAGAAGATAGGCTTGGCTGGTTTAGCTGACTAGGAAAGTCAGGGAAGAGGGGCCTTGGCGGCAGGTTCAGGGGATCAGACTCGGACAAGCTGCCAGCTGCCCATTGCCTTAGAGTTCAGGAGACATGTGCCTGTGCGGAAGGAAGTGGGGGAAGAAGGGAAAGGAAATGGCTCGGGCTGCTCCCCAGAGGGAGTGCTTACTGTGCCGTTTATCTTGAGGCTTTTATTTTTCTCTTGCAGGTGGGAATCGTAGGGAAGGTCTAAGGGGAAGGTTTCAGCAGCATATTCAGCAGTTCTACAGGTGCAGCTTTCAGGGTCAGGGTCTTCACTGATTGGTCAGTGACAGGGCAGAGGCTTTAGTCATTGCAGTTGGTCTGGCATTGCCCACCTGGTTTTGCTGTTTTTCTGGGCCTGGAGCTGAAATATAACTGAGGCCTCGATGTTATTTCCAGGCAGGAAAGGCCAGGGGAGGAGAGCTTACCCTGAGGGCAAGGTCCTTGTTTTCTCAGTTTTGCCCCGTGCCAGGCACTGGCCTTTCCACCCTGCTGAACATCTGTACCTTGCTGTAAATTTCTTGGCCATTGTGTTCAGCTCTCTCAGTTTCCTTATTCTACCTGCCTAAGAATCTTCCTAGCTTCTCAACCTCCTGTCTCAGAGTGATCTTTTTTCTCAATTGCTAATCGTGTATTAGATTATCTGGGGGTGCTAGACAGCCCTGGGGAAAGCAGGATCCTTAGCAAAAATCAGTTTCCAGAAGGTGTAGAGACTGTTAAGAGACAGTGTTATGGGGATAGAGGATTTACAGATGACAGAGTGAATAATGGGTCCCTGAGGGCATACTGGAAGGATTTGAAATTCTGAGGCCTAGGTAAAAATGGGATCACAATCGGGGTTACAGAGCAATGGGCATTTGAGAGTCCAGTAGCCAGAGAATGACCTGGGTGTTCTGAGCCTAGGGAAGTGACAGATAAGAACAGAAATAAAGGCACAAAAGAATTAGTTCTAAAGTGCTTTAGGGCAGATGGTGCAGGCAGAGGGTAGATGAGAACAGGAACTAAGACAAACAGAGAGGGTCACCCAAAGGGAAGCTCTCAGTATCTGGAGGTATACAGGCCACCTAATGGTGAGAAGACAGTCCCAGTGAAAGGGCAAGGAGCTCATGCTCACTCCTCCGGGAAGCTGTGTGAACAATGTTCCAATTATTCAGACAAGATCTCTTTTGATTGTCACAAGTCCTTATATTTGTCAAAAGGTTGCAAGTTTTCAGTTTCACAATTGCAGTTATTAGAGTGCAAAGACTGGCACATGATTAGTACTTTCCAGTAAAGCCCTACTTTATTTGTTTATTTATTTATTTACTTTTACTAGATGCCTACCAAACTGTATTTATCTCAGTTTCAAGCCAGACAATTTAAAGTGTTGCCGAATAATTTCAACAGCACTAAACCAAGGAATCAGTAATTGGAATGTTAGTTTAACTCCATTCACTAAAAGTGTGTTTTAAGGTTTTAAGATACGTATCTTGGCATTATTTGTAGTAAGTCTACTTTATCACACTAACTTTAGTGCAGGATATGTTAGGTAGGATAGATAGCAAACCAAAGAAGGGCAGAGGAGGGAGACATGAAGTCAGTCTCACCCACTGACTCAGCAGCCCTGAGCCTGGTCGGATAATATTGCCAGGTGTTCCAGCATCGCAGGAAACACCACGCTCACATGAGAGGAGGGCAGTCTGGGAAAAATAGCCTTTGAAACTGTGTATTCATCCCAAGGCCTGAAAGGCTGGAAAGGGTCCATAGTGCCCAAAGTAAGAAGCCCATTAACACCTTTGGGTATTCATCCCCCTCTCCCCCCAAAGCTGGCAACACCTTTACACATCAATCAATATGTAACTTCTTCACCCCCACCCCGCCAACTATATAAGCCCTCAGAACAAATGATTCTCTCTCTCCCTGGCTACCCAGCCTCTGGCCAACCTAGGCTCTTACCACCCTGCCCTTTCCACCCTTGCTCATGCTTTTCTCCCGCACCTCAGCAGGACCCGTTCTTTTCCATGAGAACATGTCACCAATAAACCCGGCTTGCACCATAATAAACTTGCTGATCTGTAATTCTTTACTGTGTTGGCAAGAAGAACGGAGTTTTCCACGTAACAGATATAAGAATAAATATGATCAAAGTACCAATCACAAATGTAACCAGATGTTGTGATAAATTTATGTGTTATCTTGACTGACCATGGGGTGCCCAGATTAAACATGATTTCTCAGAGTGTTTGTGAGGGTGTTTCCCTGTGTGATGAGATTTGAATCAGAGGACTCAGCAAAAAAGATTGACTTCCCCAGTGTGGGTGGTCATCATCCAGTACATTGAGGGACTGAATAGAACAAAAGGCAGAGGAAGGAGGAATTTGCTCCCCCTCTTTTCCTCCCTCACTGATTGAGTGGGCACATCTCTCACCTTCTCCAGCCCTTGGACTGGATTTGTAGCGTCAACTCCTCTAGTTCTCAGGCCTTCAGACTTAGACTGAATAACTGGTTTCCTGGGTCTCCAGTTTGCAGATAGTAGATTGTGGATTATGGAAATTCTCAGTCTCCATAACCACATGAGCCAATTCCTATTCTCTCTCTCCCTCTCTCTATCTTCCCCCCACCTTGGCCTCCCCCGCCTCCTCTCTTGATCAGTCTATCTTCTTCTGCTAGTTCTGTTTCTCTGGAGAACCCTGACTAATACACCAGATGAAGTGTAAAGTCTTAATATCCATAGTACATATGAGAATATTTTGTGTTATAATATGTTTCTTCTTTGTTTTCAGGAAGATGAGTTTATTTAAGTTAGTATAGTATATTTAACTAGGTAAATTCAAATATGTTATTTAGTCTGAATGAATGTAACATATTACTTGTCTAGGTAGTTTATTCTATCACAAAGTCCATCACTTTCATACAGTTAGATTTTTGAAAATTCTGGCCATTGACTTCCTAGGCAACATACTTTCCCTTGGCCTAGAATGATCTCTATACTCTACACCATTTAGAAAAGTCCTTTTAGCACTTAAAACTGATTCCAACCATCTCCTCTGTAAAGGTTTCCCTGACCCTCTTCCCTCTATGGCTACCACTCTCAAGTTAATCATTCCATCCCCTAAACAATTTCTGGAATATATATACTTGTACTTTAAATATAAAATAATTTAAAATATAATTTAATATATTTTGTATCAAAATAAATATATGTTCTAATTTTTTCTAATTTATTTCTATCTCAGTGATTATTCATAGGAAAATATTCTATTATTTTCATTTGTACATCCACAACACCTAGTGTAATAACTGTTCTCAGTACATAATAAATACATTTTATTGAATTGAAATATGTGTGACTCATGGACTAACTTTCCAGTTCCAGTGACCAATTTTGGATTGTATTTACTTAAACACATATTATTAAATAAGACTACAAGAATGTGCTGAATAAGATATAAAAACTTCCTTAAGGCACTAAAGTCTAGATGGAGCAAAAGGAACAATGCCACATCTGAAGTGTCTCCTTTCATGGAGTGTTTTTATTAATTATCTGAGGTGCGAGGAATTTCTAGGTGGCATATTTTCATCCTGTAACCTTCTTCTGCCTATTTCTTCCAGATCCCATTTCTTATGGTACTTTTCTCAACAATTTGAGAATTTCAGAAATGTAGAGCAAACCCTCTAACTACACATTTAGAAAAAGTTTTATATAAAATTGTTTTTCAAACAAGTATAATATAAGCCTCCCTTAAAATGAAAACATCTTCATGAATTTCTAGTGTTGATCTAACTTATTTTTATTCTAATGTTACCAAAATATGTATAAGAATAAGACTGGGTATAAACTCAGTTCTTTTAGAGCCAAAAACTGAAACACATGTATAGATCAGATATATAAATCTAGGATTTGTTCAATTAGAATTAAAATATTAATTTAAATGTGACAGGTGATATCATTTTTGAACCTCAAATTTCAAACTTAAATTTAATATTTAATATGCATTTGCTGGGTTTCTGTTTTGATTTCATTTTTATTAGAAACATTCTTGTAACTACTAAAATGCCATTTTAGTGGGTCAGTTACATTAATCAGTCATTATAAAATACAATACTAAAAAATTTAAAGAATCATTTAATAAAAATCCCTTCATTTTATTTTTACTTTTATACGTACTACCAAGGAACTTGTACAAGCTGTTGGGTACAAACAAATGACCAGCCCAATAGATTTGCTTATGACCTGAACTGACTGTTTTAGCACCAGTTCAGTTTGAGTTCAACATGACCCATATCATGATGCTGTGACAACTTTCAGCCATCACATAGTTCCAAAGTGATGATAAACCTGCACGCAAAGCCAGGCACAGAAATCATTGGCCAAATTGATTTTTTAATTTGGTTCTTCAGATGATCCATTTACTCCTGTGTTTTATCTCCCAGATTTAATGGGATTTCACTGAGGAGTCTTGGAAATCTCTAGGAAACTTCCTTGGTATGGTATCCATTGAGACATTGTCTTAATTTTGGTCATTGTTGAATATAACACACCTTGTACTCAAGTCATTTTATTCCTTGCCTTCAGAAAAGGATAGGTAGCATAGTAACATTTTTCACCTGGATTTTTTACATTCTTGAGCTTTGTTCTTGAATGCTGTTACATTAGTTACAAACAATTCTATCATTTCAGGACTTGCTTTTAATATCTGTTAGGCAAAAGTAGAGAAAACATTTGGTCTATTTTAATTTTGGCCTACTCTTGAGGCAAGTCCCTTCTGAAAACTTTACCCAGTACCCCGTTTATTATGAGGTTTCCCAGCCTAGCTGGTGAGAAAAGATACTACTTTCAGCTCTGTGTGGATTCCAGGTACTGTTCCCTTAAGAACATTATTTTTTTCCAGCCTCGAATAGTTTCCTCATACACATTTGCTAATCAGTACTTTGCTAAACACTGAAGATGCACCCTCTGCATATCTTCCAAGTTCTCTTCCTGGGCAGCTCTTCCTTTATGGTACAGTTGACCTTTGACTGGAATGGGGGTTAGAGGTTCTGGCTTGCAGCACAGCAGAAAATCCATATGGAAAATAAGTTGGCCCCTAACAATGGGTGGATTTGCAACTGTGGATGGAAAATACTACTGTACTCAGGCTCCCATCTTTGACTCCTCAATTCAGACATGTGCGGGGCTCTGCCTGAGTTCTCCGTTCCAGAGCTGTGTCCTACAAACTTTCTCAAGGCAGTTGTAGGCACTTACCTTGTTTGCTAATTCTTCATTACCTGATGGTGATGTGCAATGCCTTGAAAAATGTTTAAAAATATTTTGTCCAATTTGTCGGTTATTTCAGGAAGGAGGGTGAATCTAGTCCCTTTACTCCATCCCTGTTAGAAACAAAACTGCCCAACCTCCTTACATCTTGCAGAAACTCAATTCTCAACACATAGCTTGGAAGATCTCCTTTCCATCAATCCATGGAAAGAGAAAGAGCATGAAGTCTCACATGTAGGTAATTTTTATGAGTCAAGCCTGAAAGTGGTTGCTTATGTCTGTGACATTGTCCTGACTAGACATCGGTGACATGGCCACATCTGACCGAAAAACCACTGGGAAATAATAGTTTAACTGTAATCCCAGGAAAAAATTGGAAATAGTTTTTGGTGGATGGCTGACTGATTTCTGCCACAGTGTACCTTTATGGGCACCATATACCTATTTTACTCTTCTTCTCACATAATGGAAGACAGTTATTCCATGTCAAAGGAGACCACCATGCAGGCATTTGTGATCTTTGGGTGGCACTCTTTCCTCTCCATCAATCCTGATGCCACCTATAATGATTTTGCACCGTATAAAGCAAAAAGTAAAAAATGAAAATAAATTACTTGCTCTCCTGTGCCCACCCAATGAAAAGTATTGGAGCAAGAATGAAATCACTGCAATTAAAACTTCCATTTAGCCCGGGCTGGTGTGGCTCAGTTGGTCGGAGCGTCTTCCAGTAGCCAAAGGGTTGCAGGTTCAATTCCCAGGCAGGACACATGCCTGGGTTTTGGGTTCGTTCCCCCACCTGGGTGTGAATGGGAGATAAGAGATTGATGTTTCTCTTTTTCTCTCCCATCCTCTCGCCCTTCCTCTCTCTCTAAAAGCAACGAAGATATGTCCTTGGTTGAAGAAAAATAAAACAAACAAACAAAAATCCTTCCTTTTAGACAAAGGAAAGAGTGGGATTTTACTGTAGTCTGTTTTCTATAGCAGTGATGAACATGCCATCAGGCGGCATTGTGAGGTCCCTTGTCCCTAACAAATGGGGAAGATTCCTTGATCAAATTTAATTTTTCTTTCTGATAAGAACTTTTTCATATTTTGGTTTTTGCATGGCCTTACTCCTCCCCCTGGGAGGTACTTTTCTAGTTTATTATCCTCCATTACCTTTCACGGTGACAGCTGAAGTTAGTTTGGGGGGGAATTCCTTTCTCAAGAGTTACTGAAATTTCTTGCTTATTTTCTGTTCATTAAATTTTGGAGCTTGTATGTGTTTGAGGTATGAATGATCAAAACATTTTTAGTATTGGTTCACAGCATCATTAGCGATTAATTTTCCTCAAAAATTAGTAGAACTATTTGCTTCCAGGCAGCTTCATCTGACTGTAAATATGCTAACGTTCTTTCCTGGATGTAAGTCTAAAACCTGGTTCATTTTGTTTCTGCTTTCTCATCCATATATCTCTCATTCTCAGTGGTGGTTACGTAGACACCATCTGAAGGAAACTATGGGAATGCCACACATTACTAGGTTATTGTTGTCTAAAGTTTTTTTCAGTCTTATCTTTTACTGTTTGAGGTCCAGATCATCTTTTTCAATCCGTTGAGGCCTTAAGCTCTGGAATCTATATATAACCTTTATTTCTGATGGAAAACTATTACCTAAACTGATCTCTTTCTTACGGCAAGTTGTTAAAATAGGAGCAATACATGCTAAGGTTCTGGATCTTTTCAACCATTTTCCCTGTGCTACAGGCTCATAATTACCTTTCAAATTACTGACACATTTGTTTTATCAAATATTTTTCTTTTGTGTAATATGGATCACCAGCTTTCCAGAGTGTTTTATCTATAGCTAAGTCAATCACAACTAAACAACTAAACCGACTTCATAAAGTTTAGACTGTTCTCGGAGCATCATTCTTCTTCTGGTATCAATATTTTAAAGTAAGTCAATAAAATAATGCAATGGCTCAAACACTGTAATTTATTTTCCTTTTACAAAAGGCCAGAATGGGTGTTCTTTATGGGCAGGTGGCTCTCCTTCAACTGGCACTGACCCAGGCTTGCCATCTTCTACATATGACCCCTAAGATTGTGATGCTCTTCTCCATCAGCAAGTGGAAGGAGAATGCATGGGCTGCACATGGAAGTACACATGTCAGTTTTGTTTTTTTCTTGGCCAGAACCCTTCACATGGCCAAGCCTAACTGCAAGGAAGGCTAGGGACCACACACAGTCCAGTTGTGTTGACAGAGTGAGCAAAAATTTTGGTGCATAGTTAAGGAGCTTCTGCACAGAAGCTAGAACTGAGGAAGCCAGAGTAGAAAGGCTGAATCCTTCCACATACTTTTGAGCTACTCTGTCATGTTTCACCACATAACTGGACTTTCAACCATAGGAGCTAACATCCTTTTTATTGTGAACGTTATTTTAGTTGAATTTTCTGTCAGTTGCTATGCCAAACATTGTAATCAATATAGTTGCCAAGTGAATTTTCCATTGACAGCAGCTAACTCCCCCCTCCCCCCAACCTTCCTGTTATTCTAGTTGTGCAAAGAACTGTCTGTCCACTGCTTGAGTTCCCATTTCTCAGTAAAGCATCTAATGTGTCAGGCCTGCATGTTGGGAAATTCACCTTAGTCCAAGTGATGAAGCTTCAAAATACATAAGGTTGGCGTTTGGGGGCAGCCTAATTCCAGGTTTGAAGAAGCTTTTGGAATTCATGTTTATTTGAGTTAATCTTGTGGTAGGAGTGTAAACTGTGATGATTCACCAACGCCTCAGAATCTCTGACCACACCTTTGAATTTCCCTAAACCAAAAGAATATTCATGGATTAATCACTGGTTTAAATCAACTCCTGTCCTCCCCTCACCGCTGACCCCCCTTCGCCTCCTGCCTCTCCACCCAACCCCTGTTAAGTGATCATCTGCGTCCAAATCACACTTCTAGGTGATACCTACCCAGAATTTGTCTTAAATGCAATTCAAGCAAGCCTACTTTCTAAGCCAAATAGATCTGAGCCTAGTTCTTATATTTTGGTGTCTGCCTCCCTTTGTTTCCTTCATAAGAATAGAAACTCATTTTTTCCATTTTTTATGATTTTGGGAATCATCCATGGAGTGTCTACTGGGTATTAGATCCTTTGCAGTGTGCTGGAAAATAGCCAAATTGAGCAATTTCCATAAATCAGGCAGGGGAAGAGCTCATAGACATTTAAGCAATTCCTAGAATGTTAATGTGATATTATGTGAAAAAAATATATAGGCATTAAAGTTTGAGGCTATAGGCATACCTCATTTTATTCTACTTCACGGATGTTGCATGTTTTTCAAATTGAAGGCAAGACCCTCCACCAGCAAAAAAGATTATGGTTTGCTGTATTACTTACAGGTTGTGTTAATTATGAAACTAAGCTCTCCTTCTGTGAGCTTCAAATACTTCATTGTAAAAATGTAGATAATACCATTATTTCAAGGTTAGACTAAATGCTAAATGATAGGACACTAGTCAAAATGCTTGGCACAGAGTAGGAATGCAAGTGCTTCCTTTTTTCCTCTTTTCTTTCTTCTTTTTCACCTCCTTTTACTCTGTTACTTTCTCTTCTTCTCTCCCTTATCTCTGTTTACCTTCCTCTTTTTCCAAACTTGTAATTTCCTAACTTGATTTTCCAGGTAAACATTTTAATGACTAAATTTCCATCCAAGGTTACAAGATTCTAAGATTACAATGAAATTCCATCATTAGCACAAGTACTGATCATATGCCCTTTGAATAATCTAATAAAGAATATAAATAAAAATATTCTTTATGAAGTCAGTACTTTTTTTCCTTCCTAGACTGACTGCCGCATGGACAGTTTCTTTTTCTAACTCTAAAAGTAACCCATCCCTGTCCAATTGGGATGATGTTCATTGCCACTTCCCAGACATATGTTACAGGTGATAAAGAGCAATTAGACATCCATATAATAATTGCAAAAGACCACACACTAAAAAAAAAATGTCAGGGAAAATATTTCAAATTAAAAGCAGAAAAGCATGAGAACTTAGTGAAATGTTTATTATCTAATTGATCATACTTCTTGAAAATTACTATTTGTATTTATTTCATTAACAAATAACTATCAGAGGCAAAAGTGAAAGTAAGTGGGTTTATTTGATTACATTTAGTGTATATTTATCTTGAAATAGAGCATTAATTTTAGTGCTCTAGAAGTTGAATCTGTAATCATATATTACATGTTGCATCTTATAAAGGTTATTTTTGCAGAATTTCTTTGTTAAATATCACCACAAATTAAATCTTTTATTAAAAAAAAAACCCTTGAGTCTTTATTAAGATGTGTGAAATGCTTTGATGTACTCAAGATAAGAAGTGCTAAGTGGTAAGTATAATTAGATGTAGAAAATTCACATGTGCTAAAAATTATGTTCAAATACCACACTGACTTTTTATGATATTTGCATTTTGAATGAACTCCCAAAATATGTGAAAGATAATTTATTTAGCTTCAGAAGAATATTTTTATTACTTCCTATTTAATTTTTGGAAAAAAAGACATATGTTTTATTATCTTTTGAAAGAGAAAATAATATTTTTTTAACATGGAATTCCCAGTGATATATCACTTCATAATATGTTAACAATAAAGAAAAATGCATAAGATTCTAGTGATAATATATATAAAAAGCTCTATTTGATTTTAAAGGTGA
Source organism: Pteronotus mesoamericanus (assembly GCF_021234165.1). Classification (NCBI taxonomy): domain Eukaryota; kingdom Metazoa; phylum Chordata; class Mammalia; order Chiroptera; family Mormoopidae; genus Pteronotus; species Pteronotus mesoamericanus. Next base: position 13,944,478 of record NW_026555135.1, on the reverse strand, counting down.
TAATTTGCTGAGCTTTATCTTCAGTACATATCTAAGAGACAATGGACTGACTGGAAAAGTAATTTTATAATGTTTGAAACAAAGGAAATCCTCGTGGTGAAAACAACAGAATTAAGAAACCAAGGAATATACATAGTACTGTTATAACAGTTTTTACATATCTACCTATACACATCCCAAAGAAATAAATATAGAAGTAAACAATAAAATAAAATGCAATAAAATGTTTGTAGTGAAAGTGTAACAGACTTTCAAAGGGGCTAGGAAGTCACTTCAATGTTCAATGATGCTTTCTTAGAGAAGGTCGAATTCTTTTAGATTTATATTAGGGGAAATAGAGTTCATTTAGCCCTATGCTTTAAGTCTTATGTTTAGACTTAGTAGAATATTATATTAAGTTTTATAACAGACTTCTTTTAGTCTCATAATGTAGACAATAGTAGTGAGAAATTATAACTTACTTTTGTATAGTGATCTCTTCAATTGCAATAAACAATTGCTCAGTCATTTATCTGATTTGGTTTTTGTAAGTAGAGAGGGCGGATCCTATTTACTGCATTTCACTGATAAAGATCTGAGGCTCAGAGAGATCCAATGACTGCTGAAGTTTCACTAAAATCAAGTTGTGGAGCAGAGACTCGACTCAATAACTCAGCTTTTTAAATGTATTCATTCATTTTTATTGTGATAAAATAGACATAAAATGTACTGTCTTAAACCATTTTATGTGTTCAGTTATATGGTATTAAATATATTCACTCTGTTGCACAATCATCACCACCATCCATCCCTATCACTCTTTTATCTTGTAGAATTAAAATTTTATCTATACCCATTAAACAAAAACACTCTATTTTCCGCCCAGGCTCTGGCAACCACCATTATTTGTTCTGTCTTGGTTTATGATTTTGACTACTCTAAGTACCTCATAGAAGTGGAATCATACAACATTTTTCTTTTTGTGACTGGCTTATTTCACTCAACATGATGTCCTCAGTCATGTTGCATATTGCAGGATTTCCTTCCCTCTCCAGGCTGAATAATATTCCACTGTATCTGTACACTACATTTTGCTTCCACATTTTAGTTATTATGAACAATGCTGCTACGAACTTCAGTGAACAAATATTATTTTGAGACCCGACTTTCAATTCTTTTGGCCATGTACCCAGAAGTGGAATTGCTGGATCATATACTAATTCTATTTTAATCTTTTGAGGAACTGCCTGTTTTCTACAAAGGCTGCACCATTTTACTTCCCACCAATAGTGTACAAGTCTACTGATTTCCTCACATAGTTGCCAACAGTTTTTTCCTATTTTTTAATAGCAGCCATACTAATGGGTGTAATGTAGTATGTCATAATAGTTATGATTTGCATTTACCTAATGAATTGTGATGTTGAACATATTTTCTATGCTTATTGGCCATTCAAATATATTTTTGAAGAAATGTCTGTTCAAGTTCTTTGCCCATTTAAAAAATATTTTTAGAAGTTTCAAATTATACTTGACCTACAATATATATCAGTTTTAGGTGTGCAACCCCATGACTAGATGGTTATATAACCTATGAAGTGATCACCCTGCTAAATCTAGTACCCATCTGACACCATACATAGTTATTACAGAATTATTAACTATATTCCCTATGCTGTGCTTTACATCCCCATGACTATTCTGTAGCTACCAATTTGTACTTATGCATCGGTTCACCCTGTTTACCCATCTTGCCCAACGTCCTTCCCATCTGGCAACTGTCAAAATGTTCTCTATACCCATGAATCTGTTTCTATTTTGTTTGTTCTCTTATTTTGTCCTTTATATTCCACATATAAGTGAAATCATCTGGCAGTTGTCTTTCTCTGTCTGACTTATTTCACTCAGCATAATATCCTGTAGGTTCATCCATATGTTGCAGATGGTAAGATTTTCTTCTTTTTTATGGCTCAATCATATTCCATTGAATATGTGCAACACTTCTTTATCCATTCATCTCCTGATGACAGTTAGGTTGCTTTCATATCTTGGCTATTGCAAATAACTCTGCAATAAACATATGGATGTCTATGGCATTTCAATTTATTGTTTTGGTTTCTTTGGATAAATACCCAGAAGTAGAATGCTAGGTTCTTGTTTGTCTCTTGTTATGGACTTTGTTTTAGAGTCTATTTTGTCTGGTATAAGTATTGCTACCTCAGCATTTTTGTTTCCATTTTAATGAAATATCTTTTTTTTTCCATTTCTTTACTTTCAGTCTGTGTGTACCTTTTGATATGAAGTGAGTCTCTTGTAGACAACTGGAAGGGTTTTGTTTTGTTTTCCATTCAGCCATTATATATCTTTTAATTGGAGCATTTAATCCATGTGCACTTAAAGTAATTGTTGGCAGATACGTATTTATTGTCATTTTATTATTCATATTTTGATCCCTCCCTGTCCTCCTACTTCCTCTAGAATATGCTTTAACATCTCTTGTAATGCTGGCTTGGTGGTAATGAACTACCTTAGCCTTTTCTTTTCTGAGAAGCTTTTTATCCTTCAATTTTAAATGACAGCTTTCCTGGGTAGTAATCTTGGTTATGGGTCTTTGCTTTTCATCACTTTGAATATTTCCTGCCAATCCCTTCCGGCCTGCAAAGTTTCTGTTGAGAAAACTGACAGTCTTATGAGAGTTCCCTTGTAGGTAACTAACTGCTTTTCCTTTGCTGTTTTTAAGATTCCCTCCTTTTCTTTAACCTTTGCTATTTTAATTATAATGTGTCTTGGTGTGGTCCTCTTTGGGTTTGTCTTGTTTGGGATTCTCTGCACTTTTTGGAATTGTATGTCTATTTCCTTCACTAGATTAGGAAAGTTTTCTATCATTATATTTTCAAATAGGTTTTTAATTTATGACTCTCTTTTCTCCTTCCAGCACCCTCATAATACTAATGTTGGTATTTTTGAAGTTGTCCCAAAGCATCCTTACATTATCCTCATTTTTTTTGGATTCTTCTTTCTTTTTGCTGTTGATTGGATGTTTTCTCCTTTCTTATTTTCTTAATGTATTCTTCATATTGACTCGTTCTTTTTATGTTTTCTATATCCATTTTTACGTCTCTTTGTTGAAGTTCTCACTAAGTTTCTTTACTCTTTGCCTAAGTTCATTGAGCTTCCTCATTAACAGTGTTTTGAACTCTGCATCTGGTAGATTGTTTGTCTCCATTTTGTCTAGTTCGTTTTCTGGATATTTCTCCCATTCTTCCATTTGGACCATGTTTCTTTGTCTCCTCATTTTGGCAGCCTCCCTGTGTTTGTTTCTGTGTATTAGGTAGAGCTGCTATGTTTCTCAGTCTTGGTAGAATAGCCTTAAGCAGTAGGTGCCTGGTAGAGACTAGTGCCACAGCCTCCCCCATTAACCAACCTGTGTAGGCTGTGTGTACCCTCCTGTTGTAGTTGAGCCTTGATGGCTGTGGGCACATCAATGGGAGGGATTTATCCCAAGGCTGATTAGCTTCAAAGACTGGATGAAACCACCATGGAGGATCTGCTGTGCAGGGGCTGACCCCATGGAGCAGAACTCACTTCAGCAGGGCTCAGGTACCCACTGAATGTGCCCTGTAAGTTGTTGCTCATGGAGATGGTTGCATGGTACTTCAGACAAGATGTTGTCTGAAGCTGTCCACTGGGTGGGCTAGCTCTGTGCCTCCTGGTTCAGGCCAAGGTAAGCTGACACCTGTGCCCTGTCCAGGGCCACCTGACATGAGCTACAAAGCCATCTGCAGATAGCAGCTACTTATGCTGGGTTTGGAGGTGCTGGGGAGAGGCAAAGCTTCAAACCAAGGCTGGCTATCACTAGTGCTGGGCCTGGGGCCACTTAGCAAGAGGTACAGGATATGTAGAGCCCAGATGATGCTTTTTTGAGAGACTTGAGGAAAGTATGAAGCATGAGCCAAGGGAAGATGTTTGTATGGTAAAGCCACTGGAAACTGCTTGGGAGGGCTGGAAAATTGGGTGGGGTGGGGTCTCAGAGAATGACCAAGGTGGGGTGAACAGCATTAGCCAGGTTGTTGGAGACTCAGATATGGCGCTCAACTGCTGTCCCTATAGAGGAGGGCTTGGCCAAGGAACATTGGTCTCTGCCAGCACTTCTGCCTGGGACAAAGCTGTGCCTCCAGCCCTCATCTTAAAGCTACAATTCAGTTCCTCCTCATATGTTCTGGTGCCTTCCAAGTTGCTTGCCCCAGTGCTGGAGGTCAAAGTGAGTAGGTCTGAGTAAGTTCATGAGGGCCTTTAATAGGAATGTCTGGGACTTCAGAAGCTCTTTGTCTCACTCAGTCACAAATCTCTGGTGATTTTCACAGGCTGAAGTTATGGGGACTCCTCTTCTTAGCACTGGAACCCTGGGCTAGGGGTCCCAGGTGTGGGCCTGGGACCCCTTGCTCCTTGTAGGGGACCTCCACAGCTGAGATATCCCTCTCACCTTTTAACCACCTTACATGGGTGTGAGACCAGCTTGTTCCATGTCTCCACCATCCCTACTATTCCCTATGTAGCTTCAGCTTGATATCCATAGTGATAGGCCTTATGTTCAGCTAGCTGTCAGGCAGTTAGTTCTGAATGGTGGTTTTTCTGTAGTTTAGTTGTACATTTTGATGTGGCTGTGGGAGGTTCTGAGTACCATGTTTACATATGCCACCATCTTGACTGGAACATAATTTGGCTGTTTAAATGTAATTTGAAGAGCCATGATGAATGCAAAGTTAAGAGTTATCATCAAATCTCAACTTAGTGAATACCCAAGATCTGCTTCATATACTCCCTTCTCTCAGCTAGGACAACCAGTGTTTCCTTTGCTGGGACCCATAATTACAGCCTTTTCAGGCATGCTTGTCAGCCCAATGTTCCAAATGTTGTTTTTCCTAGTTTTACTAACTTCTTTATATAATAAATGCCAGGCAGCACTAGCTAATTAGCAAAGAGCAGACAATGCATGTTGATACATAACTCTTACTCTTCTGACACCTCTATTTACTGCCAGGGACTTGTGACCTCACTGTGAACTCTGATGGCAGTAAAGCTACCACTATGATTAGGGTTAGAATACAGTAATCTTCTTAGCCTTAGTTGAAACTGTGAAAATCCCTTTCATCTTCAATTATTATTTATTTGCCGCATTTCTCTGGAGGGCAAGGGGCTGTCTAATCCCCCAGGCTGAGCCTCAGCAGTTCGAATCAGCAGGAAAGAATGTCAGGCCTGCATAGCAGGAGCCGGAAGACTGGGCCATGGATTTCAGAGGCCACAACCCTGATGGGGTGGAAATGAGGGAGCTTCAGGAACTTGCTTGTCTGATGGTTATTCTCCCAGGGAGCTGCTTTAAAAAATGGTTCAAGGAAAGTTCCTAGCAGTTTAAAATTTTCCTGTGTGGAGAAAGGATAACAAACTGTAAAACCTTTTATTAAAAAAAAAAAAAAAAACTAACATAAAGTAAACTGAGGTACTACAGATGATTTAGGAGTGATTCAGCTGATTAAAATATTTCATTCCCAAAGGAGCTCATGTCAGCAAAGCCAAGGTATGCTCATTGGACGTGCACAAACTTTTCCCCAGAACAGCTGAGAGATGTGTTCATCAAAACCACGGGCCCAGATTGGATTACTGGAGGACCTTATCCTTTAATGACTTTAATGAGTCAGTAGCAAATGTTTGGTGGAAGAATTGTTTCATCAAATGGAGCAAGCCTCAGCAATGGCTGTCACCAGGAGCACTAAACAAGACTATTTCAGTGGAGGAGGAGGACCTCTTACCTCAGCTGTTGTAAATACCTGTTGGAAGGGTCCTGGAATTTTGGATACTTATAGCACTGATCTTCCTGAGCCTTATGGTATCCGACAACCTAGATAGTACCTTTTTTGGAATTTATCATGAGATCATTAGCCTCAAGAAGCCCAGTAGGCATGCCCTGGGTGTCTCTGGTCCTCTTCGTGTCTCAATTCCCTGTTACATAGACCGACTTGTACAACAATATGCTTTAGTTGGGAAAGATGATCCCAGCTGTCTAGGTAAGAATCTCTTCTCCAAGGTATTCAGGTTGCTACTAATAACTGTGCTACATTCATACTTTGTGCATAAATCTTTGAAGGCTGTCTGATTATTTCTTAAGGATGAATTCTTAAAACAGGAACATCTGGTTAAAGAATATTTACTAACTGTTAGATAATTATGCCTGTATGTAGGACTCAAAGCATATGGTCAGATTATCTTTGAGAAAGCCTTAGCAGTGTAAAAAAGGTATTTAAAGTGGCTTGGAGCATGTGAGGTGAAGGGACCAAGCTGACTTGGGGGCTAGTGACACAGTCAGAAATGGAACACGGTCCTTAAAACTGCTAGTTCAGCAGTCTTTACTCCTACCTTCTCTTTGCTTTCTGTGGAAGCCTGAAGTAATGCTCGAGTTCCTTTCCAGGGCGGAGAGGTGGGGAAGCCGGCTTGTTGCATCCCGGGCTCAAAGTGGTTGGCAGTAACATAAGACATGGTTTCATGTGGTTCATATTTTCTGCTGTGATTAAAACATTTACTGAGTGTCTGTGCATGTTAAGACACTAAATGCAGCCTTGCCTGAATGAGGACAGAACATGTTTTGAGCACACAGGTATGACATAGCAGGTACTGTGCCAGGTGCTAGTAGGGTATACAATTGCTAGGATATAGATTGGGAGGAAATGTACAAAAAGAATGGTGGTAGGGCATAGACCAATGATATATTATACATAGCAACTGCTATTGTATAAGGAGTGCTAGGGAGGGAGATGACCTCTTCCTGTCCAACTCAAGGAGGTTTATCATTTAGGATTTGGTTTGGCCACACATATAACAGAAAATGCAACTCAGTGAAGGATTAAATAAGATGCAATTTATCCCAGCACATAAAATAAGTTCAGAGGTGGTGAGTAGAGCAGTGTGCTGCTTAGGTCATTTATTTTTGAAGAGTATTGACCAGGGAGTGGTCACAGAGGTTGAGGCAGGGGGAAGAGAGTCAGGGAAATTTCCTGAGGAAGCAGCTTTTGGATGAAATGTTGAGGGGCTGAAACAAAAGGATGGGTGGGAGGGACGTTGGAGGGGTGAATCAGCAAAGTGATGTCAGAGCGGAAATGTAGGGCACAAGCAGGAAGGAGGCAGAGATGGTATCATGGTTTGGGAGGGCCGCATCTTTGAAGGAAAGACAGTACGTTTCCTTTGAGGCACTTAGAACTGGTAGGGAAGACTCCGGTCAGCGCCCTGTGAACTGAGGACTGCTACGACAGTCGCTCCATGGCAGTGCGTGCCACCTGTGAAATGGTGCGTTGGTTCCCCTGGGAGGGCAAACATCTCAGCACTGATCAGATGAGTGCAATCAGGACTATAGAGGTGGGCTGAAAAATGCTAAATAAAACAGTGATACTGAGCACCTGGTGGAGAAGGCTAGAAAACCTCTTTCAGTGATAACCGCTGAAACCTGGGACCAGAACTACTGAAGTCCCGCTCCAAGACCCATGAGGCGGACATTCATTTTTTAAAAGAAAATTGTTTTATTCTTTTTAAATCAATAATGTTCCCTGTGAAAATAAAAGAGGAAAAACCATAAAAGTAGAAAAATGTGTAATAAAGCAAAGCAGTAACCTCATCATCTAGAGATAGTCTCTGATGACATACTGGTGCATAATTTTCTACACCTTTGTACAAGTGTCCTTAACTATATTTACAAGGATACATATACATATATAAAATGAAGATTATATATACTATTATAGAATTATAATTATGCCAAATTAGCTATTATAATATTTTGTAATTTTTTTCTAATTTTTAAATATTGTAAAAAAATTGTGAACGCCTTTCCAGGTCATTCGATATTTTTCTTTAACATCATTTATAAAGGCTGTATAATGTACAATTACATACTTATAGCATTATAGTATTTAACACATTTAGGAAATTCCCATTTTTCTTCTCTGATAAGCAACACTGTTATATATGTCCTGAAGTTAAATGTGTACAAACCTCTCTTTCTAATGATTTCATTACCATAAATTCCTACAAATGAAATTGCTAGGTCAAAGGCACAAACATTCCTAAGGTTTTTTGATATGTATAACCAAATTTCCCTCCCATACCTTTTTCCTGAATGATACTCTCACCAGGATGCTGTGATAGTATCTATTTCTTTGACCTTTGTCAATATTGGGTATTTTTAGTATTAAAAGATACTTTTACTACTTCCATTATTAATGACAAATATATTTTTCACACTCTTATTGGCTTTTTGTTTTTTGTTTTCCTCTGTAGTCAATTGTTTATTTATATCCTTGTCCCTTTATCTATTTGAATGTTTTAAAATAACTTCTAAGAGTTTTTTATATACATATTCCTTTTTTTCCCTGTCCTAAATGGGGCAAATTTTTCTCCTGTGTACAATTACCATTTGTTTTATATATACACATTTAAAATGTTTCTTTTTCTTTTATGACAGAAAATGTTTTTTTCTGTCTTTTTACATAATGCTTAACAATCCTTTGCCCACAATAGTATGGAGTAGATATTCACTTCTGAGGTCTACCAGTAACTTTATGGAATAGAGGAAACACTCAGGAATTTGAGATAGAATCAGAGGACTCAGGATGATAGGACATATGGGTGACAAAGAGGGAGGAGTCAAGCATGACTGAATTTTAGGCTTGGTAGACTGGTGAGGGCGAAACAACTGACTAAAACCAGGAATACAGGAAAAGGAACAAGTCTGTTAGGGTAGATAATGAGTTCAGTTTTGCACCCTTTGCATTTGAAATGTCTGCCAGAAAGCCTGGTAGAAATGGCCCAAAGGCACTTGGAACAAGGGTACAGAACACAGGAGGAAGGTTGGGATTTTAATACAGACATAGAAATATCCAGCACACATTTGATAGTTTAACATTTTCTTTTCAGTGCACATCCTGGGTCGAACACTATGCTAATAAGCACTTCACTGCATTACTACATTTCGGCTTCCTGACAACTTTAGAAGGTAGAAGTTATTATCCTCATTTTACACATGAGTAGACTGGCTTACAGAAGTTAAATCACTTTACTAAGTTCTTATAACTGGTTAGTGGTGAAAGTCAAACGTGAAATCAAGTAAGTCCGCTTGATTGAGGTTTACTCTCTGACCCTGTTTGCTCCACTGCCACAGGGGTGGACGATGAGCTCACGCAGGGACAGCCAGTCCCCAGGTTGGAAAGTAGCTCGCTTTAGCAGCAGGCAGAAAGGAAGGGAACGGGCCAGTGAAGGGAGCTCAGAGGGAGCGGAGGGGGAGGGAGAAGGGCATGTATGTACATGCTGACTGACACTGTAACCAGAATGTAAATATTTTTTTTTATCCTCACCTGAGGACATATTTATTGATTTTACAGAGAGGGGAAGGGAGGAAGAGAAACATCAATATGAGAGAGAAATACCAATTGATGGTCTCTCGTTTGTGTCCCAACCAGTGACCAAACCTGCAGCCTAGGCGTGTGTACTGACCAAGAATGGAACCCGCGACCTTCGGTCTACTGGACAACACTCCAACCAACTGAGCCACACTGGCCAGGGCTAGAATGCAAACATTCTGATGGGACAGACTTCTATCTTATTATATCTTACATGTTGGACATGACTCTGAGACTCCACTCCTGGCCCTGCTCCTGAAAAAAAATTCTGCCACAGTGCTTTGTACATAAATCTTTCTTGATTGGTGCCCCAATGGTCTGTCAGTAATTTTCTTGTGTTATATCCTCTGAGCTCGACCATATCTGTCCCCGTGTCCCCACTTGTTATGGACTAGGGGCTCATTCACAGGAGTGCCTCAGTAGTATTAAGCTATTGCCTTTCTGAGGGCAGCAGAGGTAGACTCCTTGGTTTTTGCTGTCTTCATGTGTGGATAAGATCACTCCCACAGATAAATTCCATGCTGTTTTTCCTGTGTTGCCTTTTTGCCTGAGTTGTTGAGTGAGTGTGGGATATATACTTTTATCTTTGAATCATAGATTTTTCTTTTCCTCTTTTATTGGATGTTTCTCTACACACTTAGGACTTTGTAAAATAGAATTCAAATCACCCCCCGCCCTTTTTTTTTCATTGCCTGAATATATTGTTGTGTAGCAGAAGTAAAGCTGCACCTGGATTTAACCACATGCTAAGGGACTGTGGTATAGTAGGAAAAGCATACACTTAGAAATTAAAAGTTAAATTTTTCATTTTGTCACTTTGGGCAAATCATTCAAATTCTTTGAGTCCCATTTCCCTCCTTATAAAGTGGGGGTACCTACTAATAGGGTGTTTGTGAGGGTTAAATAATGTAACCAAGATAAAAGGTTTGGCCCATTGTAGGCACCAAATACAAGGAAGTTGAAACTCTGATTTCATATAGAATCACTTTGCTTGAATTCTCCATGCTTGCCTTTTGAGCATTCCATAGCTCATTTACACTCATCCCTGTTGGGTGGGTTAGAGGAAAATGAGACCCAACTCAGCCTCGTCTGCCTAATGCAAGTCTAATGTGTGCAGCTATGGTACCTAATTTTAATTGGTAAAACATTTGTTGAAAATGGTTTAGGGCACAGTCTGATTTTCTTGGTCCAGACTAATGGTGGTTACAGAAACTCACCAGCAAACAGTTTCTGATGATAACCAGTATTTTATTATAGTTTTTCTTTCTGAGAAACAAAATCCAACATCAAAATTTTCATGGACTGAAATGTGTTCATTTCAGGCACTTCCCATACAGAATCTATGGCCTCTCTCCAAATAATCTAAAAATTATTGCCTCCTACCAGACAATTGCTGCTGTCCTGAATCAATACTGAATGTAACTCCCTTTGCAAGTTAGCACAGGTTTCAGACAAGCCTAGTAGATAAAAGGGGAACTCTTTGCAGAAAACAGAGAAATGAGCTGCAGCCTTAGCTTGGCAGAACTATTTATTAAAACGGTGATTTAGGAGATTTTTCAAATGCCACTCTTAGTTGTAGATCTCATTTGAGAACTCTTACCGTCTGCCTCAGGAATGAACATGCTTTAGGACAGCCCTGGCTTGTTTCTGTGGTTTGGTGTAATTATTAATAGTGCCCCCTTTCACTCTCAAGTGTCCCTGTTTGTATGATAAATTCTATGGTCATTCCTTACAGGCTTTTTTTTCAGAGCAAAGCCCATCTCTTTGATGATATATTCTTTGCATTAATCTAAGAAAAATTACTTTAGTTTCCTATAACAGAGTCTTTGGCACCCTATCTTATGGTCATTTAAGTATGTCTTCAGAGCAATAATTAAGAGCCACATAAGCTAATGACTCACTCCCTATGGCTCTCTTGCTGGTGAAAGCAAATAAGGTAATGTCATAGGGACTCATCTAATACAGCAGCCCTGGGAAGGACACATGAGGGTTTCGCGTTATTTTTCAAAGCAATTTCCAATCATTTGTAAGTGCAAGACAATGTACCCACATTGGACAGCAAGGAATGAAGACTCAGAGAAATGTGACTCTGTGTCTCCTGGAATGCCACTCCGTGCTTGAAGTCTGAGCACTTTGTGGTCTTGCACACTTTATACAGACTTGAGCCACCTGCATTTCTGTTCTTCAGGAGAGGGCGTGTTGTGGTGTGGCTATTTGAGGGCAGTCGGATTGTCAGAAGATCATGAGAGATGCTCTGAGAGTTACTGTGGAAGTAGCAGTTTGGCTGCTGTCAGGAGGAGACACATGGAAAAACCTCAGCCATTCTCTTTGCAAGGAGGGAGAGCCTGCTTGTCAAGATAGAGCCAGGCATCCTTCTGCATAGGCCCAAAAAGTGTGAAGGAGATGGATTCATAGGTTGGGACAGATGAGTTCTTATGAAACCTTAGAATGTAGGGGTAAAGGGAGAAAAGAGGAAGAACGATCTACCTGTTTGCTAATGCTGTTTCATCTAAACTGCTCTAGCCTGCATCTAGTTTATATTCTGTACCTGGCAGTTGTAGCCTAATTCTGAGAGAGGGAAAGAAGTTCAAAGCAAGGCAAGGGAGCACGGAAAGTCCTGCTCTCTGGGAAAAAAAAGAAAATGTGCTTGGAGAGCTCTTCTCTGGGGGGCTGGGAAGTGGGGAATGTGCAACAGCTGAGGAGGGAGAATAGAGCCATGTAACCAGAAGAGAACTATGGCACGATGTTGGCTTTGAAATGGCTCTTTCCTAGCCTTTCTCCCAAATCTCCTAAAGGAGGGGCACATCGAGTTCAGGACAGAAAACGTCACCACTTGAGTAATGGGGCTTTGGTGAGGATGGTTAGAACCGGTGGGGGTGTCACTCCTTCCAGAGAATGTCTGGAAGAGCCAGAATTTTGATATCTTCGTCGAAAGTACTCTCCAGAGATCTTGCTGGGTAAAATGAAGGCCCAGCACCTTCATTTTACCCAGAGCACTTCCAGGTTTAGAGACCTCGAGTGACCTTTACAAAGATTTCACTGAACAGCTAACCTTGGGTGCTCACCAAGCCATGGAAATCTAAAAGATTTTAGAAATGCAAACTAAAAGTAATTTCTTCCCACTGTGAAGAACTGTCATGAGACCCAAATGAGTTACTCTGGAAAAAAATTGCACATACTTCCTGCCTTGCCAAGGAACTTGCTCACTATGGTTGTCTCTGTTGTCCCTGATGGGGATTTCCTGTCCCCCAAGAGGCAGTGAGCTGAAATTTCAGGACCCGTTTCTAAATTTTATATGCTTTTGCTTAAAGAGTCCCCTTCCCCCTAATTTTGTGAACTTCGGGTCCCAGAAAACCTGAATCTTGGCCTGCCTGTCCCACACAGCAAATCTAAACATCTGATGCTCCAACATTCTCCTGATCAGAGGAGGAGGTCAGGTGAGTAGCTGAGGATGACTCAGTCTGGGCCTGCTGGGGAAACAAGCTGGGGCCTGTAAAAGCATGGGTCAGGCATAACATAGAGGGCTGGCTCACATTATGTCTCAAACTTTCACCCTTGTCCTCGTTCCTATCACCATTAGCTCCTTGCCCATACCAGACTTGTCTTTCAGATCTACAGAATGAGGATTTTATATCTGGCAAGAGTCTTACTTTGCCATCATCCCTAATTTTATAGGCTCTGAGAATGGCTTAAGCACTTCAGGACTGTGAATTCCTCTCCCTGCAAAGCCAAGCCACGCCACGGGTGTTGGCCAATACATTGAGCAGGTAGAAAGAATACTTGGCTCACTTAGATATAATCTGCCTGGTGTGTCCCTGTGTGGGTAGAAACCAAGGAATGATGGCTATCTATCCCGGGACTCAATAAACACGAACGAGTGCAACTCTGTACACCCTCACTTAGTGCCTATTTTGAACAAGGTTTTCTGAGTTACCCTCTGAGAGGACAGAAAGCCAAGAAGATATAGTGTCTGTCCACTGTGTTTATATCAGTGAACACAGTATAAAAAGCTTGTTCCTCATCTGACATTAATAATTACCATTTATTCAGCACCTACTGTAGGCTCTGCATTTTATTATATTTTCTCTAGTCTTCTCAACAACTCTATAAGGCAGACATTACCCTCACTTTGTTGATGTGGAAACTGAGGCTCAGAGAGGTTATGTGATTTGTCCAGGCAGGCATCTAGGGCAACCCTCTGCTTGTGGAGGCTGAATGTCAGAGGAAGACAGAAAGCAAGGGTGTGTGAAGCCTTCCATTCTTGGTTTCACACAAAGGTCTGGATTAAAATCCCTGTTCTTACACCTGTGCGGCCTTGGGGAAAAGCTGCTCTCTTAGTTTCCTCATCTACAGATTGAACAAAATACTCCCCTTCATAAAGCAGTTGGAAAGATGCAATGAGATAATGCCCCAGCACATTCAGGCACAGAATGACTCATTTGCTATAGAATACCCATCTCCTCAATCTGCTTGCCACTTGTGCACCAACTTCAGGTCTCTACTGAATCGCTATCTTGTGAGTGAGAACTCCCCGGCCATCCTACCTAAAAGGCCAACCCCATTCCAACTCTTCATATACCCTTCCCTACTTTACACCAAGTAATGTATTAAAAATTGTATTCATTTATTTTTGTTTATCTTGTTTGTCTTTGCCCACAAGAATGTAAAACTTTTGAGACCAGGATAGTTTTCCTCACTACCTGTTTGACCCTCGGTACATTACTTAAAATGTCTAGGCCTTGGTTTCCTCATTTGTAAAATGCGAAGAAATGTTTGTTATTTTTAGGGCTGCTTGGATGATTAAGTGACATGGATAAAAACTGGCAGGTAGCACGTACTGGATAAATGCTTCCTGTTACCACTTAAAATAATCTGAGCAGTTGTTTAACCTGTCTTTCAGTAAAACTCAAATCTGTTAGGCTAGGAGAGGGGGAGGCTAAAAACTGCCGACGCCCTCAGTGTTTCAGCCCAATTATCCTCCTTTGTGGACCATAAACTGTTGAATATAGGTGACATCATATATGTTCACAATCCCAGGCTGCTGATAGGTCCGGATTACCATTACCAGGTCACTGCAGAAGGAGGCTAGGGCAGCCCAAAAGACTTGCCCAAGGTCACTGCCTCAAAATCCAGGACATGCAGGGCCTACACACACATCCTGTCTCTTGAAATTGTATCACACGCTGCCTCTCCTTCCAGTTTCTCTCTGTAGTGTGGGATGGTGGCAAGGCCCATGGCCTCAGGAGCCCAGTCTTCATTCAGCCACCCTTGTCATTGATTGTCATCTCCTGCAATTCACTTAACATTTTAACACTCAGTTTTCTGGTGCAACCCGATCCTCACAGCTTTATAGACAGGATCACAGGCGAGAAAAACTCTGGAAACTGTGAAGCGCTGTATGCATTACCTCTGCAACAGGTATTATCACGTGAACCCTCAACTTTCCAGTCCCAGGAATCCCTCCAGTTTGTACTCCGCTCGAAAGCAGCACAGCGCTGGATGGAAAGGCAGATTAACCCCCAAGTGCCTGTCAGGGCGTTGCTCCAGCAGGCGGGGGAGGAGTTCCGCCCCTCGCCCCCGCCCCGCCGCCTCCTCTCCCTTGCGCGGGCACTCGCGCTCCTCTCCCGGTGTCTCCATCCCGCCCAGGCCCCGGCTGCGCTTCCCGGCCCGGCAGGCTCGGCACGGCACGGCGGGCGGGCAGCCAGGATGCAGGCGGCGAACAAGGAGCACCTGTACAAGCTGCTGGTAATCGGCGACCTGGGCGTGGGTAAGACCAGCATCATTAAGCGCTACGTGCACCAGAACTTCTCCTCGCACTACCGGGCCACCATCGGCGTGGACTTCGCGCTCAAGGTGCTTCACTGGGACCCGGAGACAGTGGTGCGCCTTCAGCTCTGGGACATCGCAGGTGAGGACTGGGGAAGGAGGTCCGGGGACGGGAGCGCCTCGCAGCTTGTACCCCGTCCCGAGGCAGAAGGGTTGCGGCCAAATAAGGGAAGCAGGTCTCCGGGACGCTGAGCCGAAAGAGACTTTTCCCGGTGTTTTGGAAACTTGGCTCCAAAGAAAACAAAAAAGTTTCTCGCTTTCGCTGAAATTTGCAGCGGACTCACTGGCGCGTGGGGCTGCTGCTTTAACTACCTCTCGCACGCTCTCCTGGGATCTTTCTGTCCAGCGCGGGCCTCTCCGGGGACGCAGAGGGAAACCTATTTAGACTTGCATTGAGTTCTTGGCCTACAGCTCATTTTCCGGGCTGGTGACGCGACCCGGACTGCCATGCCCGCCCTTCCCTGCCCAGTCCAATCCAGGGGAAGCCCCTAAATCGGTTCACAGCAGAAACCGAGAGAGTTCCAGGCTAGAGGAGTTAATTCCTTTCTTCAGTCGCTCACTTTATTCCAACTTTCTTCATTCCCTTTTCTACTGTCAGTCAAGCGAGTTGGAGGTGCTTTTGCTTTGAGGAAGCCACAGAGCTTCCTAATGTACATGTGGGGGCAAAGTATTCCTTCTCTCCCCTGCTCCCACACTATATCTATCTCTCTGGCTCTCTGTCGTCTCTCAGAAGGAGTTAGTGTGTATATTTTAGGGACATTTTTATCTATGGGTTTATGACATTAAACATAAGATTTCTTGATTTGGTCCTAAAGCTTTCGCTGAGAAACCTGGAGAACGAGAAGCTTCTTTACGATGTTTGAAATCAGAATTTGATTCCGAGAGTTTGTACCAGGAGGTGGGCACAGTTGAAAGTGAGGAAGCAGTGTCTACTCTCAAGAGTGAGTCCCTGGACTGAGGCTGTTTGCACCTGGTGGTGTTCAAGTCCTCATTATAGATCCTGGTCCTGACACTCACTAACATGCTCAGTTGCTTCAGACAAGCGTCTCTAGCTCATTGTGTCCCTGCTGAATGCGGAGGGGTCTGGCCTGACAGCTCAGGAATCTCCCAGCTCACTGCTCGGAAGCTTTAAGGTCCTCTGGGATTCTGGGGTGAATCACCTTAAACAATCCCACTTCGCCTCTGACTCTTTCATGGTCTGTGGCACTGAGAACTTTTTCAAGTGCTGGGCCCAAACTAGCTGCTTCCCCTTCAGAAAATAAGTTCATTTTAGCTAGTGCATTTGACTGGAAACACTTTATCATGGCTTGAAGCAAGAACAAATGTGGAAAATTTTTGAAAGGGCATTTCTGATCCTGGAGGCTCCAGTGCCTCTTTACTCATCAGCTGCCAGGTCTTATGATAAAGCTCTTGGCATGTGGACAGATTCATGCATTCAGAGTCATCTTCAGCAGCTGTAGTAGCACAGGGGTTATCAGAGACCGGAAGATGTCATCAGCCACTATCCGATTGGACTTTTCATCTAGAAAATCCACTATGAGTCTGTGTACTTTGTTCTAACTCTTGATGAGTTAGAAGTCTCCAGGACTTGGGTTTAGAATTAGCTTACCTGTTTGAAAGGGTAGCCATAATTTAAACTTAAGTGTCAAATGCAAGGAAGGATGTGACCTCAGGCATTTTATACAATGTCCGTGGGTCTCAGTGTCCTCACCTAACAGGGAAGAAAGAAGGTCACCAGGGTTAAGCTGCTGCTGTGTGAATCCATGTTTTATCTCACATGTCCTAAGAAATTTTTAGGCAAGTTCCCTAACCTTCTGGCTTCAGTTTCCTTATCTGTAATAGGCGAAATGCTTTCTCCCAACAAGTAAGAGATAAGCAACTAACGAACACTGGCTAGACCCGATAATACTTCTATCTAGGAGAGCTGCAAGGGTTATTTTTAAAGTCGCTACCATTTTTTGAGCATGTATAAATGCTAGGCAAGAAGGACATGATATAAATATGCTGATTAAATTCTAATAAATAACGATGTCTTTATTACATTCCAAAATATGTTATTTATATGTTCCAAAATACCCAGTATCATTTTTCAGCTTTACCCATATTACAACATGCTGTCATGAGCAGTATAACTCCAAAGCTTAGACATGCCTCCTGAGCTCTGGTTCTGGACTAAGGTTGCCATAGAGACAATAGTCACAGAAGGTTGGGTAGATGAGAAGTCTGAGGAGCCTTGGAAATTCAGCTCTACAGATATGGTGGTGTGCAGCATCTCAGTAAGGGAGCTTCTTTGTCCCAGGGCTCTGATGTTCTGTGGTAACCTGTCTTTGGCAATCTCCAGCCTAGAGGCTAGGTAGGCTGAATTAGAAGTTGGGCAGCAGGCTAAGCTGGTGGGGTAAGTTGGGCCATTGTAGAAAAGGATGTCTGGAGCATAGTAGTAACATGTTTCAGGCTGCATAGGTAGCCCTGTGGGGAATGAAGTCACGAAATTCAGCATCAACTGCCCACCTAGACTCCAGTTAGCTAAGTGTACTTTATACACTTCAGATCATAGCCTGACTCATCAAACATAGACATGCTTCTCTCTCTCCGTTGTGCTTAACTCTGTTGTGTGTCTGGAGAGAATGTGTAGTGAAGACTGGTGGGCCTCTCTTTGAGAGGGTTTGGGGTGTGTTTGAGATAGAGACCTGTCCTGTCCTGGTGGGATATCAGATCAACTTGCTGGAGAGGGAATCTTTGCTCATTTAGACTCTTGATGTTTTTTTGGTTTAATGCCAAGTGGGCCCTATTTGTCCAGCAAATTCCCATGATATATCTCTTGTAGCCACTTAGCCTGGGCAGTCTGATCTTGAAAGACTCCAGGGCTTATGAACTTGACCTTGAAACCAACATGAAAAGTTGCACAGGCCGTAGGAGACTAGCCATCACCCTCATCCTAGTGATTCCACTTTAGAGGAACAACTGGACCAGCTATGGCTTCAGAAGTTCTTGATAGAGTGAGAAAAACTGAGTCACTTTGCCCAAGGCCACCCAGCTAATAAGTGGGAGAGCTGGAGTTGACCCAGTTCTGTCTGGCTTGGAATCAAGCCACAGTGTTTATGGCCATAGGCCTGTGAGTGCCTGGTGCACAGGTGGCCCACAAGGTTTATGCCCTCTTCCTCTTTAAAGGCTTTGCTTCTTCAGTAGATGGGTTATCCTTGCCTGTTCCTTCCTATTTCTAATGGGCTTTTGGATATTATACAGTACCCCTACGCAGACAGTGGAAGGAAGTGGAATGAAAATGTGCTTTTGAAAATTTGATCCTTGCTTATAGGTTTTATTCTTTTTATAGATTTATCAGAAAAAGAGTAAACAAAATGATCACACTTGAGACTTTTTTTTCCTCTGGATGTGCTTTGGGACCTAACTGCAGGAACTGGGACAGAGTAATAGTAGCTAACATTTCTTAAGCACTTATTCTTACAATTATCCACACATGTTTAATTTCCCAGTAAAGTAGCTGTTTAAGTGGTAGTGCTGGGAATTTAAAACTTGGCCCTTGAATCTAGCACCCAGGTTCCTAACAGCTTTGCTCTACTTCCCATAACTTAAAAATGGAATCCTTTAAACATATTCTAAATACATTCTAAATTATAGATTTGATTTTCCTGTGATATCATATTTATACTATACTATCTCTTGCCATCTGTGTCCATTTTAATATATTCTACTGGATTCAGGTAGTATGTGCTAGCTTATTCCAACTTCTTACTCCAAGTAATTTGTGCAAGTTACTCAGCTTCTATGTCTTGGTTTCCTGTCTACAAATTGGAGATAAGAGCAAAATCTGCCTCTTAGGCTTATTAAAAGAATGAAATGAATCAATTCATGTTAAGCTGGGCCTGACACATAATAAATGCTGAATAAATATTAGCTATTACACTTGTTGTTTTAATTGTTATTACCAACTACTTTCACATACAATTTCCAGCTTGATCTTCCCAGCATCACAGAGGGTATAGACAGAGCAGGGTGTGTTAAATCTATTTTATATTAGAGAACATTAAAAGTCAGAAAGGTAAGGTAGTTGCCCAAGGACACAAGAGCTAGCAAGAGGCCAAGAAGAACAAAAACAGCAGAGACCCAATTCTCGACTTAACCAATGTAGTGGAAAGTAAATTAAATAGACAGATAATTTAGAGAATGCTTCTTCGCTATGTGAAAGTTTTACTGCAAGGCTGTACTGAATAATCAATGCCTCTAAATATTTAAAACAAGATCCAACTTATAAGAAAAATATTTTCCTGCAGGGCATATCTGTTCTAACTTTCCCAGCCTAAGCCATGTGACAAAGAAGCATTGGAGGACATTAACTATCCAACAGGCAGAGTGAAAGAGGGAAGCAGCCTGAAGCGAGGGTCAGGAGCCCCGGGACACTGACTCCGCACACAAGTGGCTGTGAGACTTGTCTGGGTCAGAGTGGTGTATTGTTTTAGAGGCTATCAAGTGCTTCCACATGGGTTTGTACTTGACCATATCCTCAGTACCTATTTCAAAATACTGCAATTCTCCAAGAAGTTTTAGAAGAAGGGTCCTAAATATCAACATAATATATCTAGAAATGTAGAAAGAGCTACATTTGGCAACCACTATGTCAAGCAAAAAAAAAAAAAAAAAAAAAAATCATATCTAATTGGGACTGCTCTCTGCTGAGCAATTTACTTCCTGGATAATTGTAGATTTTCTAAATACAGCATAGACTAAAATGCTATGTGCTTACAGGTAAATAATACATACACTGAGCAGAAGAGTGAACTGTCAAAGTAGGGTGAGGGAATGTGTGTGGAAAGCATCACAGGAATTCCTGCAGAACAAGCATTAGAACCCCCATCTGGCACAGACATGTGAACATAAGGCCTATGGGACATGTCCCCTCATCTAGATTTTAGAGGACTAGTTCAGACAGAAGAGCACATAGCAGACTGACCAAGGAAAGCTAAGTCATTTAAGGGAAGGTGAGGATGGGAGGAGCAGCTCTTATTGGGTGCGGTTGGTTTTTTCCGCAGGTATGTATATTAAAAACTTGGTATGTGTTAAGTGCTGTACTGGGTGAGGGGAAAACAAAGTAGGATAAAGAATTGAAGAAGAGTTGATTCCTGACTTCAAGAATTTCACAGTTTAGTGGGCACGATAGCACAACAGCGAATCCCTGCAACTGTGAGTAAAGTATATTAGCATCGGTAACTCCAAAACACTCTGGTGGTTCAGAGAGGGCTCTGGCCACACTACTTCCATCCAGTCTCGGAGATTAAACCCGAGCAGGCAGGACAAAGCCTCTAGCTAGTGCAGTACTTCCTGTGCTGTTCCTAGCACCAGTTATTCCCTGTGAGTGATTTCAGGGCTGGACAACTTGAGACAGAAGTTCATCCTCTGGCCCTCTTTAATTCTCCTTCTCTTGAGGATCTGATGCATTATCATGGCTTTAAACTGTATGCTGACAACTCCAAAACTGTGCATATGACCTTGACTTCTCATGAGCTTTAGATCTACAATTCTGTCTTTCTGCTGGTCATCTCCTTTATGATATCTCATTTATCTTGCAAGATCAATCTGTCAATAGCAAAATTGCATAAAAAAAGCAGGAAATTTTTTCTATTAAAATAATATATGCTCAATGTAGCAAAATTGGAAGGTACAAAAGAAAACAACAGCAAAGGAATACAAACAAAATATCGGCAATCACCCGTCTTAATGGTAAGTAGTAAAGGATGCAATTTTTAAATCTAAACGACATCTTTCCGCGCACACTGGACTTTCTGGTTTGTGTTAACCATGCTGTCTTTCTCCCGGTCACTAGACTTGAAACCTCTGCCATCTTTTTACCTCCTATGTGACCTGCACACACCATCAATCTCAAAGTCAGATAGTGATTATGCCTCCCCTGCCACTCGCTTCCCTGGACTAGGGCCGGCACTATTAATTGCTTAACTGTCCTGCTGTCATAGCTACGTGGCTCCATCTAGTCTCCTCATCCTCCAGTTCTCCTATGTACCAAGGTTAGGTTTATCTCCCCAGAACATCACTTTGATGGTTTGTAATGCCTATAGATTACATAATGACGAGATGAATTAAAGTGGTGGAGATGAAGTGACGAGTAGGCTGAAGACTAGAAGGCAGACAGATTCTAAGTCATAGAGCTATTGAGGGAAGAGTTTGTGAGGTGCTAGCAAGTAAGACATGACTACAGTCCTTGAGGCTTGGCCATGACAAAAGGAAACCCAGGATGTCTCATTGTGATCCTGCTGTCAGGAACACAGTTACTCTAAGAAAGAGTGAAGTGGCACTTAAATTATTTTTGTTTCACTGCATTTTATTAAAATAATAGTTTTAAAACGAGGATTTGAGAGATACCAGGTCTTGCCTGAAAGGTTTATTCATTCACTTGATAAGCAGAGGAATTTAGGGGGGAATGAAATGGACCAATCTTTGCTCTACAGAATCTGATAGTCTAGTGGGGCATAAAGATAAAAGATAATCATGGAGATGATTATTTAATTACTCTTTTGATAAGTTCTGTGAATAGGAAGAATCAGGTGCTAGAAGGAGGTATAAAATGGGGCTTCCCCTAGCCATGGCAAGGAGGTGAGGAGACACGGTGGGGACTGCAGGTCATCTGGCATGGCCCGAGATTCCAGTGTGTGAGGAAGGCAGTGGGGAGATGGAAGGAACAAAGGAGGAAAGAATGTGAATGCAAAACTGAAAGCTAAGAGTGATAATTCTTTACATTTATCAATTTGCCACACCAATTTTTGCACTTCTAACACCACTGTAATGCAGGAAACTAGGTCTTACTATTTCCAGTTTTATAGGGGAGAAAAGTGGGCCAAGCATAGGTAGAACATGGTGCTTAGTACATAATAGTTGCTCAGTAAAAGTGGTTTGGTATTAAGTAGTAAAAGTGGTTTGGTATTAAGTAGTAAAAGTGGTTTGGTATTAAGTAGTCCCTATAGTTGACATTAGAGTCATCACTCACCTGAAGAAATTTTTTGAGAATGGTTGTCTTGTCATAGGTAGGCTAAGAGCTCTTTCTCCCTGTTTTCCAGTGATTAGTTTTGGGAATCCCCCAAAGCTTTCAAACCATTGAGAATCCTTATTATTTCTTCCACTCTCTGTGATTCTGAGATGGACATTCTCAAAGGGTTGTGGTGGTCTTAGTGTTCCTGTGGGGGTGGGGGGAAAATCAGGTTTATTTTGTCAGGGGCGGATTTGGAACTTCTAGGTTGGGGTACTAAAGTGGTCTTCCTCAGCTTGACAGGATCATGTCTGTGATGCTAGCCTGGACTTCCAAATTATTAAGTTCCAATAATTTTTTTCAGCTATTTGAAAATTTGGTTTTAAAAATTATATGATCATAAATTACTCTTTGAAAATAAACCAGGTTTTAACTTTCTTCATTCCCCACTCTCTTTAGTTTCCCACTCTCAGTATTAATCAAATACTACTTTGCTGCTTTTTCTACCTTGAAAAATAGCTCTTTTTCCTCCTTTTAGTAGCTATGTCTTCTTCACAACTCACCTGGCCTACTGTAGCAGCTTCCTAATACCCATTCCTTCGTCTAGCTTTCCCACCCATCAGTTTGTAATTCACGGAGGTGAGACTTCTCAGCATGGTGTCATTCTCCAATAGATATTCTCCAGCTTAGCATCCTTCAGTGGATCCCCATCACCTTCAGAATCCTATCCCCTTCAGGAAGACTATATTGAGCCCGTGTGAATAAGGAAGACATTGTTTCTCTGCTCCCATAAAATCCCATGCTCACCGCAGATGGAAGTCCTCTGCTACTGCACTGGAATGTCATTTCCGTAGACCTCGCCTAGTACTTGGTTCTTAGTTGGTGAAGACTTGCTCAACTCTTTCATCATTACTTTATTTCTAAGATATATTGTTGATATAAGAATTTCTTCAATAAAATTAAATTAATAAACTTTGTTCATGCTTGAAAGACATCATGATTTTATCCACATTAACATATGAAATGCATACATTTTAGAATCAATGAATATGGTAGGCACTTTTTTAAGGTGGCATTCTACTATAAAAACATGGGAGTGACCTTAAAGACCATTCTTCAAAACTGTGTTTCTTCATTTAACAGTCTTTATAATTTGGAGTGAAATGTGATTCATTTAGAGGTCAAATGACAAGACTATCTGTTTTATGATTTTTGGATCCAGTAGATAAAGTAATACCTTCTCGAAATATCATTTTCACAGAGTTAAGACCTTGAGGGCTCATCAAACCAAATCTTTTATTTTCCAGACAAGGAAGCTAAGATTTGAAAGTGGGGGAAGGGGTCACAGTAGTTTCTCAGGCCCAGAGAAAGTTAATGGTAGAGCCGGCACCAGAATGAAGGCTCTTCTGGTTCATTAATGATGAGATTTGAGTAACTAAAAACTACCTTTTTAGCCCCAGATGTTTTGGTGTTTTAAGTACTGGGGCACAAAAATAATTGAATTTGGTAGGCGCCCAGCACTGTGGGAGTTAATGCAAAGAGAGGATAATGGTGTGGCTTTGAGGGCACACAGAGTCATCCACAGTCTGGCTTCAAATAACATTCTTAGTTTAATTTCCCTCCACCCTCCAATATGAGGCTTAAAACTTGGCCGTTTGAACTCCTTGCTGTTCCTTATTCACACCCCATGTTTATTGCCTCTGTGTCTTTGCTCCTGCTCTTGCTGGCTCACGTGTGTGCTCTTCCCTTTATTTCCACATGTCTAAACCCTACCTGATGTTTAAGGCCCATTTGGAAGGGCAACTCCTCTACAGGGACTTCCCTAATTTTCTCATTCCAGTTGTTCTTCTTCCTCCCTTGAGACACATGCAACTTTTTTATTCCCTTCTAGCGCTTCTCCCTTCAGCAATCAATATACTAGAGTTATTCTGCATTTCTCCAAATATCCGTCATGATTTTTAGCAGACTTGGCCATGTGCTGTTTCTTACATAATTTAATGAAATGGCTGTTTAATGAAATAACTGTGCAATCAGCAAAGAAGATAAGGAGAAAACACCATGGAGGAGAAGACCAAGGGCAGGTTTTGAAAGCCAAGTGAAGAGAATTTAAGAAGGGATAGTCAATTGTTTCAAATGTCTATGGGAAATCAGAATCATTACTTTCAGCTCTGAGTCTTTACTTTTTTGCAGCCTATGTTATTCTGATATGTTATTTAACCTTTCTTCCTCAGCAGCCCTGCATAAATCTTTCCTCTCAAGATGGGGGCCAAAAAACCAGCTTCTAGTGTTGTGTAGAAGCCCAGCTTTACTTCCTGAATATGTCTACGTTAGCTCTGCAGTTTAATGACAACAAAGGAATTACCTATGGCATGAGAGATTCAGTCACATTTTAATCTAACTTATAGGGTGAAGTTTAGAACAAATTAATTTAAATTACTTGTTAGGAGGACTGTTCTCCCTTCAACATAACGGCATTAATAGCCACCACTTATTGAGCGTCAGGCATGGTGCTGTGCATTTTTGTGTATCATTTCTTTTATTGCACACAATGAGCTTATCATAGAGACAAAAACAAAACAAAACAAAACTGTGCTTAGACTAGAAAATACATAAACAAGCAAAAAAAATAACAGCATAAAACTTTTCATTGTCACAGTTAGTAAGGAGTAGTGCTAGAATATAAATGGAGACTTATCTATTTATAAATCCTATTTTCTAACCACACTATTCTATTATTTTCTAATGGGCAATATGATAATGCAATAGTTTTCATGTGTGATAAATTGTTTAAGTTGCATTTAGAAGATATTATTTATTTTAAAGCAATAATTTATTATGTTTTTGAACCTTTACACTTTTGGATAGAGCTAAGAATCAAATCACCTCTATTCTTTACACACATCACTGCTGCAGACTTGTAGCTGTTTAGCTTAATAACAACCATCTTAAACATTACTGTTAGGCAAGAAATCCACAGTGACTGAGTGATGCAAGTCTCTAGTTTGAGTATTAAAGAAAGAATAGCTATTGATGTTTGATGGTATTGGAATAAAAATTGCCTTATATGGGTAGCATGGCATGTGAGTTTGTTTTTAATTTAAGAAAACAATACTTTAAACTAGACACTACCACTCTCATTTCCTGTTTCACATTTATTTTCACATCACTCTTGCTTTTTATTACACAAACGGTAAAAACCCTAGTTTCAAGACAATATGATCATATTAAAGGGAATATAGCTTGATCTAATGTTAAAATTGTGAATTACCTCAAGCTTGTAGTTCCTGAGGTTTCTGATTGGTCTTAAACACCATTGTGTTTACCTTGAAATTTTATAATATCGTGTTGCTCACCTATGAGTTCACTGAGGCACCCAGCACCTCTGAGTACCTTGGTACACATTTTTGGAATTATCGCTCTAAAGGAATTTGGAAATTCTTTAAGAGTGAAACCCTTAGAGTCCAGGGTCTCTTGTGAGTTACTTATGAAAGTACCTTTAATGGTTACTTAGAGATGATGTCTCAGATGCGATGTAATTCACAGATAGTTTTTCTTTTCAGTACATTTGTGCTTTCAATTCAGTGGGGCTATGTTTAGGTAGTTTGGTAGGTATTTGTTTAGGTCATAATTAATTTAATTAAAAACACAAGATGCTGACCGTTCTCTCTTGATTCAAGCCAACCCCTCTCTGTGACTTGGTTTCACTCCTCCCCCCACTTCCATTATTGGCAATTACATTATTATATGATCTTGTTTCTCTATACAAATGAGTTATTTCATTTAACCTGAGTAATGTCAAACCCTACTCAAAATAAATTGTGACAAAAATCTCCTGAGATACGGGGATGCTCATTTTCACACATGTACAGACACACACACACAAACACATGCTGCCTTAAATGTAAATATAAATTCAGAGTTTACTGAAAATACAGGGTGGGGCAAAAGTAGGTTATAGTTTTGAGTATGCAAAATATAGAGTTTATTCTTGTATAATTATTTATTAATTGTAATATTTCCATACAAACAACTGTACACCTACTTTTGCCCCACCCTGTAATTTTGAAATTTAACTTAAAAACTAGATCACTATAATCTATCCACCCTTCCTTTCTATGTTTCTATTATTTAGGGACACCTAAGAGACCAATGGTTACTGTTTATGTCATCTTATTCTCTTGCATACATTATCTTAATTCAGCATACGGCATCTAACTTTACTTCTTGTAAATTAGAGGTAAGATTTGCCTATACGATATGACAACCAGTAGTAAGACAAAATGAGAGCCATTGTTTATAGGCAAATTAAAGAAATTGCATAAGGAGTTTGGGTGGTTCTGAATTGGGGACAGATTTTTTTTTCAGAGTGGATCTTTTTTTTTGAAAGAAAAAAAAGAAAGGAAAGAAAAAAAGAAAGGTGAAGGGGAGGGGGGGAGAGAGAGAGAGAGAGAGAGAGAGAACGATGGACAACATATTCAGGAAGTGTGTTTGACTGATTGTCAGCCAGGAGATAAGACAGAATGTAGCCTCTCAGAGTGGATCTTAAGAACTAACAAGTAAGGCATAGAAAGTAAATGAGTTGGTTTAGATCTCTTGCTTTATTCAATCCACTCCTTTCCCCGCTGGGGTTACCTCTCACAAATAATGAATCAGTATTAATTGTTACTTCATTATGTAAAGAGTACTTGTATTACCCGTTCCATTCTATTTCGCAAGTCCATCATGAGCATAGACGAAGTGCCTCTCAGAGTGTGTGTGCTATGGAGACATAAGGGTACGGTAATTGAGTAATTCAACGTGGGCTCAAGGAGTCTGCAGTGTAATTGGTGACGCAGGCTGCAGAGGTTTGCAGCACTTGAAAAGTAGTACAAGGCAGGGCAAGCAAGTGATCCAGTGTCATAGCTGTGTGAGCACAGAGGAGGAAGGACTTGAGTGTGGAGCCAGTAGTCAGGAATGGCCCCCAGGAGGTAGGGTTTGATACAAGCTTGAAGAAGAGCTAGGATTTAGGTAGGTAGAGGATGAGGGAGAGGGTATGTTGCAGTGGGAGTGGGGGTGTCATCGAATGAGTGGGCATGAAAGTAAGAAGAACTCAGTAGAGCCTAGCAAGGCATAGTTTTGGGCACGATCCTGCTCTTAGTCTGAAGATTATCCTTTACCTCGTAGATCGAGGTGTGTAACCTTGAAAATCCCATAGGAAGCCAGAGGGTAAAATAAATGAACTCTTTCTGTACTTGGCAAATACTTGTTCATCTTTCAAAAGCTTCTGTTCTTAATATCGGATCACCCAAGCTACTGCTTCCTGTTTCCCTAGGAAGTAGGGACAAAGCTTCCCATAATCCTGGCTCACATTTTGTTCCTTCACAAAATGCCCCATACAGCTAGATGGATATTCTGGAACAAAGCCAAGGTGTTAAATAGTGTTTTGATGCAAAGAAACAAACATGGGTAACTATTTATAAGATACAATAAGAAAAATGAATCAATAGTACAATTTCTTTTAAAATTACATAAATTTCATTGAATTCTAAATACTTTTGTTAGACTTATGTTTATAAAGTTAGTATAAATACACAAATTTAAGGCACTGTTCTTGTGGTACGTAACAAGGCAAAAGACAGCATCTCGGCCAAAATTTTCTTTAAAATTGGGTGTTTGGTACTGGTCAGATCAAATGGACTAAACAGTAGTCATATGATGTGGACCCAGTATTTCTGAATGTTCTGAATTTTCAAGATGTTGCAATATCTGTTTTACTAGAGATCTTCCAATTTATAACTGTTGGGAAATAGTTCAAGTTGCTTTAAATCTCATGTGAGTCTCATGTAATCTCATGTTTACAATCTCATGTAAAGAACATGTTAGCAGCCCAATCTTCAGTTTTTGGCATCTGCTGTAGGCAGCAGTGGGTTTCTGAAAGTGTTTAATTTGGGAAATGATAGGGTGAAAACAGGGCTTTGAAAGGTGAAAGTGGCAAAGATGTAGAGAAATTAAAGTACAAGTAACAATTTTAGCCTTGACCACCACTGAAACTTCAGCCTCGAATATACAACTACCTACCCGACATATCTGCCTAACAGACATGTCAGAATCGCTGTCTACTTCCACAGAACCTTTGCCTGCAAAAATCTTTTCCATCTCAGCAAATGGCAACTCCATACCTTCCATAATTCGGTTCAACAGTCTGGGAAATCATGCTTGAATCCTATTATAATCTATATCCCATCTGACATCTCTATCTCCAAATATATCTAGAAACAACCAATCTTTACCACCTTCACCACTACCACTTTGGTCCAAATCATTATCTCTTGCGTGGATTACTGTCTCCCGAACTCTAACCCTGGCTCCTGTAAGTCATTACGCAGGCAGCAGGGGCCGTTAACCATTTACTTCTGTCGATCAGGTTTCTCACCTGCTCACAATGCTTCAGCACTTTCCTCTCTTGTCCAGAATAAAAGGCTGCATCTGTGTAATGGTCCCAAACTGCCTGGAGTCTGGTCCCTGTGATCTGCCTCATCGGACACCTAGCCAACTCTCTCCTTGATGTTCTCCAAACACTCGCCAGACTCATTGGTTGGTGCCTCTGTGTCTTCATACTGGCTGTTCCCTCTGTTTAAAACCCTCTTCTCCTAAATGTCCATGTAGCCTGCTCCTTTACCAGTTTTTGGTTTTTACTTAAATGATTCCTTCTCAGTGGGCCATTACTATCCTGCTTAACTTTTCCTTCCTCACCCATATACCCCTTTCGCCCTTCCTGCTTAGTTTCTCTCCATAGCACTTTTCACTAGATAATGTAGTATTATATGCATCTTATTTAGTTTTTTGTTTATTGTTACCACTTTTCACCAGAATGTAAGCTTCCTTGTAGTTTCATTTTTTTTAACTGTTACCTCTTTTCACTAGAATGTAAGCTTCATAAAGGCAAGGACTTTCCATTTTTTTCCAGTTGCCAAAACAGTGCTTGGAAAATAATAAGTGTTCAAAATTTGTTTTGTTAAGTGAATGGATAAGGTGAAATGAGATGAGGCAACCCTAACTGAAGTGATTTCAGTG
The DNA here is from genome assembly GCF_021234165.1 of Pteronotus mesoamericanus. Taxonomy (NCBI): domain Eukaryota; kingdom Metazoa; phylum Chordata; class Mammalia; order Chiroptera; family Mormoopidae; genus Pteronotus; species Pteronotus mesoamericanus. The sequence goes on along the minus strand of NW_026555135.1, from coordinate 13,915,190 downwards.
GAAGTAGAAAGAAAGTGATGAATGCACGAGACACAATAGAGAATGACTCTGAGAGACTTCTTCAGTCTGCAAGTATCACTGGGAGGGGGCAAAGAATTATAGGTTATTTCTCCACTCAGGAAGGAGATGTAGTTGAATGCTTACTGTATCCAGAGTGCAGTGTTTGTTGTAGGGGCTGCAGAAACTAGGTTCTGGTGAGGGGGAGGTGAGTAATCTTGTAGGGAAAGCTTACACAGGGGTAGTTTCAGGATATAACCCTAGATGACTTGGAAAGATGATGATTGATTGGTATTTTTCTGTTACTGGATTGGTGGAGCCAAGAAGTGAAGAAAAAAGATGGAAGAGTTTCAGAGCCATAGCCAAAGTCAGACTGGCTCTTAAAAACCAGAAAACCTTACTTGCCAGGATGTTAGCCCAACTCTGAGCCTTCTCTATGGGGTTCCCTGAGCCTTCAAAACCAGTTTAAACCAGTATAAGGCCATTTGATCATCCTGTCAATTGTATAGTTTGTTTTCCCCCCAAGATTCTTGTGCAAGGTCCATATTTACTGTTGGTTTTATCATCCTGCTTTTCATATTGTTACTCCACATCTCTGTGGCACTTTTAGTTTTACTGATTATGTCATGACCCCCAAAACATATATTCTTTGGAATAGAGTAAATTAATTCCAAGGAATTGTTTCTTAAGAAGATGAGAACGATTATGAAAACATGACATTCCAGTCTGAAACTTGTTGCAACAGATATGTACACAACCCAGTAAGAATAGTGTTAATTTTATCCATCACTGAACATCTATTGATTATTTATCAGAAATTGAAGTAGAATATAGAGTAAGTGCATTCATATGCAGCACTAGTTCATGAATACATGATAAATGTAGTGTGTTAGAGGAAGAAGGAATCTTAATTTCTATTTATTTCTACCATAGTATCTTGAGCTCTTACTATACCCAAAAGGTGGAGAAATAGACCTTAGATTTACACCATTAAAACATGATTGACCCTCTCTCCAGGTTTTTTTTTACAGTGTTGGAGACTCAGAACCAGAGCATGAATACACAGCGTGATAAGTGTGAATGGTATAGGAGAATGAAAATGCTGTGGGGTTGGGAGAAAGGGAATCACTGGTTCCAGCTGGCAGGACAGAGGAGGTTGCAGAAATGTGTGACATTTCAGAGCACAATTAGAGGATGCATAGGATTTCATTGAACAGAGTGAGAGAGGGAATTTAGGCTGTAGGAACAAAGATCAAACAAACGAACAAACAAACAAACAGGAAATCCAGGGAGTAATGCAGGATGTGTTTTTGGAAGCACAAGTAGTTCATTGTGGGTTGGCCACGGGGCACTTTGCAGGGAGTGGCAGGAGGAGAGTTTGGAAAGGTGTTTGGAGCCAAAGACTCCATATTTGTAGTATCAATATGGTGTCTGTTTTCTAAGCATGTAAGAATTGTTGAAGGGCTATACCAGCAGAGCATAATGATAATATTTACATTTAAAAAGTAGAGCCTGATAGAAAGAGTTCTAAGGCTTTACCTATGGAGTGCTTAAAAAAACAAAACAAAACAGATTTCTGGGCCCCATACAAAGTCAACACAATAAAATTCTTTGAGGAGCATATCAAATACCTCAGATGATGCCCCCACCCCGCCCCAGCCCCCAGCTTTACTGACATATAATGACAAATACTATTGTGTAAATTTAGGGTCTACAATGTGATGGTTTAATATACTTATATATTGCAAAACTGATCCCTTTTTTTTTTTTTTTTTTTTTTTTTTTTTTTTTTTTTTTTGGGAAAGAGAGAAAAAAATTTTTTTTTTTTTCTTTTTACCTAGCATAATGCTCTCATAGCCTTTGCCCATGGTGTCACAAAAGGCAAGATTTTCTTTTTTTATGGCTGAGTGATATTCCTCTGTGTGTGTGTGTGTATGTGTACACACCACATTTTCTTTATTCATTCAGCTGTTGATGGACACTTAGGTTGTTTCCATGTCTTTGCTGTTGTCCGTAATGTTGCAGTGAACATGGGTGTGCAGATATCTCTTCAAGGTAGTGATTTCATTTCTTTTGGAGATATACCATCAGGTAATCTCTGCTGCCAGCATGGCAACTGTCCTCAGCCTGTGTTAGTATTTATGTTATACTAAGGGAGAGTGGAAGTGGAGAGAACTGAGATGCTGAGAACCCCCGTTAGGGAGCTGTCTGGGTCCAGAGGAGAAGCAGTGAGGACCTGAGTGGAGCTTTGGCAATGCGGATGGAGAGGAGGGACAGATCAAGAGCCACTTCTGAAATAGGAATGTTGGTAGGATGGTGAAGACCCGTTGAGTATGGGGGTGAGGAAGCAGTCTGAAGACTTGAAGGTACCACTCTGGGTGGCAGTGTGTATGGTGATGTTGTGAGCCAGGGTGGGGAACACAGGAGGAATAAGAGGTGGAGTTATGGTTGTCTGTGTATTGGGAAGGTTGATTAGAGGAGGTTAACAGAAGCAATGACGAATTTAGTTAGGGTATCCAATCCAGTTTTCCTATTTCCCCAATGAGGAAACTGAGGCTTAGAATGGTAAAGTGACTAATCTGAGGTTACAAAGCTAATTGGTTAATAGAACCCTGGACATATTTCCTCTTGCTGTGTTTATGCCCATTGAGAAGATTCACTGCTTGGTTATATACACTGAGAGCATCTATATAATACTAAATACCAAGTGAAAATCTCATTAAATACACATTCTGGCTGTGTTGCTTGTGTATATTTTTAGCCAAGTCCATGACACCAAGTGGATCAATTCCAGGCAGTTGAGACAGAGGACCAAGTGTGGATTTAATTGTGATATCATAAGGCTAGAAGGCATAAAAGCAGAAAGGAACCTTAGAGATAGATCAGAACAACTTTATTTTACAGATGAGAAAACTGAGTCTCAGGGAGAGAAATGCTTTTGTCGAAGGCTCATCAGTGATTAAAATTAAGACCCATGTTTTCTGACCCATCATTGTTTTTTTTTAAAGATTTTATTTATTTATTTTTAGAGAGAGGGGAAGGGAGAGAGAAAGAGAGGGAGAGAAACACTGATCGGTTGTCTCCCGTACATATCCCAGCTGGGGACTGGGCCTGCCACCCAGGCATGTGCCCTGACAGGGAATGGAACAGGTGACCCTTTGCTTTGCAGGATGACCCTCAACCAACTGAGTCATGCTAGTCAGGGCAAGTTTGTACCTTCTGCAGTGTGGTTATCCAAATTGCGTCTGCAGCCATTGCATTTTTTTTGTGATTCAGTTGATTGCCACTTACTACCCCTCAAAGCTGGAAGCTGAATCATGAATCAATCCATAGGGCTATGTGTTTAGAGACTAAGAGAATCAGGCACCTACACGGGATCATTTCCAGTGCATGCATCCAGTATGACACTTCTCAGCTTAGAAGTTTCTCGAGGACAAAAGACTGTGTATTTGCAACACAAAATACAAAGCCTGGACAATATCACTGTTCAATAAATGTGTGTTAAATGAGTGATCTAGCCTCACAGGTGATTTTTGAACTGTGGTTTACTTCCTTTTTTTAAAATAATAAATAGCCTATGATAAGTACATCAGGTCTCTATTTTGCCCATAGGTAGGCACTCCCTAAAAATCACATGGTTCTCATTATTTTAATAAGAAACAGCAGATAGGGCTGTCAGCTGACAGGATGGAGGGATAAAATGTGAGTGCTAGACATGTCCTGGTCTGAATGTGACCTCTTGCTGGAACACCAAAAATACAAACTTTCCAAGTCTGTTGGCCCACTGACCTCAACAAACAAAGGTCTTTTCTTTCTAGAAACACACTTTTATTCTCCTTCTTTCTCATCTGACAGGCATACTTTCACAAAATCAAACATACATACACATTTTCTCTTTGAATTCCTATGAATGTGTTCAATGTCTATATATTGTTTTTTTTTTTTTTTTATGTAGTCTTGAAAATGACCCTGTGCTCCATATTTGAAAAGTATTTTCTTTTTGAAGGCCGCCTTACTCTGCTGTGAAAACCTCTGGACAAGTAGACTATTAAACAACCCATGACTTTGCTCTTCATCTGATTAGTTCCCTGAAAGGAATCATAAGACATCCTTACAAAGCCTAGAGGCCTTCAGAGTCCTGAATGATCACAGAGGGTGGCTTTTTCCCCATGTTCCTGAAATGTCATGGCCACCCTGAATGGTATCAATGGAGATCACTGTTTTGTATCAGAAACTAAAAAGAAAGAAAAAAGAAAGGAAGGAAGGAAGGAAGAGAGAAAGGAAGGAAGGAAAGAAGGAAGGAAGGAGGGAGGGAAAGGAAGAAAAGAAGAAAGAAAAAATTTAAAACTCATTTGGGAAAAAGGAAAGTTTACTTGTGGGTTATGTGTCATATGAAGACTATTATAACTTTCATTGACTGGATGACTGAAAATAAATTAAAAAAATGCTTCTGTGGTATAACTCATGTAAGAAATGTTTTAGGATCATCATGAGCTGGCTCTGACAAAAATGCTCTTTCCAGTCATACCTGAACATGCAGGCTTACCTATGAGGATGGGAACCATTGACCTTCATCCATGTGCTGTGGCTTATGGATTATTTTCTCTTATAGTTTGTGCTAATGGCAATGTGAACATAACAACCTATAAAAAAATTTGGTAACTTGAATTAAAACTCAACATCACAAAACCTTGAGCTCTGAGTTAAATGTAAAGTGTTAGAGGTATGTTGACCGGTGTGTTCTTAGATACATGGCAGTTTCAGCATTTTATTCTAAGATAAGTTGACTTACTGAATACATACCTAACTTTTTAAAAAAATTATGTAACTTTATTGACTCTGAACATCAATTCCCAAGTAAGAATAAAAGGTCTTTGTTTTATCACATAATTCTGGAACTTTTTGGTTCAGAAAAATAAATCCAATTTTAATTAGCCCCTGTCTTCAGCAGCTACTAATGGATAGAGTAACAAGCTATAGGATTTTGTTGATTTCTGTTATTCAGGTGAAATACCTATAAGTTTTTGTTATAAACACTAGATTGGATCTATGATTTTACTACCTATACCATATTGGCTTTTGTAATTTTTAACATGCTGTAGAAAGGGAGAGAAAACTTAAGTACCAGGTTGTTATAAGGTACTGTGCTGGGTGCTTTACACATGTTAAATCATTTCATTCTTATGACAGCCTTTTGAAGTATATATTATAATGGCCATTTTGCTGATGAGGATGGCTAAACTTAGAGAGTTTAATAAACTTGCAAATATTCACTTCGGAAATTAAGAATCAGAGCAAAAATGATTCTAGCTGATTGGTCTAAAAAAGGACCAGCTTTCTCTCTTTCTTATTTATTTATTTGTTTGTTTGTTTTTAATTTCCTTTCCTCCTTCCCTCTCCCTCTTCCCACCCTGACTGTCCTTCCCTCCCTCCCATCTCCCTCCCTCCCTCTCTTTCTCTCTATCTTTCTCTCTGTCAGAGGGCTTTTCTTATACAATAGATTGTAGGCTACTTAAGGGTAGAGGTCAACTAGTTCACTGTTCTTGTCTCAGCATGTGGCCCAGAGGCTGGCACTGACACATAAATATCTGTTATCTGTTTAATTGAGTTGAACGGGACACGCCTGATAGGGAAACCTGGAGGAGAGCTAATACAAGACTATGGTTTATAAGTTGAGAATATTCAGTGTTGGTAAATGACTATGGGCTCTAGGTGAAAAAACTCACTTGAATTCCGACTTCTAAAGCTTATTAATCTGTACAAATTGAACAGGTTACTTAGCCTCACTAAGTTTCAATTTCTTCACTTTAAAATGGGGATAATTGTACCTTCATGATCATTTATGGAAATCACACTTCTGATGGTTAGCAGACAAACAATAAATGCTAGCTATTCCTACTGCCTTTAATTAGACTTGACTGTGGATGTCTTTTTTAACTATTACATTATTTAGTTATTTATTATGTTTATCATTATATCACCACACCAAAATGTAATCTCCACAAGGGCAGGGATTTTCACATTTTAATCGTTTTAGCCCATGTATTGAGAGCAGTGTTGTCCAACAGAACGTTCTGTGATAACGGAAATGTTCTGTACTAGAGTTGTATAAAATTGTAGCCAGTAGCCACATGTGGTTATTTAACACTTAAAATGTAACTAGATAGTATGACTGAGGAACTGAATTTTAAATTTTAATTATTTTTATTTAATTTAAACTTAAGTAGCCATATGTGGCTAGTGGGATACTATATTAGCACAGTTATAGAACATTACATGGTATCCAGAAGTTTCAATAAATACTTGTTAAATGAATGACTCCCCTCTAGGTTCCAAGATCAAGAACAAAGCTGCATGATTGTATATTTAGTTCATTCCTTAGAGATAAGCAATGAAGGACAGCTCATACTGGAGGCCTTGTAACATTGCAATATATTTGGTTTAGAATTGCAGTAAGTTTTTGATTTCTATTTTCCTTTGGTGATAGGTCAAGAAAGATTTGGAAACATGACAAGGGTCTATTACCGAGAAGCCATGGGTGCATTCATTGTCTTCGATGTCACCAGGCCAGCTACATTTGAAGCAGTGACAAAGTGGAAAAATGACTTGGACTCAAAGTTAAGTCTCCCTAATGGAAAACCAGTTTCAGTCGTTTTGCTGGCCAACAAATGTGACCAGGGGAAGGATATGCTCATGAATAATGGCCTCAAGATGGACGAGTTCTGCAAGGAGCATGGTTTCGTAGGATGGTTTGAAACATCAGCAAAGGTAATATGACCTTAAATGATAAACTTATTGTAGGCAAGATTCACAAAGAAAATGGCATGTAATCATCATCACCATCATCATAATCATAATGATAATAACATATGTCTGTCTAATGATTTATAGTTCCCAAACTGCTTTAAGCTCTTTCTCACCCCAGTGGGTGAGATGGGCAGGGCAAGAACGATTATCCACAATTTAAGATGATTGTGACTAAGGGAGCAAAGCATCTTGTACATCATCCTGTTGATAATAGTTAATAAATGTTTTTGTTTATGGAGTGCTTATGTGTCAGGTATGTTTTACATGCATTTTCTCATTAGTCCTGACAACAACCCTACTAGGTAAGCACCATTATAGAATAAATGAATGAAATGGGTTACATATTCAGTATTTCTGCCTTATTCATGCATTAATTAATTTACCCCATCAACATATAATAAGTTCTTCTGTACCAGGGACTGTGCTTTGCCCTAGACATGAAACGATGACAAGAACACAGACTAGCATTGGGAATACTAGGACAGTGAAGTGAGAGAGTAGACGGCAAGTAGAAATGTGAAAACCGTAGCGTGGCTTGGCACTGCTCACCCTCTTGCGTGGCCGAGAGGTAGCAGGAAGTAGAGCAGAGTCAAGGCTAGAAATGAAGAGCCCAATGTGAGTGATGAGGGTGTTATATCGCCCATTTTACCCCATGCTGCTGTCTGATTTGTCAGGTAAATGACTTTTACCCAAATCCCTTTTGGTTTTGTGTGGACAGTATTTTTGCATCTAAGTATCAGAGAAAACCCATTTTAGCGGTAATTTTGAGAGTTAAAAATGCATCAATAAAATATAAATAAATGTTTTGCTGTATTTTTCTGATATTTTCTGTATGCATATGTGTGTTTTCCATTATTAGGATTGTATGCTACTGTTTTATATCGTGGTTTTTTCACTTTCATTTATTTGTGGACCAAGTATTAAATACTTGTGGAACACAGACACTGGCCTAGTTGCTTGAGGTTTAGCTGTCAGTAAGATAGGCATTGTCTCTACAGTTTCTAATATGGAATTCACATGTAGGCCTCATAGTGAACACTAGAGAATGGTTTGAAAATATAACTTGAATGGACACCATTCTAAGACTGAGGGGGAGCCTTGGACTGGTTTTACGCTGGAGAGTAGAATGGCCAGATCTACCCTGGGAAGGATGGGTTGCAGGAAGGTGAACGTGGAGACAGTAGCATGGTAATTACTGCATTCCTATGGGAAAATGACAAGCCTTTGAATTCAGCAAATGGCTTTAGGGATTGAAAGGAAAATCTGATTTGAGAAAAACGCTGAAGTGGAAACACCGACAGGATTAAGCCTGCTTGGATGAGGAGATGATGGAGAAGGATAAGTGGGCTGTGCTGACACTTTCTGTCCTGGTTGGGATTGTTTTTGTTTCTACCATTTCATAGAGAATTTCAGTCCCTACCTGCTCTCTGTGCTGTCTCTAAGAGGGCTTTGAGTTCAGAAGTTGTTACTTCTTAGTTCGTTGTCTTCCTTCTTGGGGTCTCGGGGAAACTTTTCCCCTTTCTTCCCTGTTAAAATTCCTTGTTCCTCTGTTTCTTAGGGTGCATCCTTCTATTTAAGACATAGCAACTGTCATTTTCTGCTTCCTGATGTCACTAAATCTTTTGGGTTTGTTTGTTTAAAGAATTTATTGTTGCAAAGAGAGACAGGTAGAGCAAAACTCACAGATGTGATTAAGTTACAGAAATTAAAGAAATACTACATTTTTTTATAGTCTGATTCTGAATGTTAGTCTGGCTTTAAGAAAAAAATTCTCCTGTTTCTTAGTCCCACCCTCAGTTTTACTCCACAACTCCTGCCTATTCCTTCCAATTCCTGTCTTTAAATGGAGTCACTTTTCAGCCCAGAAGTGGATTTTGGAGAACTCTTTTTCTCACTTGGTTACTTTATATCTGAAGGGAAAAATAGATTGAATGACTTTATATCTGAAGGGAAAAATAGATTGAATGACTTATATTTATATGGGGAGGGGACTCATTCAACAAGTATTCAACAAATATATCATATATTTATTTATCAAATATTACTGAACTAGTGTTATATAGCAGGGACTAGGAACAGAGATATTTACAAAACATAGAATCCTGACTTCATGTATGACAATAACAACAAGAAGACATAAATAAATATATGGGGCATTGGATGGTGAATTAGTGCTAGCAAGAAAAATGGAAATGACAGGAAGAAACCTATGAATTTGTGGCAAGAGTTGAAATCACTTGTGGGACCAAGGACTTTATGGACACCTTTCTGCCCATTCTGACATTGCTGCTCAACCATTGCCTAGCTGAATTCTGCCTAGGGGCATGAAGTTCATTAACTTAAGGCCCCACTGACCTAACATTCTGGATTTATATAATCCTCTCAGTCCCTGCACCTGTAAACTTTGGTGAGAAGCTTTTTACAGGGAGAGGTGGAGGGAATTTCACAAGCCTGAAGTGCGCTTAGTATAACCAAGAGGGTACAAGGCCTCATTGTAAAAGGTAGTACTTGCCTTCAGCATTTCTCCTTCCAAACACACTGCCATTGAAATTGCTCCTCTGAATATTTTACTAGTGAAAATGGCTTCCTGGTGCCAGGTCAGTATTCAAAGTCAACACCTAGAAGCTCAGGAATAATACTGCAGCATTGACTTGCTGGAGAGTCACACTGTTCAAAAGGTCCTTTTAAAGCATCTGATGAAGCTCTACTTACTTACTGAGGATTGTATTACTGCATTCACAAAACAGAGGCCCAGATCAAACTGTCAGCCTGAAGCTAAGATGGCAGCATTTGGAGGCAGCTACCGATTCCTTCTTTGATTACATTTGGGATCCGGAAGATTTCCCATAGAGATCATTCTCTTAGAAAGTGAGTCTACTAACAATTAGAGTTCTCTTGAGTGACGTCATAGTCAGTCTGGTGATAAACATCTGATTTCCTTTCTTCTGTCTGCGAAATTTCTAATGTACCAAGGGCAGAAATCCTGTGGGTATTACCATCAGCTTGGCCACCTCTGGAGCCAGAGCCAGCAGGGTGGTAGAGGAGTTTGTCATTGAGACCAGTCTCCATCTTGCCATTCACCCCACTGCCCGGGCACATTGCCCCTCTTGCTCTTCAATCTTCTGGAGCAACTTTTCATGAAAATTTTCATGCCTTGTGCAGTTGTTGCTAGAATAATCATAGGTAGCTTCCAGCAGTGAATTAAGAGAGAAAAAGAAAAAGAAAATTAAGTATATGCTAGCATCTCTGAGTTTTTACATCATCTCTTTGAATATTAAAGCCAAAGGAAAGAATAAAAATACAGTTTCTCCTAAGTCAGGTTTTCTTGATTTTCATCCACTGCATTCTTTACCTTTATTGGTCATGTTTGCTTGAATTCAGCCTGTGGATTCCTTAGGGCCAGGTAATGTATAATTGGGAAGATCATGTGTCCCATTTTCCTGGAACATTTTTGGTTTATACCTGCTGTCCTAGCATAATTATTAATGAGATTCTCATTCCTGGTTTGTAATTAAAATTTACATGCTCACCCTATCGGTCAGGAGCTCCAATACATCACACTGTCCACATCACACCTGAGCTCTACTAATGGCTACGTTATGCATTCCTGTGCCCAAGCCCAGTCTTTACAATATACTTTGGTAAATTTGTCTCTTTAGAATAAGGGCCCTGCCCTGCCTTTGTTAGTGTATCCACACAACTGCAATTCCTGTCTTCTGGGCTCATCTCCATGGCTGACGGAACTCTGCTATCTGCTGACACATTTACTTGGTACATTCTTGGTGCCCACTGCTGGAATCCCTACCAGTTGCTCCTTTTATATTCACTCTATGGTCGTAGCCACCCACCTTCAAGAAGTGACATAGTATATATGGCGTCCCTGGATATGTTATGTCTGATCATACACACACACACATACACCGTCATCATTCTCATCTGTATTATCTGTTCCCACAGTGCACCCGCTGGCCTCGGTGTCACCATCTGTGCGTGGCCCTGAGGCACACAGCAGCTGCACTTGGCATAAAGGTCTGTTTCTGTTTTTCAGCCCTTTCCCAGTTGCTCCATCCTGCTCTTACATGCAGTGATTTGTCTGTGGCTGTGTTCAGAAACAGGACAGCAGGGAAACACCAGTGTATCCAGGAAATAATGGAGCAAGTGTTATCTGTCCACCTGTGGTGACAGGGACCAAACTCACAGAAAGAACTGCAGTGTCCTTTCTCTTGGTCCCTCCGCCTCAGCTCTCCTCCTGGCAGATTTCCATGGCTGTTTCTGTCCTACTCACAGGGACATTTTAGGTCCACCCTCTTCTCAGAATTTTCTAAGATTCAGTGGATGCCCTAAGAAGAACTTTCTTACATTAAACTCCACTCAACTTGAGTCTTTTCCCTGCAGCTAGAAAGAAGAATGTTGATGTGTATCTCACAGAGAGAAAAAGTATATCCAACAGTATTCTCCATAGAAAATTAGTTTTTTTTGGGGGGGAGGGAAGAGTGGGTGTTTCACAGTATAGCAGATGTCTCTCATGTGGTTAGGCTTTCCAGCAACTATGAAACACATTTACTGTCTTTGGGGAACTTCTAGCCCTGGGAGGCTCACCTCCCCAGGAAGACCCCATGAAGCTTTCTTCCTTTGCTTTCTCCTCACCAAGGGCACAGGCACATGGCCTATGCTCCCACATGGGTGGGAGCAATGTGTACCACAGGCACATGGTATGATCCCACCAGTCACACTGACTCAGAAGTGAGCAACCAGAGGAAGAAGGTGCAATTCAAAATCCATTTTTTTTCCGGGCAGTGTGGTGGCAAAACAGACCTCCATCCTTGATAGAGAGCAGAGTTTTCAGGGTCTTGTGCTTGACAGAAGCAGAGCCACTGCTGGCCCCAGGACCAGTTGCCGTCAGGTGAGTTTCTCAGAGATTTGCAGGACCTCGTCATGCTCAGTGGTGGCCGCAGCTCTGCCCTCATTAGGTTTGTTCTGTGTGGGGTTTGAGTTTCCAGAAGCTTAGGGTGGCTGAGCCTGTTGGTCTACACTGCTGAGTGACACTGCAAGCTACCCAACATCCCTGAATCGACTGTTTCTTCATCACCTTCTGTATTTTACAGCTGAGAAACTGGGTTAATATACATGGTCAAAAACATCTGAGAAAGCCAACTTCAACAAATGCTTCCCCTGCTGAAAGACTTCTTGAGACTTGGATATTCTAATATGCGTTCCTAATCTCTAATAATAACAACAGTTATGTTTCTTGCTGTTAGCTGTATGTTAGCTTTGTGCAAAGATTTTTATGAGTGTGAACTCGTTTCATCCTTACCACAATCCTATAAAGTAGGTCTTATTCTTATTACTATTTTAAAGAAAAAAAGTTGAATTTAGGTGACTTCCCTAAAGCTATATAAGGTTACCACCTATTTCTTTGATTTTAACATACACATTTTGCTCCTTCATATGTTAACATTTTAAAATCACAGTATGTCCTATGTCAGTGTGATTGCTAAAATGATGGTGTGCCATACATGTTATGACGTTTTTACTATACTATCTCCTCTCAAAGAGGACTAACTGTGCGGCAGTTCCTAAATGCTTTTGGCCACACAGGACACTTAGAAAAACAGTGGAACATATTTAGGATGTGGTGACCTAGAATTTTCATGTAGAGGGAAAGTTTTCTGTGTTTTATTGAGTTTAGTGAGCTTTTATTATTATTATCATTTTTTTAATTGCTCTGCAAGCCAAAATATGCAACAGTTAAGTGGCTAGTTTTCTGGAAGCTGCTTGAAGAGAAGTATCACACATCGTTTCTTTTTATAGGCTTCTAGAAAATATTCACTTAGGAACATAATGTATTTATACAAACTGGAAATATGTAGATAATTATACTTGGGTATGGGTAGATAGTTATTCTAATTCATTTTTAATGGATTGAATATAGAACATCATTTTAAAAAGATTCCTTTATTTTTAAGCTCGGTATTAGACCATCTCTGATTGTTTCCATTTTTCAAATATCAAACCATGAAAAAATTTTTGGCAGTCACTGGTGTGTTCATTGCTTCAACACAATTTGTATTGAATGTCATGGTCTGTGCTTTGAACAATGTATATTGAGGCCTTTCTGAGTTCAGAGGATGTGATTAGGTGCCAGTTCTTATTCTTAAAATTTCTTACTGTTAAAATTCCATATGGGAAATAGGTATTCCAGGCTTTAGGTGTTCATCTCCGAAGAATTTGGGTAAGGTGGTATGCTGTGCCGGCACTGACTTAATTGGTCACAGCACATTTAACCCTGTATTTTTGTCTGATCTGATTAGAGCTGGCTAAACTTAGGGACATAAAAGAAAGGACCCAATCTGGGATCTAAAATTAGCAGTTAGGAGGCATCAATTAAAGGAAATGTTTAATTGTCACTATCATTTATAATTTTTTAAAAAAATTCTTAGCTGAGGGCATTTTTTCATTGCTTTATAGAGACAGCAAAAGAGAGGGGGAGGGAGAGAGAGAAACATTGATGTGAGAGAAGCATCGATTGGTTGCCTTCCATACACACCCCCACCAGGGTTAGTATGTGCCCAGACCAGGATCAGATATACAAACTAGGTATGTGCCCTCACAGGGAATCGAACCTGCAACCCTTTGGTTAAGGGATGACGCTCCAACCATCTGAGCTATACTGGCAAGGGCTGGCCATGATCATTTTATGTAATGGCCACTAGTCTATAGTACAACTATTAGAATCATTGCTCTGACAAATTCTTAATACTTTACATGAAAAATGGAATAGTTTCTTAAAGTTGAGAGTAGCTTAAGTACAAGGTTCTCAAACTCAAGCTACTCATTTGCTTAAGAATCAGTAAAAATTAATAGTAACATTTAAATTTTTTTCTTTAGTTAATTAATTCTCCAGAGGTTGTCTAGGTCTATGCTTATAATTTACTATAATATGAAGTCCAACTGCAACTAAGACATTGTAGGGAAATAGAAATAGACCCTCAGAGGACATAGCATTAGCTTTGTATGCAGGAGGGAAGGTGTTTCATGTCATTTTCTTCAATCTCTTCATTATATTTATTTCTGTAGAAATCTTTTAAGGAAAAAAACCCATGTGCCTGTCTCTCTGAATTTGAAACAGGGAGGACAGTCCTCAGGCTCTATTCTATCTTGAGCTTAATTCTGAAGCAGAGATGAGCTATGTGGCAAAGTGGAAGTGATAGAAGATGGAAAAAGCAGGTCGAGTCCTGGTTCCTTTGGGAACGAAAACATTGCCTGGGTGTAGCTGGTGCAGACCATGACTAAACGCGGTCCCTAGTCTTCACTAGTAGACCATATCTCCTGTTCTCAGACCAGGGAGTGGTTACAACAAGATTCTGCTTCTGGAGCCAGCTGTCCTCATGGCTGGATGTTTCTAGCTGTGACTTCTTTCTCAAACTTCAAATTTCCGTATTTCTCTGGACCTCCTCTGGGATATCATCACAGCAACTCTTTAAACCCCACATGTCTGAAACTGAATTCATCAGCTTTTCTGCAAACCAGACCATGTGATTTGGAGATGCCACATTCACCCAGACATCGCAGCCATGCACCCTTCCACACAGTTACTCATCCTTCACAAGCCGCTTGTTCCTGACCTCAGAAATCCCCCTAGTGAGGCTCTTCTCTGCCTCTCCAGGCCATCTCTGGCTACTTTGTCCTTCTGTTAGCCCTTCTCTCTGTCCTCCAATGATACTAACCTGCATCCAATTCCCTGTTCACATGTTGGTATTCTCCCTGCCTGGAACACGCTCCCTTCAGTTATTCACCTGTTCTCGCTCATTCTGTATGACTTGGCTCAGGCATCATTTGTGACAGACTGTCAGGGGGGCAGTCTCTCCTGTCTCTTACCACATTATGTTAAACTTCTTTCTTCATGGGTCTGACCCCTGCACTGGACTGTGAAATCCTCCTTGCCTTCTACTAGCACAGTGGCTACATGTGGGGGGTGATCACTTAGTGTTTATTGGATGGAACAGATTTGTTTGTTGCACTGCTTTCCTGAAGGACTCTTTCAGAAGATTCCTTTGCTGTATTCCTCTTTCCCCTGCCATTCGTGGGAGCATTTGTATCCTCAGAGAACTGTGTAGAAAGAGAAAAATTAATTTACTGCTGTATTTCCCAGGAGGACTCTGCAGTATGTTACTCCTTTCATCCAGAAATCTCTCTAGACACTTTGCACAACAGGGAGATCGTAGTGCAGGGGGAAGTAGAGAAGAAAAATAAAGATAAGGGAACAACCTCACTTAATTCCTTGGGCCCTAGCCTGGGAACAGTGAATTCTTTGCTTGGTAATGGTGTACGTCATCCTGGAAATCTACCGTTAGCCTATGGATCTTATTTACCTACCTTATTCCTCCTTCACACCCCAGAACCACAATTTAGCAGTTTTCTCCTCATTGAAGTTCTCATAATCTTCTTTTACATGCATTTCTTATTTGTTTTAGCTATTCTTATTTGAGCCACACACAATGGCTATATGTCTTCTTCTTCTTCTTTTTTTTTTTTTTTACTAATAATGAAATGGAATTCCAAAGAGGTATTTTACTGACTCGTGTCAGAGAAACCAGGCCTGGATTTCAGATCTAGTCCAGAGCTCTATGCAATGACAATGATTCTTGAACAGAGTTGCACATCAGGAACACCTGAGGAGCTTGTTAAAATTTCAGACACCTCGGCCCTACTCTTAGAGATGTCTGATGGGGCATAGAATGCATGCTTTTGGAAAAGAGTTTTTTGGTTATTTTCATATGTACCCTGGTTAAAATGCATTTTGTTACTTTGTTCATTAATTCACTCATTCATTCATTCACTCGTTCATCCATTCATTGATTCCTGAAGTATTCCTTGAATAACTACTGTTATTCAGGTAGTATTCAGGTAGCCACTTTTCTAAGCATTGGGGCACCAATGATAAAGAGTACAGTCTCTTCCCATTAAGAAGATCCGTCTCCTGGAAGAAAACCAACATAAATGAATAATTATAATATAGTATGGAATTCCATAAAAACTGCTGACCTCTCTGAGAGCTATGAGAGCACTCGAAGGAGAAGCTGTTACCTCTACCTGAGAGAAAGGCAGCTTCTTAACGTTTGATCATCTCTGTACCCCTGAGGATCTGAAATTCCACAATCCTATGTTCTATGTGTATCTTTGTTCTGGGCCCTCTGTTAGCTTTTTCTGTTTATGTTCTGAAAAATATTATTCCTTTGATAATTTTCTCCCCTTTATTTTCTTTGTTCTTTCTTTATGGAGCTCCTGGCTTAGTGTAGTTTCCTGAATTAAGGCTGTGTACCTACTATGCTTTTTTTCCCTTATATTTGCAGCACTTTATAATCCTTTGAGTTACTTCCCAATTTGATATTATATTTTTTAATTTCAGCAATCATAATTTTAAATTTGAAGAGCTTTCCTGTTTCAATTATTCTTTTCCATAGCATTCTATTTTTAGTTAAGAATGTAATCACTTGTATTTGGGAAGAGACTAACTAGTTTTCTAAAGTAATTTTGTCTCTTGCAATAGATATTTCATAGGAGTTATTTTAACGGTTCATTGGAGGTTGTTCCCCTTAAACATCTGATAATCCTTGGTAGAACATTCATTTTTAGGAGCTAGGACATCAAAAGTATATACTAAACTCTGTGTATATTAGTAAGCTTTTTGGTTAGTGGCTGTGTTGATTGTTGGCTAGTAGATTTCACTTTAGGTTGGTAGTCACTGGGGACTCCCAAATATCAGCTATTGGAGGGTCTTTCTTTCTACAAAAATCTTCTGTGCTGGTAGCAGGGAAGATGCCAAAGTTCGGGGGGAGGGCAGGGTGTGGTGTGGTGATCCAGTTGCCATATAGGCAGGCTTTTTGTTGACACATTTTTCAGTCTCATACCACCTACATAGGAAAATTTTTTGGTGTTTCTTGATTCTCAAGTTTTGTTTTTTTTTTTCCTTTGCTTTATTCAGAGGATACACCAGTATTTGCTTTGCGGTATAGATGCCTAGCTGCTAGTATTATGCAGGGAGGACTAAGGAAAGAGTATGGTTGCCATTCCTCGTTCTGACCTTGAACCAGTCCCCCTGATTTCAGCCACTCTCAATATGTGAGTCTTGGATTCTGTGGGAATCCTGAGCTCTCTTATTGTTCATATCTCCCTTCACATACCCTTAAATCATGCAATGTATATACCAGTAAATCCACTATTATCCTTTATTACTTTCAGATTTCTAAAAAGGTAATGAAATCTCTTGAATGCATATGCACATTTTCCCATTATTTTCGTTCTTGAGATTCTATTTTAAATACTTAGTTTCTTTGAAATTATTTTTCCAGTTCTGATAAGAAATGGAAATAAGGGTATTTTCCTCAGCCTTCCATGCTTAACTAGAAGGTGTCCATGCCCTTTGGCCTTTTGTTGATTGCCTACTTTATTTCTGAACAATCTTAGTTATTATATAATTTAATTTATTATATATTTTGAAGTAGGGTTATTTTATCCTCATTTTGTAATGTGGAAACTAAAGCACAGTAGGTCATAATTAACTTACTGAACGTCACAAGTGAGTGTCAGAACTAGGATTTTAAACTCAGGTCTGATTGGTTCTGGATCTACCTGGCACTTCCTATCTCAGCTTCTACCTTTAAAAGAAAGAAAAAGTAGCCACGTCTCTGTCTCTTCCAGGACCATTGTCAGGACCCTCTGCGAAGGGTTGCTCCCTTGGTTCAAGAGTGGTTTTGTTACTAAGACATGCTTGACTTCTTCCTCGCTATATTACTTCATATTTTTCAGTATTGATTTTGTTTGTCCCTGATTTTGTGGTCCTTTACCTTCTTTAATATGTCTTGTTTGCCATCTTTGAAACACCCTTAGATTTTTGGGTGACAGCCCTGCTTTCCCAAGGTCTTCTGTTTCATCTCTGTCTGCTTCACTGACTAGTGAGTTATTGACTCCTTAGGGGAGCCTGCGGGGATTGGGGGAAAATCAATATCCCATTAGACATAAGTCAGAAGCAGCAGCAGCAGTTCTTCAGCAGCCTGCATGCTGTCCTAACGTGTTGGGGCACTGTTTAAAAACTAGGTTAACCCGACGTGTCCAGGGATGTTCTGAAGTGATTAGATTGTCCTAGAACTATTTTGCGCAAAGCCAATGACTGAAAAATCAAGAATGGGAAATCCATTTCCTTGAACTAAATGAAGTAAAGTCATCTTCCGAGTATAATTTTGCTTATAAAGGTTTCTCCAGAGGAAGGAAGTTCTCTATTGAGAAAACTCTTGGTCACTTTGAATTTTCTAGTGCAGGCCCAGTCTTTGAGAACCACAGAGCAAGTATTTTAGCTTTCATGTTCCCCAACGTTCCCAAAATAAAGAGAGGGTGTCAGCAACAAGGTGCCTAGCATTATCCACATAATTTGTTTCAGCAAACCTTGTGTGTAAATCCTACTTTTTAATGCTACCTCAAGAAGCTCATTTGTCCCCAGAGAAGTTCCTTTGGAGACAGAATTGTTATCCTCTTGTTCATCTGGTTATAAGTTTAAGATTTTGTGTTTCAGATTTCTGTAAAGAAGGGTGGACATGAAGAGAAAAGTCAAATTATCAGAGTCTAGAGTCCTAGTGTTACCATAGTAATAGAAACCCACACTTACCCTCCAAATTATCATGTCATTATGTCTTCTTCCACCAATGCATGGACACACAGGAAAATTATATTTGAATAGTACTTCAAAATCATCTTATGATCTAAGTGCTTATTTTAGAGTTTTGTTCATTCATTCTTCAATAATCATTGAGCACCTGCCTCTGTGTGACAGCCACAGTTTTACATACCAGGGCTATACCAGTTGATAAAACAGATAAAATCACTGCTTCTTGGAGCTTGCATTGAAGTGGATGAGACATGTAATAAAATGAATAAGCATGTAATATACAGTTTGTCAGATGAGCTAAGTGCTAAGGAGAAGATTAAAGAAGGGAAGAAGTCTAGAGCTTGTGTGGCATATGTGGGTGGGATGTAGGGGGCAGTTCAATGACAGGAGGGCAATTTTAGACAAGTGACCAGGGAAGGTTCACTGTGAAGGTGTGTTATTTTTTAAATTAAAGATTTGAAGGAGGGAGACAAAAATGAGCATATAGATTACTGGGAGCAGAATGGTCCAGGAAGAGGACGTAGCACGTTCAGTGGCACTATGTCAGGAACTGACAGTGGGGCTTTAGTAGAATAATAAAGGTGAGGTCAGGGAGGTGATGGGGTCATGTTGAGTCTTTAGAGCATTTTAACAACTTTAGGTTTTCCCTTGAATAAGATGAGAAGACATTGGGTCTGATCAGAAATGTGATACAACTTGATTTAAATAATCATGCTAGCAGTTATGTTGAGCCTGTGTTATACTAGGGAAGGTTGGAAACAGGTGAGCTAGGACTCCATTGCCCTATCTAAGAAGGAAGAATTATGGGAAGTAGTCAAACTCTACATGTATTTTTGAACACAGAGAAGAGCGGGTTTCTGACAATTTGGATGAAAATAACGAGATAAATATAGGACTTAGGAATGGCATCTCAGTTTTTGGCCTGCGCAACTGAAACAGTAGACTTGACTTTTTTTGAGGTAGGGGTTCTGAGACATGAAGGAATCAGTAGAGAGACATCTGAGACTCAGTTTTGTATACAGTAGTCCTGTCCTATCCTCATAGGATATGTTTCAAGACTCCCATTGGATACCTGAAACTGTGGATAGTACTGAATCCTACACATAAGACCTTTTTTTCTCTAATAGATACTTATGGTTGGTCAATTTATAAATCAGGCAAAGTAAGAGATTAACAACAATAACTAATAATAAAATTGAACGATTATAATAATGCACTGTAATAAAAGTTACATGAATGTGGTCCTTTTCTCTCAAATATCTTATACTGTACTGACTCTTCTTGTGATGATGATGTGAGATGGTGTTATGCCTACCTGATGAGTTGAAGTGAGGTGGATGACGTAGATATTGTGATGTAGTGTTAGGCTACTATAAGTGTTACTTGAACACAAGCACTGTGATACCATGACAGTCATCTGATAACTAAGACAGCTACTAAGTAACTAATGGGTAGTAGGGTATAGACCACGGCTACCCTGAACAAAGAGATGAATCCTGGGATACGGGGCTGGGACAGTGAGATTTCCTTGCAATACTCAGGACGGCATGCAAATTAAAACATAAGTTGTTTATTTCTGGAATTTTCCATTTAATTTTTTTAGACAGTGATTAGTAACAGGTCTTTGCAACCATGGAAGGCAAAACCATGGGTAAGTGGGGGACTATTATGATGTTAAAATCTAGAAGACAACTATGAGCAGATGTTGGTAGTTGGTTGTGCCTCTGGGGTTCAGGAGAAAAGTCCAAGTGCAGGTAACAGGATCAAGGATGGATAGCTGGGCACTTCCACATTCAGACGAAAAAATAAGGCTGCAGAGAGAGCTGGTAGTAGAGGGCAAAGGTATTTTGACTTTATCCAAACTTCTGATAAAAATGAAGTTAGTTCGTATCAGAGGTTTGAGCTCCATGTCACTGCCTTAGACTCTCTTCTTGTTTAATGTAATTAAGTAATTAGTAGCCCTCAGCCACTATTTGAGCCAATTAGATTTACTTACTTTACTTTGGAGCTAACCCATAGTCACCCTGGCCACAGGATAATATGGGGGACATTATACTAAAGATAAGATGTGAAAGGTAGTCTCCTAATTGCTCAACCTGAAATCTTTATTACAAGAGCAAATGAAGTTAGTTTGTTGTGTTAACTCTGCTATTTTCTGTGTCATCTGTTAACCTTGTACCATATTTTTCAAATACTAATTTGTCTCTCCATGACAATACTTTTGCTCTGAAAAAACTCCAATATAGTACTATCATTTTCTGCCTGTAGCATTTTCTCTGGGCATGTCCTTATACTTGGTTTGAGGTCTTTGACCCCATCTGGATGAGTTCAGACCACCCCTGAATCTGTTCTTAGTTCACTTCTCTTTTCCTTCTTTTGTGTAAGTTTTTATGTATGTATGTATGTATGTATGTATTTATTTATCCTCACCCAAGAACATGTTTATATTGATTTGAGAGAGAGACAGAGACAGAGACAGAGAGAAAGAGGGGGCAGAGAGAGAGAGAGAGAACCATTGATGTGAGAGAGAAACATCCATCGATCAGTTGTCCAGTTGCCTCCCCTCTGTGCCCAACCGGGGTCAAACCTGCAACCTAGATATGTGTCCTGACTGGAAGTAGAACCTGCAAACTTTTGGTAAATAGGAGGACACTCCAGCCAACTGAGCAACCCAGCCAGGGCTGTGCATGTTATTTTTAAACCTGATCTTACATAAGACATTTTTGTAGTCAAACTGCATTCTCTTAGATCTCTTTCCTCCTTCTTCTTTGTTCGGTTACTCATGCTTGTATAGTTAGAATTTCTGCATCTGAGCTTCCTGTCCTTGTTTTTTCTCCAGATTCAATCTTACAGACTTTTTTCCATCTGTGAGAGAAACCTACATAATTTTCCATTCATTCTTACATATTTCTATTTTACAGTTCATGAAATATTTATAGATATGCTATTTCCTTCCTGTTGTCTTGGCTTGAGGGATAAGAAAAAGATGTTAGGACTTTATAAACTATTCATGGTTCAAAATTAATCACTTTTTAAATTTGTTTCATGCCTTAGAATGTGAATATTAACATAGTATATATGCCTTATGAATAGCTTAGAAAATAACCAGAATTATAAAATAGAAGATTGAAATGGTCTGTAATCAAATCACAAATTTATTCATTAACATTTTAGTCCATTTTCTTCCAATTAGAAATATGTTTGTATTAAAAAGAACTTCATCCTATCCCTTTTAAGCCATATTTATCATTAAAGTGTCAACCCATAGAACTGGCTTATTAGCTCTACACATGTATAGCTATATACACATGGTAACAGCAGAAGTAGGAAAAGAAAAAAGTAAAAGATATCCATGGTAAGAAAGGAAAGCTAAGTTGTCTTCTAAAGAATATTTAAAATGCAAGAAAGCATGCAGTTCATCTTACATGTTTCCCAGGAACAAAGTTAAGATCTTTAAAGTTACATTTGAAGCAGAAACATCCTTTATCTGGAAAAGTTACTGTCCTTTTGAATCTATTTAATTAGGTGGACTTATTAAAAAACAAGCAGAAAATCAGAACTGAGGTTAAGTCTTCAGATTCAAGAAGCCTCTTTATTTCTTTTATTTTTTTTGGAAAAACTTATTAAGCACTTACTTTACACCTTTTTGAAGAGGTGCTTTCTTTCAGGTCACATTGACTCTACTTTTCTCTTTTTGCATGTTGAATATAAAAGCCTCAACTGTCCACTTATTCTGCATATGTCAGAGTTATCGGATGCCAGTAAATATGTATCTGTTCATAATGCACAACTTTATAAACATCTTTTTCTATTCATTTCTAAAATCATAATTGTTTATGTCAGTCTAAAATATAAATACATACATCTACATGGGTGTAATGTCCATGAAGCGGTGTAGTAAACACAGCTGAGGGTTTCAGTGATTCCTCCATGGCCAGTTTTGTGCCCCTACCCCCAGTCATTCTCTTTCCACTCCCTCCTCCCAACAGATTGTCCAAATGGAAGTTACCATCTCCCACATACTCTGTCTCTCAAGGCACAGTGATTGACCAATAATGCCCACATAACCTAAGAGGGGTCTCTCCTGGTACCGTTCTCTTCTGGACTCAGAGTTGCTTTAGTTTCCAGCAGGAACATGTGACTGAGAGTCACATGTCTCACCATGAGACGCACCAGAGTCCTTCCCCAGAATTTCTCCAACCCATTTTGGGGGTAGGAGGTCTTTTTGCTTGGGTGGCAAAGCTATGAGAACGTAAGCGCAGAGGCTGTCAGCAGCTATCTCCCTCTTTCTATGCAAAAAGCTGCGGGACAGATAGCTAAATGGAAGCTGACCTGATGGTGTTTCAGAGTTTAATTTTACTTCCTAAGGTTCTTGGAATGGCCTGAGTCTTTCAGCCATTCCAACACTCCTGGGAGCTACCCTCCAGACGACCTAGGCAATTCCATGTGTTTCTGATTTTTGCCACCAAGAACTTATGGCCAATCATGTTGATAGAATGCACTTGCGGTAGTAAATGATTGCCTAAGTAAACATTCTATCCTCAAACTCTCAGTGTGAGAAATCTTTCCCATTAAGGGAGCATTATTCTTAGGACCCCCACAAGTTTAACCACATTAGTCAAGGGCTGGAGATGGTCTCAAGAGTCACCTTTAAACCTGTTTGGAAAAAGGCAGAATATAAATTCCGTTCACAGCTGAGGAAACTGATGCTAGAGAGATCTGATCTGTTTATAGTGACTAAGTTAGTTTGTAGCACCATTAGGGCTCAAACCCACATTTATCTAAAGTTGTCCTGAGTTTAAAGAAACTTCAGTATAATAGATTTTAACATAGAACAGCTCACAGTATTTTTTTGTGTGTGTGATTTTTAATTAGTATTGGTCCATTTTTCTTTCCCTTTCATAGGCCAGTTCGTTCATAAATTAATTGAGCATGTATGTGCTGCCAGACCCTGTGTAAGATGCTGGCAACACCCCAGGTACATAAAAGTGCCACTTCTGCTCTCAAGAAGTTTACTCTCTGGCGAGAGCGCACATTCCAAAAATCTTCGCAGTCATGCTTGATAACAGGTAATATAGGAGACTGCTGTGAAAGCAGCTGAGAGCTACCCAACCCAAACCAGCTCAGGTTGAGGCAGGACATTAGTCACAGGAGGTGCATCGGGGCGGATAGTGTCAGCACTTTGTCATCACCAGTCAAGCCCATTTTTCCAACTTTGTTATTAGCATTATCTCACTCTGCTCTGTTGCAATTGTATGAAAAGAAACACATGAATTTCATTTTTGGCTAGGCTCAGAAAAATGGAGAAGCGTAAAACTGGGAGTAGGGCCACCTAGGAAACAGCAAAAAACCGCAAGTATTCTGAGAAGCACTTCATAATGTCTCTATTCCCCACCTCACCCACGCCATCCACAAACACTCCCATAGGTACCGCCACAACTCCTCATCAGTAGTTGCCAAATTTTGCAAAGAGAAACACTAAACCCTGCAGTACAGACCATGAGGTTCGAGTTCTGTGATTAGAGAGGTTTATGAAACTCACTGAAACTCATTCTGTGCTTGGAGACGAGAAGGGAAAAAGGGGAACTGCCTGCTTTCCTCCAGCCTTCCTATGTCAACTTGAATCTGTCTTTTCTTGATTCACACAATTGTTGTGGGTCTTTAACCCCATCCAAGTTCTGTTGTGTTACTTTGGCTCCCTGTATGTACTTCCGCCAGGATGCTAAATCTCTTCGCCACTTGAAGCAAAAATTTCAATCGAATGCTACATTCTGTGAGCTTCTAGGATTCTGAGGAATCTTGTGGCAAAGAAATATCTTGGAATTATTTTTAACTTAGCATTTCATAACACTATTTAACTATAAGATGCCTTTTTATCCTGTACTATTTTATGAAACTTGTGCCCACTTTGAGATATGTTACTCTAAGAAGTGTGTTTATCCCTCCAAATACTCTTATATATAACTTAGTAATATTAGTGCAATGCTCTCTTGTTTCCCAAGTATTGTATTTTCTTTTCAGGGCCTATTATATGTCAACACTATTGCTGTTCACATATCTCACCTCATTTTATGCACATCGTCAACAACTTTATGTAGTTGGTATTATTTTTATCACATCATAGGTAAAGACCCTGAGGTTGGAGGAGGGGTTATGGTGACTTCCCAGAAGGTCACACAGCCAGCAATTGGCAGAGCCAGGATAGTTCTTAGTCCTTCTACTGCACCTTTCCTCTTAAATAATCAAATGCACAAATAATAAAAATTCAAGATAACCAGAAGATTCAGAAGCTGGGAAATGTACCTGAATTATATCTAAAAGTTCAAAGCACAATAAAATGAAATCCTTGTGAATCAGTTAGAGATCAGTAGCCAAATACTTGAATTATCAGGGAAATAACTTCATAAATTATATAATTGTCTAACCACTCTGTCATACACCTGAAACTAATGGAAAATAATATTGAATATGAACTATAATTGAAAAACAATATATTTTAAAAAAATCTTTAAAATTAGAAAAATAATTTTTTTAAAAACCCAGATGAGCTCTGTTTGCTCTGGATAGGCAGGGGATCTATGGATAGAGATGGCATAAGAGTAACCTAAGCTGAGCACCTTGAAGGAATGGCCTGTGGTTTATTTAGTTCAGCTGGAAGCCAGCCAAGTTAGGGGAGCCGGTGGAGATAAGACGGGAAAACTAAGTTGGGGCCATATTGGTTGGTCCTCAGGTTAGTGGTCCAGACTGAATCTGAGTAAGCCAACAAAGTCTTTTTGAACTGGAAATTGGGGATGAGATAAGACTGCAGTTACACTTAAATTAGAGCAGTCAGGAGATAGCCTAGAAAGAATATGTAGGATGATTGCCATTGGAAGCAAACGGAGCCATGGGATCGGAGAAGAGACTACGCAAGACCTGACCTCGGATAAAACGTTGCAGTGACAGTGAGAAGGGAACACGTCACCATCATTATCTCTAAACAGAAGCCAGGACAGGCCTGGACTAGTAAGATCATCACCTAAGAGCTTACTCCATAACATATTAAAACAAAGAGTATACAGACTGATGAATGGTTCCTGATCCTCAGAAGATGCTCAATGACTATTTGCTGAATAATGAATTATTTCACTTAGCTACTATTTCAATATTGCATGATAAGAACTTCAAATTGATGCATCACCTTTTTTTGCTATCAAAAGTTGGTAGAATGGGAAAAAAAAAAGGATACTGTTATTCCACATTGGGAAGAAGTAAATTTTATAGCACATGCTAATGAGGCTGCTCAGGCTAAGAATGACTTGTTATCTGACTGTGGTATTGAGGAGTTAGACATCAGAGATTTTTGGCATGCAGAAGCAGACTTAAGTTCTAGGGTCAGAGGCCAAAGTTCTGGTAGTTAGCTGGTATCATGACATTCCAAATTCAGAAAGGTGGTGTAAATGTGGATTTGTTCTTTTATCAAAACATCCCCTTTTGCACATAGTTCTTTTTCCTGTATGTTTTCACTCAAGCAACATTTCTATAACAAGGGCAGCAGAGTTTAATTTATGCTGTCTGGTAAGTGCCAGGGAGCATGGAATATACAGGTCATAGTGCTGAGAGAAGACTGCTCAGAAGAGGTAATGTTTCTAGAAACAGAGGTGTGCAAGCAGCAAGAACTAAGAGGGAGCCTGTGTAATGCCAGACAAGTCACTTTCCTTTGTTGCCTTAATTTGCTGATGTGTCAAAAGAGAGCCATTTGAATGAATGATATCTCATTTCCATCCTTGTTTACTATTGGGAGGCTCTGTATAAGCTGATGGACATTTCATGGCTGAAGCGGGGTACTAGAGGCTGCTAGAGTGAGGGCGTAGAGATAAGGGAAGAGAGCTATAAGACAGAAGGCCCTGCGGCTGTGGGAAAGAGAGGAGCAAAAGGGTTCGAAATGGATGTTGACACCTAGTGCCTAGAGGACAGGGACTGAAGTAGGACTATGGTGAGGATGAGAGCGGCATTGTAAAAGGGACACAAACTTAGGAGCTGATTTTTTTTTGTGAACTTTTCTCATCTTTCCCCATATCTCCATGCTGACAATGTGACTCTGTCCTGTGTTGAAATCAGTGACAATATGCTTCTTCCCAGTGTACGTTACATAGACTAAAGTCTGGGAACTTCCAGAGAGCCGGGCATCATTAGGACCTGTTTGTATGAATCATATTCTTCACTTCCTCCTTGCATGGACTTGCATGCAAAACCATGGACTTGGGCTCAGGCAGACTTTCACTTGGGTGTTAACAAATTGTTGGCCAGAGACTCTGAGAAGCCAGCAAGGAGAAGAAAAAGAGAGAATCTTGAAGCTTTGGGGATTGAAGTTGCAAGTCAAATTCTGCTCCTTACTGAGACCTTCATGTCATTTAACCTCTTTGAACCTCACTTTTCTCATCTGTGAAAAGAGGGCAGCACCTCCCACCTCAGCTTTATTATGAAGATTAAATAAGATGCTGCCCTCTGAGAACAATTTCCGAGGTTTACAGCTTAGGTTGGAGGTACCTCAGTAGAAGTTCATGATTGCAGAGGGAGGAAGCAGTCACCCAAAGGAAGTGAGGAGTGGCATTAGGAATCTGGGGAAGTGCTAAGCAGACAAAAATACAGATATCCACTATGCTCACCCATGTTAGATATGAACTAAAGTAAATGAAAACTGGCAAAACATTTGACACTTTTGTGCTCAATAAACAAATGGTGAATTTTAGAGTAAGGATTTTAAAACCCCTGTTCTGTGTAAGACTTCCTACAGTGGTGTTATCAAGCGGGCCATCTGCTCTAATTAAAATTGCACAGGGCTGAGGAATTTAGTACCCTAACCTGGGAGCCTCCTGTACACTGGTGTTTTGTTTGAGGCTGATGTATTTGGAAAGATTAAGGGAGGATGAATTCTTCGCCAGCTTTTAACTAGGCAGATGTGAAGGTTTTCTGCTAGAATATTTTTGCTCTCTGGCATCAGGGGTCAGAGATTAAATAATTTGACACCAGACAGATGTTCTAAAGAACTAATTAAAAAACTGACAATTACCCAAGACCTAAGATAGTTAGATTTATATGCCTTTATCTACAGGAAGATAAATATCAGTGCAGCTTAAAATCACTGTATTAAATGATATTTTCAGAAAGTTTACAATTGAATATAAAAGAGCGCCTTTAAAGATATTATTAATTATGCAGACGGGTCTCAAACCTGACTGTACATTTTAAGAAGGGGAGAATCTTTTTTAAAAATACCCATACCGTGCCCCATTCCAGATAAACTATAACAATGTCTGGGAGGAGAGCCCTGGTAACTTTTTTTTAACTCTCCTAGAGAGTTGAATATGCAGCCAGGATTGAGACCTACTGATTTATAAACAAAATTTATTTTAATAGCTGTTTTAGTCCTGGGAGACACTGAAGGTATGTGGGAGCTGGACAGGAAGTGGAATCAGGCCAAGCTTGGTTAGAATGACAGATTGAGCATGATCTTGTTCCGCTCTGGGTAAATTACATAATTTTTGTTAAAGGTTAAAGTCTCCTTTCCTTTAAATTATGGCTATTCACTCTTTAGCACATTTTTGTGACAGTTGATTGTGAACATAATTTTGTAAGTAGAGCACCTGCTATATGCCCAGCATAGACACTCAATAATAACTGGTGGTTACCAACATTTGTTTTTACTAAAATGCTTTATTAGAAACTTCAAAGCCTGTTTCTCAGGTATGCTTATTGATATAAATGAGAAGATTCTGAGCAGAGGCACAAAGATGAGCACACATCAACCTAAGGCAATCAGCACAATAGACCATCTTGTTATGTTGCAAGTATGTAAATAAATCACAGTCAGATTCGGTCTAAGTGTACCTCTCCTGGAAGTCATAGAATTTATGAATTTCCTTTTTAGCAAAAAATGCTCTTGGAGATGTTAATACTTCCTAGAATAAACGCAAATAAAAGTTCCCAGTTAGTATTTTGCACTTAAGTTATCAGTTCTATTTCTTTACAATGACCTAGAAACTAAGCATTTGGCTGTGTCTCTACTTGGGTACCAAGAAGCTCAGTCAAAACTACAAGGTCTGTCCAGAAGGTATCCAGCCATGTAATATGAAAAAATGGAGAAGATACGAGAGAAAAGAAACATTGTACAGAGGATGGTGACACCTCAGTCCCCTTCAATGTAGGCACCTTGGGACCTCACACAGTTCTCCCAACTGCCGTCAGCTACTGTGATGTGTTTTTTTTTCCTGAATCTCATTGACCACCTGAAGTCTCTTCCCTTTCAAAGGTGATTTTAGTTTTGGGAAGAACAGAAGTCACAGGGTGCCAAATCTGGGCTGTAGCAGGGCTGAGTCACCTGGGTGATTGGATGTTTTGTCAAAAATCTCTGCATGAGGCATGATGCATGGGCAGCTGCATTGCCATGAAGAAGCTGCCTATCACCAGTTGCCCATAGCTGAGGCCTTCTGAATCATCTGAATAGTTTCTGAAGAGGAATATTTAAGCTTAACACAAAATTTGATGCAGATCCATTGCTCTTCTTGCTCAGTCATTTTAAATGTGATGATCACACAGTACACGTGCTCAGTCATTTTGACTGTGTTGATCGCACAATACATGTGCTCACTTAATGACGTCTACCATCCCCCCTGATTAGTACAATGAAGTTGTCTATTCACACATGTGATTTCCAGTCCACTCTCCTTGGCTGCCAGGTTACATCGGTGTTGCACAAATCATTCTTGTTATATTAACACTGGCTGGACTATTTTCTAGAGGGACCTCATCAGCATAATTGCCCAAGAGGTCTGAACCTGTGGTTCTATCAGGCAGGGTTTGGTGAACCATGCTGGCCTTGGACAGAAGGGGAGTGGGAAGATTGCTTTGTATTGCTCTTCCCTCTTCTAGTCTAGGCCTTGGCTGTGACTTCAGTGGTGTGTAGAAGGACCAGCAATAGAAACCAGCCTTGCCTGAGGCTCTGACTGCACACTCCTGCTTATTTATGCTGGAAACATGTGCCTTGCCCATGCTGTTCCTTTACTTATTTGGGGAAATATTTTCTTGAAGGAGCTGAGACAGGGTCTGGCTTAAAGCTTGTGCTCTAAATACTGCACACCTTGCTTTCTGTAGTAAGCATACAGTAAATATTGGTGTCTACTCTTCTCACTGGGCTCACACCTGGTCCTACCACTTCCTATTGTGTGTCTTGGGTCCAGGCACTTACCTCTTCAAAAATCTAAGTGTCCTCAGCTGCAAAATGAAGGAACAGAATACACACATCATGTTCTCCTGATGATTAAAAGAGAAACATATATAGATAACATTTATTGAATGTGTACTCTATGCCCTTATCTAAATATTTGTCTAAGCATTTCACATATGCTAAGTGTTAACCTTAACTTACAGTCACCTATAAAGTAAATATTTTAATTCCCTTTTCACATGTGAGGAAACTGAGGCAGGAATGGTAAAGGAATTTTTCCAAGGTCATACACCCAGAAAGTAGGGGCAGTAAGGTAAGAGTTTGGCTTCAGGCCTGTGCTCTAAACACTATATACCATACTTTTTTGTGGATTATATGTGTTAAATATAATGGAATATAATGGGTTTGTTTTTCTTTCTGGCTTCTCTTGAAATCTCTAATCTGAAAAAGTTTTGCCACAGCAATTGGCACCATAGTACACATCATAGGTGTTTACTAAATACGTACTGATTAAGTGATAAGACAGAGGGCTAAGCATCTGTATAGTTTTGTCTAGTAATGGATTTGTATTGTATTGTGTTTATTGATACTTCACCTGCAAAACAACCTCAATGACTCTACCTGGCTAACTTAGCATTCAAGCTTCTATAGTGATCTGGCTTAGGATGCCATCTCCAACTTTATTATGCCCTTGCTGTTTATATAAACCTTGCTGGTGTATAAGCTCAGTTAAGGACAGGACTTATTTTATGTGTTTATCTGTGTATGTCAAGTACTCAGTGGGAATCTAAATAATATTAATTGAATGAATGAATGTGGCTCAGTCACCATGAACTGTCACTTTGTTCCTCTCTGCAACCTAAAAGCAGGCACTGCCACTGCTTGGCTGTGATGGGACTAGACATGGTCCCATGTCCTACTCCTGTTACCAACTAACCTTTACTCAGTGTGTTAACTTCACAAAGTTCACAAACAATGTCATCAGTTTCATCTCACCTTTTACTAAAATGATCTGGCGAGGCTGCCACTAATTGGACTCAGGTTTTAGTTGGTTTTCTCATAATGATGATGGATTTTCATTGATTTGTCCACACCAGTATTTCACTATCCTCATTATTAGATTTTGCCACTTTGCATATTAATGAAAGAAAACCCCATTTGACTGGCATATTAATATATGAGTGGGGGTTTAAAAATATGACTGCCTAATCTAACTTACATTGAAGGAGGGCCCTTTTTAATGCTTGAAACTAGATTTCCCTCTCATAGAAGCATGTTTTTCTTCTAATATGTGGAGGAGAAAAGAACTAAGATTTATTAAGCATCTATTAGGCCTAATGTTGTGGTAAAAACTTTTATTTGTTCTTGTACTTGATCTTCAAAACAATCCTGAAAAGGAGTATAGCTTAAGAGCCAGGCTCTGATGTCTAAAAGACTGGGTCCAAGTTCTTGCCCTCCAGCCCCGCCACTGAGTAATCTTGGGGGAAGTCTCGTAATCTCTCTAAACTTCAGTTTTATTCTCTGCAAACAGATGTGATGATATCCCATGTCTGGCATTTGGGAAGGGATTTTATTGCCTCCTTCCCCAACACACAAACAATATTGAAATGGGAACCAAAATATTGTTTTAGTAATGGCTTGATAAGCACCCCATCACCACCCAGATGTGGGACTTATTTAGGGAGATCTGCTGGCCCAGAAAGCCAAGGTCTGGAAGGCTGAGTAAGGCTACATATACACCCATACTTTCCTTGAATCTGAGACATTAGAGGACCTGCATCTGTCTTCCGATTGGTCACGTGAACAAGTGGCTGGATTCAAGAGCAAAGCATTGAGCTGGGTGTGTCCCTATCTTGGTCAGATTACTGCCCCAAGCATGTAGTTCAAGTGTGACCCTGGGAACAACACCAGGATGAGGAGGGGTGGTAGAAGGCATGCCAAGCATGGGCAGCGACTTGAAGGCATAGCAACCTGCACTGCAGAGAAGAGGGCAGGATAAGCTGGCCTTTACGGACTGACTTCCGCAGCGTGAGGCACATACTTGAGCTGAAGGTAGACAGGCCCCTTCCCACCGCTCCCCAACAACAGCAACAAAATCAGTAAGAAGAGAAAACAAATCTTGGGATTAAAAAAGATTATGTATATAAAGTGCTTAGAACTTTCACACTGTGGAAGCTATGATCACTACACTGGTAAAGAGATGCAATTTTTTATAACTATTATCATCAAGATGATTGTATAGATGAAGAAAGGGGAGGCTCAGAGACATGAATTCTGGTTTCATATGCAAACCAATAAGAACAGCACAAACAAGCACAAAAGCAACCCGAACTTTACCTTGTTTTAGACTTAGTAACTGCCAGGAACATTTTTATTATGACCCTATAAATGGAGGAAAATAACCAGGTTGTTGTCTGAAACTTGAAGTTACCATAAGCTTTCATGGCAGGTGAACTCAGGGTTGAGCTTGAAGAGTAGGGAACAGGGCAATGAATATTTTCATCTAATGCGATTAGGCATTAACCATAAATACCATTGGAAACCATCACTATCTCTTACATTTTCCATGTGCTATGATTTCATGCAGTGATCTCGAAATAGATCAACAATTATGACAATACATATAAAAATTAGGAATAAGTAGTTACACTTCAAATTGAACAGCAAGGTTTTATAGCAAAGCAATTTGACAAGGAAGCCCTTACCTCTTTACATTGAATATGAGGAAATGCATCAGAGAAGTTCTAAAAATTGTTATAAAAACAGTCAAATTTGATGTTACAGAAGATCAAAATTTTGTGTTTAGTTCCCTGGAAGTATTTTACAATATTATGCTATAGTGTAAGAGTATGTGAAAAATAAGAAAATTGCCCTCTAATTTAAATTCAGCCTACTAAGTGAGCCTACAAAACACTATTCATACTATGTGACAAAACAAAATAAATACTTTTACTTCTGTGAAGGACTAAAATAGTGAAGTTCTTTGAAAGAAAAATTAAAGTAAAGGGACTATAAAGGGGATTCATGGGCAGGATGTAGGAAGGGATATTTAAATGAATTGCCGAAAATGTTTCCCTTCTGTCTGCTAAAGGTTTCTGCTCCTCCATTATTTAGAACATTGAATAAGCAAAGCTCTTTTGTCCCCCAACCTTTAGGAAAACATCAATATCGATGAAGCCTCCAGGTGCCTGGTGAAGCACATCCTGGCCAATGAGTGTGACCTGATGGAGTCCATCGAGCCGGACACCGTGAAGCCACATCTCACACCACCCAGGGCCATCAGCTGCTCCGGCTGTGCCAAATCTTACTAGGCCTCTTGGCTGGCCTAGGGGGGAAGTAATCCCGTCATCTCATAAATCGTGCCACGGTTGTTACCATGTTGGGTAAATGTCATGATAGGAACACACATGTGTAAGCCAAAGACTTGTGCCTATGTCTTTCCTATAAGAGAGAAATAGCGAATGCTCTTTTTATGTGTTATTTTGCCCGCATCAGCTCCGTGTTTACAACCTTTTAAAATATTTAGTCTGTTAAAGAAAATTCTGTTTTGTAGCTGACCACAGATCTGCAGGGCCAGAGTGATCCTGTGATTTGCCTCTTTGAATCAGCCAAGCTCTCAGGTTTTAAAAGAGAAAGGGGAGAAGACAGATTTGCTGGCAAGCACTGGCTTTTGCTTTGACTCTGGTGTCTCTCCAAATTTTAACGCATTCTCTGCTTCTCTGACAGACCTTCTAAATAGAAATGGTATTTTCTCCAGAGATGACCTCCATTCTCAACAGACCTGAGAGTTACCTCTGAGTTAGCTCTTCAGAGTCTATACAGGCTTCCTGTGCTTTTGTTGCTTCTCTTGTCACTTGCCACATGCGCTGAATGTTGGTTTAACTGAAAAATGTTTAAAAGAAGATCTGCCTGCTCTCCATGCCTTTTTGTCAGCCTTCTCTGACTCATGCTGTGGGACTCTGTAATATACATTGTATATATTTTCACAAGTGAAAAATAAAACATTAACAGATGCTGTTTCCGTATTTCTGAAAGTGTTTCCAGTTTCTTAGTATTGTGAAATTTTTTTTTCACTGGGTAGCCATGGTTCTCAAGACTCATTTCTAAAATTCTCGTTCAAAAAAGGAGATGGGAAATTGCGCATTTAAGGGAACTGCTGGGCACTATTAAAACTGAGACGAGTCTATTCCATCTGCATCTACTGTTGACATTGACATTTAGGCCAAGAAAGTAGGTAGTGTATACAAATCTCTTCAGTTAAGCGGAGAAATATATCCTTATATATTCTGATC
Source organism: Pteronotus mesoamericanus (assembly GCF_021234165.1). Lineage (NCBI taxonomy): Eukaryota > Metazoa > Chordata > Mammalia > Chiroptera > Mormoopidae > Pteronotus > Pteronotus mesoamericanus. Next base: position 13,881,226 of record NW_026555135.1, on the reverse strand, counting down.
AGGAAAGGTGCCAGACCAATCAACACACACAAAAAAACAACTAAAATATGCATGGTGACATCTTGCTTTATACAATGGCTGTGGAGCTGATAAACTGCAGATAGCTACTCCTTTTTAAGGGCATTATTTTTCATTGATGTTCATAGTATACTCTTAGGAGCTTTATCTTTTGTAACAGATGTTTTGGCATGTCCTACCCAAGTTATTTTGGCATTCACTTTCCATAAGCACCAACCACATAGCTTCCTATTACAAGCCGTTTTGACCCTTTCCCTTAGGGCATTCTCTGATCTCTGGGGCACTTGGCCCCCGAGGCAGGCAAACCAGAAGTGCCAGGGGTTTCCTGTGCCCAGGAGCAGCCCTTAGCTGATGATAGCAGTAATTGGGGGCTAAATACCCTAGGTTCTTTGTCCCTCAGGAAACACAATTGCACAGCAGGTGCTATGCAATGTCTCAGAACTTCCTAGTGGTATTAAGTCCCTGGTTCTCACAGGGGAAAACTTTCATCCAACTCATCCTTTAATAGCTTCCCCACTCCTCTCTGGTGCTTCCTGAGTTCACTTCCAAAATAAACTACTTTCTCTCAAATCCTTATTTCAGGGCCTTATGGAGGAACATAAGCCCAGCCTAAGTTACTGGGACAGAGGTGGCCTAGGAAGCAGTTCCTCAAACCAGCTTCTTGAAATGAATCATTCACCACCTGGGTGGTAGCCCAAACCCCTTTCCTGGTGCATAATGTGGTGGGGCTAATCCCTGGCAAGATGGAGCACCATAATTACTAAGACTCCTATCAGAGATAGAACATAGGTGGAGGGAAATTCTATTGCTCTTGTGTTTGAAATATACAGGATTATAGAGTTAGTTAACCTCTATAAAAATTCTGTAGGAAAACAAAAATTATAGACCTTGTCAGCCAATATTCAATTCAGGATTTAATGTGAACACTTGAAGACCTCCAACCAGCAATGAAAATAATCCTCCTTTCCTTTAGCTACAGGATAGACCATGCTGAAAATCCAGCCTAAGGTATGACTTTAGGAGAAGCAGAGTTATAAGGAGGCTGAATTCATAAAGATAGCAAGTCTCCTCCACTAAAATCAGGATCCCTATCAGGAAGGATTCAGACACTAAAATGTAGGAAAAGGTATTTGGGTAGATCCTTTTGAGAGTCTTGAACTCAGAGATTCTTCTGAAACCCTGGCCCAGAAAAAGAGGCCCTTTTTCCAATGGAAGAACAGCCCATTGACTCTTAAGAGCCCCACCTCAGTAGGATGTGTTATAGGTGGTGCTTTAACTTCGTAAGTTCTGTTCCCATCTCCCCTCACTGCTTCTGGATAAATAATTAGAGTCAATTGTCAGTATGACCTGAGCAGAAAGGTATGATCTATGTTACAGGATGAAATGGATTATTAATCAAATGAACTATAGAACTTGGCTAGTAAGTACTAACAGGACTCTGAGAATATTCTAAGAAATTGGTCTTGAGATGCTGGATCAGGGAGGGCAGAATGTAAGACCAAATAATATTAAGTACACAATCTATGTCTATGAAAGTGCTCTTTCATGAGTTAATTTTAAACATTCTGGCAAGTACACCTGGAACTGATCCCAATGTGCTACTGGAATAGCTATTTAAATCTTGGAAACAATGTTGGCTTAAAATAAATGATGTTGAGATGCCAGAACTACTACAAAGTATTAGAGAAGAGCTCCAAGGTCTTGGAGAGGTGGGCATGTTATAATGTATTTATTTTGTGATGCCAGAGAAACTACCAGCTAATTATGTTCCCCAGGAGAGCCCAAAAGACACTCCCTTTACTGAAGCAATAAGAAATGTCCCAAAAAGAAGGACACAGCATCCATGAGAAGCTCAGTGCTGGCTGGTCTCTGTAGACCAGGTTTGAGATAGTAACTATGTTGCTGTTTTTCACTTGGAATGACACTGTACATCAGGCATCTCTGCCCCACACTGGAAGAAGAAGAGTTGTCTTGTGTCACACATTAAATATATTGCAACACGTAATCACAAAAAATCTCATTACATTTTAAGTAAGTTGACGATTTTGTGTTGGGCCACATTCACAGCCATCCTGGGCTGTATGTGGCCTGTGGGACACAGGTTGGACACCCCTGCCAGGTTAAGGCTTATGATGAGGCACTGCTATTAAGTGCTCTTAGGATATTTAGTTCTGTGTCCTGGATAGCTAGCTCCGAAAGTGGAAGTAGGAGTGAAGCCTTCCCACTATCACTTTTAATAATCCACTTAAAAAGTGAGCTTCCTCTTTTTACAACTTCAGGATGTACAGAGTTAGAAGTTTTGAAGCTTCTACCAGGGGACACAGTAAGGGTTCCATTAAAACTACAGCTTCAGATGCTCCTGATTATTTTTGGCTCCACCTGCGCACAGGCCAGGACTCAGAGAAGGCAGTTACTCTGCAGGCAAGGGTAGTTCATCCTGGTTACCAAGAGGACATAGGGTGGCTACGCAGTAGTGGAGCTGGGAGGAGTCTGTCTGAAAACCGTGGGACTCGGTGGGATGCTCTTGATGCTTCCATGGAGCGATAGCTAAACTAAACTAGGCGATAACTGAAAGGGCAATTGCAGCGACAACATCTAGGAGGATATGTAATTGGGTTAGGAGGACAGGTAACCTGAGGCTACGAGTCTCAGGTTAGAAGACTATCCCTGAGACTAGAAGCAGGTTATTCAAGAGACTGGAAGTGGGATAGGATGGTAATGATGAATATCAATTATGGTCTCAATATTAAGTACCACAGTGGAGACTAGCTTGTACCACCAAACCCCTGCTTGTAACTTTCTCTCTTTTTCCTCCTTCCCCCCAGTGATTTACTTAAAAATATTAGTAAAAGCACAGAATGAACTAGTCCAAGGTGTGGATTAGACAGTAGCAGAGGAAAGGCCTGTACTCCCTCAGCATAGGGCTAAAAGCTTTATCTGGCTGCATGGAGTGTATTAGTCTTGCATGCTTGGCAGGTCAGAGTGCTATACAGTTAACACCTCCAAGAAATTTCATCTAAAACGGACATAAATTGATAGATAAATAGTCGAGCTTCCTCACCTCTCAGGAGGGATAAATCCATGGCTTGCTCTATACACTCTCTCAGAGGGCCCCAGTGGGACTGAGGCAAATCCGCACACAGTGGCACCTGCTCGTTAGCACAATCTTCTTAGCTCCCTTTCCTTCCCTATCTCCCTTCTCTACTCTACCAGGGCTTCCAAGGGTCACCTCCCAATTAAGATATTTTCATTTCTGAGTGAGATTCAACTGCTAGTAGTACTTAAAGCACCGGGGCATCCAAACAATAACTTTCATTACAATGGGATCTCTAATCTATTTTTTCCCTAAATATCCACTAAAATGTGGTTCTTATATATGTATTATAAGATGAGAACTAAGTGTCTTCTAACCCTCATCCACTCCATAAAATTGTTTATACAGTCTTCAAAATGAATATGCATTGATTCACTGATCATTTTACTGCCTCACCAGATATTTGTTGAACAATTACTATGTTCCCAACACTTGCTAGAAACTGTAGTGGAGATAAAAATAACTAAGTCATGTTCTCAGGTCTTAAGGTATTATGCTCAGAAAGGGTTCAAATATGTAAACAATTCACCAAGTATCAAGAGAGAAGTCAAATGACCAAACCAAGGGATCTCTTCTGAAAACAATTTGCTTCTAAATGCAGAGACTGCAGCTCCAATCTTGTTTGAGGGAAATAGAATATGCTGCTACCATTCTCTTCCTATGATCCTAACACTGACCTAGCCACAGTAGAATGTTTCACTCAGCTGACTCTTCTGGCTGTTTGCAATATTCTTTTTCTTTTTGGTCCTGGAAATTCTATTAATTCTTCAAGGATCAGCACAATGGCACAATCTCGGTAGGTAATTCAAATTGCTTTTTACAGTATTTTATGAAAAATTATAATTTAATTTATTTAATTAAATTTATTCAGGTGACATTGGTTAACAAGATTGTATAGGTTTGAAGTGTACATACATGCTCGGTATATTGCATTTTGTTTCCCCCACCCAAAGTCAAATAATCTACAGTCACCGTATATTTGGCTCCTTTTATCCTTTACTATCCCCTAACCCCTGGCCTCTGGTAACTACCATACTGTTGTCTGTGTCTCTGGTTTTTGTTTGTTTATTCTTCTTGTTTGTTCATTTATTACTTTCAGTTTTATGTCTCACATATGAGTGATCATATGCTTCTTTGTTTTTTATGACTGACATTTTGCTTAGCATGATATCCTCAGGGTCCATCCATATTGTGCAGATGGCAGTATTTCATCTTTTCTATGGCTCAGTAGTAATCCATTGTATATATGTACTGCATCTTCTTTATCCAATCATATATTGAAGGATGCTTTGTTGTTTCCATGTCTTGGCCACCATGAATAATGCTGCAATGAACATAAAAAATTGAAAACATTTATTCTCAAAGATATGTGCACAGCTTTTGATTGAATCCATCATCACACATTCACATTCTGCATTCCAGTGAGATATCAACTGTTATTTATAGAGCACATACTATGTGACAGTCACTGATATCTTTAGCCCTATCTTTATTATGTCATTTAATCTCCATGACCCTACATGAAAGTACTCATCTCCTCATTTTCATATGAAAAAAATGCGAAGATATCGAGCAACTTAGCAAAGCTCACGTGTTTGACTTGTAAAGGATTCAGACCCAGCCAGACTAATTCTAATCTCTATGCTAAACCATTAGGCTAAATTGTCTCCTCTTAGATGTCTGGAAGATGCAATGTTCCAAAAGCAGAGCACAGTACTCAACCCAGAAAATGATGGTAGAATTTACCATGCACTGCTAGGCATTTCTCTTAACTAATGTGAGAGCTGGTGTTTGTCATGAATAATATTATAAAACACAGTATAGTGCTCAAAACACAGCAAGTAATTAATGAATGTGGTTATTACGATACTATTGTCTGCTTAGTTATTTATTAAAGTAATGGAAACAACACTATTATATACAAATGATAGATGTTTTTGGAGGTGTCAAAGGCCAAATCTATAGAGATAGAACAATGAGTGGCTACCTTGGCCCGAGTGGATTAGGGGGTGACTGCTAAATGGTATGAGCTCCTTTTAAGGGGCGATGAAAATGTTCTAAAATTGATTGCAGTGATGTTTGCATAACACTGTGAATGCAAAACCCATTTGAAGGTATATTTTAAATGGGTGAAATATATATTATGCAAATAGATAATAATAAAACTGTGGCAAGAAAAAAGTGGAGACACAGAAGGAATCAGTACGAGTATTTTTGTTTCCCCCAATGCATTATTTTAGCCCCACTATGGAGTGCGGTCCTGGTGTTATTCCATAGGAAGGAGTCTTCGGAAGTACCTTTTTACCACTACTGTCATTTCCTTAGTTACTCATCAATTCTGAATTCATGACTTGCTTTCAGATATTGGAAATAGTGTAAAATATATGTTTAAATTCATCTTAATCTGTGCTGTTTCTGTATGAAAATACCCTTGGATTTATGGGCTCCCCAAGCACGAGAAAATTCTCCAATATTGGAAGAGAGAAGAGCCTGCGAAATCCCAATGAAAAGGGCAGAATCTCTGATGGACTGAGTCTATAACTCTCCAACATGAAGATGAAGTGCCTCTGGGAAATGTGTACAGAGTTTCACTGCAGTGATGAGTCTGGAAATTTCCATTTCAGAAACTCTACTTATTTTGTTCAACTTGCTTGATCTTCAGAATCAATACCAATATTAGTGCTATTACTACTCAGGTAGAGGCCTTAGCATGTTCCTAAGTGCAATGAACTTACTGAAGCTATAATGGTAAACATAAGATTCTAAAATTCAAAAGCCCAACTGGCCCAGATTATACTTTCTATAGACAAAAATTTTCTTTCAAAAGAGCTTAATGAAGCCTTATGAAAGTATTTTTGTTACAAATTTTAAACATCAAAGAGCTGCTATTACTTGTAATACAATACAATGTTTTCTATTTTGTCTCGAAATAAATTTTTAAGAAGTTACCTTATGCTAAATACGTAACATCAATTTGTATTCATTGAACTTCTTAATCAAACAGTTATCAAGCGACTGCTGTGAGCAAGTTGCTGTGTTTGGTGCATGAAATAGGTCACGTGTCAAGGTTTCTAATAAAATGCATAGTGCTTAATATATGTTGGTTTCTTTCCTTTCTCTGTGATAGCTGTTGCCATGGAAACATGAAGAATAAAAGTCATGGGTCCCTGCTCTTTAAGTTTGCTATTTCCTTGGGGAACCGGAGTGAGTTAACAAGACAGACAAAACACACCACTATGGATCAAAAAAAGAAGGTTGTTTCTTTTTCTATCACATAACATTCTTCATTTTTATTTTATTATTATAATTAATGTTAATAGTTATTTTTTGCTTAGGTCCTATATCACATCTTTTCCCAACATAATTCGTTTTATCATCGCTACCACCTTACTGAAGGGGGTGTTTCACATTTATGGATAAGAAAACAGGATGATAGAAAACAGTGTCCAAATGCATCATGTGATTCTGGCAGGACTTCCAAACTGTGTATTTGCCCTTTTGACCACAGCGGTCTCATCAGGGGACTCTGTTCCTCCTAAAATGACAGATCTAGGGTTGTGTTTATGATCCAACTGAACCATTCAGAGTTTTCTCCTTTGCCTTCCCATGACCCCGCCAAAGATTTAAGAACCGGGGTCAGAGGAAACATCCATCGTTTTCTCACCCCACGTGACATGTGACCATTAGGCTACCACACACCAACACACAGAGGGACAGAGAGTGGAGCAGTGAGAGGAAGTGGGGCAAGGAGAAATAGAAACCCCTCTTGAATCCCTTAGTGCAGCTGTGTGTGTCGGATTTAACCTTTAACTTCCCCATTAGTTACATGACACAATTCGTCTTTGGATTCTATGTTCATCTCTTGATTTTCAGCCTCTTGTAACTCAGACTCTCCTGACTAATATGTCCACACAGTCAGTCATTGACAGTGCAGTTAGCCTTGCACCCAGTATACCTGTATGCATGGTCCTCAAGGTCCAGGTTCTTGGCCATAATGTTTAATTAGAATAATAGCTCTCGCTTAAATGGGAGATTTTTATAGGCACTGAAGGCTTTACTTCAAATATCCTACTAGTAGGGAAATATGTGATGATATGGCTGGTGGAAGAGCAGGTGCTTTATGCTAGTAATAAATAAACAGTCAATATCCATCTCCCCGCCCCCGCCCCCAAACAGGCAAGAGTAGCAGTATCCGGTGTTTATATAGCATTTACCCTTTGCCAGGCACAGTTCTGAGCGCTCTACTTGTAGAAAACCACGTCTGGCGTATTGAAAGAACAGATGTTTGCTATTGTTATTTCTTATTTTCTCCATGATACCAGGTTCATTTTACTTCCTCTGTATGAATTCATGGGAATTGTAATGCAGAGTATCCAATTATTTCTATATGAGCAAGTGACTATATAAAAAGTATATAAATACAGCAATATAATTATAAATATGAATGTAAACCATACACCTTAAACAATATAATTATGCATATATTAAATTTCTTTGTTGGTCAGTTGATAACCAGCTGTTAAAAATATTAGCAAGCTGTGTCAGTGGGAGTCAAAACAATATTTTTTTTGAGGTATAGAAGAGCACCAATATCTTGAAACCAATATTTTTCTCTTAATAATTGATAATGAACACATTTCAAAATCATTAAATTTTTCATATAGCATAAATTTTAAGACTGAATAGAAATTCTGTTGTTTTGCTATATACAATGTGTTTTTTAAAACCAAACCACTGATGCTGTACATCTAAGTTTATTGCCAATAATTTTCCTTTAGTGCTACAAAGATAAATTTGTACACATATTATTGATTGATTCTTTAGAATACCTTTACAGTAGTGAAGTTATTGAATCAAACATTATGCAAAATTTTAAAGCAATTTGAGAATTACTTTTTGAAAGTTTGTACCAATTTCTATTCTTATCAGTGATGTCTGAAAATATCCAAAGAGCACAGCCATTTAGGATCATCTCTCCTGCTCATAAAAGAGGCAGGTCTCCTGCAGAGGTTTTCCAGGGTGTGTGTTTCAGGGGAAGCCAGTGGTAAATATATGAGAAGAGAAAGCTTTGCAGGGACCAAAAACATGATGTCAGATTATAGCAAGTGGAGATGAGATTAAATTCAGATTTTGATCTCTTCTCTCTCCCTCCTCTGTAGTACCCTTGGGAAAGACCAGTTTGCTCTCTACATTGGGAAGAAGTGCTACAGCAGTAAATAAAAAATAAGTTTAAGAGAAAAGAGAATTTCCTAAGAATTTTTCTTTACTTAAAAGATGAAACCTGCCAGCTCTTGCAAAATCTAGTTGCTTATAATATTCTTAAAATTAATAATTCAAGCCTTTGTGTTTCATACTTAGTGTTATAGTACATCTATTTTACTAAAAGTGTCATTACAATGTGACCACTAATGGAATTATCTTAGTAGTTTTAAATTCGTGGCAATAAAATGCATGCTGAGGTTGTTTACACCTTAATTTTGTATAAGCTAGCATCCTAATAACAGAATAAATACAGATATAACATTTTCCCCCAGAATTATTATCTTCTATTTTTAATTAAAAAGGGAACCATGTTCCTTGATATATTGGATGGGGATGAATATAAAATATCAAGGGCTAATCAACTGTGGATTAAAATTTTAACATGCTGTTATAAAGTACTCTTACCCAATGTTCGTTGTTGTTGTTTTAAGGTTACTCACCATCTCACAATTTCTTTTCATTTTTTTTGTTTTTTCAGAAGAATGTCAGGCTCCTATAAAAGGGACATTTTAAAAATGCTTTTCAATTTACCTTAACTGACCTTGAATCAGAATTTATGGCATCTGTCAATATTGCACTATCTTCATTCTTGGGGATTGAGTTAAAGAATGGGGTGGATTTTTTACTTTTTACTTTTACTTTGTGGTGTGTGTTTTATTTATTGTTAAGGGAAGCCATTAGAAATCACCCAAGATTAAACACTTTGATAAAACTATAAAAATGAAATTCTTAATTATGGAATTGCAGAATGGATTAAATTAGGCAATGAATCTGGAACATTTAGAGTCGTCCCTGGAATCTTGAACTAAGGAAATGGTAACTGTTATTATTATTATTGCATAAATTAAAATTCAAATTATCACAAGGCGAAAGTCCCCTATGTGCCAAAGGTCTGTTCTGCAGCAACCATACATTTAGATTTAAAGATATTACACCTGCACTTCTGTCCTAAGAAAATATCAAGCACCACCAGTGTTGGAGGAGGTGCATCTGATACACCGTAACATATGCTCCTATCATGTTGTACATTATATCCCTAGTACTTATTTATCTTATAAATGGATGTTTGTGCCTTTTGACCATGTTCCTTTAATCCACCCTACCCCCATCCTGTCTGGGAACCACAAATCTGATCCTTTTTTCTTTTTCCTTTTTTTTTTTTTTTGACTTCACCGACATTTATTACTCAAAAAAAAAAACCAAAAACCAAACTGATGTTAAGTTTTTTAATTAAGTTTTCAGACTCATTTTCTCAATTCCCTGTTGACTTTGTGTTGAAATTTCTTTTTTGTTTTTATTAATTTTATCTTATTATTTATGCCATTATGGTTGTCTCCCTTTTTTCCCCTTTCTTGACCTGTACACAGCCCCTCAGACAATTCCCACATCTGTTGTCACTGTTCTTGGGTCATGCGTAATCTTTTTCTATGAGCTTAGTGGGGTTATTTGTTTTTTCAGATACCACACAAGTGAAATTATATGGTATTTGTCTTTCTCGGTCTGACTTATTTTACTTAGCATTATACCCTCTAGGTCTAACCATGTTATCAAAAATGGTGGATATTCTAGTTTTTATGGCTGGCTAATATTCTAGTTTTTATGGCTGGCTAATATTCCACTTCTGTATCTATCCTGGAATAGCAGAAAATGTTGGTATATTGGAAAAAGCACTTTCTGGCTTCATTTATTCACTGCATTTACTCTGTCTTTACTTAGTCTTCCAATGTGTCAGGTGTGGAGATGTCAATGTGTCACAGATTCTAATTTGCCAGAGCTTCTGGCTAGTAGAAGAGAAAGAAAACATTATTAAAGCTATGTCTTATGTGATCAACTAGCCATGGGAACATAATATAGGACTGGCTCATTGTATTTGGAAGTTGGAGAAATATTTCCAGGTATGAAAGTAAGAATCTCTTTGAAGACTAAGTGTATCTTTCAAGATAGAAAAAGAAGGAAGGACATATGGGAGAGACAGAGAATGAATGAAAATGAAGTGAAAGGTGAGGGAAGAGTTAAGCGGCAGATGTAGCAGGGCACTTCTTGTGTAAGTCCAATAGTCCCACTTTATTGCAGTTCCCCTTGCAGAGTTTCAGTTACTTTCAGTGAACTGTGGTCTAAAAATATTAAATGGAAAACTCCAGAAACAGGTAATTCATAAGTTTTCCTGTTCTGAGTAGCACAATGAAAATCTTGCAACATCCTGCTCTGCCCTATGTGTCTCATCCTCTTTCCAGCAGCTCCACGCTATATACACAGTAAACATTCCTCACCTGTTAGTCACTTAGTATCCACCTTTGTTATCGGAGCAGCTGGTTCTTGTATTTAAGTGACCTGTGACCTTTAATTTAATTAATAATGGTCCCAAAGCACAAGACTAGTGATTCTGGCAATTGGGATAGGCCAAAGAGAAGGAGTAAAGTGCTTTCATTAAGTGAAAAGGTGAATGTTCTCAATAAGGAAAAAAAATGCTTATGCTGAGGTTGCTGAGATCTACGTAAGAACACAGCTTCTACCTGTGAAATAGTGAAGAAGGAAAAATACATTCGTGCTGGTTTTACCAATGCACTTCACACTGCAAAAGTGATGGGGACAGTGCATGATAAGGCCTAACTAAGATGGAAAAGGCATTGAATGTGTGGGTAAAAGAGATGGTATTGTCATGGCTCACGATCCTCCTACAAATTGTGAGAAGGTCAAAAGTGCCCTAACCTACGTCACCATGCCTACATCATTTACCTCACTTCATCTCCTCATGTAGGCATTGTATCGTCTAACACCATCACAAAAGGGGTGAGTACAGTACAATAAGGTATTTTGAGAGAAACCACATTCACAATAATTTTTATGGCAGTATAGTGTTATAATTGTTCTATTATTAATTGTTAATTTACTGTACCTAATTTATACATTAAACTTTATCACAGTTATGTATGTGTAAAAAAACACAGTATGTATAAGGTTTGGTTATATCTGCAGTTTCAGGCATACACTGGGAGTCTTAGAATGTATCCCCTGCGAATAAAGGGGAGACTACTATAGTATTGAAGCTGTAAAGCTGGGGCTGAAACACAGGTTGAAACACAGGTAAGGATATTTTATATTTTAAGTAGTTGGTTTTAAACAGGGGTGTGAGCATCAGCTCTAGATTATAGCAAGCTCCCTCTGGCTGTAGTATGAAAGGTTGATTGAAGGCAGCACTGGAGGTGAAGCACATGAGGATGCTGTTACAGTAACCCAAGTAAGAATTGGTAAGCCCCTTAATCAACAAGAGGAATAGCTGTGAGAGTATAAAGCTGCAGCAGATATTTTAAAAAAAAATAATAAAATGTTTTTCACTATATTGACATACTTGTCTGATGAACAACTACAATCAGTTTTAAAACATTGTCATTTCCCTTGAGAGAAACAACCGTTAGCAATCACTCCCAATTGCCACCCACTCCCACATTCTGGCAATCACTAATCTTTACCTTCTACTATGGGATTGCCAATTCTGGACATTTTATGTAAATTGAATCATACAATGTGTATAATTCATATTGTAGGACTCAATTTTGTGACTGGCTTCTTTCACTTAGCATTCATGTACAAGTTTTTGTAGACATATGTTTTCAATCAATCAATAGATACCTAGGAGTAGAATTTCTGGCTCGTACAGTAACTCTATGCAATAACTATTTGAGATATTGCCAAGTTCTTCAAGATGACAGTATCTAATCAGCAGTGTATGAGGCTTCCATTTTCTCCACATCCTCACCAACACTAGTACTCTCTCTCTTTTTGACAATAACTATGCTAGTATATGTGAAGTATTAATTCATTATGGTTTTGATTTGCACTTAACTGATTTCCAAGGGTGCTGAGTATCTTTTAATGTATTTATTGGCCATTTTTATATCTTCCTTGTATAAATATCTATTCAGATCATTTGCCCATGGTAAATTTTGCTCCTTGTCTTTTTAATATTGAATTGTAAAAGGTTTTAAAAATATAATTCTATATAGAAATCCCTTGTCAGATATATGTTTTGAAAATCTTTTCTCCCACTATATGAATTGTTTGTTCACTTGCTTAATGGCATCTTTTGAAGCATAAAACCTTCTATTTTGATGACATTTGATTTATCTATTCTTTCTCTTGTCTTTTGTGGTTGATATTATATCTAAGAAAGCATTGCCTAACCCAGAGTCCTCAAGATTTATTCCTATTTTTTTTCCTTAAGAGTTTCAAAACTTTTAGCTTTTGCCCTTGTAGATGTGGCTCGGTTGGAGTGTTGTACTGTAACTGAAAGGTTGCAGGTTTGATTCCTAGTTAGGGCTCATACCTAGGTTACAGGTTCAACCTTGGTCTAGCTGAATACGATTCCTTGTCCAAGCACGTCTGGGAAGAAACCAATCAATGCATCTCTCTCACATCAATGTTTCTCTCTCTCCCTTCCTGTCTCTCTAAAAGCAATGAAGAAAAAATGCCCTTGGGTGAGGACTAAAAAAAGAAAAACTTTTTAGTTCAATTTGTCGATTAGATTCTGCATATGAGTGAAATCACATGGTATTTGTCTTTCTCTGACTGGCTTCTTTGACTTAGCATAATGTTTTCCAGGTTCACCAATGCTATGCCAAATAGAGACAAATTCATAGGTAGAGAACTCAATGACAGCAAAGGGGATGGGAAAGTTAGGTGTGGAGGAGTTGAGGAAAAAGGACTCATGGACATGGACAACAGTGTTGTGATTGGGGGGTGGGTATAAAGGGACTAAATGGTAATGGAAAAAATAAAAATAAAAGCTATAGCTCTTAAGTTTATGTTTAGGATCCCTTTTGAGTTAATATTTCACTATGACGTGAGAAAGGGGTTCAATTTCATTCTTTTGCATGTGGATATCCAGTTGTTCAAGCAGCAATCAATGATGATCCCATTCTAGCACCTGATTTTGATTGAGAGACAAAGCCCTCATTGATGCCTGACCCGCAGAGCTGGGACCCATTGTATAGCCAGATTAACTGTCTTCAGAGGTAAGCCCCATCTTACGGCCCAAAGGGATGCTGCTGCTACTGTAGGGAAATGGTGGAAGAATAGAAAATGGAGGTTTGTGGCATTAAAATGGAGCATGTTCAGGAGTAACACTCTCCATACTTCCTACCTGCCTCTGGTTGGAGGTGATGCAGAATGCACTAGCCCAGGAGATAGATGGATAGGGGAGAAAATGGTCTTTTAGATGACCATATACCACTTGGACACATGAGTGGAGCTAATGGACCAAAACCCGAGCCCCAGAGATCACCCATTCCTTCCCAGATGGAGATTTTTCTAAGAGAGGATAGTCTTTGGTCCATGGGGTAAAAGAAACTTCCTGGATTAGATACTTATTTAACTGAATCCCTTTTAACTGTTCCATTTGCCTGCCCTGATTTGGCTCAATATTTAATTGTGTTGTTTGTATTCTGACTTTGGAATTGTCAAATGCTTTAAATATGCTGAACACCAAGACCTTTATCACTTTTATGAACTGCAGGTATGTTCTCCTAATATGTGGCTTGCATTTTCACATTATTTTTAGTGTCTGTGAAAGACCCAATGTTTTAAATTTAGTTGAAGACCAAATCTTATTTTTTATTTTATGTTTTAAGTGTTTTGTGTCCTAAGAAATATTTGCATAATCCAAGTTGATAAGGATTTTCTTTTATGTTTACTTAGAGTTTTAGCTTTTATTTTAGACATATGATTGAATTCAAAATGATTTTTGCAAAGGGGGGGAGGTAAATGTGTACAGGAAGCAGAGCAAATATGTGATAAAAAGTGTTTGCTACAACAGACAATTAAAACAAAACACTCTGCAACAGGTAGTGCTGCACGTAGATGACTGACACCCTGTTGATATTGCCTGAAGAGGTAGAAGGTATTTCACCAGACCGGGCCACCAGGTATGTCTTGGTGGGAAAGAAGTACAGTGGAATCCCTCTACCAGTGTCCTATACACACAGTTGTTCATAGCCACTTTATTTGTAATTGCCAAAACCTGGAATCAACCTGAATGTCCTTTAGGCAAGCATTTAACCCATCTGTGCTATAGCCATACCATGATACACTTATTCAACAACAACCACAACAAAATACTATTGAAACACAAAAACTTGGATGAATCTTCAAGAAATATGCTGAGTGAAAAATCCAATTACAAAAGGTACATACTGTATGATTTCTATGATTTCAATCATGTATCGTTTTTGAAATGACCAAATTTTAGAAATGGAAGACAGATTAGCGGTTGCCAGGGGTTAGGGATGGACATGAAGGACGTGAAGGTGGAGGACATAGGAGTGATCATAAAAGGGCAGCAGGAGGACTGTTGTGGTGTTGGAACTGTTCAGTCTTCTTTTAAAGGTTTTATTTATTTTTAGAGAAGGGAGGAGGGAAGGAGAGAGAGGGAGAGAAATATTTATTGGTTGCTTCTTGTATGTGCCCTCACCAACGACTGAACCCACAACCTAGGCATATGCCTTGACTGGGGATCAAACCAGAGACCTTTCCATTTGTGGAACAATGCCCAACCAACTGAGACACACCAGTCAGGGCCTGTTCAGTATCTTAACTGGTATGTGGGAAACACAAATCTACATAGGTGATAAAATTGTAGAGAATTCAATACTCATACACAAATAATACTGGGAAAATCTGAATAAAATTGGTGGACTACATCAATGTCAATATGCTAGTTGTGATATATAGTTTTGCAAGCTGTTGCCATTGTCAGAAACTAAGAAAATTTTATAAGGGATCACTATATGTTTTCTTAAACCCATATGCGAATATATAGTTATCTCAGTAAAAGTTTCAATTAAAAATGAGAAAATGAACAAAGGATTTTAATAGACATCATTTCATGAAATATATACATATGATATATAAGTATATGAAAAGGTAGCTAACATCATTAGTTATTAGAAAAGCGTTAGTTAAAACCACACAAATATGTTGGAGAATATAGAGCAAGCAGAGCTCTCATACATTGCTGGTGGAAATGCAAAATGGTACAGCAACTTTAGAAAACAGTTTGGTAGATTTTTGTTTTTTTATAAAGTTAAGCATAGAGTTATCATATGAACTAGATAGCTTACCTCTAGGTATTTCCTCCAAATTAATGAAAACATGTCTAGACCAAAAAACAAATTGTGCATGAATGTTCATAGCTGTTTTATACATAATAACCCCAAATGGGAAACAACCAGATTATACATCTGCTGATGAACTGATAAACACAGCATGTTTTATTTATGGGATGGAATACTACTCAGCAACATACAAAATGAGTGAGCTATTGATAAATGCTTTAACATGATAGATTTGAGAATCATTATCTTAAATGAAAAAAGCCAGGCACAGAAGACTACATAGTGGAAAATACAAAACCGTATTGACATGAATCAGATCAGTGGTTACCAGAGGCGGAGGTTGACTGCAAAGAGACACAAGGACTTTTAGGGCTGATGGAGGTGTTCTATATTGTGATTGCAGTAGTGGCTACATATTTATATGTATATTTGTCAGAGTATTGAACTGTACACTTAAAATAGCTGCAATGTATTTTATGTAAGTTATACTTCAACGGAGCTGATTTTGAAACATTTATGAAAAGCATGAGTAGATTCCCTTATGATTATATGACATCTGAACTATGTCTTATTGGCTCAGTTTGCTTTCAACCTCAGAACTGGAAGGAATTTTAGACATACATATCTGGCCACCCCCTTGTTTGACACAGGATGAAATCGAGGTTTAGAGAAAATAGTCTTTCCCAAGGTCTCACAGCTAGTTAAGAAGAAGCTTGGGTTGGAAGCCACTCTCCTGAATTTTGCATATGTATTCTGAGGTTCTTCATTATTATGAGGGTGCTGACCATGCCTAACTATCTTTTCTCTTGAACTCTCAGCTACTCTTTCCATCTGCCATCACTCATCTTGGGACTTTTGTATATAGCAGTCAGTGCTTTATATATTGTTGAATTAACATTGCAGTCTGAGAGACAGAGCTGAGAGAAAAGACACTAAAAGGAGAAAACAATAATTCATCATCATTCATTATGCATCTAGTACTTTAGTGCCACAATTTCACTGTACAGAAATGAAAAAAAGGAGTTTTAGTTCTGTTTTTAAAATTTCCATTTAATTCAATTAATTTAATTTCAGATATTATGTACCATGTCTGTCTGGAAAAAGTCCAGCCATTATTAATACAATGAGAATGGTTTGTGTGACATTGATGTGACCTGGCAGCCATGTAGAGTGGATTGGATGTACATGCGTGAGCAATAACTACTCCACTATAGGAGTCAATGGGAGCAGTAGATGCCGTTGAGTGAACATGTGTACTGTGATGCCATCATATTCAAAATGACTGAGCAAGTAGAGCAATGAATCTGCATCAAATTTCGCATTAAGCTTGAACATTCCTCCACAGAAACTATTTGGATGATTCAGAATCTTTCAGGGACAATGTAATGAGTACAGCACAAATAGAAGTGTGGCACAAATGCTTCCAAGTTGCAACAAGACCAAGATCATGTAAGCTGTGTTTTTTTATTGGGAGGGTGTTGTCCATCACGAGTATGTCCCTCCAGGCTAAACAATTAATAAGGTGTATAGCCTCAATGGTCTTTGTCAGTCGAAAGATGCATTATGATGAGAACGGCCACAGCTGTGGGCAACTGGTGATTGCCAGCTTCATCATGACAACATGCCTGCCCACGCATTATGTCTTGTGCAGAGTTTTTTTGGTGGAACATCAAATCACCCACGTGGCTCAGTCCCCCTACAGCCCAGATTTGGTGACTTGTGACTTCTGACTTTTCCCAAAACTAAAATTACCTTTGTAAGAGAAAAGATTTCAGACCATCAATGAGATTCAGAAAAATACTATGGGGTAGCTCATGGCGATTGGTAGAACTGTGTGAGGTCCCAAGGTGCCTAGCTTGAAGGGGACTGAGGCATCATTGTCCTATGTACAATCTTTCTTGTATCTTGTATTTTCATTAATAAATGACTCTTTCTCATAGCATGTGGCTCGATACTTTCTGGACAGACTTTGTATCTCAGTTCTAGAATTTTATTTAATTATCTTTATAAAATCAATTTTAACTAAATGTTTAATCTTTTTGTCATTTCCTATCTCTATCCCTCACCTGAGTCATGTTAATTATAGTTAAAGTCCCCATTACCTAACTCTAACAAGTGGATGGCTTGCGGATCTGTTTCTATTATTTTAATTTTCTATTGTTTTTGGTCAGGGGGGTCTGTACATTGTTGGTCTAATTAATTTAAAATTATTTTGATTGTTTCTTAAAAATTTTAGAGACTCTAGATGATGTTATCTTTACTCTTTTTTTCCCAGGCAGTTAGAGTGGAGGCCTTAATCTAATCGTGGGCAGTTGTGAGTAATGGCTGAGTGGCAGCCCTTTAAGGTCCCATTTATCCCTGGTTCTCTCTCCTCTTAGGGTGTTCAACTGGGAGCCTAATAGATTCCTTACTTCTCTTCCTTATGAGTGCAGAAATCTCACCTTTGTTTTTAAGACTATTGAAATCCCCTGCTCAGCTCTTCAGAGCCTTTTCATTTGCGTTTTAGCCTCCTGCTCCATGGTTAGATCCGTACTCAGCACAGGTCCTGAGGAGAAAGCCGGCAGTGCGTTTGAAATCCCTCAAATCTCCTCCAAATACTCTGCTGGTTTTTCTAGTGCCTCCTCCTCCCCTAGATTCAAAACCTGAATTATGCACCTCCTCTCCATGCCCAGAAACAACAAATGTCCCCCATGGTAAAGAAAGTAACAAAGGGTCATCTTTCCAGTATTTCAATCCCTTTACTTCTAGTTTCATCAGAAACTTTCTGCTACTTTCTAACAGATCTTTTCTTATTTTATTTTATTTTTTTCTGTTTTCTCTTGTTAGGAGCATTGTCTCACCATTAGCTATCCATTGCACCCTGAAATGTAGGTCCGATCCAATGAAGTAAAAAGTTCAACAAGAAAAATGTCTACGGTTAATAAAATCGCAGAAAACAAAACCTGAGATTCAGGATTTAAAAGATAAAGCTAGCGTCTTCTCATTTTTTTCACAAATCAATATTTTGTCTTTATCTATATTAACAATAATGTTTATCAGTTTTAACATTTATTATATCCCAGGCAGTGTTTCCAGAACTTTATGTACATAATCTCTTTTAATCCTTTCATCAATACCACAATGTGGGCCAATTATTACCATTTTTCAAAGAGGTTATTGAAACACAGAATGGTCACACAGCTAGTCAGAAAGAAAGCAGAGATTGAAGACAGAATCTTCTTGCAACCACAAAGTCAAACTTCCTCACAGCGTGAACTACTTTTACCATGAATTGCCCGTTTTATGAGTCATAATTGTTCTCCCAATGACAGAGTAAATGTCCTAGGACTCATTCATATGTTATAATATAAAATCACTCTTGAAGTTAAAGTCCTCAGGGCATTTGTGTTTATTGGTCACAGTAACTGGAAGCTCTGTTATGGAACTCCATGCCTAAGCCTCTAATGAGGGGTTGTTGATCACATTTTGCTGGAATTCATCCATAGAAGATGAGCAATCCCAGGAAGATGGGCTCTGTAATTTTGATTGCCTGATAGTTGGTTGTAGTACACAGGGCCCTGTGTTTGTGCGAGATTTCTTTGGCTTCTATGAACCTCTTGGGTGTGGGAGAAGCAGAGCAGAAACATTTGTGGAACAATCTAGGCAGTGGGGCCATAGATAGCCTCTCAGAACTGAGAGGAGCCAAATGTTTTACCACTTGCGCAGGAGTGGTGTGTCTTCTTCAGACTGCCCATCAGATGTGGGAATAAAAACATGTTTTGTATTACCTCATGGAGAGATAGCTTAAGCAAGGTTATGAAAGAGTGAAGACTTAGTCCCCTGAAAGAGAAGCAATGGGACATTCCAAGGCAAGTGATAAGCATTTAATCCTATGAAAATCTAAGTATAGCCCCACTTCATAAAAGAGTAACCAGAGTCTCAAATAAATTAGACAACTTGCTCAGGTCTCAGAGCTGTTGAGTGTTAGAAACAATTAGTTCTGCGTATATGTAAATTGAAAGATGGTGCCTTTGTACCAAACCCCACTGCCTCTCTGGTCAGGAAAACAAGTGAGTAGAACTCACTGAGCTGCAGTCATGGAAAACAAAATATTGTTAATTTCCTGTGGCTACCCTCAACATTTCTTTTTATCTTTGTCAAAAGTTTGATTGTGATGGACCTACGTGTGTTTATTTGATAGAGACTATTCTTATTTAAAATTTAGTCAATCTGCTAAGGGTTGTCAGAGGTTCCTGGAACTTTGGCTTGTTGTAACTTATTTTGGAAATTTTTAGCCTTTAAATCTTAAATATTTATTTTTATGACTGAATTTCTCTCTCTTCTTGTTCTGGCACTTCAATTACATGTATGTGAGACCACTGATATTGTCTTACAGCTCTGTGGTGCTTTATCCTATTTTTGTTTGTTTTATTTCCCACTGTAACTATTATCTTCAAGTATGTTGACTGTTTCATCAACTGTGTCCTGTCTACTGATGAACATGGTGAGGAATTCTTTACCTGTGATATTTTGTATATTATTTCTAGCAATTCCATTTCACTCTTTTTTATAAGTTTCAACTTCTAAAACTTCCCCATAGCTCCTTTAACATTAATCAGACTATTTTAAAGTTTCTGTCTGATAGTTACAACATATAAATTATCTGTGATTCTCATAAATATAGATTATGTATCTCTTAGACAATGAGCTATTTTCTCCTTGTGCCTATCTATGTTACGTCATTTCTTTATTGAATTGTGGACCTTTCTATGTCTATGAAAGGGAGAAATATAGGTAAGTTATATCTATGCCCCGAAGTGGACATGTCTCTTCTCTCAGATTGTAATGTGAAAGGTTGAGTGATTCTAATCAGAAATTGTGCTGGTCTGGGTTTTGCTATTGCTGCCACTAGTTCTAGTGCATCATAGCCTTCCAATCTTCTACTTGTGTGTCTACTGTAAGGTGTGGAGTATAAGAGGGCTTTTAACTAGTGTTCCTGATTTGTCTTCAGCCTTCAGGAGTCCCTGCATTCGCGCAGCACCTCGGGGTTATTACTCCACTCTAGCTCTTCTCAACAGTAGATTGCTATCATTTGTTACTTGTGGAAGAACTGAGGGATGAGTTTCAAACCTCCTTGTCCACCCTCAGATTTATTTAACCCTTATGAACCTCAAGGTGGGGATATGGATCTTTCTCAGTATCCCTGCTCTTTCAAAATGTCACAGTGCTTTTAGTTGTACTGTGTCTTAGGTGACAATGGTTTTCCTCTTGTGCCAGCACTGGTAGCAGAGCTCTGCTTTGAACTGGTGCAGGATCCCAAACCCTGGCGAATTCCCCAGTCCTCTCCTAAGGTTAGATGGTTTTGCTTCTGCCGTTCCCCTAGAAACAACAGATCTTCCTAGCTCTTATGCATGTGAAAGTTTTTTGTTTTTGTTTTTTTTAATCCTTCTGCCACAGGCAGGTGGGCGTTCTTTCTATCTCTCCTCCAAAAGCAGCATTATCTATATGCCTAAATCCAGGTTTGTATTTGTGTGAAAGTATTCCTGCCTGTCCCCCAATGGATTAAAGTTTTTGACTTTATGAGAGTCGTGTCTTCCTGGAAGGCAGGGAAGATTTTTTTAAATATAGATTTTATTTATTTATTTATTTATTTATTTATTTATTTATTTATTTTTAGAGAGAGGGGAAGGAAAGGAGAAAGAGAGGGAGAGAAACATTGATATGAGAGAGAAACATTGATCTGTTGCACCTTCCCCAACCTGGAATCTAACCCATGACTGATGCCTAACCAACTGAGCCACAGTGCCAGGGCGACAGAGAAGATTTTGCAGCAATCGTGACCTGTGTGCTTGACGCATCTAGCAGGATTTTTTCCACTATCCTGCCCTACTTCCAATCTTTCTTATAAATAAAAGTCCATGAAAAAGAGCTTCTGAGTGTATTCTTGTGAACTCCTCCTGAGTCTTTTAGGCTCCCAGTTGTTTTAAACTTTTATTCTAGCCCACAATCGGCCTTTAAAAATCCATTACAATTTTACCTGATATTTTCTTAACAACTTGATAACAGACACTTTTTCCTCTCATGTTCTATAAACAATGACATAGTTAAGTGTCCTTCCTTTTCTTTAAGAAACTTATTACTCATTGAAATTCAATCCAGGCCTTACTGTCTTGCAATTTCAGGTATCTGATGGGTTCCAGAAAAGTTATAATTTTGTAGATTGCTTTTTTTTCCTTGTTTTTTTTGGTGGGAACAGTGTTATCTTTCAGCTTTGACCATCCAGAGTAAAACTAGAATTTCCTTCCATTTTCATTTTCTGATGTCTGGTAACCAGAGATTGACCTCAATCTTCAAGTTCTCTCTCTCTCTCTCAGAAAAACATTACTTGCGAAATAGAAGACATTCATATTTATAATTCCTAGGAAAATAAGTCAAGCCCATGTTGCTTTCTAGCTCCCTACTCAAGATAGCACTATGTGAACTGAGAAAATTGCCTCATTATATTTATTTTCATTCAATTAGGATGGAATGGATCTAGGTTTAAAGGTCCTTTGCCTTTAATTGGTCCCCCAAATTTCTTGATTTTATAATTTTTTGTTATAGATAGCAATACATTGTATAATGCAGCCTGATTGAAAAGGTTGACTTTTCCATTTTAGGAAAATTATAAGCTTATAATAATATAAAATGCTGCTTTTGGTCAATATATTTCTGTAAAAGTTTTACAAAAAATATTGACTTTTCATATGAAAAGTGTCATTTTATGTGGTTTTAGTCAAATATTAGTTGAATGAAAAATAAGAAATTTATGGCTGAAATAAAGTGATCTTTCATAGGGTCTGGAAATTTCAAATCCTCTGTTTCAATCCCAGTTTGCATCTTAGACTTAAAATGTACTGTTTTAAGATGAGATTCTTTTAGGTTATATACCGGTAAGTTGTTGCTTTATTCCCAGGATCAGACAACACCTCCATATATAAAAGAAAAAAAAGAATTTTTAAAATAGCTCAAACAATTGAGAGTATAAATTATGTTATTAAAAGTAAATATTACTCAATTAGCAATACTTAGATAGTTTATGCAAACCCACCCATACTTTAAAATGTATATGTAATGAATAAGGGTATATCTGCCTACACCTAACATCATACCATATTTCCAATTTTAGTCTTTGATAACATTTTTCTTAACATTTAAACAAATTTAAATATAGAGATTTCAGCTGAACCTTTTGTGGAGTGTTTTGGGAGATTAGATTCATTGAGCCCTGATTTAACCAAAATATCCTTTCTATAGACAGTGGGAAGATATTTGAAGTTAGACTAAAATTTTAAGTAGAATTCCTCAGAAGCAAAGTGAGAAGAAAAAAAAAACGTGTCTGAAGATTAGATGAGATATTGTGTGAAAAGCACGAAGCTTAACATGTTGCCATTTTAAGACTTAATGTTATTTTTCTTTCTCTTATGTATATTTTAATATGGGGATCATGATAATCTATTAAAATGCATGTATCTCTAGAGATGGACAGAAGCTTGAATTCCAGCCCTATTACTTATTAGCTTGTAATATTAGGATGCTACTTAACTACCCTGAATAGGCGTTTTCTGGTCCCAGTTTTTTAATAGTGGAGATGCAGAAGAGACAAAAAGATCACGAAGAGATTGGCTATTGGCTGCAGAGCACGGCCACTTGCCTCAGTGGTAGCATTCACTGGACTTGGGGGAGTAGAGGTATTGTGGGCGGGGTTACTTGCAGGTGTTACAGCAGTTGTTGATTTGAATAACTCTGCATGGGTAGGAGCAGCACACGAAGCAGCAGCTCCAGCCACAGCCTGATTATCATCATCGCTCTGCGCATGTCGACTCCGTTGTGGTGCTCGGGTGGTGCCTCTGACTGGGTGCGGGATGCGCGGCGAGCTAACGTCTGGCTCCAGGCGGCGCAGGCAACGCAGGTGCGAAGTTTTTTATAGTTTGGGCTGTCCTGTTCACAACTTTATGGTAATGTTTAATTGTTCGTTTGCCAACTGTCTGAAAATTGGTAATTAGCTGTAGAGGCTTGGTCAGATTCCAGTTCACTTTTGTGGAAGGATTATATGGTAGAGAGACCTTAGAATGATCCCCAGTAATTATGCCTTGTGTAATTTCTCTCTCTCATTAAAAAAAAATCTCACTAGAGGATATGCTTATTGAGAGGGAGAGAGAGAGGGGAGGGGAAGAAAGAAACAGCCATCAGTGGCCTCCCAAGCGTCCCCCGACTAGGGAAATAACCAGCAACCTAGGTATTAGCGTGCCCTGACCCAAGTTGAACCCACAGCCTTTTGGTGTGACCCAGGACCCTCCAGCGACCTGAGCCACCCGGTCAGGGCACCTCGTGGAATCTCTTATGGCAACTGTATGAGTCTCTGGAGTCTTAGCCCAGCTCTTTTTCCTTGCTCAAATTAATTAAAGGTGATTGGATTAAGTAGCTACTATATATTTATCACTTTTTAGTGAAAACACGTGCTACCTTTCAGAGCTTGGAGATGCTTCTGGAGACAAGATATTTACAAAACAAATAAAATAGAGAATAACTATCTAAACAGACAAAATTATAATATTGTAACGTCAGTATTTAACTGCCAGATCTATTTCTTTAAATATTTTAAAATTTTCTTTATTTATTGAACTTTCCTTCATTTTTATAATATATTAATGGAAAAATGTGAAGCTGTGTTTATCTGACAATCCTGAGGAAGTGGGAACTTGAAATAAAAAAAAAATTAGAATAGCAAAATATAAGGGGACATTAAAGAGAAAAAAAGTTTTATATATAAAATTTATACCAAGGTAATTGGTAGAAAATGTACCTCATTTTAATTTTAAAGTTTATGGTGATGAACATGTTTTTCTTATATTGTTTGGCCAATTAATTGCATTCTTTTATGTGAAATTCTTTCTTGTATTCTTTCTCTTGTTTCTATTGAATTTCTCATTCATCTTCGTCACCCAGATTTATGAAAGCTTTTTATATATTAAAATCCTTGGGCCCTTTTCTATCATATGTGTTAGAATTTTTTTTTTAATTTGTTATATATGCTTTTCATGGCATTTTCCCCAGTACTTTAAACACTTTGTGTGGCATCTGTTTAGATGATAAAAAAGATCTTTTTCACACCAAAACTATAAGAAATTTCAATGAAAGAGATGACCCTGTTTCAGAATGGACTGAATCTGTACTTCCTGAATTGAAGACCTGCAGCCGTGTGAAGAGGACAATGGAGTGAGCTTGACAGGTTTACTTTTTACTCTCATTGTGACACCTGTGTGAGGTGCTAGGCGGTCTCCCAGAAGAGTGGATTGGTAGGTCTTTCTCATGAGCTGCAAGTCATCACATGAGAGGAAATCAGACCTCACACCTGCGTTGAACCATGCAGAACAATTTTCTAGACTTGCAGGGGTGTCCAAACTTTTGGCATCTCTGGGCCACACTGAAAGAAGAAGAGTTGTCTTGGGCAACACATTAAATGCATTGCAACACATGATCACCAGAAAAAAGTCTCATCGTGTTTTAATTAAATTTACGATTTTGTGTTGGGCCTCATTCATAGCCATCCTGGGCCACATGCGGCCTGAGGGCCAGGGGTTGGAAACCCCTGCCAGAGCCTTGGGAAATTTCTCTTATACACAAAAGGCAGAAAAATCTCCATAATGGGTTTCGTTTATGAACAAACTAAGCTAAAATATTCTCATTTGAGTTTCTTTTCCTATAAGTAGTTAAGGTTATGTTAAAAAAAGGTTTTTTCCATTGCCTCAATTTTCCTAATTTGTTCTATTGTAATATGTTACTAGTTAAAATCACCCCTCTTTTGAGGCAAATAAATATTGCAATTTGATTCTTAAATGATTGTTAAATGAAGGGATGTCTTTATTTATGGTATCTAAACGGCTAATGTCTCTAGACATCTGGGATAGTTTTTCCAAATATGTATGACGAATATTCTCATTTTGTTCGGCACTGCAACTCATGTCAAACTTGCTATTTATACTTCATTTCCAAAGCTTCTCCCAGCTGCTTGCACTTGGGTCTTTTGTCACAGCATCTGTGATTGTTCACCTTTGGTCATGGTTTCTGTGACTGCCCGCCACTGGTGATCCTTTTGAATGACGGTTGGAACCAGACAGAAATGGATGCCGATCTTGGCCTTTCCTCTTCACAGATGCCCTATGTGAGGCAAGCTACTTTATTTCTCTCAGCCTCTATTCCCTCATGTAAAAAATGAGTAAAATTATCAATATCACAGATTTACTTTCATAACTGTGATTATTCCTACCCACATTATCATCATGTTATTACAGGGTACTGATAATGCTGGTCAGGTTAGTGAATGGTACAGTAAATTATTGTCCCCCCACACAAGCCCAGCTTTCTTCCCTTGATTCCAAAGTCTTTTTATTAAGCTTCTTGAAGATATTTCATGCACATTTGTATTCCCACAGTTCCTAACATATTGCCTTAGGTAATTTGATATTTCAATAATTTCTCAGAAGGACAGATTACTTGTATTGGATAAATGGTTTCCTTTAGTCTATTATAAAGCGGTAATTCTCAGTGAAGGGACATGTGGCCAAGTCTGGAGAAATTTTCACTGTCACAAATGGAGAGTGCTATTGGTAGCTAATTGTATAGGTCCAGCATACGCTAAACATCCTAAAATAACATAGGTCATACAAACAAAGAATTATATGGCCTAGAATGTTAATAGTGCTAAGGTTGAGAAACCCTGTTATAGTAGAAAATATGGCTTTAGAGTCAGATCTAGATTCTAGTCCTGACTTAGTTGTTTACATGCTTTGCGATCTTGGGGGAAGTTGTTTGGCTTCTTTGCATCTTTGTTTCCACTTCCGTAAGGTAAAGAAATTAAATATTTCCTTTTATTTGGGGAACTAAATACAATACTAATTGTAAAACATTTATTTCAGTGCTTGTCCCATAGAAGGTACTCAAATATGAACTTTTCTTGCACTTCCAAAGTTCTGTCTGACATAAAATGTTATAGAACTAAACCTACAGAGGTAGATGAAAGCAGAGATTCTTGTCTTAGTAAGACCCAGGGATCTTTGGATTTCAATAAAACTCAGGGATCTGGCTGTTCTCTGGAGACAAAAGAAGGGACAGTCCTGATGAAAAGTACGCTTCCCGGGAGAGAAGGGAAACAAGTACTGAGCTTTCTCTTGGTGGCCATTCTCAACTGCTTTTGCCTTTGCCTCCCAACCAGAGACCACTCTACGGAGAACTAAAGCATGCCCAACATGAACACGGAAGATGTGGATTCCACTCATTTCCTGAGCTCAGTAAGTATCCACAAAATTGAATGTTTGCATCATTGACATCATAGAATCACAAAGGCTTACTTTGACCAAGATTGTTAGAGTGAGGCTAGCAAAAGAATCGGGGAGCATCCAGAGAATCAGGGCACGGCCCAGGGAGGGGGCACCCACGTACGCACACACTGCAGCTCACGGGTGCCTCTTCAAGGCCCTGGGTCAACGCTGGCAGTGAGCCAGGCCAGGCTCTTGGGATACATCGGCTGTTCACACTGTGTTGGAGCATGTGGTGGATGGAGGCTGAAGAGCCCGTCCTGGGGCCCTGTGAACAAGGATGCCATCTTGTTCACTGTAACAGTCCCGGGACTAGACACAGTACCTGGCACATGGTAGGTGCTTAATATGTGATCACTTAGAGATCTCACAGTAACTCTGAAACAGAATACTCCTGAGTGGGTCTGGTACTATTTGACCCTGAACCCTGAGGGGAGCAGACTGGGCCGAGACCAAGGTAAGCCGTCTCAAAAAGGAGCAGGTGGTATGTGGAGACTTTGGAGCGGCATGACTCATGGCCATTTTAGGAACATTCCTGAAGGAGAATGTCTCCTCCAAGAAATGAGGCTTAGGATTCACATAAAAGGGATAACTGCAAAATCAAGTGAATTCCATTTCTCACACTAAGACAGGTATTGAAGGAAACCCCTACAAGGGAGGAATAGAAATTACAAGTCAGAGTGAAGTATAATCAAGCTCAGTTGAAGGAAACAACTAGTTAGGAGAGTTAATGATTTTTCCCTTCAAAGCATGTATGAATAACTAATTTATTAAATGCTTACTATGTCCCACATACAAAGTTAAGCACTTTTCACATTTTATTTTAACCTTACAGCAATCCTAATATGTAGATCCTGTTGTTATTCCCATGTGTAAGTGAGAAAATCGAGGCTCAGAGAGGTTTAGTGATTTTCTCAAGGTCACAGAATTAATAGTAAGCAGTAAGAGTCTAGAGCCCGGCTTCTTACCCACGACACAATACCATCCATTTCAGGGAACATGTTTTCAATGTCATGGAAGCCCCAGGCATTTCAAATTTGCTCTGAGAAAACAATGTTTATGCAGGATTGTCTGAAAATTATGCTATCCCTGTGTTCCTTTAGGTACTATGAAACCTGGCTCTAGATCGCAAATGACCAGCAGGAAAGTTTGTACATCTTTTGATTAGGGCCTTTTTTTGTGCATTGTATTTACAGCAAGGAAGCTCTTGTAGACATTGTTAATTGAATTAAACTGTGTCCTCTATATGAGGCCCCAGAGAAATCATTTTTTGATTATTAATACCAGAGATTTTTTTTTTCCTAATGCCTCTCGTTTGCCTTCCTCTTTTCACATCAAAGAGTGTAAATGCATTTCCTTCTTTGTTTTGGCTGCCAGAAATGTATAGCCACTAGCCTGGAAATTTATAGGAACTTACACTGCAGGTATACACTGAGAGAGAGATTTGCCAAGCAATATTTTCCACTTGAGAGGTGCTCCATGGAATTCCCTGACCTCCTGTTGTGTCTACATCCTGTTCACAGGAAAAGCCATGGTAATTGAGCAGGGGCTGGAGGTGCAGAACAGTTCAAAGGTTCCAGCACCGGCCGAGGGCAGGGCTACGCAGACACAGAGGACACTCTCCCTACCCTCAGGAGCTCATGCCTGTGTGGGAAAACATGCAGATTTAAATTTTAAAAGTTGTATTTACATTATGCTGGAAACATGGGGACATGCTCCGTATTTTGCCAAGGGAAATTAAGAAAATTTTACTACAAGAGTTAACAATTGGACAGGATCTTGGAGCCCAAGAAAACAACATTTACTGAAGAGCAGAGGCATGCTGTGCTCTTCTTCCATTAGATTAGTTTACCGAATCGTTACCACAGCTTTAAAAGACAGATAGGCTTTTAAAAGACAGATACCCCCCTTTTTAGGTAGATGATGAGAGTGAGGCTCATAGGAGCCAGGCATGCACGCGGGGCCACACAGGTGCAATGCTGCTCCGAGGCTGAGATTCCAGCCCAGACCTGACTTCTGACATGATCTCCCTCATGCATTAGGGCAGGACGGGTCCCATGAGGGCTTCAAATTGCAGATGGTGCTGTATGTTTGGTTGGGGGAAGTAGAACAGCAAGGTACCACTCAGGGATGCAGGAGAATGTTTGTGTCCTCTCTGCTGGCAGACGAATGGGCTGAATGATTTCTCAGGTTGTTTCTAAGCTTACTCTCTGAGCGTGCTCCTCCCAGAGAAGGAACTTGTGATCAATGTTCCCATTGGTTTAATGTCTCTCAACTGTACATGGAAGATTTTAGATCTATTACATTGAAGCCCAATGAGGGAAGGGATTAGGTCAGTCTTGTTCTCCCTGTGTACCCAGTGCCTGGCTTATAAAAGGCAGCAATAGTCACTAAATATTCACTAAGTGAACACATGAATCACTGAGTAAATGCATTAGATTAGGTAGTTCCATGTCCCCCAAATCAGCATAAAAATTTTAGGTACTCATTAAATATTTTGAGTGAAGAAAAAAACCTACTGTTTAGAACTGCATTTAGTCCCAGAAGACTTCTTGGCAATACTAATTCCAAGTCGTCCGCACAAAATCCCTACCAGGTGATGACTACAATACTGTACATCTGCTCTCAGAGCTGCTGTGAATGGTCCTGCTGGGTTGGCCATCTTTCTGCTTCCTCTGGAAGCGTCCTGAAGGCGGAGGCTGTGGCTCCCTCAGTCACCCTTACAGTCACAGCACCCAGCCACGGGCCGGGCATAAAGCAGGGTGGTTTGGTTAAGAGAATGAAAGAATTAATCAATTAATTAGATATTTTAGTTGCCTTTGATTATCATATCAGATGATTTAGAAGCTTTTTCAGGGGAGTCACTGTCCAGACAAATGCTAAAAAAAAAAGTACTTTGCAACACTCTTAAAGAAAATTTTTACACATAAGCTGCCCTCCCTCTCCAAACACATAGATGAAAAAAATCACAAAAGTTCTGAGGTAGTACCTAAGAATCAATTTGAGGGCTTTCTAAAGCAAAGCAAAGCAAAGCAAAACAAAACCAAAACAAACAGGTTAGTATTCATTATGAGATCACCTGGGAGCCTCCTCTTTTTCCTCTCCTTGCTGTAGTTCCTTCTTCCAAGATCTCTGGGGCCTCTTCTGAGCTGCTGCCTTCCAAAGGTCGGATTCCTCACTCTGGAGGTTGTCTGCTTTCTTCATCCTCTGCTTTCCTTCCTTCTCCCCAGGGAGCTGCATGTTTTGTTTTGTTTTTTACCTCTTATCCCTTGTAATTCTTTGACCAAATTTTCCCAACTCACAAACTGCTTTATTTTTTCATCCTAATTATCATGTTTTTAAAAATAAACCATGTATGCGAACGTGGTTTTTACTTCTTTGTATTATTTTTACTTTTTCAATCATAATACCTCCTTCATGCTAAAACATTTCCCCCACACCTTGCGGATGTGAAATCATAATGTAAATGATTGACGTTTCTCTCCTAGTCCCTAAAACATTTTGAAAGTGGTTTGGAAATATTGAGATCTTTTTATACCTATCTCAATTCCTAGACATTGTAGTGGTAGCTATGTATTATATATAAATATTATTCACAATACTGTGTATCTGTTGCTTTATAAATACTGTATAGCTATTTAAGATTAATACGGGTTATTTATAAATAATCGTATCTAAGATACATACATAGTTTTAACCATCTGTATAGATTTACAGTTTAAAGAGTACTTTCATATCAGCAAATCCTCACAACAGACTTATAAAGTAGTGATTTTCTTTAACTCATTTTATGGAAGAGGAAACTAATGCTCATGATGGTTTGTTCAATATCCAATGGTCAGCCCAGGTCTTTTGTCAGCATATTATTTCTTACATTTTACCACTTAGATGAAATTTAGAACCAGACAATCTTGACTCTGGGAAACAGATTCTTCTCCCCCTGTTGTGCTCTGGGAGCGTGTGGACTGAAGGAGATCTCCTGAGAGTGCTGGGCAGTCACTTGGTCCTGTGCCTTTGCGGGAGCGGTTCCTCCTGCCTGGAAAACCTGTTCCCACCTCCAGACCCAGAAACCATATCTCTGTGTCCAGGCACGTCTTTCTCTGTAGCCTGTCCTCCTGCTCAAAGGTGGTGCCCCCTATATGTTCCTTGTAGATATCTCCATTGCTGATTTATCACCCTGGAATGTAGTGAGATTTCTGTCTCCCCATGTATGCTTTAGGCAGCTAGACAGCAAAGATCATGTCATATCCAGTAGTTGCTCAGTAAACCCCAGTTGAGATGAACTATCAATAGGGTTCTTAGCATTAAAACCATATTTAAGGAATTCCTGGGTGATGTTTACTCCTATTTTGCTTTTTTCCAAAATTCATACTGATATTCCAGGTGACCTATTTGCTTCATTGAGGTGTTTCAAAGCCAGGAAGTTGAAGTATAGCTTGTTTTATTTTTCTAAAATATAAAGCTTGAAGCTAATGGAATGCAGAAAACTACCCAGAGATGTAGCAACTCAAGGAGACCTTTTTACATCCTAGCCTTGGTTGTTTAAGCCTCATAAAACAAGATGAAAATGGACAGCCTTTCAAATGAGAGTGATTGCTATTCCATATACAAAAAAAAAAAAAAAAAGGCTTCCTTCAGAATACCCAAGATTTTAGACGTCTGACCTGGTAAGTGCCAGATACTTTATATGTATTAATTTCTACAAAAGTCATAGGAGGCAGTGTGATATCTTCAGTCTTGATTGTCTATGAGAGGTCAAGAAAGATATAATGATTTGCCCAAGTTCACATGCAATGGGAGATAGGAGATTTACAAGGAGTACTAATTTCAAAAAGGGTCTGCTTGATACTATCCCAACAGCCTTTTTTTTTTTTTTGCTATATATGCAACAATGACATAAGTAAGAATGCCTTTCTCATCTGTCATTCATTTAGATCTTTTTTCTCTTGACCAGCAGCTTTTTCGTGGGAAGAAAATGCTTAAACCCTTTTCTTAAATGCTTAAACCAGAGAACACCTGGTTGAAAACTAATGTGGCTATTTGTCCTTGGCAAACCTCTGTGCAATTAAGGCTTTTGATAAAACTCATTTAAATTCTCTGACTCTGTCTTATGGCCCCAGCCTCCTATCTCATTTGGTTTTAACTTTGTCTTTCTTTAGCAATGTGGGTGAAGTTCCTGCTGGTTTTGATAAATACACCTTTCTCACTGGACACAGCTTTCTGGTGACTTTCATGTTTGTTTGACAGTTTTCTCAGAAGCAGTAGTGGGAGGTATATAACATTTACATTCCCCCCCCCCCCCCCCCCCCCCCCGCCACCTTTTTTTGGTCAGTCAAAGGCCCAGCCGGCTAGAGCTCCTTGCATTGAAAGCATTGCATGCTGATTTTGGAAGTGGCCTCGTTTCTTTTAGGCCACTGGAGAGTTTCATCTATTAAAAAAAACAGCTTTGAGGAAAACTGCCCAAAGCAAAGCTGTTAATGCTGCCTTGATAGTTCAGTGTCAGGAACTTTTGAGAATAGAGGAAATTAGCCAAATGGCACCCTTCCTTTCACATTTTAAAAAGGAGAATATCTGTTTGGTATCATTCAAGTGCAGATCTACAGAAGGACATTAACAGGATCTAAATAAGCTTTGAGTAAAAGAGACGTTGGTTTGAAATCCAGTTCTACAGTTACCTCTTTGTTTTAGTGGTTATATGATTCAATACATGCATTAAAATTCATATAAATGTACACCAAAATATTTGGAAAGTTCTCAGCCTTTATTTTCTTCATCATCAAACTCTCATTACTTTCTGGATCTGACAACAAAAGTATAAGAACTCTTCCATTGTCCCATATGTTTCTGAGACTTTTTTCTCTTTTTCCTCTCTCTTTCAAAATATATAATTTCTATTTATTCATCTTCAAGTTGTCTGACATTTTCTCTATTCTTCTCTATTCATCTCCATTTCACTATTGAGTCCAATTAGTGAACTCCTTATTTCTATTATTGTACCTTTTTTAGCACTAAGATATCTATTTGATTATTTAATACATCTTTCAATTCTTTGCTGAAACTTTATATATTTTCATTTGTTTCAAAGATTTTATTTTAAAGACTTTGTCATCTTAGGAGAAGTGTCTATTCAGACCCTTTGCCCATTTTTTAATTGGATTGTTCAGGGTTTGTTTGGTGTTGAGTTTTATAAGTTCTTTATAAATTTTGGCTATCAACCCATTATCAGATATATCAGTGAATATGTTCTCCTATTCTGTGGGCTGCCTTTTCATTTTGTTGATGGTTTCTTTTGCTGTGCAAAATCTTTTTAGTTTGATATAGTCCCATTTGTTTATTTTTTATTTTGTTTCCCATGCCTGAGGAGATATATCAGAAAAAATATTGCTTGGAGCAATGTCCAAGATTTTATTGCATATGTTTTCTTCTAGGATTTTTCTGGTTTTGGGTCTAACATTTAAGTCTTTAATGCATTTTGAATTTGTTCTTGTGTATTGCATTAAGAAGGTGGTCTAGTTTCATTTTTCTGCAGAAAAACCTATCCAATTTTCGCAACACCATTTATTGAATAAACTGTCTTTATTTAGCCCATTGCAAGTGCTTGCTTCCTCTGTCAACTATTGACTATAGAGGTATGGGTTTCTGGTTCTCTGCTCTCTTTCATTGCTCTGTGTATCTGTTTTTATGCCAGTACCATGCTGTTTTGATTACTATGGCTTTATTGTTTTTCTTTCTGAAGATTGCTATTGTTATTCAAGACTTTTTGTGGTTTTATACAGAAGACCAACAGACATATGAAAAGATGCTTTAAGTCACCAAACATCAGATAAATGCAAATTAAAACCACAATGAGATATCACCTCATACCTGTCAGAGTGGCTACCATCAATAAATCAACAAATAACAAGTGCTTGTAAGGATGCAGAGAGAGGGGAATACTTTAGCACCGTTGGTGGGAATGCAGGCTGGTACAGCCACTGTGGAAAGAAGTATGGATATACCTCAAAAAATTGAAAATTGAACTGCTTTATGACCCAGTAATTCCACTTCTGGGAATTTATCCAAAGAAACCTGAAACTAATTTGAAAGAATATAAACACCCCTATGTTCATTGCAGCATTATTTACAATCACCAAGATATGGAAGCAGCCCAAGTGTCCATCAGTAGATGGGTGGATAAAAAAACTATGGGACATTTACACAATAGAATACTAGTCAGCCCTAAAAAAGAAGAAAATTTTACCTTTAGTGACAGTACGAATGGACAAGGAGAACATTATGCTAAGTGAAATAAGTTAGTCAGAGAAAGACAAATACCATACGATTTCACTCATATGTGACATCTAATGAACAAACTGAACTACTAAGCAAAATATAGACAGACTTACATATAGAGAACAGGCTGAGGGCTCTGGGCAAGTTGAGAGAAGGAGGTGGAGGAATTGAACAAAAAGGTAAAAGGACTCATGGTCATAGACAACAGTGTAGTGATTGTGGTGGGGAGGAGCGTATGAGGAAGATAAATGGTAATGGGAAAAATACAATTAAGAAAGAGAAAAAATAAGGGCTTCATCAGATAATTCCAATATCTCTGTCATCTCAGCCTTGGCATCTGTTGATTTTTCCAATGTGAGTTGAGATTTTCCTTATTCTTCATATACTGCCTAATTTTGAATTGTAGAATTTTATTCTATTTAAATACTAAGAAGAATTTTGGTATTTTGTTTCACATAAGTTCAGGCTGTAAGTCAATCCTGCCTTCTGGGAGGCTGCCCCTCTGTGGTTCTAATGGTTGTTGAGTTTTCAAAGCCTTTGTGCCTGTCTGTCCTGCGTGTGCTCCACCTAGTGACCAGTCTGTGTCCTGAGCAGTGATGGATCTCGGTTCAGTTCAAGATTCTTAATCCTTAGAATCAGATCTATGCGTGCACAGCTTGGGGTTTAACCCAGGAGTTTACATACAGTTTTCTTGTGGTTACTTTCCCGAGCACCTTTCTATCCTTCATGTCTTTGGTACTTTCTAGTTCCCTGGGTCTCACCTTTTTGCCCTCCAGCTGAAAGCTGAGGTTTTAGCTACCCTACAGGTGAGGCACATGCCACAGGTGCAGAATTTAAGGGGGCACCAAAAGAAAGCAATAATCAAGGAAAATAAAATGTTAATATACCATTTAAAACATCAAAATAGATGCAACAATCCATAATGAATAAATATTATAATTTTAAATAAAGGCAGAATCTGGCTCTACATTCTACCGCCCTGCCTGATCCATCTTACCCTGGTTCCAGTCCTACTGTGCTGTGTGTTTCTACAACTGTGCCCCCATCTGGTGCCAAGTGGCAGGAAGGCAGGTGGGAAAAATGGTACATACCAGGGGTTTGATGGCACTTTGAATTCTGATCTTTTCCTTCAACCTGTCAGCTACGATTCATTTTTCAGAGTCCTAAATCAGCAGCTCTATGCATTCTGCCCAGGTTTTATGTCTGTACTTAGTGGGAGAGGCAGGGTGGAATGTGGTTCTTACTCCATCTTAACTAGAACCAAAACCAGAACAGTGTATTCTTAAATTGCTATAATGGGCTAGGTGAGAAGCAAGAGATGGGCAAAGAAAGTAAATATTAGGGAAAGAAAAAAAAGAACAGTAAAATGTTAAAAAAAAATTCTGTCACATTATTCCTTCTAGTGTATCTTTTTAAAAAACATGTTAACAGTTTATTTTGATTTCTTAGCTTTATTTTGATTGTCGACACTATTAGAGATGTCCCCCTACACCAACCCCTTTGCCTGACTCTGTCCAGGCCCTGCTCCCCCTTCCCTGGGGCCATCACCACACTGTGGTCTGTGTCTGTAGGTTATATATGTATGTTCTTTGGCTGAGCCCTTCACCTCCTTTCTTCTGGTTCCCTCCCTCTCGGCCTCCCCAGCATGTTTTATCCTTAAAAAGAAAATTAACTTGGCAGACTTTCCAGGAATTACCCAATGTGCTTTTTTCCTTTCCTTCATCCTCCAGGTAAAAGGACTCCCATGTGTGTGAATATGTGCATGTGTATAAGGACTCCATGTATGTATGTGCATGTGTGTAAGCACACAAGCATGCATGTTTACATTCATGCCTGAGAGAGAGAGAGACAGAGAGAGAGATGGGGGCAAATCAGATCGGATGCTGTATATTTCAATAAATGCAGGTTTCCCCATGCTCCCCTCAAAATTAGTGAAAGAGAAAATGTTAAGATTAAGAATTTCTGAGTCCCTGTTTTGATTTCCTCCTGTCTTCTTGTTCTTGTGAAATTACTAGGGGATAAACTTCTCTCATGGGTACAGTATCCCATGATGTAATTTGTCCTCTTTATAAGAAAAAAATGATACTTCACTTAAAGCATAGACCATTGGTTTTAAGCGAGGTGAGTCAAGCTTAATGCCACCATTCTTTTAGCTATCTGCACATCTATCTTGACAAAGAAAAAAAAAAAACATATTCAAATGCTCTGTTTGAAATCCTTTGTTTAGAATGTCTGCTTGTTTGCTCCTGGGCCCATGACTGTTTTGTTTATTGAATATGACCAGCTTCAGGCAGAAGATTGCAAAAAGTAGTGCAGGGTGTATTTAAATACTGTTTGATCATTAATTTGGAGAATGAGAGCTGGATGCAAAAACTGTCGACTGCTGCTCAACTTCATGGCCTCTGGACATTTTATACTCGTTGCAATGAAAAAAAAAATCTTTTAACCTACATCTTGGCCCACAGGGGGATTTCTCTATAATTCTGGAAAACCCTAAAATTGCCCTCATCAGTTTCTTCCCTATCTCCTTTCCTGCCTCCATCCTGCCACCACTCCTTTCTCCTGCTTATTTCCTTCCTTTCTAGAAATACTGATTTGGCAGCTTCTTCATGCCTGTCACTTGACTGCACTATAGACCATACAAAAGTGGATGAGATAAACATTGATCTAGCTCGGAGCATTATCATCTAGCCAAACCAACAGGCACAATCACGTGAAAGAGTTGAAATAGTTCTGGAACAATACACTTTCAGGCATCTCAAGGTCTCAGAGACATGGTCCTTTTAGATTATTTCTCATCTCGTTAGAGTTAGTCAGTACTTCTCATACTTTTGTACAAGCTTTCTCTTTCCAAAAAAAAAAAAAAAGGCAAATTCTTTTATTGCTCAGGGTATGAGGGTGTGTGGTGGGAGATTTTTTATTAAAAATGCATATGTGATTAGTGTTTCAAAGATTGTTGCTACCCCATACATACTTTATCAAGTTGCATTTTCTCTTGCGTTCCCTTCTGTGGGGACATTTCTGCTCACAGCCTCTGAGCCAAGTCAGGAGACAACTCATTGTTTAATAAGTCCTGTGATCTAGGTCAGAAATTCTCAGGGCTGCAAGAGAAGACCACCTGAGTGTCCTATTTTACTGAGCTCTTGATTCATTTCAAGCAAAGACCCACGAGAAAACTCTCTTTCCTGGCTCATCTAGTGATGGCGCTGTAGGCAGCCAGCATTCCTCACATCTGCTAACCCATGCAGCTTCTGTCTGCTCCCAGTAATTAGGGCAAGAGAGCTGACACAGATCTCCCTGGGAACCCCCAGTCTCCCTTGTACACTCCCTGCTTCCCTAGGCATTGTGCCTGGGAATTGACCTCCTGGTTTATCATCTAGAAGGGAAGGTGTCCCACGATGTCATCCTCTGGCATGACTGGCTTAGGGTGCTCTGAGGAAACATGGAGACTGGTACTATCAGAGAGAGATAATGAGCACAGGAAGAAAGAGAGCCCTCAGGAATTACCTAGTCCGGCTTCTCCCGCCCTAGCATCTCAACATGTCCCAGGGAAGCAATTAGCACAGGGAGTCTGTGGTGGAGCAAGGCTGTGTGTGTGCAGGAGTCGGCTGCTCAGTGTAGTGAGGGGTGGGTTGGCTGTCTCCCATACAGAGCTGGCTGTATCTGGGAGAATGTGGTGCCTGGGGAGAAGCTGCTTTCTGCCTTCTGCTGGGAAGCCTGTGACCTCAGATGTGTTACACATATTAACCGTAGATGTGGTTAAAGCACCTATAAATTTTTAGAACCTGGACCATCTTTTCAATTTGTTTGAAGGACATCTATTATATGCTGTCTCCCTAAACCCCACTTCTGTCTTTGAGTTATGAGTTTTGGTGGATTTTCACTTCCAGGATCTGGATCTACATTTTAATAAGGCAGGAATAAAAAAACACCTTCTCCCCACGCCCCCCCTCTCCCGCCCCCACCCCATGGCTTGTAACAGCTTCCAGCAGGAAGCAGGATCAGGGAGGGACTCAGCTGTCAAATGTCAAGTGAAGGCTGCTCAGGCCATGTGGACCACAGCCACAGGAGGAAGTGGCAGCACTGTGAAAGTCTCAATAGGAGAAATATTTTTAGAAAATATCTTTAGTTTTTTTTGTTGTTGTTGTTATCTAGATGCTGTTTCTGTTGTTGGAATAGGGACTCAGAAACTTATTTTCAGATTTATCAATTACTAACATTTTTCTCAATTTCTTGGGACAAGTATGTACCACCAAGTAGTATTATTACCAGTATCATCAAAAAATTAATTCATCCAATTAATCACTTATTTTAAAAATCTTAGTTGGGCTAAAAATACTCTACGTGCTAAGCTCTAGACATTGAATTAGGAAAGGTTCACTCCTTACATTAAAAGCACTCTGAATCCTTTGGGTATAATGTACAAGAAAACTTACAAGTTTAACCCAACATAAAGTGTATTGACAGAAGAATTATTCAGTAATACAAGAGTATAAATGAGGGACAAGAAACCAGGTGGAAGGAGGCCAGGTCTTTCTAGGCAAAGAGAAGAACATATACAAGGGAACAGGGGAGATATATGGGTGCAGATGACTTGTTCACGCACATGGTGTGGGGGTGGGGCAGGACTGGAAGGGCAGGCCAGTGCCGCGCCAAGAAGTATGGATTTTATCCTGAAGTTGACTCTTACATCAGAATATTAAAAGCAGATGTAACTGGTATGATCTGCTTTACCAGCTTAGATTACAGGTAAGGCTACAATGGAAAAATGAAACCAGCCATGGAGATATATTTAGGATAAATATTGATAAATTCTATGGAGGGGCAGATGTGAATAGAAAGGGAGAAGGACTCTCAGGGAGCCCCAATCCTGTCTTCTGTATTTATTTATTTATTTATTTTTAGCAAAAAGTTCTGAAGCCAGGTAACACAGCCTTAGATATGATAATATTGGTGATGAGTAATCATTTTACAATAAAATAACTTCTAAATATAATAAGGATTATATCTTTTTAACATGCAGACACACTCAAGTCTCCATTTGGGCAACTGGCAAGTATTATAGACCGAATTGTGTCCCCGCCACCCACCCTAATTTACATGTTGAAGTCCTAATTCTGAGGACCACAGAATATGACCGTAAGAGGAAATAGAGGCTTTTATTAGGTTAAAATAAGGTTATTAGGATGGGCCCTAGTCCAATAGGACGGGTGTCCTTTTAGGAAGAGGAGGTAGGACACACACAGACACACACAGAGGAAAGACCATGTGAGGACACAAGGAGAAGATGGACACCTGTGAGCTAAGGAGAGAGGCCTCAGAACTAACAAACTGGCACTGGACTTCTAGCCTCCAGAACTGTGAGAAACTAAATTCCTGCTGTTTATGGTACCCTGTTATGACAGTCCAAGTAAACTAATATGGCAAGGATTTTAAAGTACGTCTCCCAGGGTTTTGTTAATACCCAGTAATTGTCCAGGAACCTCTGGAGAATTACTCAGCCCAGAATGGCCAGCCCCCATCTAGACTAAAAGAGAACTGAAGAATCATATATGGTGCCACAGGCAGATCCTAGCTTTTTTAAAAAGATTTTATTTATTTGTTTTTGAAGAGAGGGGAAGGGAGAGAGAAAGAGAGGGAAAGAAACATCGATGTGTGAAAGAGAAACATTTATTGGTTGCCTCTTCTATGTGCCCCCACAGGAGACCCAACCTGCAACCCGGGCACATGCCATGACCAGGAATCAAACCAACAACCTTTTGGTTTGCAGTACTATGCCCAACCAACTGAGCCACACCAGTTAGAGCAGATGCTAGCTTTTTAACTGCCTGGTTTCTTTTGCTGCCAAGTGGAGCAGTCGGGACTGGTGCTTCATGATGGGCTGTTTCCTGATGGGCCGTGCCAAGATATCTTTGCTGGTCTGGATCCAACACCCATGAGTTTTCTCTTCCTCCAGAGTTGCTCAAGGTTGGACAAATAAGGTTTGAGTTCTCTAGCTTAGTTTGAAGGCCCTGTCATTATGCTTTAAGTTTTCTTCTGGGACAGAGAGAGGTTTTCATGATCAGCCACACTGCGGTTCCCAACCCCCATTTAAGCCCGATTGTTGAGTCCAGATGGACAGCCAGGCTCTCCCTTCCCTCTTCCCCCTCAGGTGCTTTCCTCTGTCAGTGGGTCTTCCATCTGACCTAATCGATTCAGGAGTAAAAATGAGATGGCATTAAACCTAAAACAAACAAACAAACAAACAAACAAACAAACCAAAAAACAACTCTAGGATCTTAAGCCCTTAATCTAAACCCCTGTGCACATTTTTCTGTGTTCCCCCCACACCACAGTTCTTCTTATTTGGAATGTCAGGTGCTTATCTGATTAATATTTGCCTAAGGGACCTGTTAGTAAGTCTCTGTAGAATGAATAGATCTGATTTATAGTGCTTTGCTGCTCCATCATAAAAAAATAAGAAAATATTTTTTAATGGCAAGTTTTCTTGCTTAAATCCCAAATAGTCACTATAGTCATACCAAAAAAAAAAAAAAAGTAAAGTGATCAAAATTTTGTAGTTTTGACAGACCTTAAATTGTCACTAACATTGTCTTCTAAGAATAAAATGTTGGACAATCCTCCCCCATCTCCACCCCTACATAATCCCACATTGTCCATAGTCCAAATTAGTCTTTAAACTGGCTCCCACTGAAAAGCAAAGGAACACACTCTTCCTTTAAGGCTCAACTCAAATATTTATTCTTATCTGTGTGCTCCCAAATAAATCATCTTTGTTTCTTTGATTCTTCATTATTTTTCTTAAGTTTGTCTACCCTACTTATAAAAGTAAAGCCAGGGGCTCTTCATTTTTCATCTTAACAACTACAAAGCATAACAGAGTGCCCGCATATAAATACATTAATGAAATAGAGCTTTGGGAAGTATTGCTGATAGCAGAGTAGAGTATGTCCTGGACGTGCCTTTAAAGTTTTACCCGCTAGCGTCAGGAAAATGAAGTGAAAATGATACATCATTTAAGCAAGAAATACTGTCTGGACTAACTAAACAGTAGTGGGCATGTAGAGTAACAGATTTTAGAGATAAAGTACTGGCAGGGCTTGGTGCTTAATTGGTTAAAAGGTATAAGAGGAAGGAAATTATTCCAAAATTAATGTCAGGGAAAATTATGTAAGAGTTGGTGACTTTATCTGATAGAACACCAGAAAAAGAAAAAGTTCAGTGTCCTCAGAATTTTTTTTAGTACTCACTAAGTGAAGAGAGTTATGTTTTGGCATTAAAGAACTTACAATCTAGTTTTGGAGTCAAGATATGCATCTAAGTTAATAGAGAAAACTGTGAAGTAGTTTAGAAAAAATATGAAATCTATTAAAAAATGGGAAGTAAACATTTTGGTGAAAAATATACTGTCTGCTTCCCCGAGGAGAATAAAAGTCAATGTTGTTGTGTGATCTGGAACCAACTACTTCACTACTCTGGGCTAGGGTTCCAAAATGGCAATAAATATT
Organism: Pteronotus mesoamericanus; assembly: GCF_021234165.1. Lineage (NCBI taxonomy): Eukaryota > Metazoa > Chordata > Mammalia > Chiroptera > Mormoopidae > Pteronotus > Pteronotus mesoamericanus. The sequence goes on along the minus strand of NW_026555135.1, from coordinate 13,839,627 downwards.
TTTGTTGATTTGACATCTTGACACAAGGAAAGCTGTTGATAGATATCCTTGAGCTCAGTAGGCATTGTTCAGTATGCTTTCTGCTTGGCAAAAACCCAGCTCACACAGAGAGAAATTTCTTGGGTCATGTACCTGAAAGGACCAGAGATGGTAGGACAGAAATAGAGTTCAGAGATAGAGTTTCAAAAAAATATTACTAAAATAAAAGGGCAAGTCACAGATTGACAGAAATATTTTATATTCTTTCTATATATGTAGTATAAATAGACACAGTATTCCATTCTATGAGTATAATAGAATTTATATACTTTCACCATATATTTTATGTAGCTTTGCATATTTTTTCTTTGTAAATGCGTATTCTTACAGCTCATTAACAGGAACACAAATAACTCAATATACAAGAGCAAAAGAGTGAAACACACTTCACAAAGAAGATACATGATATCTGGCAAAAGCATATATAAATTTTTATATTCATAGAGTAGGAGGATGAGCAGTAACAAGAAATGAATTACTGACATGATATTGTACATGCAGCAACTTTGATGAACCTCAAAAACATTGTGGTAGGTGAAAAAAGGCAGATGCAAAAGACTACATAATGTATAATTTTATTTCTATGACATTCTAAGATAGACAAAAGTAACCTATAGTGACAGGAAGATCAGTGGTTCTTGGGAACAGGGTGATGCTGATGATTTATTGCAAATGTGCATGAGTTTTTGTGATGATCAGAATACATTTTAATTGTGGTTATATTTGTACTTTTGTATGTGGTTACAAAAGTGCATTTCAAAACTGATCAAACTCTATACTTAGAATGACATATTCTAAGTATATTTACTGTTCACAAATTATAAATCAATAGTAGTATTAGAAAGTCAAATTATGGTTCTTTGGGATCGCCACCAAATAGACAAAGCACTATTATCTAACTATTAAAAAATACTTAATACAAACAAAATAACAGAGAAAAGTAAGATTTAAAAAGATGAAATTAAGATAATAAGAGGTTATTTTACACAAATCTATGGAAATAAATTTGGAATCCTAAGCAAAAATACAATTAATCATAATTGACCCTAATTGTAATAGAAAGTTTAAACAGACTGATTATCATATTAAAAAGGTGAAGAGTCAGCCGTGACCGGTGTGGCTCGGGTGGCTGGGCGTTGTGCTGCCAGGTAGGGTGTTGCCAGTTTGATTCGCGCCTGGGTTGTGTGCCCAGTTGGTCCTTGGTCGGGGTACATGTGAGAGGCAGCCGGTAGATGTTTTCTTTCACATCGATGTTTCTCTACTTCTCTTTCTCCCTCCCTTCCTCTCTCTAAAAGTAAATAAATAAAATCTTCAAAAAAAAAAGACAAAGAATTCAAAAACTACCTCCTCAAAATTACCCAAACTCAACATTACATAAAGGAATTATGCCAGTCCTTTAAAGATTATTTCTACTTAAATTGTTACCAAGCATAGAAATAAACAGAAGAAAAAGTTCTATGTATTTATCTGAAACAAATGTAATATTTATAACTAAATCTGGTAAAGATGACTTAAAAAAGGAAAGTAGGAAAACTGGTTCCCGTGCGAATGTTGATTCAAGGATCCTGAATAAAGTATTTGCCAATAGAGCCCTGCAACAACATACTAAGAAAACATGTCTTCATGACACAATTGTATTTATTTTGGGAACTGAAGAATGACTCAATAGTAGGAAATTCATTAATATATGATAGTTCTGAGTCAAATAATCATACATGTTTCTCTCTGTATCTGACTGACATTCCAAATGAAAGCAACAACAAAACCTGGATTTTTAAAAAATACAGATTTGAGATCAGTGCAGAGAAATCAGGGCAAACAGATTTTGAGGCGCCGCAATCCCAGAAAAGAAGGAATTGGATTGAGGTTAGTCCTAGAGCATTAGCACTACTTTCCCTTCTAAAATTTTTCTGTTTGCCTCATGAGGCACAAAGCAGGAGCAGAGCTTGCAACAGTTCTTCTAGGGCTAAAAACAAACAAAAAACAAACAAACAAAAAACACCAAACCAAACAAAATACCAACCAGAAGTTCAGGACTCCTTGCTCCTTGTTAGCAAGGATTTAGGTACTAAGTTCCTAGAAAAAAAGAAAATTGCAGAAAGTGAACACAGGAAACTGTAATTTCACTTAGAGGAATTTTCTCAGTCCTGGATCGTGTATCCATGCACAAGGCAGAAGGCCAAGAAATCTAGCTAAGAGCAGATGCTAGGAGGCTAAAAAGTGACAGAAATTTCTGCAGTCTCACAGAGTGGAAGACAAAAATTGTAGTTCAGGGTGCACCAATGAAGAGGGGCCCTGAAAATACCCAACTTTTATCTGAGATCCCTGCAATGCATGCTTTAGGTGTAAGTACAAAGCAGAAATAAAGCAGTAAAAACAAAATAAAACATAATATTTTAATTTCTCATTTTATCAAGGTGATATGACCATACTATAACTGCTTACCATAAAGGAATTTAAATTTGCTCTGGAAAAAAATAATATCACTCGGAACCTCTTCAATTTTTTCTTAAACAATGTGTGACATGCAGTCAAAATCTATCAGGCGTGCCAGCACACAGAACCAAGATATCAAAGCCCAGGGGAAAAAAACATAGATTATAGAAACAAATCCAAAAGTGACTGAAATATCAGAGCTCCCAGAAAACACTTTAAATAAATGTGATTACTATACTCGTGAAAATAGTTGAAACTATGAAAAATATCACCAGATTACTCAAACCTATGAAAAATAATAAAATGAAAACTCTAAAATTGAGAATTATGATTTTTGAAGTTAAGAATGCAAGGGATAGATTTAACAACAGATTTCATGTAAAAAGAGAGGATTTAGTAAACCATGACCTTTAAAGGTCTGAAAAAGGAGCATTGAGCCAGACACATTGCAGGGCACTTCAGAATTTCTCAGCTGGTTAACTATTTAAATTTATATCTATATCTTTGGCTTCAAAAATAATAAACTGATGATACATGAATATTTGGCCTTTATAAAAATGTCATACATCTCAACTCAAACTAAGTTTTTTCTTTTTCTTTCTCCCTCTTTCGCTCCCTCCCTCCTTCCCTCTCTTTTTTCCATCCTTCTGTTCTTTATCTCTCTGTTTCATTTTATCAATTATCTATCTATCTTTTATATGAATAAACATATATAAATGATGGCAATGTCTGTAAATAGAAGAAATACAGTTAGTGGGGAGAGGGACTTGATTTAACCAATCGAGGTCATTAGAGACTCGAAGAAGATTACAGCTGCCTATGTAATAAAGCCTCCAAAAACCCCAAAAGGACATGTTTAAGAGGCTTTTGGGTAGGTAAACATTTGAGGATTTGGGGAGAGTGATGTCCTCTATGCATCTCTTCAATCTGGCTGATCCTGAATTATATCCTTTTATAATAAACTGGTCATCTAGTAAGAAAAAAATTTGTTTAATTAAAAACAATTTTAAAGTAGTATTAGGTGAATGATGACATATTCATAATGATTGATAAAGCAGCTTAAATAATAAATCTTATCCTAAGATTTTGTTTTTTTCACCATGTAGAAAAGAAAAAGAATCACAGAGTAATTAAGGAACAGATTCCTAGACTCCATGCCTATTTTTGTCACTTACCAGTTCTGTGATAATATATCTTGCTCTCTATTTCTTCACCTGTAAAATGGGGAAGTTAAAAGTATGTCCCTCATAGTGACTTTGTTTGGATTACCTAAGTTTATATTTGTTATCATTTAAAATTCATCTTATACACAAGTACTCAGTAAATATTAACTATTACCATTATTAATACTATTGTTAGAAACCCATACCAAGGTGTCTTCTTTTATTGGATTATTGTTTTCACCAAGCTTAAAAACTGACTTTTCTGCCCAATCCATTATATCATGCAAACTCTTACATACCCCTGGATACAAATGGCCAAATCAAATTAGGTAGTCCTTGTCAGTAGCTTCAGCTGGAGACCCTTTTTGAACAAGCACCATGTGTCAGTTGTCGCAAAGACTCACTTACTTCCTCTTGTTCATTGCCTCTATACTTACTCAATGCTAACCATGCACCAGGCACCGTTCTAGGAGTGAGTACACACTGGTGAATCAGAAGGAGGTCTCTGCTCTCTGTGAAAGGGATAGACTGCAGACAAACAAATACATTCCTGTTCAGTACTGTGATATCAGGTATGGATAATTCTAGGATGGAAAAAAGAGGAAATTGGGCTGCTATTTTAGAGAGGTCATTAGAGACTCTCGAAGAAGATTACAGCTGGGTAGAAACTAAATGAAGTGAAGAATAAGAGTGTCATAAATATTTGATGAAAAATATTCTTAGCAGATAATGCTTTAACATAAAGAAAGTGAGACAGGAGTGCATTTTGGGGGTATTTAAGAAACAGGAGTGAGTGATAGGGAGGGTGATAGACTATGAGTACAGCGAAGTAGGCAGGGCCTAAATTTTTTCCTGTAGACCATTACAAGGACTTTACATGGGAAGCGTTTTGAATGTTATTAACAGAGAATAGCCTATGTAATTTAGTTTTTTACATTTTTATGTAAAATTTTTCAATTGCAGTTTACATTTAATATTACTTTGTATTAGTTTCAAGTGTACAGCATAGTGGTTAGACAATCATATGCTGTATAGTTTTCCCCCTGATATTTCTGGTACCCAACTGGTACCATACAGTTATCACAATATTATTGCCTATATTCTCTGTGCTGTGCTTTACATCCCCATGACTATTTTCTAACTACCAATCTGTACTTCTCAATCCCTTCAGATTGCCCTTTTTTGTTTCTTTCTTTGGTGTTAAGTTGTATGACTTCTTGGCAAATTTTAGATATTAACCCCCTAACATATACATCATTGGTGAAAATGTTCTTATTTAGTGGGTTGTGTTCTCATTTTGTTGATGGTTTCCTTTGCTGTGTAAAAAATTTTAGTTTTATGTAGTCCCATTTGTTTATTTTTCTTTTTGTTTCCCTTGCCTGCGGAGACGTCAAAAAAGATATTACCAAGAAATGTCCAAGATTTTACTGCTCATGCTTTCTTCTAGGAATTTTATGGTTTCACATCTTACATTTAAGTCTTCAGTCCATTTTGAGTTTACCCTTCTATATGGTATAAGAAGATGGCTGAGTTCCATTTTTATGCAGGTATCTGTCCAATTTTTCCAACACCATTTGTTGAATAGACTGTCTTTACCCCACTGTGTATTATTGCCTCCTTTGTCAAATATTAATTGGCCATATAAGTGTGGGTTTATTTTGGGGCCGTCTATTCATTGAACAATATGTCTGTTTTTATGCCAGTACCATGCTGTTTTGATTAGTATGGCCTGTATTATAGTTTGATAGCAGGTAGTATGATTCCTCCAAACTTGTTCTTCTTTCTCAAGATTGCTGTGGCTATTAGACGTCTTTCATAGTTACATATAATTTTATGGATTATTTGTTCTATTTCTGTGAAATATGTCATTGACCTTTCCATAGGAATTGCATAGAATCTATAGATTACTTTGGATGGTATGTGTATTTTAACAACGTTAATTCTTCCTATCCATGAGCACGGTATATGCTTCCATTTATTTGTATGATTTACAAATCATACAAGATTAGTTGCTTGAACTTAGGGAGAAAATAGTGAAAACAGAAAATAATTAGAAGCCTATTGCTAGGGTACAGGTGCGAGACACTGCACCTTAGAGCAGAGCAGTGGTAGTAGAGAGGAAGGTGGGAGATGGGATTCTTGGTGTAGGTCAAAGGGAGGACTGAGAGGATGTCCTGACAGATTGGATGTGTATCTCTTGAAATAAAATGAGAATCATGGATGACTCTGAGGTGTTCGGAGAATGGTGGTATATTTACGGAGAAGGAGAACACTGCGCATGGAGCAGGTTTGTGGTTGGTGGTGTAGGTGGAAAATTAAAAATAACTGTTAGTCATCCAAGCAAAGGTGTCAAGAAGCAGTTGGACACATGATCCTGAAATTCAAAGCAACAGTCTAAGCTACTGATGTAAATTTGGACACATTACTGAATAGAAAGTGTTCCAATTATATGGAAATCACACAAGGAGTGTTCCTCTTTAGACAAGAGGAGCAAGGAATAAAATATGTTGGAAGCGGAGAAGATAAAACCAATCCGTCAGCAAACATAGAAAGAGGGAGTGGCCCTTGAAGCGCCAGGGAAGCTGACAAAACGTAGGGTCTCCTCCAAACTGAAGAAAGTATTTCAAGAAGCGGGAATGATTATGACAATGTTGCTGTTGAGGTAAATAATATGAAGCCTGAGAATCTGTGAATATACCTGGTGTCTGTGAGGGACAGTGACCTGGTGGGAGCAGGTTCAAGTGAGTAACAGGAGGAAATGGAGGCAATACCAACAAATCTTTGGAGGAGTTTTGCTCTAAAGGGAAACAAAAATTGGTGATTGTGCAAGAAGGATGTGAGGTTAAAGGGAGGATTTTCTTTTAAGATTAGAGATATTTCACTATATTTGGATGGTAATGAAAAGAATCCAGAAGAGAGAGAAAAAAATGATGATGCCAAAAAAAGAACAGGCAATGCAAGAGAAACCTCCTTAAATGAGAAGGAGGGGATTCGATGCTAACATGGAGGGGCTGACTTAACATAGTAACATGAGGGCTGATAGATTAAACATGTACAGATACAGGTAGACTGGGGGGTTTTAGAGGGAGGATAGGAAGGTTCTCTCTTCAGTGAAATAAGAAACAGGGTCATTGGCTAAGGGAGAGATGTAAAGGGGTTGGTGATGATTTGAGAAAGAGGAAATCATGTAGAATTATTGTCACCGTCCTCTCTACCATTTAGATATATTTTAAAAATCATTGGCCAATTTAATGTTTAAAAAAAATTTAAATTGATTTTAGAGAGAGAAAGGAAGAGAGAAAGAGAAAAACATGAATTTGTTGTTCCACTTATCTGCACATTCATTGGTTGATTCTTCTTTGTGCCCTGACCAGAGAGGGAGTCTGCAACCTTGGCTTATTGGGGCGATGCTCTAATCAACTGAGCTATCAGCCCAGGGCGAATTTAGTTTTAACACAGAAAGTAAAACAAAAGGAAAACAAAAGGTCTGGGTAACATGCAGAGACAAGAGTTAAAATTGTCTGATGCTTTTGAAAGCAGAGATCCTAAACAAATACTGATTTCAGAGGAGATTGCCAAGGAGCCAATGTAAATCCAGGGTATGCGATAGTTAATCAATATATTAAGAATCATTGTATAACAAGAAAAGAATTGGATATAAATGGCTTTCAGAAACAGGTATAGTTTTATATGCAGATGTTCCTTATTGTAAATAAATACCATAAAATAACAGAGCTAGTTATGTGACTTTAGAGGTTATATAACCCCTTTGTTATATATAAATATATATGCATTTGTATATACTTATATATATTTTCCTTATTACCAACCAATTTTACAATGTGATGAGAGCAACGAATGGATTTCTTCTAAAAAAAAAATGAAAATAAGCACACATTTCCAATATCACACATAAAGTGGCCCGAAGTATAGGAATCCTCACACCACCCCAATATATCCTAAGCCAACTGACCTTCCCTCCCTTGTGTCCATACTTGTGTATTTGATCCTCTCTGCTTGCAGCGCTCAGCTCTGACTTCTTCACTACTCAACTGCTTGCTGCTTTTCCTTCATCTTCAAAATTTAGCTTTGTCTCTTCTCTGAAGCTTTTTTCTGATTTTTAACAAACCCTAGGGCCGGCTCATGATCATTCCCCTTTGCTTTGTAACTGTTGGTTTGCAAGTTGGTTTAAGCCATGATACTGTAGATTCTTTGAAGGCAGAGACTAAATCTTTTTTATTTTCGATTCATCATTATCTAGATTAGCGCCTGGCAAGTTTTGAATGAATGTTACCGGTGAGGGAAAATGAGATCTAGAGGAGGGTGGGTGACTTATTCAAGGAAGTTAGTGATAGTCGGAACAAAGCAGGTCATGGTGTTTTTGTTGTTTTTTTTTTTATTTTGCAGGGGGGTGGTTTAGTCGGTTTAGGTCTCTTTTCTTTCAGCCACTATCTGTTTCGAAAAGAAAACATTTTACCCCTGGAAATGGTAGGGTACAAACAGAGCAGCACTGTACATACGAAAGGATAAGTGCTCCCCCTTGTGGCACCTCTGGGAGGTGGAGGTGAAAATGACCATGGATCCAGGAAGCCCTCTTAGGAAACAAGACAGATCATTAGCTGGGAGTGAAAAATTGTACCCTTCAACCTGTGTTCCCTGAGGAGGAAGTTAATGAGAAGATATTTCCTTTCACCATGAGCAAAAATATCTTCATATCAATTATCTCAACCATTTTAATTAGATTCCACAGACGTCTGTGTAGGTACTTTAGGCAGATGCTCTCATCTTCTATTATCTAACATAAGTCCTCACTACAACTCTACTGAAGCAAGTTTTCTTATTCTAATGCCACAGATGAGAAAACCAAAGTTCGGGGAAGTTAGAATAATCATCTTAAGAGTGCACAGCCCAGAACACTAGTCTTTGACCTATGCTGTGCACTTTCCACCACACTCCGTGGCTCATTTGGGCAGTCAGAATTTAGGTAGCTACAAAACTAGTTAGCCATCCTTGTTGCCAGAATTATGGGAGCTACCAAGTAGGCAAAAGAAGCTGATTCTTGGCTGACAGTTCAGGTGCAAATATCAACGCTCCGCTTTCCTGCTGCTCTTTTCTATACAAGGACTCCAGGCAGCTGGCCTACTGCGTGAAGACAGGGGCTTCTGCAAGGGGTGGACAGAGGATGGCTGATAAGTACATGGGTTTCTTCTCTGACCCACAAGCTCAGACCTCACAAGTAACCAGCAATGGTGCTAATATTTTACATTAAACAGAGGTCAGAGAAAGGGGAACAGATCTTCAGGCTGCCTCAGACAAAGGCTCTAAGAATCCAGCAGGAAACATTTTCCTTTTGTAAGACTCAAGACATTCTTTTAAACAAGCCAAAAGCTTAAGGACATACCCATAAGAAACCTTTTAGAAGGACAGGACACTGCTTTTACTGGAAGAAGCAATATTAGTTTTTATTTGATGGATGCTCTTATAACGTACTCTCCCCCTTTTCTCTAACATCCAAATAATCACAATAGCATAAATAACACATTTCCGTATCCTGAAGGCAATGATCAAAATAATAGGTAACACTTATTGATCACTCATTATGTGCTAAGTGCTTTACCAGCATGATTATCTCATTTAATCCTCACAGCAAACTATATTGTATTGACCAAGAGAGGCTCTATTGTTTAATTGACTTACCCAAGGTCATAGTAAGTAGTTGGTAGAGCTGGGATGAAAAGCAAAAAGCTTGACGTTACACTACACTGTCTGAAAGACTAAATATAAATGGATGATCCTGACTATCTGAGGGACCGAGTCCCCCCGCCCCCGCCACCTATGGGGCTGCTTCCTTAGTTTACTCAGCACGTTCGAGACGCCAGAAGAAAGAGAACAGCTGAAGCTTCCCTTTCCCATTCTGTAGAGCTGGTCCAATGGCTGAGAAATAGTCCATGATCTAGCCAGCCACATATTTCTTAAGAAAAATAATAATTAAAATTCTCACCAAGCGCTTTTAAACATCTTAGGGAGAATTTATCATTGAAATACAGTACGAACAAAATTTGTAAAGAAATACAATACAATCTGGTACTTTAATTTTAAGGTTGATCTATTGTCGATTATTAGTTCTCTTTGATGGTCAATTTTACTTTCGGGAATCCTGAAAGTTATCTCTTTACAACTTCCTAGAAGTTGTCCTCTTTCCCCGCTAAGCCCTGTAGCCCTGCTCTGCTCCAAGCTCACTCTAACAGCGTTTCCAGTGTTGGCCTTGAAGGTTGTGTCCTTTGTTCTGGTTAATATCTCCTGGCCCCACAGCGGCTCTAAATTGTCCCCTTCCAGCCTCACCCCAGTAGCCATGCATGGAATAAAGCTCAGTAGGAAGCAGAAGCTTAGGGTAAGATCCTCCCTAAACCACAGGGCTGCCAGGGTAAAAAGAAAGTGTTGTCACAGGACAGGTAAGGGGGGCAGATTTGTGTGGACTACCCCTCCCCCTACACTCAGGACTTGCTGTTGTATGAAGAGTATGGGTGTTGTGAGGGTAATGGAGGAGAGCTCTGAAGTCAGAACTTCAATTTCTGGTCTCCTAAATGGGGATGATAACACCTACCTAATAACAATGTTGTATGGTAGGATGAGTAACAGACTGGGTCATTCCCATTGTAATTTTAGGACATGCAGACGGGGGACACTATGAGGCCAAATGGTGGGATCAGGCATATCTAGGTTAACTTGCAACTAACTTGTAACTAATTTAGCAAATGTTACCAGTTAGTTGCAAATTAGGACACACCTAGATATGAATTGGTAGAAAATTTTCTCAACTTCCTGTCCCTCAGTTTCCTCATGTGTAACACAAAGTTGAAGCTACCTCCTCCCCCCACAAGTGGAATATAGAAATAAGACATTATATACAGAGGCAGTTGCTATAAGAACCGGCCATACATATTCCAAACTCCTTAGTTTCTCCTACTAGCGCTCCCATTGCCTCTGACCGCTAGGTACCCAAAAGCACGACGTGGGAGGACCTGCCCCCAGATGTGCACTTGTCTTCTCCCTCCCACTTGAAAATAGCATAACAATAGCAACTACAACTACAAATACCGCTTCTCATGTGACTACTTTTTATTACTGGTGCTACTGCTGCTACTACTCTGGTATTATTTACTGAGCACTAATTTTGTAGCATCTGTAAAGGGTACTATGCTATGCACTTTACCTGCATCATTGATCTGAACCCTAACATGTCTGCTTTCTATCAAGGTTTTATTGCATGGCCTTGAAAGTTGGCTATTCCATTCCAGCCCAGGGTGTTTGCAGGGCATGGTTAACACATGAGGCCTCCATTAGAGAACCATAAGGTCCAGAGACTGTTGGAGATTAAGACTTGGTCTTACATCTTTTGTTTTCATCTGTCTCAGCCACAGCGCCTGCTGATGAGTACCTCTTTGACAGATTTCCCAGCTTGCCATCCTAACAGTTCTGGGCTCTTTTCTTAGTGTTTCACTGCAGCATTTTGCAGGCAAGCATAAATCTCCAAATCTTCAGGACTTGAGTCAGGCAGAACAGAATCCCTGCATTGCTTTTCATGCTGCTAGTTATCCTTAGCAGTTCCTTTTCTTTTGTTCCAGTTATTCTAAATGCCGGAAAACAACAGAAACAGAAGAGCAAGCGTGAAGCTATGTCCTTGGATGTTATTAGTAGAAAACAAAATGATATCCATTTTTGTTCTGTTGAACATGAACTCACTCTAAACAAAAGAAATTGATGAATTAAAGCAAATATGCTTTCTTCAGCCTTGCTTTAGACAGATAAGCAAGGACAATTAATATTAAAGCTGTTGTTTCTTTGTTCCAATTTTGTATCCTTGAGAATATCTATTTGATATTCTCAAAGGTATCTGAGATTAGATAACTATTTAAGAGTCCCTTCTGTATTATTTTTGGTGCTTAGTGAAGGTTTATTACCTGCAGGCTTTCTGAGATAAATGAACTCCAATGTATTTAATAGACTTTAAAAAAATGTCAGAACTAGAAAGAATGTTAGGCATTAGATGTTTCTGGGGCAACCACCTCACTGTACAGTTGAGGAAACTGAGGCCCTAAGAACCTCGGGATGTGCGGGCTTTGGGAGTCTAGGGGGGTTTTCCTTGTAACACATTTGCCTCTTTTCACATTTGGTCCTTTGAAATTATTTCTAAATTGTGCGTATCAAAAAAGAAGTCCCCCTCTGAGTTCTAAAATATCAGATACTTTCAATAGCATAGTAGAGAAATACTACCTTGATCAAATTCAACTCGCTTCTTTCAAGTCCCTCTTGGAAGCACAGGGGAAGGGCAGAAAGTACAGGGAAAGAGTTATACTAAATACAAATGAGGAATCATCCTCTTCCCTTGACATAAAGCAGCTTTCAGAGCCTTATCGCAACCTGGCTGGTTGGGATTTGCTGTGTGTGTGTAATTCCTGTGTCAGGGTCCTGGGTCCACATGAAAAAGGCCTCGGTTACTTTGAGGGACCTGTTAATTCTTCTTACCTCAAGTTCCCACCTGGAAGCCTGAGATATATGCTGCCAGACATGCTAGCTCTCCAGGCTTAAAAACATTTTTAACTGAAACCCTAGCAGGAAAAACAACCTAATAAGACCCAAAGGCTCTTTACCATGCATGGTTCCTGCCATTTTCCTCCCTGTTAGTTACTACCAGTGCTGGTCCCAGACTCTTCCTTCAGGTGTGGTGACTCCTCCTGCTGCTAGTCTTACCTCCTGACAGATGCTGTGAGGTGCCCCCACACTGTTCTTTCAAGGACCTGAACAACCTGGTGACTCTCTCTGTTCCTGCCCCAGTTGAGGAGCGAGAGGCTCTTGGATGAACATCAACTTTATCACTCAGTAGGTCACAGTCTAAAGATTTCTGCTCATCTGTTCCCTACGTCATGGCAGTGGGATTTCCAGATTGGAAAGGCAATGAGGTGCAGAGGGAACATTACTTGACCTAGTTGTGGCAGGGGAGCTAGGATGAGAGTGGGGATCTGATGCCAGAGCCGGTGCTGTCCCGCCTCACAGGCGAATTCTACACCCTTTGAGAACCTTAAGGAAGGGGAGTGTGGAAAGGGGGTGGAGCAAGAGAGTGTGCCCTTTGGCACTTCTGACCTGGACAGGCAGGATTGAGCATGAATGGGGCAAAATTTTCAAAGCAAAATCTCTTATTCAAGAGACAGTGTGTCTTAGTAGTTAAGAACAAAAGATTTGGAGTTGGGCAGGCCTGTGCTTGAGATCCAGCTGTGTCACTTACCTGCTATCTGGCCTTGAGAAAAATTACTGGACCCCTCTGAGTGGTTTTCTGATTTCTAGATAAGAACTACAGTACCTACACCATAAGTTTGTCTTGAAAGGCAAACTGACATAATGTATATAAGAGACCTAGAAAAGTACCTAATAGGCACAAGCCACAGTGGTAACTATTACTATTAAGGCTAGCCCTGCAGGATTCTTACTCTTATTTATCCTGTTTAATTTTATGGCAATTCTGCCATTTCAGTCACTGTTTTTGAAATAATTAGCAATGAATTATTTCTTAAAAGCACATGGTTTTGTATCAAATTCAGCTGGCTTTGAATATGGGCTACAACATTTATTTATTATTTATATTGCTTTTAGTAGGCTGTTCCACCCATACAAGGCTCACTTCTTGAACTGATAAAATGAGAATGATATATACATATCTGATAAAAATGAGCCTGTAGTGAAGATTAAATGGGATTGAATGAGACTATAAATTTTTTATACTTACCCAAGGATATATTTTTAAATTGATTTTAGAGAGAGAGGAAGGATTAGAGAGAGAAAGAAATATTGATGTGAGAGAGAAATATCGATCTGTTGCCTCTGGTACATGCCCTGATCTGAGGCTTGAACACATAACCTTTTGGTGTATGGGATCAGGCTCCAACCAAATGAACCACCTGGCCAGGGTGAGAGACTAAATTTTAATGGAAAAAGGGACCCTATCTTGTATAATGTAGTGTTCCTTGAACCTGGCAATGTGCCTGCCATGTAATTAGAGCTTAAATGAAAAATTAATAATGTATGCAATATAAGCTCTTAATACAGAGTATTATACATATTAAGTGGGAGCTACATCTGTCGTACACCACTTAAAATATATGAAGGTGAAACAGAATTGCAAGGCCATTTAATACTGTCTCACAATAGAAATCAGTCTAGAATAGTCTATCAAATTACCAAGATGTCTCCTTAAGTGGCTTTGACAGCTATATTCTTAATGAATACATGCCAAGAGGATAAATTTCAGGGAAGATGGAGGTAGAAAAAGTTAACAGCTAATCCTGGGTGCTTGTAGAATCTCCAGGTAGGAACAGTAGGTTCTGATGTTTGGGACTGTAGATTGGTAAACAGGGTGGAAGAGATACTGCAGGAAGGGACCTGGCACCTAAGAAGTAACTATGAAGGAGGTAAAGGATGAGATTCTGACTGCCTGGCCTTAAATCCTGCCTTGGAATTTAGGCAAGTTACATCATGTTAGTCTCAAGTTCCCCATTTTTAAAATAGGAATAAATGTACTTTTTAGGGTTATTGTGAAGATTAAATGAGACAGTGGGTATAAAAGTAACTAGTAAAATACTGAACCGTAATAAAGAATTATCCTTGAAAGTGGAATTTTGCTTTTTCTACTGAGGTTTGGTTTTTTTCTTAAGCATTTTTTTCTTCTGTTTTTAAGATTGGATAATTTCTACTAATCTGTGTTTAAGTTTCTGACTCTTTATTTTGCAATAGCAAATATGCTGTTAAGCCCAAATTATGAATTTTTCCTTTCAGATCTATGGTTTTTCAGCTCTAAAATTTCATTGGTTCCTTTTTAAAGTTTTTTTTCTGCTATGTGTCTCCATATGTTCTCTCATTATATAGATCTTTAAGTCCTTGAACATATTTATAACAGCTTATTTTAAAGCTCTTTTTTTGATTATTCTAATAACTGGATATCTTGATATCTGTTTCTGTTGACCTCTTTTTTTTTTTGCTTGATTATGCATTAATTTTCCTGCTTCTTTGAATATCTAGAAAATTCTTATTTCATATAGGATATTGATGATACATTGTAGGAATACTAAATTATGTTGTCTGCCTTTAAGGAGTGTTGTTTTTCCCTCTAGGCACAGTTAAGTAATGTTGGGTTTTATTGATCATACTAGACATGGGTACACACTTTATTTGGGTCATCTGTCTTCATTTTGTTATTAGTTGTTTGTTTTAAAGATTTCATTTATTTCTTTTTAGACAGAGGGGAAGGGAGGGAGAAAGAGAAGGAGAGAACCATCAATGTGTGGACTCTTACACGTCCCCTGCTGGGGACCTGGCTTGCAACCCAGGCGTGTGCGCTTACTGGGAATCCAACTGGCAACCATTTGGTTCACAGGCTGGCACTCAGTCCACTGAGCCATACCAGCCAGGGCCATTTTGTTATTAGTTTTAAGATACTCCCCTTACCATATGATATGGTCCTCAGTTCTAGGGCAGAGCATTTCTGAGGTCTCAGATGAATGAGTAAGGTGCTCACCAAGGCTTCTTCAGAGCAGTCTGGGTGGGTACTCCAGTATATTGCAGCACGCATGACCTCTGGCAGTTTCATTTAGGTCTCAGCCCTCCCCTGGTTCCTTTCTTCTCAACTCATGGAGTCTCACTGTTCCCATGTACAGCCAGTCTTTAATAAGGAATGTGTGGAAGAATCTCACAGACTTCTGTGTGCCCTATATGCTGCAGCTTCTTCCCCTTGATAACCTTCCCCCAAATTCTAACCATTTCAGAAGCTTCTTTTTCAATCTCTGATTCTTCAGCTTAGCGAGGCTGCCACTGTCAGCTTGGGCTCCACCTTCCAGCACCATGGACAGGAACCTGCCTCCAGACTGCGAGCGGGGGCAAACACAGGCTCTCCTTGTGTGTGTTTCTCCTGTTTCAGAGATCATAACACTGACCTGCCAATCGTCCAGTTCCTCAAAACAGCAGTTGCATGCATTTTTCTAGTATTATGTTTGTTTCCAGCATGAGAGCAAATCTCAGAAGCTGGAGAACGAACATCCTTTCTTTTTCTCTGATAATTATTGTAGTGTCCCATTATTTAATGGATGATATATCTTCTCTCATTACTGTGGGGGAATTAATGACTATTTGCTTGTTTATTTATCTCCCTATATTTTCTTTCTTTATTTGTTATATCTTTTTCCTTTCTTTTCTTTTCTTTTTCATATTTATTTTGACTTCTGACTCCTATTAGAGATTACCTAAAATGCATAGATAAAAATCATTCACAAAGCTGTTTGGAAACTCCTTTGCAAGAGTTAAAGTTGTTGACTGATATAACTCATCAGAAAGTGATTCACTGGAGGGATTAGCTGCTTTATTGTGAGACGTCCAGATGTCAGTAAGTGTAGGCCTATTTTTGTAAGCTGGCTAGTTACCTCAGAGAGAATTTTCTTAAATCTCTTAATGTGAAAAGAAACATGAGCTTCTCTCATATTGAAGCACATGTAGAAGAAATACAATCACCTGGTCCTGTGGGCTAAGGAAGGAGGACTGGAGTAAAAGGCACCTTAGCAGTATTTTCAATCAATTCCTTTACTTCCAGCTCTACTCTATTCCTCAGTCATGAGAAGTAGTACACTCTATAGTGCTGACATGTGAATATCTTTCTCATTGTACTTCCCATAGTGGACTGTTTCGGTCTTCTGTGTACTGCTTTTTCAATAATGATTTGTGTATCTCCTTTCCTTCTTCATAAATCATGTGATCAATCCAAGTGGGCTGTTGCATCCTTTTAAAATATATTTTATAAATATATATTTATATATACATATAGCAGTAGGATTTCAAAAGGGAGTGGCAATGAACATGTATGTTCAATCTATCATGTTCAACAAGAATATTATTGTTTTTAAGTAGAGTGAAAAGACTGTGAAGGATACACAAAGAAGTTGTAGTTGGAAAGTGGCCCTTTAAGAATTTCATTTAAGCTCACTCATCCCACAGTAGAGGTTCAATTCCCACACTCAATTCTCCACATATTAGAACCTGGTCAACCCTCTTCCTCACCCCAAAGTCTTTTGCCTTTCATTCTAGGTCTATAGAACAGAAGCAAGAAGAAACCATTAACTTCCAATGACTTTACTCAAACAACACATGTTATGTCTGTGTTACATAATCATACAGGGAAAAATGGAAACAGCAAGAGAGAAAAATTGAATAGCTATGATAGGAAATGAGGCCACTTTTTTATGCTTAAGATCTTTTTTTATTCCAAATTTATTTTTGAGACATGATTGACATATAACATTGAATAAGTTTAAGGCATACAATATGATTTTGTTTAATTAATTGAGATAGCATTAGTTAATAACATCATATACATTTTATTATTTGATATCTATAAACAATGTGCTCATCAGCTCAAGTCTAGTTTCCTTCTTTTACCATATATTTGACCTCTTCATCCATTTTTCTATCCCTCACAAACTTTCCCCCTCTGGTAACCCCCAATCTGTTTTCTGTGTCTATGTTTTTGCTGTTGTTTATTTGGGAACTGAGGTCACTTTTCTTGCACAATCTGAGTTGCACATTAGTCTAGGTTCTCTCTGACTCTTAGACATATTAATGGTAGCCCTATAATTTCCAAAACACAAAAACAATTTGCAGGGCTCTTTCCTGCTTTTCCTGACTTTATTTCAACCAAATAAGCCCATTTGGGAACACCCTTGAAGCAGTGTTCTTCCTGCCTCATTACAGCCACATCAACACGTCAGCATCTGGAACTGCCTTGCCTGTCCCTCTTCTCAGCCAGATCATCTCATTGCCAATTAAATTCACTACAGCTCAGCTCTGAAACCTAGTCTTTGCTCCCTTATTGCTTTTCAACAGCTTGAAATCTAGTCAGCTGAAAAACCAAACTGATAACCAAGCAGGAATCATCACTGGAGTGAGGAATGATTGAAGAACTTTGTGCAATGCTGAAAACTGCCCCATTGGAAGTGGCCCTAGATGTGAAATGAGCCTTTGTAGCACCCTCTCGAGAGCAGTTGTGACTTCCTACACTTGGGTGCTCTGTTTCTGTTTCAAATACCAGGGCTCAAGAATGACATTTAGCTTCCTCTCAAGGACTCATTCTGTCCCTTGCTGTCTCATGCCAGCATTGTTTAAACGTTTGCCTAAGAAGCAAAGGAAAAATCAAAGCCGTGAATGTAGGGAACTCAGTAGTGGTCTCTGGAGTGAGCTGTCAGCTTTCGACCCCCCACCTCACCACCCGTCAGTCCTGCTTCCCCTCAAGTCTTAGCGTGATTACATATAAAATGCCCCAGCCCCCTAAGGCTCCTCCTAGGTCCCTTCCCAGACCACCTGGAAAATGTCAGAGCTGGGAGAGATGCTGAAAATCATCAAGTCTAAGACTTCCATTTTACAGAGTTAAATAAGCTAGGAATGGCTTTTGTCAAATAACAGAACAAGTTTATGCTGTGGCTAAGGGAAGAATTCGGACCCTCGTCCAGGGCTGGAACTTGGGTTAGGTGAGCGGGGTACTCACCTCAGGTGTAGAATGTCAGAGGGCACCAATACATCCATCATCAAGAGAACTAATAGTTTAATGAAGTATTTTAAAGAGTCAAGACAATTTTATAATGAACAAAATAACAGAATTTTCAATAAAGATGCAACCCAGCAGGGCTGAGATTAGGATAAGGCGCATGAAGCAGGGCTGTACAGGAACAGGACTGGGCCCTGTCTTTAAAATTTTGACATTTTGTTCATCATGGATTTCTTTTTGCATTTTCATTGTTAAAATATTGCATCGGCATGTCATTTATTTAGATTACTGGGATTTGTGGTGCCCCCTGAAATTCTGCTCCCAGGCTGCGTGCCTTACTCTCGTCCCAGCTCTGTTCCTGCCTCACAGACCTGTTCCCTGTGTGAGCCTATTTTGCCTGCATTTCCCTACCAGTCTTCTCACTTTGAATCCTTTGTATCCCAGCTTTATTGAGATATAATGGATATACAACATTGCATAAGTTTATTTATATATTGTGAAATGATTACCACAATGGTATTAACACCTCTAGCACCTCACATAATTAGCATTTTTCATGTGTGTGGTGAGAACATTTAAAATCTATTCTCTTAGGAACTTTCAAGTATATAATACAGAATTGTTAACTATGGTCACCATGCTGTCCATTAGAACCCCAGAACTTACTCATTTTATAACTGGAAGCTTGTACCCTTTGACCAACATTTCCCCATCCCTCCGACCCCAAGCCCCTGGCAACAACCTCTCTATTCTCTGTTGCTCTGAGTCAGCTTTTGAAATTCCACATGTAACACAGTATTTGTATATATATGATGCAGTATTTGTCTCTCTTTGACTGACTTATTTCACATAGCATAATGCCCTCAAGTGTCTTCTGTCTTGTTGCAAAGGGCAGGATTTCTTTCTTTTTTATGGACAAACAATATTGCATTATATACATATACAGTGTGTATGTGTGAGAACTGGGAGTATAGATATGTCTTTGAGATCCTCATTTGACTTAATTTCCTTTGGATATATACCCAGAAACAGGATTGTTGGATCATATGGTAGTCCTATTTTTTACTTTTTTGAGGAACCGCCCTACTGATTTTCATAGTGGCTGCACCCATTTACATTCCCACCATTTTCTTTTTTCATATATCCTTGCAAAAACTTATCTCTTGGACAATAGCAATTCTAACAGTTGTGAACTTATGCATCATTGTGATTTTGAATTTGCACTTTCCTCATAGTGATGTCAAGCATCTTTTCATGAATCT
Source organism: Pteronotus mesoamericanus (assembly GCF_021234165.1). Lineage (NCBI taxonomy): Eukaryota > Metazoa > Chordata > Mammalia > Chiroptera > Mormoopidae > Pteronotus > Pteronotus mesoamericanus. Next base: position 13,820,152 of record NW_026555135.1, on the reverse strand, counting down.
GTTGTACACCCTCTCTTGATCCAGCAACACACCATGCTGGGTGCTAACAGCCTTCGTTTTGCTTTCCCAAGGATGTTGCCAAATACTCACTAGTGGTCTCCCTCAGGCCCCCAGTTTCCGGTGCCAATAGGAGTGTGCATAGGGAGCCAGCCGGGGGGTGGAGGTAGAGGTGCATGGGTGAAGCACTCGGAGCACTGCGCATGACTGTGAGCCAGTTAGGGCATCTGTGGGCAGGGCATCTGTGGGCAGGGCATCCCTGTGGTCCTCAGGTGGGCCTCTCAATGATCTGTGGTGGGGATGGTAAGATTCATGTCCCTTTTACACATTCCAAGCCCTGGCTGTTTTCGTCTCTTAGTTGCTCACTGTCCTCCAGTCATGCAGCTCATGACTCAGTGCTCTGGAAGGGAAAGACGGGGATGGGCCCCTGGGCAGCATCCTGCACAGCTGGGGATGCCAGGTGCTCACTCACAAGCTCAGGAGAGATGATGGGTATTGACACAGAGCTGTGCTGCCTTGGAGGAGTGATGCAAGTAAAGTTAAACCGCTTCTCTTGTTAGTTTCAGTGTATCCAGTATCAGAAATTTTTGCTCCAATGATACAGGAACTTCTTTGCTGGGCTCCTAGACTTCCATAAAGGCTCTCTCACCTATGGGCGATTGTCTAAGTCAGGGTTCTCCAGGGCTTTCCGGACCATGGCTGACAGAGGCAGGAGGCAGTTTGGGGTCCACAGCCAGAGCCAAAGTTTGTCTGCTTATTAACTACTACACGGATGGGCAACATTCCCCTCAGGTAGCTTGGCATATGGTGCTGGATCCTAGAACTTCCACAAAGGCACTTTAGTCTGTGGATGGATGCTGAATCATTGTTGTGTGTGGGTGGGGAGAGATACAGTGATAGATATTGTATTTGACCATCTTGCTGATACCACTCATCCTTTAAACCTCTTGATTCTGCCTTTTTTGGTCTGGCAACTTTCATTCTTTCCACTGAACCCTGAGCTACTTGCTTGTTTGGACTTTGCTCATGCATGTTTCTGTGTGGATTGACACCTTTTTATTGAATCCCAATCCTCCCCAGATCTAGGACTTTTTTTTTATTCTTTGCTCATGGCTGCACATGAGTTTGGACTCTCCAAACTCCACAGTAGTGTCTCCCCAAAAAGGAAAATAAAATTGCTAGTACTAAAAGCAGTCAGCTTTCTACTGGACTATGTTAACTAATGGAATGGGGTATAGAAACAGAAAAGTAAACATGGAAAGTAAAATGTGTTAGAGATGTGTCTGTGGGACACTAAAATTCCAGTCTATTTGGGATAAATAAAATGTTCCAGCACAAGTATGATAAGGTGTAACTATGAGGCCTATCTCTAGGCTTTTTGCTCTATGGGTTGCATTACTCTAACCTGTCTTTTTCGTTTGTTCCAAAATTTTGATGATGGAACAGTAATAGTTAACTTGTGAATTAAGGACCTCATGAAATCATTTTTGCTAGACTTTTTTCTTCATGCCTGGCATTACTTTAGGTCAATAACTGTGTTCCATGCAGCATTTGAAGACGCAGTTTTTAAAATGGTTAACCTCTGCCTGACTTCATTGTGATTAATTCCTGTTTAAACAAATCTTAGGAATTCCAGATAACTTCTGTGTATGATAGTCATCCTTCACACACTATGCATGCATTTTATGTGTGAGTGTTTGTGCTTATTTGTTGAGGAGACAGAGTGACAAATTATGCCGAAGGATGATGATGGTCACACGAAAAGAGGACTTTCAGTTGCAACTCAGCAAGAGTGGCAAGTGGGAAAAGACCTCCGTGCTATAATTTTTGTGACTTAAATAAACTGTTATTTCTCTTCTTTCTGCTCAAGGATTTATGTCAAAGTCCATAAGAAAAAGTAAGACAGGGAATTGAACAGTCTATTCTGCATATTTCCTTAAGACACAGATGAAACGGGGCCAGGTTTGGGGCCTGGCTAAGCTCAAAGTACAAAGTACAGACTAACAGGAGAAGAGTAGCTCCCAGGAGGTATTGGTTGGAATGTCAGCTGAGCTACTTTAGTGGAGACTAAATAACAGAGGCATAAATAAGAGAAGGCTGCTTTTGTTCTCACATAAAAACATCCCAGCTGCCAGTGTTTTCCAGGGACAGGATGGCTCTGTTTCACATGTTCTCCCAGAGATTTCTTCAGTTTTACTGCTATGACATCTTCACGGTCAGTTCTACTTAAAATATGGTCCTTCCACATTTTGTTACTGGTTTGCAATAAGAGAAGGAGCTTGTTGCCCCACCCTGGAGCAGTACACCATGCGTACTACATCATAAGCACACCACTTTGTTCAGCTAACTTGTTTTCTTAACCCATCTTTCTCAATAAAGAAAGCAGTATTTTAATTATACTATGGGACAATTTTATTATCTCTATGTGCACTGCAACTTCGAGTCACACTGATGGAATGCGGTATTGCCCTGTGTCCTCATGACTGAAGCTGTCTCACAATCCCTATTTCTGTGTCCTAGTCTACGGAAAAGAGGAAAGGATATGTGCGTGACAAACAATCTCTTTCCAAGGACATCCCTCAGAAGTGTCTGATTTACCTCTGCTTACATCTCTGGCTGTATCTTAGTCACAGTGCAATATCAAGAAGAAAGGAAGACAGAAAAATGTAGTTCTTAGCTGGGCTCTATGTGCTCAGCCAAGCCTTAAGAATTCTAGTACTAAAAGGAAGAAAGGGAAATGGATATTGGGAACATTTAACAGCCTGACATATCACATTTTACACCCTTACTATGGAATATGGAATGGCTAAAACCAGGGAGGATTTGGGAACCACATTTATAACATAAAAAAAAAAATTACAAAGCCTAACAAGACAAAAGCACTGTCAGTTTTTGGGAAATGAGAAGGTGCAATAAATAACACCCATCTGTACTCTTCTCAGTTCTTAGCCATTTGAAAAATAATGTAAATGGGAGACTAAAATATCAACTTTATTACTGGAGAATATTGCTTACCTTTACAGGAAATGTGTTTCCAGTAAAGTACCTCAGAATTCAAAGGGCTACCCATCCAGTAAGAGATGCTGCTGAACTGCTAATGGTGGTATCCGCACCCCTCCCACCAACATTAACCGCGCTTTTCCTATTATGTCTATTAAAAGACTGAGAGTGCTCAAGAATGCATGATGTTTGTGAATAAGGTCATTTCCCCAAAAAATGAAAGAAAGAAATCAAGCTGAGCTCACTTGTTTTATTTTTCCCAAGTTTTCTAATGAAATGATTTACCTGCTCTTCTCTGGGGAGGGTTGCCTTACAGGCAGGGGCCGGGCCAGCAGCATTACACTGACAGAGCTCCTTCCACCTGGAAGGAAACATCAGAAGTGGGGAAGATGCATTCGTCCCTTCTCCCATTCCCTGCCTTTTGTTATCTTACACTGGATTTAAGAAGTTGATTGTCAGCCTGTGGTATAACTATCTTCCTCATGCACGCAGGTCTGCCATCTCTCAGGATAGTCTTATTTTCACTATCATGAGGACATTTTCTTGTAAATAACCACAAATTCTTTGGAGATCATCTTCAAACCAATAATGAACAGTGCAGCTTTTGACCCCAGAAACTTCGGAAATTGATCCAAGCAACACATATATTTCATTTCCAGGCCATTTCCTACTTCAATTTATCTAGTCATTTTGTCCAGCATAGTCAATCCTAGGTTCTTCAAAGCGATCAGGCAACCATATTACAATAGCCTAACAATAAAATGCCAAGGTAGAAGCACCACAAATTTGTATGCAAATGTTTCTCAATACTGAGTAGAAGATAAAGTTTAAAACCTAAATCTCTTTGCAGGCTAAATTTCAATGACCATAAAGTTCATAGGAATTAAATTTGGAAATCAAGCTCTCTGGCCTTCATCATTTTTTCTCCAAGTTCATACGTAGTTTAATCTCAGCCAGAGGGACGACCATGCTGGAGTGAGGGTTCCTGCAGTAGCTCAAGCCTACATGGTCTTTTACTCTTATGACTTTGTGTCCCTTAGGACCTTAGAAGCTGAATTTGTTCAATACCATGTCTCTTCTGAACCTCCTTTTGAGAAATTCAAAGAGATAATAGGACACATATGATCATCACAGCGCCAGCTCACACCCCAACATTTTTGCAAATGATCCAATCTCAGCCCCTAGAGAAATGATCCCGCACAGAAGTATGTACTTCATGTCGCCAAGAATTATAGCAGGTACTTGGGGGGATCAATATGGAGAAGGGAAGATGGAGAAAAGCATTTTTCATTTTGGTCTAGAGACAAAAATGCTAGTCATTTGGTGCCTTGTCCAAAATCCATGACCTGTGTCTTACAAATTTAACTTGGAGGTTAAACTTGACATGACTCGTTTACTATATATATGAGGGGGTTAAAAGTGATGAGTCAAACTGTCTCCTCTCTTGCATGTGGCATTTGAAGCATTGCTGCTCTCCTGCAAACTTAGAAAAATACATTTGTAGCCTCCCCATCACATCAGAGGTGCCTTCCTTTTCCATCTGGTGCACGAGAAAACTTTCCATTGACATTTCCCCCTTGAGCCCCATGCTTCTGTCTCTGTGGTACTGAAATGAGTATGGGTTACATCTAGTGACGTAAAGTCAGTACACCCTTATATACAAATATTTTCTCACCTGGCTCACTATGGCCTCATGGTATGAAATTGCTTAGGCCTAAAAGCCCTCCTCCTACAGAGGAGAGGGGTTCTCTTTCAAATGAAATGAACCAATCTTGATCCATATTTTCTGAGACCCCCATCATCTGGTTGAAGTCCCTGTAGACTATATCTTTGCTAATCACATTACTGTGGCTGGTATCTTTGTGGAAACCTCATTGCCTGACCCTGTGTCTTCACAGAACCTGATATCTGAAACCTTTTCTGAGGATCTGTGTACCTTTCCTGGGCCTGAGGTATGTATATTTCCTAAGAAGTTTGAACTTTTTGCTGAGGCCCACAACTTGTGCCTTTGCTGAGCACTTGCTTTTGCTTAAAATAAGCAGGCTAACACTTCTTTCCTTAAGGCATAGCATATTCATTTGCCCGTATTTAAAAAAAACAAACCAACAACAAATAAGCTACTTGCCTAAAGACAAAGCTGCCTTAAGGTATAGTATCTCATAATGCACAAAATCCTGCTTGCAACCCTAAGGCCTAAATGTCATCTGCCCTGATTAAAACAAGTAAAAGTGAACCAAACAACCATCAAAACTAGCTGTGATTTTGAAATTAGGCACCATGACAAATATGGAGGTAGTAAAATCCAGAGATTCAGGAGAACTGGAGTTTGGAAGTCAGGCAGAGATAAGTTCATGCTCCCAGTTTGAACACGTAATAACTGGAAGACCACAGAACTAAGATCTTTAGGCCTCAGTTTCCTCCTATATAAGAGGTACTTTTTAATTTACCCCATAGAGGATATATGGGGTTTAAATCTGATACACATTTAACACTTAAAGCAGTGCCTGGCACACAGTAAATTCTGGCTTTTCTAACCATGGTCATATTCTCCAGTTCTTTCTCTCTTTGCTTTCAGTCATGCCCAAAAGGGCTTCTGTCTTTTGGACTTAAATACCTTAATATACTAAATAAAGTTAAATTTGTCTGAGTGTCATCTCTATTACGAAGTGGGCTATCCATGCTACTCAAACTGTAGTTCCTAGACCGTCAATCTCAGCATCATATGTGAACTTGGTAAAGTGACAAATTCCTAGCTTGGGCCAAGACCCCTTGGTCCAAGTGTCTGGGAAAGGAATCTGCATTGTGATAAGCTACCCAGGAGGTTCTAGTTCCTGCTAAACTTTGAGAAGTACTTTTCTAAGTCAATTAAACGGTTTGATGAGAAAGCTCTGAACATGGAGATAAGGTTTGGGTTTAAATCCTGGGCCTGCCTCTTGCTAGCTATGTGAACTTTGGCAAATTTTCTTTGATAATGTGTACAAAGTCCCTTGGAGTTGTTTTTTTTTTCAGATTATAGACTAAACTTCATCAGTGAAGAGACCTCCCCCCTCCCCAAAGCTATAATGATTTGTATAAGAGATTTGTGTGTTTCTTTCTGCATAATAGCTCTAAGGTAGGAAGCTGGTCCAGAGTGAGTTGCCTCTTTTCAACAGTCATCTAAGTGCTGCTGGTGTTTCACAGTCACAAGAAAAGCATTTTTGGAGGCTCACGTGTGGGAGGATTAGATTTAGTGGTAAGATTCATCGGAGTGGAAATAGAAGGCTGCCCCTGGGTCCGAGTCCTATATCCACCCACTCCACTCTAGAAAAAGTCCAATCTTGTCTTCATCAAGCCCAAAACAAAGGTCAAGGTCCAAATGTTCTGTGCCATTGGTTCAATCTATATTAAAGTTTAGTCCAGTCCAGGCTTCTATCATCATCTGGCTTAGCTTGTTTTCTCAGCTGTGCCTTGGCTGGGGCTGCATTTGGAATCTGTGCAACCACGGGCCGCAGGTGGCTGCTAGTCCCACATGGCTGCTATGGAGAGAGAATCTATGAATGAATGGATGAGTGGATGAGCTCATGTTGACAGAGGGGGCGAGGGGAGAGAGATTCTTTATTAGGCTGATTATATTGTTTTGGGCTTGGGACAAACCAGGCACTTCTTTAAACTAACCAATCAACTTCCCAAGCTTTCACTAGCTGCTGATGGGTCCACCCCTACCCAATCTGTTTCCTAGGTCTTCTGTGGCTGTGTCCCTTGCTCAATCTGGTTTTTTTCCCAGGCTAGACAGACAGAACTTTATGGTCACCATTTTGGGTCCTATTGCACATGTGCTTACCTTCTCCTATAGTCTGGGCAAGTGGACTGGGGAGATTAGAAAACTGCGTGGTCCTCCCTCCTTATATAAAGAGGGGGTTGGGGGGAAGAGTGTTAATCTTCTTCGAAGAGGGGCAGTGCTGTGATCCCCTGGGGAGCGTGTCAAGCTGTGGCTTCCTGGATAAATAGGCTTATTCTCTCTAGTTAATTATGCTTAATAATGTTGGATAGCCTTTGCTCCCTTCCTTTATTAATATTTAGCTACCTATGCTAATGTAAGGATACAGGATCCTTCTGTCTTGATTTTCTGCCTTCCCCTGAAATGTTGTTTTGTCTGTGTGGTTGACCTGGGCTCAGTGACACTGTGTCAGACTTCTTGCCTGAGGAAAAAGGGGAAGCATAGAGGACTAGCAGTTTTCTTCCAAAGAAATGATGCAAAAGTTGTGTATATTACTACTGCTCATATTCCCTTGGTGAAACCTGGACGTTTGGCCACACTAGTGGCAAGCTTGGTAAACGAACTATATGACTAAGTACCCTGGACAAATTCAGAGGTGGTGGGTGTTCTGATTCTAAATATAAGTGTATAGCAGAACACCTAGCACATAATAAGTGCTCCACAAATACTCATAGTAAATAGGATAGCATGGTGTTAATGAGTCAGACAATGTGAACATGAATGCAAGTTCTGACACCTACATAGTCTGTGACTTTAGGAAGATTATTTCTACTTTGAGATTCAACTTCTCAATTTTCTAAAATAGAAATTATAGTGCCTCACCGTACATACTGTCTTGTTTTTAGGATGATGGAGGGTTGCCCAATTTAGGCTACCTCCAATCGTGGGTCAGAATGCCTTTTGATTCTTTTAATCACAGTGAGACAGGAGATGTCCAAAATTGGTTAGAATGTTTCACATGTCATTAATTCCTCATCAGACACAACTTCAAGAAACATGCTGCAACTACTATACAACTTTTGGCCCTCAGCCTGAAGTTAAGAATCTTAATTCTAGGGCCCATTTGATGGTTGGTGGGGCATGTATAACAGAGATCTTGCCAACAGCCTACAGCACAGCTCTCAGTTCCAAAGGAGGAGGGGGTGTTTCCATCCTTTTATTGTAAACCTCAAGGCAGAAATTGTGGGCCAGTGATGAAATATAATGATAATTCTCTATTGTCTTATTTGAGGTATAAATAAACAAGTTCTTGCCTAATCAATTTACATAATTTAAAATACAAAAGCAAATAAATATGCTTTCTAAAAAAGGACATCATTCTGGCAGAGAAGAAATGTAGCCTTGTTTTACAAACAAGGCAAACACATACCCCGTTGCATATAAAGTTCTTTATTGAAGCTAGTTCCATCTGCCCCGACATCAGAAATCCTTTGGTACCTATTTTTTCTGCCAGCAGTTTTCCATCTTTTGGAAAAACAATATTTCTGTATTCTCCAAGGCAATAAGGCCAAAGACATTTCTACTCTCTTTGCTTTCTGCTTCCTTCCTTCACAAAACACATTAGAAGCTGGGAGTAAGAGAATACAGTATTCTGGGTAGATCACTCCATTGCTGTGACTTGGCTCCTTGGGATTCATTTTCTCTGGTTGTTAAGGAAGGTCTCTGGTGGTGGGAAGAGAGGCGTGGGGATTAAAGAGGAAGGCTGAGTCTGTGTTAGCTTGCAGGCTTGCATGCAGGTCTGTATTTGGGAAGTCATTCATTCCAGGGAAGAGGAAGGCAGGTCGGGAGAGAGAAACAGGAAAGAGGAGAAAGCCAGTCCTGACATGTGTTTTTGAGTTGTCTACTGCTGCAGGCCAATGAAGGTCAGTTATGTGGGAACTTCTGAGGTAAGCTATGATGTGAATCCTGGAACTACCTACCTAACGAATAAGAAGAGGAAGAAATTACATGATCAGTTCCCACACCCTGTGGTCAAGGTTGACCCATAAGGTTCATTCTCCTGCCCTTTGTTTTCCACACCCATCTCACACTATGGTATCTAAGAGACCACAGGGAAGAAACTAAAAGGCCCACAGAGCAACTGGTCCAAACCTGTGCTAAACTGGTCCCCGCAGCTGAGGCGAGTGCAGAGGGGGCCAAAAAGGTGTCATGTGGCACACAAGGGGTCTTCCATAGCGGTGACTAAAGAACATTTTTTTCTCTGTCACAGTTTTTTAATCCTCACTTGAGGATGTGTTTACTGATGAGAGAGAGACAGAGAGACATCGAATTGATGTGAGAAAAACATCGTACATGCCTGGACCGGAGATTGAACCCATGACCTTTTGGTGCATGGGACGATGCTCCAATCAACAGAGCCACCTGGTCAGGGCTACTTTGTGTAATTTTATAATAATAATAAATAAATAATAGTTACTATTTATCTGCTGTTCGCCAGATGCTGTTCTCGGCCCTTTTTAAAACTGTTCTCATTTTATTCTTCGCAACAGTCCTTTGTGATAGCTTTGTATTTTTTACATTTTACTTTGAAGAAGCATAGTGAGAAAAATGAAATAATTTACCTAAGTTTATAAGACATTTACATGCAAACAATTTTGTTCCTTTCATTAATTCAGAAAGTCTGTTATGCCCCGCCCCCCAAGATATCAGGAACTTTTCATCACTTTTGGCCCAGCATTCACTAGATTAATAGACATATAAGATTGAAGCAAGGGTTTTACAAAATGATACTACTTCTTTTTACATGTGCTGCAGTTTAGTATTTTCTGCTCTGTTCTATTTGTGTGTGTGTCTCTGTGTGTCTTTGTGTGTTTGTGTTTGTATGTACATGTGTTGCTCGCTGCCCACTAAGTTGACTTCAGGTTGGTGAGGTACAGCTGATGCACACTTTGATTTTGTCTTCTGTAAACATACGGTACTGCTTTCCACCTCAATGAGACTCGTGAGGCTCAGGGAGGTCATGTATATTGCACAGTCGGTGGTCAGTACGTGTTAGCCAAACATTTCCTTGGCTACTGCAAGACCCCAAATTCATTTCTTCCTGCTACAGTGGGTGAAGTCTTTATCTCCCCCAAATTTTCTGTTCCTCATATGGCCCCACCTTCTTCAGCAGCCACCCTTTCTTTTGGCCAGCAGCCACTTCCTGAAACCTAGAGATGACTCTGAGCGCTCAGAGTAAACTGAGGGAGGGTTTTCAGTTAAATGCTCAGAAACTTCTCCACAAGGCTGTTGCTTGTCAAACTTGCACTTATGCAGTCTTTAATTCAACACATATGTCTTGAGACATGAATGTGTCTGAGATTGTTTTCTATCACTCTGTGACTGCACAGCACATAAATGCCTTATAGACCAATTGGCCACTTTCATTCAGGGATGCAGGCCAAAATAATAGCCTTCATCTGGAAGATATCTAGACTCAAGACCGAGGCAAGGAGGAGATGAAAATCATGTGATGGGTCTTCAGCTCTGGTCATTGCTTCTATCATATGCTATTGGCCAGAGTTAACAGCAAAGTGGGTATATAGTCCTCTCACAGAGTGAGCAAACACAGGAAGGGAATCCAGAATATTTAACAATCAGCAGTGCTGCCTGTCTACCACTAAACACAAGCACTTCATTTCAGATCAAATCACCAAGTGTTCCTGTGCATCTCACCCTATGTGAACATATACAGGAGTCTGCCCACTCAGATGTATTCCAGGTCATTCCCCAGTACACCTACGAAGCCTCGCTGCTGTGTCTGCTGACGACATTTCCTCTTGCTGAAATATCTTTCCTCTACATTTACCTGCTGAAATTCTACAAATGTATATGAGAATGTGAATAGGAAAATCAAAAACAAGGAAGTACAAATAGTTAATAAAACTACTCAGCCTCACAAATAAGATACAGTATTATAGCAAAATGATTCTATTTGAGGCCTAGAAACTAGGAAGTGATTTAAAAAGAAACATGTTTTGTTGCTTAGAAAAAGCATGCAGGTATTTTGACATACTCTTGGTAAGAATAGATATTCTACATCCAGACCTTTAATTTATGGCAATATGTAATAGATGTGCTCAAAATTACATATGTAAAGGTGAATGCTGCGAGCTTTTTAAATTGAGGAAATATTGAAAAAAAAGGAAAGAATCTAAGTGTCTCCCATCACTCTCTAGTCCCTACTCTGCTTTTTATAGATTTACCACTACATCTCACTCACACACACACACACACACGCACACCCCTTTTGCTTGTTTATTATTGTCCTTCCCAGAGACTGTTAGTACCACAAAGACAGAGGCTTTATCTGTCTTGTTTGCTATATCTCCAATCTCTAGAACAATTTCTGATAACATAACGTTCACATGGTAAATATTTGTTGGATGAGCAAATGAATTAATCGGGGGTTCGGATTAAATTAGGAATAGTACATCAACATAACAAAAACTTCATTAATATTAAAATATTTTTGAAAAACATTTAACACATGAGAAAAGATTTATAGTGATAAGGACACAAAAATACACTGGTTATCTCAAACCAATGAGTTTATGATCATTTTTATTTTCTTCCTAAAATTCATCTGTATTTTCCAGATATTTATCAATGAGTATGTGTTACTTTTATAATTAGACAAATGCTATAAAAAAGAGAAAAAAATGCAACCTCTTCTGTTCCCTGAACTCTCTAATATTGGTGACTTTGGCCTCTCCATTCCCCAGGACTCAGTGACAGTGGCACTTCCCTGTGATTTCTGATTTCCACGTATAACATATTTGTCTCATTTATCTGTGTTTCTCTTGGACCAACATGCAGACTGCCGGTGTCCTGTGTAGGGTTGGTAGAGAAATACAACATTTTGAACAAGGTGGAAGGATAGGAAAATGAACAGGGAGGAAGAGAACAGGAGAACCTAGAGATACCAAAACATCAGAGGGATCAGCAGAAAATGAGGAAGAAATCCCTGCTTGGTTCTTAAAAATGATTCTAAGAAGATTTTTTGCACTTTAAAACAATGCTATCTTTAGCATCAAGGAAATCTAGACTTTTATACTGGCTGCATCTGAGGTCATTGAAGTCCACTCTAAGTGGGTCACACAAATTCCCCTTTCAAGTTTCAGTGGTACCAAAGAGGTCTCTTGTATGCTACAGAAAAAATTAAGTAGGTAAAGGATTAAAGGAGTAAATCATTAAAAGACAAATAACCACATTGGAAACATGGAATTAAGACTTGAGGTACTAGATGGGACAGTTACCCTCTTACCTGTGTTCACTTGGCACTTCTCTGACCTCCATGAAATACAACTTCAGTGGGAGCTGGAGAAGAGACATAACACCCTACAAGAAGGTACCGTGACTGACTTTCCAATAAATGTGCCGGAATCAGTTATCCAAATGGGAATTGAACTTTGCTATAGATGCCCAGAGAGGCTGCACACAGATATCAAAGGTGACACTACTACACTGTGCAATTTTGGAACTATTCTCTGAAATCTGCCTCAAAACCTGGAGTCAGTGTCTTCTTTTGTGTTATATTTTATTTTTTAACAAGACCAAAAGAATATTCAAAACCATATTTGGTGATAGTAATTGAGCCTAATTGCTCTTGATATAAGAAGAGGAAATTAGGAAGACGGGATGTGTTGTTACATGTATAAAGAAGGAAGAGAACTAAAATTCACTTTCTGTGATATTAGATGTTTTTACAGAAGTCTTCCTAGTTAACTTCAAAGAACCTCATGAGGAAGACATTGTTTTCTCTGTTTTACAGATGTAAAAGCTAAGCCTCAGAAAGTTGAGTAATTGCTGAAAGCCCCACAGATAAATGGCAGAGTTGGACTCCAAAATAATTATCTTTTCATTGTATCTCAGTGCCTGAAGATGAGTCCTAAAGAGAGAATCTGTGATAATTCTGGTAAAGGGCAGCCAAGTCACCCCTCCCCCCCGAGGAGAAAGTCAGAAGGATGGAAACACCTGGATCCTTGGATATATTGCCAGTACATAAAGGGTTTTTAAGCATAACCAGAATAAATGAGAAACTATGGTACCAGTTAATTCACATTCCCATCATTCTTTGTGTAATTGGACGAATAACTATTGGTATTGCTTTCATCAAATTAAATAATATTTTTGAGTGGGAACAAAAATGTTTTTACTGTCAAGTCCATGCAAATTAAAATATTTTATTGCCTCCTTATATGTAAATAACTTATTTTAATATAAAGATATGAATGATTTATTACTTAAAAATCACTTCCTCTCTATCACCAGTAAGTAAGTGAAGAGCGTGTTCTGGAGAAGGGGCAGCACATCGCCAGCTTGCCCTCGGTGCCCACCACACTCATCGCGGCTCGGACTTGCGTCACATGTCACATCCCGTCGGGTGGAGCTCCCGCACACGCTGTTCCTCACCTCCCTGCGTTTGTCCGCTCCTGCCCTTTAGCTGGGAATGCCTTCCCCATTTTAACTGATTCCTTTTATTCTTTCTTGTTCAGATTAGGTGTTACCTTTTCAGGCAGTCTCCCCTCACAATCCCACAATCCAAACTGGATAAATTTTCCCTTATCTGGGCTCCTGAATAACATACTAGCACTCTCTCTCAATTTCATGTACCGTATGTTTGTTCAACAAATAATAAGTGAATGAGTGAATATTTGGTCCTATAAATCTCCTTACGTTTAGTATTAGAGCTACCCCATATCTCTTAGGAGACCTAGCATTTTCACTTTTTTTCAGTATGCAAAATAAATCTTACTTCATAATGCCACAATTCTCTTCTTAGCAAAACAGCGGTATGCAAATGCAGTCATTTCATTAAATGAGAATTGATGTCACAGACACAAATCTCCTAACCTAGACTTCAGGATTCTAAATGCTCAGAGATCTCATCCTCTGGAGGTCTCTAAACTCTAATTATGAACAATTAAGATGGAATGTATTTGGAGTATGTAATACCTAGAAATAGTCTGAGTTTCTGTGCATTCTAATTGGTGACTTTTTTTCCCCCCGTACATTCCCTTTAATTGACTCTGGCAGTGGCAAGAAAAGATAAAATTAAGGACCCATTCTTGGAATTTAAAAAACAACTAGCCACACTGGTGTCAAAAAAGCAAGCTAAAGTATAATCGAAGGGATTTTACAAAGCTATTCAATGTCCTCAACCCAGAGTGAGTCCAATATGATTTTAAAAAGCATCTTGAGGGGTCCTATCATAGTGTTCTTGTCACATGTTGCAGCAATGCACAAACCCAGTGACATGTCATTGAGCCAGACCATGGAAGTTTAATATATAGCTTTTGACAGTGTCACGATGTTCAGGGGAGAAAAATCAAAACTCTTGTTCTGAAGAAAAGTTATGGTTTTGTCGCTATCAGTTGTGTCACCTTAGCCAACTCATTTTAACTTTTGAGTGTTAGTTTACCTGTCTGTAAAACAAAGATAATGCTACCTTCCTTAGAAGTTTCTGTAGAAGTGAGCTAAGATAATAAATATACAGGTGCTGTCACAGCACTGAGAACAGGGTGGCCTGTCAATCAGTGTCTTACCCTTTCCATCCTCTTCTCTGGTATTTTAACAGACAGCCTTGCTAACACAATGCAAGGTCTCTAAGGCCTCCTCCTCCTCCTCTTCTCCTCCTTACGGGTAGGTGAGACTGTGGGTCTTGGATTTTTGTATTTTATATACCAATAATATTATTGTAATGGAAGACTGAGACTATTTCCTTTGAAATATAAAGATATTTTGTAAAATTAATGCCACCTCCTTTCACCATCATTTCACAAAGGAAAAGAACTTCAACCACAAAAAATCAAAAGGATATAATCCCAGGAGAAAAAAATGTGGCCTCTAAATTGAATATATTTTATATTAGGAAAAATGAGCTACCTGTGTATGTTTTGCTTTTCCCATGTAGCCAGGGACTGGTGAGAGTTGCCTTAGGGACCTGCCCTGGACTACAACCTGGCAAACACAGGAAATCTCACCTGCAGATGGAGAGACCTGAGGTGTGGCTGTGGGCAAGATTGCTTAGAACACAGGTGCCAAGGTGATTGGACATGAACACATCTTTCAAAGTCTAAAGAAATTAAGCAAAGCCAAGCTGAGTGGCTTTACCTGCCTCAGATAAGTGAGGGTCAATACCTTGGTTCAAGGATGCCCCCTAGTTTTACAGAAGAAATGCTCTATTGGCATTTTATTTGGGGGGAAGGGGAGAAGGAGAAAGAGAGAGGGAGACAGAGAGAGAGACTGATTCTATTTGAGGATAGAAGGAGAAAGAGAGAGAGAGGAAATGAATTTTATTTGAGAACTCTGCTGCTTCCTCTGCAGCTTGGGGCTTAGGCTGACTCCAATCTGGGTACCTGTGCCCATGTTTCTATGTGGATGAGTGTGTGTAGATGTGAGTGCATGCATATGTAGACATGTGTGTTTGTATGCACACATACACATGTAATGAAGCAATTACTAGTCAAGTACGATTTTATCAATACCATTAGGCACTACCTTCCCTTAAAAAAGAGCTGACTTTAATCTGCACATCAGTGTTGAGGCTGGAGACTCTGTGGTTTTCAAATCAAAGACTGAATTCCAAGTGCTCACCTACATCAAAGAAGAACATTGGCTTGGTAGGGACAGTGTATCATCAAGGAGCTGAATAACTGACCGTGGCTCTTAGGAGCACCAAAACATTTTCCCCCAGCCCCCGCTGATAGGCACTGCCAAAGTCTTGGAGGAAAAGATTCAGTCTTCTAAGATGCTTGATCATTTGGTACATACCCCCTACTGTTAACTGCAAATGCTTATGAAACTGGATCAATCAGGGTTTAAATTCAGGCTTTTCCTATATACTACCCATTTGAACTTGGGCAAGTTATTCTCTCTCTCTAGGCCTCAGCTTCCCTATCTGTGAAGTGGAAACTATCCTACCTACAATGATGCAGGGTAGTGATGAGAATTAGAAATCATAAATGTCAAGAGCTTGGCATAGTGCCTGTCACATCAAAGATTTTCAGTAAAAATTAACCATCTCTTTTCAGTTACATTTGTTCTATCAGGGAAGATGGCATGTGTAGTGGAGCAGCTTTTGCCGTTAGACACAGAAGGCTTGGTTTGATTTTATTTGTGCATCAGGATGGAAGTCCAAAAGGCTTGAGGGACAGTAGGGTGCCCGAGGGGTTTGGCCATCTCAGTGTGAGAGGACCTGGGCCTCTCATTCCTGGGGAAGAACCTGGGGAACCACAAACCCTAAATTTCCATCACCTTCCATTTTACAAAAGGAATAGAGCAGAAAAGGCAATGAAAGGTATTCAGATAGAATCCCTCTGTGGTTCCTCAGTTTCCAGAGTGACCTGGAGCAGCCGCTCATTTCCTGCACACTGGAGATGGAGTAGGAACAGCTGAGAGAAGGGATGAAACAGCCTAGCAAGGGCTTTGGGGAGGAAAAGGGACTCAGCAGTGACCTGCAGAGACTAAAAATGGAAGAGCACATAGGAAAAAACCAGGTGCCTCTTTCCCTGAAAAATACCACGTACCTCTCTCCCTGCCATAGGTTGGCATTATGCAAATCTTAACAAAACTTACATCTAACCGAAGTATATGAGGGGAAGACTTTGAATTGAGTGAGATTTCATTTCTACCAATTGGCCAAATGCGAAATCAAAACAAAATAAATGTATACATAGAAAAATAAGTTATATTTTTGCCTGCTTGAGTTTGTGGACTAAGATTTTCTATTCTCCATAGCCCTGTAGGACTTCTTCCTTGCCCTTAAACATATTTCTCCTCAAAATGCTTATACCTTTAATGTAAGGTGCATTCACTTGCCTCTGTTTAAGATGTCTGCCTCATCCTCCATTCCCTCCATTTAAAATATCTATTTATTCTTCAGGACTAAATTAAGTGATTTATCTTCTTTCAGGCCTCTCCCAAATACTCCAGGCATGGTGAGTCCTCTTACATTGTACAAATTCCTAATACAGCGCTTGTTTCCATTACTGTGGCTATTTATGTGTACATTTCCCTAGACGGAGAGACTGTGAAGTGTCGCAGATGGCGAAGTGTTGTGGGAAGCGTGGGGCGCAGGCATTCCTGGATCTGAGGGTTACTGTCCAGAGCCAGTAGAGGAGGGATCAGGGCTCTGAATCCTGCAGAGATCTCACAGATAGGGAGAATAAACATGAGTCATCGCAAATACGTCTCTGTTTGCCAGGAGAAGAGACATGGCAACTTCCCTCTAGTGGAGAAGGAAGGCCCCGAACCCCCATGTCCAAAGGCTTTTATTGAGAACTATATGCACAGGGGTATACAACAAACTCATCAAAATGTCAAAAGGCTATGTTTACAGAAAACAGACAGAGATCATGGATAACAATTAGAGGGACACAAGAGATCTGCCTCAGGTCAGGGTCTATGAATAATGTAAATCACCTGCCCAGTATGAGCCAGTTATCATCGCCTTTGAGGGAAGAACAAAGCTTGCTTCAAGGAACTTACTTCTAGGCCTGATTGTCCCCAGGAGCCCCCCACCCCCATCCAGTTTAGGGCTGTACCTTCCTTTTGTATTGTTTCGAGCCTGAGCCAGGCAGGTGGGGCAGAGCCACCAAG
Organism: Pteronotus mesoamericanus; assembly: GCF_021234165.1. Classification (NCBI taxonomy): domain Eukaryota; kingdom Metazoa; phylum Chordata; class Mammalia; order Chiroptera; family Mormoopidae; genus Pteronotus; species Pteronotus mesoamericanus. Next base: position 13,802,817 of record NW_026555135.1, on the reverse strand, counting down.
AGATAAAAAGACTTCGTTCAGATAGAATGAGGTCTTTGGCCATGTCCAAGCCAAACCAAGGGGTGGGGGCCTTTTTGCCCTTTCTGCGTGTCCCCCAAGTCCATGTCTGCTGCTCATACCAGCCTATGTCTGTCTTAGGTTGTTTCTCCTTACCCATCAACAACCGACCATCACAGGGCCAAGCAGGGTGATGTGAGGGAGTCAGAGGCTGTGTCCCTGCCAAGGGGACCAGTTTTTTCTCCTCAGTGGCCTGTTTTCCCAAGGCCTCCTTGATTAGCTCCAGCCTTGGGGCCCTCTCGCCTGTCAGCGAGGCAACAGTCACAGGGCATTTCCCAACAGTGAAGAGACTAAATTTTGCCTTCTACCTTGTTTCTCAGAGTTAGCACAAAGCCTTGGCACATTGAGACCAGTAATGTATGTTTGCTAAATAAATGAATAGGTGGTGGTGGCCTGAGATGATACCAAAAGAGAATAATCTAAGAGTCAAGGATGGGCAGGAAGGTGGTTAGAGTGCAAATATTCTTGCTTTTTAAAAGAAAAATAACCTAGCCATGTATAATCAGCCCATTAATCCAGCTATAACACCAGCAATTATCGTGGATTATTAGTTAGAGCCTATGTCCCACCCACATCTTAGATCATGGCTGTTGTCAAAAAGATTTGGCTTTGCTCACTTTGTTGATTTTAAGACTTTTCTTTTGTCTTAGGTAAGAATTCCCCTTTGCAGTTCTCTGGTTTCCTAGAACCCCACCGTGGTACTAGTCCCCAAATTCCCTCTCTTTAAAAAATAGGAGAAAGACACAGCCAGTGCAGCAGGTCTTGGTCCTTTCATTTGTGAAAGACAGTGTTAGAGCTCAGTGCATATAAACTTGAACCTGTGAATGGCTGCATGAGACCCATCTGGAGGACACACTGGACACAGATTCATGGACATCTCTCTAAGTCAGAATTTGTGGGTGGGTCTAGGGCAGTCTGGGTAGTTTCAACAATCCTCAGATGATCTGACTTTCAGTTAGTTGAAATCCACTTCTGTACTTTTGTAGACATTTCTAATGCTCCTTGCAGTCTAAATATTCTGTTATGAAAGACAGTGCAGTTGAGAATTTCAGGTACCAATACCAGCAGAAAAGTTTATTTTGAGCCAGTGGATTTTTTGTTGCCCCTTGAGTCTTAGCATTCATATTTCCACTTGGAAGTGATTCTTGATGTTGAGAATGGCTGGGCTAAGGTGATTCAAGGGCAGGCAAAATGAGCATAAACTTTATATTTATATAATGAGTTGCAAACCCTTAACGTCTTCTCTTTACATTAAATGCCTCCATTCTCACAGCCCTGGGAAGTCATCACGGTGAAGGTTATTACCTGGGTTTACAATTAAGAACACTGAGGCTCACAATGGCCATGTTTTTCCTACTCAGAAGTTTGGTGGGCAAACCAGTCGCATTAGTTAGGATCTTGTTAGAAATACAGTATTTCTGGCCTCATTCCAGAAATATTGGAAAAAATCTGGAATTTAGTAAGATCCGTGGGTAATTCTCTTTAAAGTTGGAGAAGCACTTATATGATTTTCCCAAGTTCTGTCATCAGGTATATCTTATAGGAGCAAAGTTATCAGGAAGTGAAGAGGTCATTTATAAGGGAAAATATCATTGCATCCAGTAACTTAACAACATTGGGTTGTACATCATTTTCAAGGCAGCTACAAGCCATAAGTCAGGGAGTCTGGGCTGGCAGCAGCCTCACCAGCAGACATTTAGACAAGGAACAACTGAGAGAGAGGTTAAAAAAAAAAAAAAAGGAAAGAAAAGAAAGAAAAAAACAAAGCATTCCCTTTGAGGATGACTCTGAGAGCAGGGCTTCATTCTGATGACAAGTGAGTGGAGCTCTGTGTCTCTGAGTCTGACCTTGAGCTTTGTTCCCTCAGTGAAATAGAAGGGAAGAAGAGCGGGGCAAAATTGGGAACATGACATCGCCCGAACAATAATTAATCACATTCTGTAGTTGCCTTCAATAATCCTCAGTTGTTGTTTTTTTTTTTTTAAACAGACAGAACATTTGAAATCTTTCTTGTTCTCTTACCTTTTTCTGTTAGCTTTACCTTATAGGAAATAATTGGAGTCAGAAGTGACTATTCCTTTGCTTATTCATTCAATCATCTTTGCTAAGCACTTGTTAGCTACTGAGTGCCTGAGATACAAAAATGAAGGATAAATATTCTTGTCTTATATTTCAGTGGGGAAGAAAATAAAGAGATGATTTAAAAAAATAGTACCAGTACCATCTGAATTTCATTTCACCTTATGTGAGGATGTGCCTACTTATTTTTCAAACAACCCAAACTTTACATCTTCTAACCAGAGATAAAAATAAATGGTCCAGTTAGCTCCAGCCAGACAAAACCTTTACAAAAGTGTGATGAATTTAAGTCTCACTCCCATCTATGAATTAATCACAGTGGCCAAGTATGAGAAAGTCTAGGCCATTTTGAGCCATTAGTCCATTTCTATGATTGGAGAGGGTACACAGAAATTTTCAGAAAGACATCTGGTAAAGAGTGTCAGAAAGGGCTTTTTCTAACAAACAATTGATTGGTGTCAAATGTATCTCCACATCCAAATTTCAGTCTTCTAAGGGCAAGAATCTTTCTTTAGCTCCAGGCTCACCCTGATTTAAAGATATGAATTTTAAGCTCGGTTTGGCTGGGAATTGAGTGACCACAACATACTTAATACAATGTAGTTTCTCTACATGGGATAGTATTTGGTATCCAACAGGTACTAAAAATCAGCTCATAGTATATCATAAAATGCAATTTAAAAAATAATGAGGGACTTCTACCTCTGGAAACATGCAGCAGACACACTCTTTCTTTTTAGTCTCACTAAATATAACAAAATCCTGTAAATTATACAAGAAATGAACATAAGGTAACTACAGGACAGTCCATCTAGGGACCTCAAGATCCGAGAAGATACACAGTGGAGAATTCCTGGGGTAATTTGTCTTATATACACCTCGCAAGGAGCTGAATAATATAACAATTGGACTTATACAGTTTATTTAACTTATTAATAAATAAACCTTGACCTATGTCTCACACACCTATAAAAATTAACACAAAATTGATCATGACCATAAGTGTAAAATATAACTCTTTTAGAATGAAAACATAGGACAAAATCTTGAGGGTCTAGAGCTAGGCAAATAGTTTTTAGACTAGACACCAAAAGCATAAACTATAAAAGGAAGAATTGACAAACTGAGCTTTACCAAAATTTTAAAAGTTTACTGTGCAAAAGACACTGTTAAGAAGATGAAAAGACAAACTGGAGGGAGGGAGAATATATTTGTAACTCACATATTCCATGAAGGACTAGTATGTAGTTTATATAAAGAACTCTCAAAATTCAACAATCAATAAAACAAAAAGTAAACAATCCAATTAGAATACGAGGAAACAGTTCACCAAATAAGATGTACAGATGGCCAATAAGCACATGACAAGGTGTTCAACATCATTAACCATGAAAGAAATGCAAATTGAAACCATTCTGAGTGACAAAAGTCAATCCTGAATGGTTACAAACTGTTTGAATCTATTCATGTATAACATTTTTAAAATGAAAAAAATGATAGAAATGGAGAATAGGTTAGTGGTTGTCAGGGTGCAAGGGAAGTAGGTATGGCCACAAAAAGGTGACATTAAGGGTCCTTGTGGTGCTGGAATGTTCTTTATCTTTGCCTATATCCATGTTAATATCCTGGCTATGATATTGTTCTATAGTTGAAAGAGGATATCACTGGGAAAATCTGAATAAAAGGTACAGAGGATCAATCTTTATTAGTTCATACAACTGTATATGAATCTATAATTACTCTGAAACAAAAAGACTAATGGAAAAGGAAGGAAGGAAGGAAGGAAGGAGAGAAGAGGAAAGAAAAGGAAAGCAGAGAGGAAAAGAAAAGAAAAGAAAAAAGAAAAAGGAAGAAAGAGAAGAAAAAGGAAAACTGCAGTTGATTCTTCCTTCAAAGAAAATTAATCTCAGGGCAGAATTACAAACCTCTATAGAGGCTGAGTAAAAAAAGTGAAGTGTTCCTAAGGGCATAATCTGGAATGAGAAATGGCAGTTGGGGTAGAGTTGACTTATTGAAAATAATAAATAATAAAGAATTTTGAATTTTCAGTGGAATCCCAGGAGGGAAGCAGTAAAGAAGTCAGGAAATTAAGAAAAGAGGGAAAAGCAGAGGACAAGAGGCTTATTGGCAGAGTCCCTGCAAGGGAAATAAGGCCAGAGAGGAATTCCACCTGGATGAATTGAGTAAGGAGCTGTCGCCGAAAAAGATACCTAAATATCCTTTTTAGTTGTTTAATACAACACCTCACATCTCCAAACTTTTGATAATAACTGTTTGTTTGTTTGTTTGTTTGTTTGTTTTTTAGTGTTCCTTTGGGATTTTAAAGGATGGTGGCCCCATTTCTTATCTGGAGTGGCAGTAAAAATAGGAAATTAGAATTTAATGTGATTGGGGGGAAACAAAAAGCCCCTGAGTTTTGCAGAAAATATGAAGTCTCTGTATATCAACCATATAGTGTAAGATAGGTATTACAACTTCAAATTCCATCTCTACCATTTTGTAAAAATTGTTAAAGAACAGGTATCCCCATAAGACTGAGGAATGAGTGGATTCCCTAGTGACAGACTGTTGGGTTACATACTTACATTCTGAATTTGTGTTAGCACTGGTCAAGTCCTTCAGAGTTACAAGGATGATCACGTACCAATATTAAACTATGGCCTCTCAGCTCCAAGCCCACTGTTCTGTGCTCTTCGTTATGATGCAGGAGCTGGTATTCTGTATACCACATTCATCCTTCAGCAGCAGGCTCACTACTGGGCTCCGCCCACAGGGAACCTTAGAGAGAGACTGGAAGACAGAAGGAAAAGAGAGAACTTGCCCTTTCCCATATGCTTGCTTTTGCTGTCAGCATTGCCTTAGCAAGGGATCTTCACTTTGGCAGCAGGAAACTTTTCTAGTCTCCAGAATTTCCCCCGGAACGTTCTCAGAAACAAGTCCGCTGTGTCTTCTAAAAGGTAATGGAACTAGCCAGGTTGCAACCACTTCTCAGGTCTGAGTCCCCAGTTCTACACTGTTTCTTCCTTAAGCTTCTAGCTCCCATTTCTCCCATTGTTGCCCCATCCTATGAGGTGGTAGCTGTTTTCTGCAAAACTACCTTAGTGTTTCTTCAACATTCCCTTTTTCATCTTTTGTGTTCCCTAATGTTTTTAAACTGATTCCTAATATTAATTTTTTCAGTTGAAATATTTTATATGGTTTATTTTTTTCTGACCAGACCCTTATACTATACTCATATACATTATATTGATAGATGGAAGATTTTTATAGGAATACATGGGAACAAATAGTAGACTTGGAAGACGCACCGTCCAAATGATTCACTTTGTCTGAAATTGGGATGGACACCAGGGCGAAATTGTAAAGTACTTTAGTATTGCTTGGGAGAGCCATTTCAAATTGGTAGTTGTTTATGCTTTGATGGTATTTATATTTTTCTAAAGAATGGATTTAATTGGGTCAGCTTTTTGCCACTAATTATGAAATAACACTTTTGGGAGGATTTACCACTGGGCCACATATGACTAGGCCACACATCTAACTCACTTATTTGTCTTCTAATCCAGTCTGTTATGATAACATGGAAGGAGTGATTTCACTAATACATTTACAGTGGTCAGAGAAAATGGGGTGAGGGATGGGGAGACTAAACTGGAGGCTTCAACTCTTTCTTAAGAAGATACATGTGTAGGTACAATAAACAGTTACTTCTCATTTCATGGATTTCTCCCTCAGCTACTACAGTGTTTATTGCAAACATATGTGCATGCTAGTTGTAACTGAGGCGCCATATCTTGATTTCAATTTAGTTTGAAAGACCTTTATATAAGCACTAAATATACCCAAATGCTTCATTAGGTGGCCTACGAGAGTGACAGATTAATTCACAGAGGCGTTGAAAGGTTATTGGCTATTTAAGAATGAGTTTGAATAGGAAGCAGAGATGCTTTGGTAGGGAAGGCGTGTGAAGCAATATTTCCTGAACTGAAAACCCTTGCTCTTGATAAGACTTCCTCACCTACTGTTGGTGTATTAGCTTATGCAAAAGAAAAATGTATGGCTTGATGTAAACTGAAAAATCCATGGTTAGCTCTTTTCTAAATACAGCTTGATTCAAGGTTCAAATAATGTTCCCTGGCCCCTTCTCCCAACTCTGCTTTTTTGGAGTTGGTTTGGTTCTCAGTTCTGCATAGACACATTGAAGAACCTTCACATTCACATCATCTCATCCCTAGCCAACAGCTCGGAGAGTGATTTTTGGAGAGCTCACGTAGAAGCCTTCAGTTTGTGGCTTCTTGGCTCTGGGGGCTCTGCCTTGGGACATTTGCCCATTTTAAAGTGATACTCTGACAAGCATGATAGAATGGGGTGACTAGGCTGGTCTGGACTGCATGTTCCACTCTTGTGCCCTATGCATGAAACCAGCTTTACCTGAAAAGTAAAATGGAAGTATACGAGCAGTGGCTCACCCAAAGGAAAATGAAGGTTCCAGTACCACAAAAAGGAGGAATGGATGTGGGGCAACAACAACAAATACCACTATATTTTATTTCTATTACAAAGTCACGCTGAAGTAGCTCTACCTGAGTACTAATTATTGCTACATCTCTGCTTCTGCTTCTCTGTTTTCAAAATGCCCAACAATTGTATGGCTCATCTGAATCTGAATCTGAGTGAGCTTTTTTCTGATTGTAGTCATGGAGGATTCATCTTTGTTCTGAGATGAACCTCTATCCTCCACATGTGATATTTTGAGTGGTACATAGCAGGCTGTGCTGTTGCCTTTTTAAGGGATGGGGCTCTTAAGGAAATATAATTTAGCAGACTGTAGAGTCTGTGTCCTCATATTTACAACCAACATGCACTGGCTCTAAGTTAAGAAAACAAAAAACCCAATAAGATGACCTGTCCCCAGCTCCCCTTGCTGCTGAATCCAGAACTGGCAATGTCTAATTTAGAAGATCAGAGCAACCAGTGCAGTTGGAAGTCTGAGGTTCAATGGTCCGAAAAGTGCAGCTGGATGAGTCAGGCAGTTTTTGCCCACACACTGGACTTCTAGCTATAGCTCTATTTATGCAGAAGGAAGGGGAGAGGAGGATGCCTGAGGATGAGATCTAAATGCTTATCTAATGCATGGGAATGCAGGCTGGGTTTGCTGGAGTTTTCATGGTGAGATCATGGTACCAGGACTCAAGTGAGCTGTATCTTATTATTCTGGGCCAAAGCCCATTAGGAGAACTAAGTGAAGCCCAGGGGAGGTTTGTGAGATGGCAGGAGGGCCTATGGAGGTAGTTTGGCCACACTGGCAGAGCAGCTCAGCAGGCCTGGCCACCCTACCCAGACAGGAGACACACTCCCTGCACAAACCTCTCTCCAAGATGCCTTTCTGCCACATTCCACATGTGCCCCTTTATTCTGATGGCCTCAAACCATGTCCCCAAGACATCTCAATTATCACCACCCAACCTGGATCTCTCTCTCAACAAATTTTCTCTGTGTATGGCCATACCTGATAGGCCAAGGGTGGACATTAGATCTGAACTTAGGGACCTGGAATCGGGACATGGAGAGAGAGGACAATTTAGCCTGAAGGAGCAGACCTAACAGGTCGTGCAGACACAGGGCTTCCTGTTCATGTTTTCTTGACGGTTTAGTTATGTAATAAGGCACAAGGCTGACATTCTCCCACACCAGTCCCCTCCTGCCACTCCTGTGCATTGCCCGAGTGCCCCCTCTTTCCTTATTCATTTCACTGCCCCCTTTGCTTTCAGCAAGTGGAGATCTTCAATCAGAGGACACATATACACTTTATTTTTATTCTCACTCAAGAGTTAAAAAAAAACACACAGCAAGAATTAGAGAGGTGTTTTGTGTACTAGTCAAAGAAAAGGTTACAGACCTTTTTCAAAAGTTCTTAACATACTTGTTAATTTAACACATGCCTTCCCTCTGAATCAGCAAAGCTAACAGAAGGGACCGATACTATGGCTAATCCAAATATAATTTCTGTTTGACTTTAAAAGTTTTTCTGTCCTGACATTTGAAGATATGGTGGTTTGCCTGGAGTTTTGGGCATTCACAACAGGGAAGCAGCCATACTGTACCTGGTGGCCAGCAGCCTCTGAAAGAACAGATGATTTCTTAATCCCACCTCCTGCTAAATGCCTCCCTGTTCTGGATACCCTCCCAGGGAGGAGCTGACAGGCCCTCCCCGGCAGCGCACAACACCAGGCCGCAGGAAGCTGCCTGTACCTTCTCCTCTTCCGTGGTGCTCTTTCTCCTCATTCTTACAAGAGAAACAGCAGACATACTGAGAAGGCCTCACATCAAAAGAGAAAATCCAAACCATAACACATTTTCCCTTAAATTCTTTCCATTATATTCTCCTTGGGGGCATGGGGTTCAAGGAGGCTTAGCATCTAATCCTTGTCTTTAAAGATTTTGGTGGGTTTATTATCCATTTGATGTTTTAAAAATGAAAATTAATTAAAATTATACCTAAAATAATTTTTCCAAAGGATTATTTGAATGACTATTTGAAAAAGTCAAGTAACTTGTCCAAAGCTGCACAGCACAACAAACGAGTAACAAGAAGAGGATCAAGGACTGATGAGGTCACCTAAAATTCAATTCCCATTCAGACTGGCTTATGTAATTGCACTGTACCCACAACCAGGGAAAAGTGTGGGGCTTTTAATAAGAATGACATATACCTACATGTATGAAAATATGCCCATGCATATATTTTGTTAAAAGGGCAGGTTACAGTATAGTGCTATGGCATTATGTCTTAAACTACCCAACTACCTAACTAAAGATAAATTTATACCAGTGTAGAAAAAAAGTCTGGAAGAAAGCCTACCACACTGTTAACAGTGGTTGTCTCTGTAGGAGGAATTGGGTAGGTAGAAATGGGAGCTTTTAATTTTAATGTTATAGAAGTCAAAAATGGTACAGAAATAAGTAATTTTTGTTACTCTTCATTTGTCTTAGTTTTATATTAAGAAATTGAGTGTCTTTGCAACTCTTTGTGGACCTATTCATTACAAATTTAGATTTCTTAAACAGCAAACGTTAAAAACTTTCTCACCATTTTTAAGTTTCTAATAAGTATCACATTGATTGCATTTCAATGAATAAAGGGAATTTTTTTGTATCCATATGTTTTACTTCTTTGATCTCCTTTTGCTCTCTTTAAATGTTTTAGGCAATTTTTCTTGACATGTATTTTACATCTGTATTTTAAGTTTTTAAATTTAAATTAGATTTAATTACATTTAAATATATGTTAAGAGATCTTTAATAGCTACAAAAGTCAGGCACCATCAGGCTTAACTTATTTCATGAGGTTATAAAAACTGTGTATAACTAGGGAGATTGGATTCAGAAACACATTATAATTTATTTTAAGAACACATGATGAGATAAAGTGACCATCCATAATAGTTTTCATTTTTTTATAGTCTTCAGAGGGATTGATTTTAAAAGTTTTTAAAAATTAAGACAATTTTTTAGAGCAGTTTTACATTCACTGAAAAATTGAGGTGATGGTACAGAGATTTTCCATATACCCCTGTATAAATAATTTTTTTTAAATAAGCTAATTTTCAAGACTACCCCAGCAAAATCAGGAAGGCTTCTCAGATAGGATGCTGTATTGTACCATCTATGCAATACAGTTAAAAGATGAGCAAATGCATTAGCTATTTAGGCAAAGGAGGAGATTCAATTTAGGGAACTCAAGTGCAACACTTCAGGAAACCCAATCCTAGATAAAAACCAAAAGACAATATTATGGGTACTTATAAAGAGAGATAATATAATTTTAATCTAATAGCCTTAAACAAAAATGATTTTCAACTTTTCCTTTGTTTCTCTAAACTCTATTGAAGACCAGCTCTGTTAGTGCTGGCTTATCGGTGCTGAGATACAGCCATATATTCCACATAATACCCACTTGAAAGTAGCTCATAGACTAGGAGCAGACAGTTATGGATATTACATCAATATTTTATCATCATAAGTACAATATATATTCATATTGAAGTTGTACTTTTCATGGAAAGCCTCTTTCTGAGCAATAAAGTTGTTCTTTATAAGCCTCCTGGGATAGGTAGGAAACATGCAGAATAACAGCTGAGAGTATAGTCAAAATCTGTTTGTATTTTGTCATTCAGATGCAAGTGCACATGTCATCATGTCACTTACCTCCTTTCTTCTGAGCAAATCCTCAGCACGTCCACTGCTATTACCACTCACTGCAGCTGTTCCCGAATGGATCAAGTTGGGCCAGACAGGGCTCCCTCGGGAAATGGATGAGGCATGTAAAGGAAGGCTGAGTGGTAGACGGAGCCGTGTAGCTCAGCGCTGCGCTCAGCCCGGCGTGGCTGCACGTGTCCTCCTGTGGAGGTTGGCTGGGGCGGCCCTGTGAGGATGCCCGCCCTTTGTTCGTCCTGTGTAATAAGGGCCAACTTCTCAGCGTCCCCCAGACACAGACTGCCATGTACCAGCTCACACTGCTTCTTTGCAGTCCTTATTTAGACCCATCTCCAATAACTTAGCAACTCTCTTGGGTACTCAGGCATCCTTATATTATTGTAGCTGGCAAACTTGCTGTTCTCTGGTGCTGAGGCTGCAGAAAAACTACTACTACTTGATTTATTTAGATTTAGTGTTGAAAAATCTTGAGAGATTGTGCAGGTCAGTCTTCTCCTTTTACAGATGAGGCCCAGGAAGGCGAGCTGACTCTCCTAAAGGTGCACAGCTTCTTGGTGGCTGAGCTGGCCCCAGGCAAGTGATCTCTTAGTTTCAGAGACAACACTTTCCCACAACATTTTAACTGGCAATAATTTAGTAACGTTTTGCAATTTTTTAAATTTTAGGGAATGCAATAACAAAATTTCAATCAGGAACATAGATTCAGGGCTTCAGTGCCAGAGGTGTGAGAGAAATTAGGCTGAGAGGGCCTGAGGAAGGAGACATGAGGTTGGCAATCATGACAGCCGAAGGGGCTCGCGGGGAGGCTTTCGCTGTTTGGATCTCTCTGCTTTTTCCACGGGTGACGAACTCTCTACCAGGAGTCAAGTGTAGGCCGTAGGCCAACAGCGGCCCCCTCTCAGCACGGCATGAAACATTGTGAGTAGAGTGTGGGTGAGTGGAGGTGTGGGGCATTTCGACATGAGCTCTCCTCTCTTGCTTCCCGTAAGGCCTAACATAAGTGCTATTTCCGCCATAAAGTCTTCCTGATCATAGGATGGCAGATAGCAGTGTTAAAAGAGGTAAGTTCATGTCAAATAAATGTGGAAAACCCTGCTAGGTCACTCCAGAGAGATGAATGAATTAAATTTTGCTCAAACAAAATGAATTACTTCTAGGCACAGGCCACTCTGCAACTGAATAACTTAATAGGAAGAAAGTACTACTTTCATTAGTACAGTAATCTGCCTCCTACCATGTTAATTTACTGGTTCTCTCCAGGGGGGTATGAGACTGCAAGCGGGTGTAAGACTATCCACTGGAACTCATAGACATATCAACTCGACCTTTGTTTTCTTGTGGCCTGTAAGTAACCCAGATCATCTCCACTTGAAATTACTGGTCTTTTGAATGCATTCATTAAACAACTGAATGAGTTGTTTACTATACACTTATTCTGTGCCCAGACTACTAAAAGCTAAGAATACTGAGCAGATAAGAGACTGTCATTGTTACTTTGTGACACAAGCTTTTAGGAAAGTAATTATAGTACAACGCAATCACTGATGAACATTACAAAATAGAAATACAGATAAAGGAATAAATATACCTAATACTATAGCTGATGCATGGTGGCGCTTATTAAATATTTGTAGAAAAAGTAAATTCCTGGTGTTATCGGTGAGGGTAGGGTAATTAGAGAATTTTGTGGGATATGTTGGCATTTGAAGTAAGCCTTTGAAAGCTAAGTATTTATGACCTACACCAATTAAACTGAACTCAACTTTACCTTTTTAGTGTACTGGGGCCTTGGATATTGTGAAGTCAGATTTGGTGAATTTTTAAGGCAGGTGTTGCATCCTTTTCTGGCTTCCCAGTGTTCCCAGTGGGAGGGATGAGCTGTCACCAAGAGCAGGCTCTCTCCGCTCTCCTTCGTTCAGGACATCACCATCCCTCTCTCTCTATCACACCTACCTCCCCTCAGTCCATTCCTACCATCCCCCCTGTGTGCACATGCTTGGGAGGAAAGGGAAAGCGGCATCTTTGTTCCAAAAGGCTGAGCTCTGGAGTAGCCCGCAGCACTGGTCCTATATGCCATCATGAAATATTTGGCCCCTCTCTCCTGCACACTGTCTTAAAAATAAACTCCTGGGAGACAACTAGGAGACAAGAAAGACAAATATAAAGCCTGATGGTAGTTGATAACACTGTACTGTATACTTGAAATTTGCTGGGAGAGTAGAACTTAAACGTTCTTACACCAAAAATAGGTAAAATATGGGAGGTTATATATGTGTTAATAACTCAATGGGACAAATACTTTCACAATGTATATGTATATCAAATCATCATGCATTTTAAATATGTAACAATTTTATTTGATAATTATGTCTCAATTAAGTTGGAAGAAATTTTGAAAAATTGGGCTTCAGAATCAATAGGAAATGTTTATCATACATGCACATAGTATGCATATGTACACATGCAAATAACATATATGCACACACACATGTAATCATAAGGAAGAAACTGTGGTGGGGTTGGGTTAATGAGGTCTTCGTAGTAAGGCAGACAAACCCTGCCTTCACCATTCACTATCTGTGTGACTCAAGGTGATCACTGACCTTTAGGAGTCTTAGTTTCCTCACTTGAATAAGAGGGATAAATTCCCACCCACAAAGCTGTGATAAAGATTATCTGAGCTCATATAGGAAGACGTACCTTCACCTCTCAAAATCTGTTGCTTGGTGGAGGGGAGGGAATGTCCCCTTTGCCATGAATACACTATGATAATAAGTTCCTCTTCCACCACTGTGCTTCCAAAACCCACTTTCAGAGATTAACCCATTTAGAAAAGGGCCACCAGCTAATGTTCCAGTTTAGAACCTCAGCGGACTATTTTGCAAACCACCTCACATTTCTTCATAGATGTTCCTCCAGCTGAGATATTTTCTTGGTGATTGGAGTTTGCTCTTTGAGTTGAGGGCTATGTCTTATTTATCTTTTCATCCTTTTAAGTGCCCAGCACTTGCCAAGTGTTTTCACTCAGCAGGTGCTCTGCAAGTGTTCCTGGAGCAGCGAAAGTCAGTGTGACATAGGAAAAGAGCACAGGCTTGTGCATTTTGAATGCAAGTACACATTCCGTCACTTGCTAGGGAACTGGGCAGTTTCACCTCCTCAACCTTTCTTTTCTCATCAGTAGAATAAGGAGAGCAGTATCCTCCTCACAAGTGTGATATTGTCAAGGGATTCATTAAAATACATTAGTAAAGAATTTACAGCAATGTCAGGCATCTATCTCATTTAGAATGCCTGTGTTTGTGTGTGTATTTACCCTTAGCTCTTTTTTGGTTTTGTTCACTTGAGGTGTTTTCTTTTGTATTTTTTTTTTTTTTGGATCTTTCTGATTTTCAGTCACTCTTTGACCTGGGGTGGTGAACATAATGAGAAGATGCACCACCTAGAGTCTTTGAAAAAGTTAACTATTTTCTCTGAGGCGTTGAGTCCTCAATCCCAAAACTGTGATACAAATACCAACTTCACAGTGTTACCGCAAGAATTAAATGACATGGCATCTGTGCAGTGACTTGATCAGAGTAGATACTTGATGACAGCAACGATTGTCACAGCTATCATTAAATGCACCTCTGACGCCAAGTCACCTTTTTGCTGACGCAGTTCCACAATTATTGGTTTGCATAAAAAATAATATTACCACCTTTTAAAAATGCACCTGCTTTAGGATGCCCAAATCCTCCTCAACGCCACCCCCTCCCAAAACACATATACACACAGAGAAAATAAATTAATTTTTGCTTATCAGAGCAAGATCCAAATCCCTTTTATTCTCTTATGCTGATTGTTTATGTGTCCCCACTAATGAGTAAAGTTTATGTGTAAGAGCAAAATAAATGAAGAAATTATTTCTAACTCAAGTATCAGAATCTGAGAAGGTTTTAAAAGTACCTTGCTGTTTCCTGAATAAATACTCCAGATAATTGAGAAAAGGGCAATCCCCTTGATGAATTAACCTTTCTCTGGGATTTCAATTTAGCTACAGGAGGCGGTAAAGTCATCTTCTCCTCTTGGTTTCATCCTTAAAGGCAGTAATGTTAATACTAATATTCATAAAATAGATACCACTGCTTCCATCATCCCAACATAAGGCCACCATGTCTGAATTCATATAAGATTAGCCAGTTTTTTATCTAGGAGGGGGACAGCTACAGCAATTATCTGTTGTTATCATGTATCAAAGTCAAAATTAGTCAACAATCACATAACAGCCACAACTCTTCCTTTCTGTCTCTCCAGCCTCTCCTATTTTTCTCCATTTTCTCCTCCTTCCCTTCCCTCTCCCCCTCTTTTCCCTCCTCCTTTTCTTCTCTGTCCCTTTCCTTCTCCTTCCTTCCTTTCTCTATTCCTTTAAAATATGTACCGAGTATGACCATGTTTAAGCCACTACATAAAATTATTGGGATAAAAAGATCAGTAGGCACCTAGGCGCCAAATTTCCTTATACCACAACCCTTGTAGTGAAAATTTGCTCAGTGCTTTGTAGTGTATAAAAAATTTTTGTTTCCTCATCTTAAGAGTGGAAGAGACCTCTGTCAGGTAAACAGGATTATCTTTTTCTTCAGATGATAAAATTGAGACTCAGAAAACTTGAATGACATGTCTAATAAGAATACAACAGGGCAATTAAGATTTGCCCTTTATCAAAAGAGTGAAAAGAAATAAGTTGGGAAATTATATATTTAAAAATACTCCAAGAGATCTCTATCATTAAATAAGTCTTTGCTCCCTAAGAGTTATCCTCTCTGGTAGTTTTTTTTTTGTTGTTGTTGTTGTTTTTTCTTGTAAGAATAATAAATGTGAAGATGATCCCAGAAATAGTTGAACTCTCCTCTTTAGAAGGTGTACACTGTGGGGGTGGGTGACAGGTTTACCAGTATATTCTTTCCACTTTTGAGACTGCACAATCTGTCTCCCTCATGCAACATAATTACCATCTGAAGTGACATGCTGCATGAAGCATCTCAGTGCGGAAGTGGAATTTATTCGGTTCTGGAAATATTTACAGTATGTAAGTTAGATGCTGTCATGAAACTAGTCCAAAACATTGTTTAAAATTCTCCCTTTGAAGTTTAAAACATTCTCTGCAGAACAGAGAATGCAGGTTCCTCTGAGAACACACATCTGGATTAGAAGAAGTCCTTGGTTGTGCATCTGCAGCCATTTTGCTGTTTAGTCACGACGGGCAGCATCCTGACTTGGCCTAGGTTCAGCCCCATGCTCGCTGCTTCAGTGGCCTCAGAGCCTAGGTCATCTCATCAGTAGCTTTTATTGAAGGTGCTGCTTCAGAATTGGGATGTATAATGATGTAGTCAACTCTCTTCTATTTGAGAAAAAGAAACATCTGCTAACCAATGTTTTTATTCAAGCATTCATTCAACAAATGTTTACTGAGGTCTTATGATGTGTAGGTATATACTAGGGCCTGAGGATGCAGGATGAATAAAAACAGTCTCCAAGCTCAAGAAGCTTAGAGCTGGTGAAAGAGAAAGAAGGCAAAAGGTCTTCCAGTACAGAAAGAGTATATATAAAACATATTATAACATTGTTCTCTGTTACATGATGTTATATATAGTGTTAAATATATATATATAATGTGTTAGAACAGCATTTAAGAAGTATGCTTAATTTTGCCTTGGATTTCGAAAAGGAGATGATTTTTAAGCTGAGAAATGAGAGGCCATATAACGTTAAAAGGAGTTGGAGTCTGGCTGGTGTGGCTCAGTTGTTTGGAGTGCTGCCCTGAAAGGTCAAAAGTTCGATACCTGGTCAGGGCACATACCCAGGTTGTGGGCTCAATCCTCAGTCAGTGTGCATACAGGAAGGCAATTGATAGATGTTTCTCTCTCACATTGATATTTCTCTCCACCTCTCCCTCTGTCACTAAAAAAGCAATTAAAAAATGTCCTCAGGTGAAGATAAAGAACTTTAAAAAAAAAGTTGGAATTTATAGATTACTGTTCTGAACAAGACAGAGTAACAAGAACTAGATTTAACCTCTTAACTAAGGAAACTAAATGTGCTGAAGAAGGGGATATCTGATAACCTGCTGATGGAGGAGAGTGACCCATGAAAGACAGGGAATAAATGAGGTTACCCCTATCAATGCCCCAGCCCTCCACCTCGGGAGAGTGTTCAGGTCGTGTTGCAGGGAAGCAGGAAACTGAGGCGATGACTTCCCTGAGGTGACTGCCTCCACTGTAAGGAATCTTAAATGAAATACTTGAAACAGAAGGACAGTGAAATCAGATAAAAATCTGGATCTACACAAAGAAATGATGGTCACTAGAAATAGTAACTAATAAATAAATAGAGTGATAATTTTAATATATTGAGTATGTTTAAGAAAGAAAAAATTTGAACCAAAACTGATAGCATATTGTGAAGCTTAAAGCCTATGCGAAAGTAATAGTGTGGCAACAGTGTAGCAGTGGATAGAGAGGAAAACAGAAACATACTGTTTAAAGCTTCCTTTACCACAGGTGAAGTAGTGTAATATCACTTAAATGTAGACTGTGGTCAGTTAAAGGTGAATACTGCACACTCTAAAGTGAGAGCTGAAGTAACACAATCGAGTTAAGGCTATTAAGTCAACGAGGAGGAGAAACCCAAATTATTAAAAAGAAACAACAACTCGTGTACATGGACGACAGTGAGGATTGACTATAGGAGTGAAGGGTGAGATGGGTGGATTGGGAGCAAAGGGGGAAAATTGGGACAACTGTAATAGAGTAACAATTAAAAAATAGCAATAAAAACTCAGTAAATCTAAAAGAAAACAGAGACAAAGGAAAAAGAACAATTGAGACAAATAAAATAACAAAAAGCAAGATGGTAGATTTAAACCCTACCACTTCAACAATCACAACAATTGTAGGTGTGTGAACACCCCAGTTAAAAGTCAGCAACCTGTAGACTGGACTATAAAACAAATAAACAAAAAAAAAATGGATTAAACTGTGTATTGCCTACAAGAAACGCACCTTAGGTATATAGACAAAAATAGATTAGAAGTAAAAAGGAGGGAAAGATGTATCAGGCTACCATTCATCAGAAGCTAGAATGACTATATTAATATTAGTGTATAGCAAAAAATATTTCCAGGGATATACTGGGTCATTTTATAATATAATAAGAGTCGATCAATCTAATGGTTTATAACAATCCTAAATGTGCCTAATAACAAAACTTCTAACTATTTTTTTCCTTTAAACTAGGAAAAAAATCCTGAGAAAACAGCAAGGAGAAAGAAACAAATCCACAATTAAAATCAGAGATTTCAATACTCCTCCATGAATTATTGATAAAACCACTATACAGAAAATCTGTAGGGATATGAAAAACACTATAAATCATCTTCAACTACTTGGCATTTAAAAATACACCACCCCAAAATAGTATATTATGCATTATATTAAAGTAAATATAAAATATTTACCTAAATAAACTATATTCTCACCATAAAGTCTCAATAAATTTAAAAGATTCACAACATTGAACGTATTTTCATTAATTGTGATAGAATTAAATTTGAAATCTAACTATTGTAGATTCTTCTGGGTTTTCTAGTGCACAATCATAACTTACAAATAAAGAATTTTGTTTCATTAAAAAAATGAGTAAATAGAAAACAGATAGAAAATTCACAAATATTTGGAAACTAAATAACACACTTCTAAGTAAACAATGAATCAAAGAAGAAATGTAAAGAGTGATTCCAAAGTACTTTGAATGAAAATGAAAATGCAACATCAAAATTTGGGGGTGCCTCTAAAACAGTGCTTAAGGAAAATGTACAATTCAGAATACGTATGGTAGAATAGAAGAAAGGTCTCAAAACACTGACCTCACCTTCCATGTCAAAAAGTAGAAAAATAGGAGAAAATTGAACCCAAAGTAAATTTAAGAAAGAAAATAATAAATGTCAATTCAGATGTAAATTAAGTAGAAAAGAGAAAAACAATGGAGAAAATTCATGAAACCAGAAGCTGGTCCTTTAAGAGGATCAATAAGGCAAACCTTAATCTGATACCCAAATCAGACAAAGACATTAAATTAAAAGAATAATTATTTATAAATATTCTTGATGGAATCTTTATCAGTAATGTGATTTGCAAAGCAAAAAATAATGAGCAATTGATTACACACAGCAGTATGAGTAAATCCTAAATTAATCATGCTGAATGAAAGAAGCCAGAGGGAAAAAAGAGTATATATGGATGGTTCCAATGTGGAGTAGAGGACAGGGAAGCTGCAGAATAAAAGACTGCAGAGGTATGTGGAGCCATTTGCATTTGATGGATATATTTATAATTTCGATTCTAGTGGGTGTTTCATGAGTGTACACATATGTAAAAACATCAAATTGTATAGTTAAAAATTACACACATATATCATATGTCAAGTATACCTTAATAAAGTCATTTAAAAAAAACAGAACTCTGAGACATACATCTTCTGTCACTTGTGAGAAGTAAGCATAGGTGCTGTGGAGCCCTTAGTAAGACGTGTAACCAAGGTTGGCAAAGTCAAAATATCATCTCAGAGAAATTGTATCTGTGTTATTCTTTCAATGCCAGCAGGTTGTAGCGTGCGAGCCACAAAACAGGGAGATGCTCAAGTGTTCATGATATCCCCCCCAAAAAACCACCCAGTGGACTAGCAGATGTAGACATGCCGTTTGTTACTCCCATTACAGAAGAGAGCAGCAATGACTGGCAGGTCAGTGCTGAGAGAGCCAAGCACCTCCTCCAGTCTGAGGCTCATTATAAGAGGTCCCAGACAAAGGCAGCACAAGGTCCAGGTTGCACAAATCTATATATGGCTTGGAGCTACATTACATCAGTGTGTAGTGCAGAGGGAAAAAGTCAAGAAGTTACAGGACAAGAAGCCGCTCCCAAAAGGAGATAAGGAAGGAGTTACAATCCCTTCCTAAAACAGTACACATTCCTTCTGGCCAGTGGCCCCCTGGCCAGCCCTCCTCATGAGCTGTGGGAGAGCCACGTATTAACCCCACGCAAGAGTAGTTGAATGAAAAGGAAAAGAAGGGCATGACTTTGTCCTGATGGGGAGTCTTGCATAAGCAAAGAACCAAAGGTAAGGCAAAACATGATTCATTTTAGGAAGGTAAGATACTGGAAATGATTTTTAAATAAGAAAATGGTAGAGACAAAGGGATATAAGTGAGTATAAAGATCTGATTTGCTGTTATGCTGACCCTGAGGGATTGGAATGCTCTGAAGCATCCCCCGTTTCAATACGGCTCGTGCCATTTAGTTTTTAATCGTGAGCACTTTGCATTCCAAATCTATCCAAGATGGCAACCCATACATAGTAAATTTTCTAATGAAACAAGCGTTTCAAAATGTTCTAGTCTTTTTAACATTCAGGATAAGCTCACCATCTTAATTAAGGCCATGTTTTTACTAAATAACATGAGACAGTAAGATAAGATCCTCATGATCTGCCTACATGGATCCATTTCAAACTTCCCAAACATTCCCTTTAGCTAAATTAATATAGGTTTATGGTTTAGGATTTTAACATTGCACAAACTACAAACTTTCCTTTGAGTCTAAAAAAATTATTTGTCTGGGAAATTGCTCTGTACTTATTGGACAGGCATGGTGCTAGGTGCTGAAGTCATAAATATGAGAACAAAGAATTTGGGAAACAGGAGACTGTGATTAATTAAAAGTATGCAGGCCAAGTCTTCTCTTTAGTCACCACGAAACTCAGTGTGCTCTGCTGAACACCAATTTAATGGAATTAGAAATTCTCTTTGAAGTCTGAAATTTCCATAGAATTGGCAATTTAGTCACCAAGGGAGTATTCACCCAAGAGAAAGTGAAATGCAGTCTGAGATTGAATTTTGCATCCTGATGACATTGTCTTAATACAAAACCCCCTTCCGTGAGGTCAAGATTAGAATGATTAGGGGCACAGAACAATTTTTCTTACAAGAGCAAGCTCTAGGCTTGTAGGTCTGTTTGATAACAAGGCTTTGATCTTTCTCATTCTGTTAATCTGTAAATCCAATCACACTTGCTGCTGAGCACACAGATCCCATTCCCTCTGCTGAGCAAGGCATCCCTCTGAACTGCTCTACGAGCTTTCCCGGGGAGAACTCACGTAAAGTCTCATGACCTGAACTTACTGTTAGAGAATGCATTTTAGTTTTGAAAGTAGAAAAAATGTAACTATTGTAAATGTTATATACAATTCAGATAGTCTGTTTGAATCAGTAAACACACCATTTTCTAAAAGCATATTTATTCTAAATATTTATGTGTGCATATATGTATTAGAATTTTCACCAGAAAGCAAGTGTTAGCAAACTCAACCCACTATATTAGATTTATAGAGGCTTCCAGAATTATAGTAGAACAGAAACACAGCAAAATGGAACGTAGTAACATATAATTGAATTGTATTTCCAATGAATTACTAAGGAAATGGAATTATTCAAAGAATGACATTGAGACAGCTGACTAAAAAATTTTGTTAAAAAAATAAAAATATCATTACTTCACATTTTATGCAAAAAATCTATTGCCTGTAAATAAAAGCTTAGATGTTGGAAATTTTAAAAGCAGAACTGCCAAAAAAATGCCCATTGAATAGTTTTTAAATAACCATGAAATAGAGAAGAAAAAGGATACAAAATCTGAAAAATATAATGGAAATCATTGAAGATATTGTTCATATAAAAATGTTAAACCTCTGAGGGGAAGAAAATTTCCAAAAGCAAGTCAAAGAAAACAGAGTATATGAAAATAAATTACACCTCTGTATGAAAAAGTCAGTTATTGCAACATGTGTCAAAAAAAAAAAACCTTCTTGATTCTAATTTTAAAATCTTTCAAACCAGTAAGAAAAAGACAAACCAATTAAAGGGAAAGAAGAAAGGGTCAAAAATTAAGGATAGGCATTTTTGATAGAAAGGTATACAAGTAACTCATAAACAAAAACAGCTACTTAAGTTATAGTAAAAGAAATACATATTAAAATATTAAGATTTTGTGTCTCACATGTCAAATCAAAAAGATCTAAAAGATAATACATAGTGTTAGGAAGGTTGTGGAGAAAGAAACACTGAATGAGTATAAATTGAGAAACGCTTTGTGTATTACTATGTAATCTAGCATTCTCAGTTTTAGAAATTTACCTAGTCATATTCACATATACACAGAAATGACTATTAGTATTTTATTTTAAAAGCAAAAATCTGCAAATAACTTTGATTCTTTCAATATGGAATTTTCACATGAATTATGTTACAGAATATGATGCAGGTATTAAAGAAGGAGGTGTATGTATGTGTTAAAATGAACAAAACTCAAGACATTGTTGAATGAATTAAAGCAGAGAAAAGTGTGCATAAAACTTTTATTTGCATAAGTATGAAGCACCTACAGATACTTATATCTATTTAGCCACAGCAAAAATTTGGGGAGATTACATATGACAGTGTTGTTCATATTACCTTTCAGCAGTAAAATTGGAAAAATAAAGAAGATTGGAGCTCTGAAGTGGCAGGAAGATACTTCTTATTGCACAACTTTTACACTACTTGGAAACTTTTTATTACATGTGTATCCTATTTTATAATAAGGAAAATATTTTTAAAATATTACCATACTGAAGATTTTAACTTTTGATGTCAGAATAATGATATTCACTGGCTGAGTGCTTATCATGTTTCAAACACTGTTATGGGTTTTATAAATAGTATTTATAAACTTTACAACAGCTGAAATTGAATGCACATCTGGCAGCCTGCTGCCATGAAAGCCAAACTCATGGGACAGGTGCTGGTGAGAAGGAAAGAGATTTATTCAAGGGCCATCCACCTGAGAAGATGGGGGACTCTCATCCCAAAACCTAGCTTAACATCTCAGTGCAGGCAAGGGCTTTTATCAGAACGGAGAGGGAAAGCAGAACAAAGAAATCAGGGGGTAGGGGCTGTGGATGTGTAGGCAGTGTTTTTACTGGTCCTGATACAAATCTTTAATGTCAGCCAAAGTCTGGTGTCAAGCTGCCCCAGGCCCAGACAATCCAGAACTGCCATTTTCTGCAATATGCTCAAGAAGTCGTTAGTGATTTATGGCAGGCAAGACTAACTGGGCCTCTGTTTTAAGGCATACATCCTGTTTCCTGACCCAAGGAAAAGTACTGTTTATTATATGTTACTTAATCAAGAAGGTTATTTTGCTGGTTAGCACCAGATTTCATGTAGGATATGCAAGGTGTATAAACTGTGCAGGACATCTTCCCATAGACCTTGATATGGATCTTTATAGCCACCGCCTTGAACTGGCCATCTGGGCTTTTGGACCGGTGAACTCCCGAGGTCTTGAGGTCAGGCTGCTTCCTAGGTTCCCACAGGAATGGAAGCTGCTGAACTGTAAAGTATACTAAAACACTTTCAATATGTAAGCTCTAGTTTTGAGAGAAAAATCAGGTTAGAGTAACATGCTGGGTTTCACATTTACTAAGATTAATACAGGTAGCTTTATATAAATTCTTTTATAAGCTTACTTTGTTAGTACATTCTCCTTTTAGTTCTATTTTATGGCTAGTAAAGCACATTCATTTCCATTACACAACTTAGAAGTAGTAATTACTTTTATCTTAATTTTAAATGTGAGTGAACAAAAGCTCAGAGATGGTTAAATGACATAAAAATTTATGTAACTGATAAGTACTACATTTATTCTATCCAAAAGTCTCATTTAAAAAATGCATTAAAAGTTTGGGGTCTTAAGGACCAATGTCATGATCCAGCAAATTTGTGAAAAGGGGGCAATTTGCTATCTTCTTTTTTTAATTTATGTTATATTGATTAAGCTATTACAATTTTCCTGATTTTTCCCCCTTTCCCCCATGCCAAGCGGCCCCCCCACCCCCCCGCCCAACTCCCTCAGGCAATCCCCACACCATTGTTCCTGTCTATGGGTCATGGTATAAGTTCTTTGGCTACTCCATTTCCTATACTGTACTTTACATCCCCATGGCTATTCTGTACCTACCTATTTGTAGTGCTTAATCCCCTTATCTCTTCACCCGTTCCCCCATAACCCCTCCCATCTGGCAACCATCAAAAACACTCTCTATATCCACAATTCTGTTTTTTTTCTTGTTGTTTTCTTAGTTTATTTTTTAGATTCAATTGTTGATAGGTATGTATTTTTTGCCATTTCATTCCTCATAGTTTTGATCTTTTTCTTAAATAAGTCCCTTTAACATTTCATATAATAATGGTTTGGTGATGATGAACTCTTTTTAGTTTTTTCATCTGAGAAGCTCTTCACCTGCCTTTCAATTTTAAATGATAGCTATGCTGGGTAGAGCAATCTTGGTTGTAGGTCCTGCTTTTCATGACTTCATATTTTTGTCAATCCTTATTAGCCTGCAAAGTTTCTATTGAGAAATCGACTGACATTCTTATGAGAACTCCCCTGTAGGTAACTAATTTCTTTTCTCTTGCTGGTTTTAAGATTCTTTCTTTACCTTTAACATTTTGCATTTTAATTATGATGTGTCTTGGAGTGGGCCTCTTTGCATTCATCTTGTTAGGGACTCTATGTGCCTCCCGGACCCGCATGTTTATTTCCTTCACCAAATTAAAGAAGTTTTCTTTATTTTTTCAAATAGATTCCAATTTTTTGCTTCTTCTCTTCTCCTTCTGGCACCCTTATGATGTGAATGTTGGACGTCTTGAAGTTTTCCCAGGGGCTGCTTATACTATCTTAATTTTTTTAATTCTGTTTTCTTCTTGTTCTAATTGGTTATTTTGTGCTTTCTTATGTTCCAAATCATTGATTAGATTCTCAGCTACATCTACTCTATTGTTTCCCTGCAAATTTTTCTTTATTTCAATTAGTGCATCCTCCGTTTCTGACTGGATATTCTTTTTTATGCTGTTGAGGTCCTTGCTAAATTTCTTAAGCATCCTTATAACCAGTGTTTTGAACTCTGCATCTGATAGATTGCTTATCCCCATTTCATTTAGCTCTTTTTCTGGAGTTTTGATCTGTTACTTCATTTGGGCCATGTTACTTTGTCTCCTTGTTTTAGCAGCCTCCCTGTGTTTGATTTCTATGTATTAAGAAGAGCGCTGTGACTTCCAATCTTGGTAGCGTGGCCTAATGTAGTAGGTGTCCTGTAGGGTTCAGTGGCACAGCATCCTCTACTGCCTAAGGTGGGTATTTGAGGTGTACCCTTTGTGTGGACTGAGCACACCCTCCTCTTGTGGCTGAGCCTTGGTTGCTTTTGGCAGGTCAATGTGAGGGATTTACTGAGGCCAGTCAGCTGCTAGGATTAGCTGTGACCACTTACCACCAACCTCCACCCTCTGTGGAGGATCAGCTGTGCAGAAGCGGGATAGTGGTGTTCTGATGTGGTCTGTAACTGTCTCTGGGTGCACTGGCCCTGCAGTTTCCTAGATGATGCAGGCAAAGGTCAGCCCCAACCTGTGTTTTGCCTGGAACCACCCTGCCTGAGCTATAAAGCAATCTGAAATGGCTGCTATTTGTGCTGGGCTTGGAGATTCCTAGGCAAAGCCAAGCTATGAATCTCCACTGGCTGCTGCTAGTGCTGGGGCTGGGCCTCACTAAGGCCAGTTGTTACTTGTTTGTGAGAATTTAATAAGCTGTGAAGTATGAGCCAAGAGCCATTCCTATGGAAAAGCAGCTTAGGTGGGCCCCTAATTTAGGTGGGGCAGAGTCTCCAGGGATCTCCAAGGTGGGTCCAACAGTGTTAGCCAGGTTGATGGAGTCTCGGATATGGCATCAGCTTGCTGGCTCTATGGCTTTGTGGGGTGAGGGCTCAGAAAGGAACAATAGCCTTTGCTCACCTTGATGCCAGACACCTCAGCCTCTCCTAGCACACAACTGGTGCCCTTAAAGCTGCTATCCTGGTGCTGGAGCCCAGAGGGAGTGAGTCTGTGTGTTGGTTCTTTAGGAGGAAATGTTTGGAGTTCCAGAAGTTTCTTCCATTGACGCAATCCCCACTGGTTTTTGCAGCCAGAAGTTGTGGGGACTTCTCTTCATGGCACTGGATCCCTGGGCTGGGGGCGCCTTGTGAGGGGCTGGGACTCCTCTGTCCCAAGATATCCCTCAAATTTTTATCCACCACACAGGGTTGTGGGACCAGCCCATTCTGTGTCTATGTCCCTCCTTCCAGCCTGGATGGATGTGGTTAGTTTAATTCTGTAGTTGTCAGACTTCCATTTAACTTGATTTCTGAAGGTTCTGAGAGGTGGTCATTCTATATTTTAGTTATAATTTTGATGGATGTCATTGTGGGAGGAAACAAGCCATGTTTACCTGTGCCACCATCTTGACTGAAAGTGGATATCTTCTTAAAGCTTCATTTGGTTTCTAAATGTTCATGGGAAGGAGAGGGCTTCTAATTCTGACCTAATACCGTAGCTGGTAGTGGCTAGCCCTCCTGTCAAAAACAAGTATAACACTTATTAAAATATATGTAAAAATGTTTTCTGATACTGTGTAACAGGCAGAACAGAACCATGACTCGCAAATAAGGGAAACAAGCAAGGTGAGCCTCATGATTTTTCAGCTTTCTGCTCAGAGACACATTCTTGTCCACTGTACCTGGAGATAGAGACCAAGAAGAACATAGGTATCTCACTGATACCTATGGAGACAGAGATCTAAATATAGAGATGCTGGAGAGCATTGGAATTTCCAAGCAGAGAGGAGATAAGCAGAAAAAGAGCTATAGATTACTGAAACGGTTCACACAGCAATGGGCCATGGGTCTGCTAGGGCCGCATGACCATGGAGAGAACATTCGAGGGCACTGTGCGAGTGTATTACACAGTGGTGGGGGTGGGGTGGGTAGGCGGGAGAGCTGGAGAGAGAGAGAGGGAGGAGGAGAGATTCTTTGTTCCTCTGGGATTATCCCTGCTATTATATATCTCAGGCTTGGAAAAGACCAGAAGCTTTTTCCAAGTGACCAACTTCCAAAGTTTTTGTGGGCTTTTGATAGGTTTACATGCCCTAATTACACTGACAGGCCTCTTTGGTCAAGCCCCTCCCCCTGCGCCCCCCAACAATCTGATACCAGAGCAAGGAAGGGAGGAGAATTAATACCCTTGGAGTAGCAATGCTGTGATCCCCTGGTGTGTGAAGCTGTAGCTTCCTAAGCAAGCAGGCTCATGCTCCCCATTTTATTAAGCTCAACATCTAAGACAACAATTAAGAATAAATCAAGCAATCTTACACAAAATCTTTCAGGGAATAGAAAATGAGAAAACACTTTCCATCTTATTTTATGAAGCTGCATTGCCTGGTACCAAAATCAAAGAATTTACAAAAAACAAAACGTATTGCTGAACAATATCCAAAAACATTGGTTTAGGAATACTTTACAAAATATGAATTAATCAAATGCAGAAATATATTTTTAAAAAAATCTCAAAAACAAGCTAATTTTTCTCCAGGTTGCAATTTCGATTTACATTAAAAATCTATCAAATATTTCAACGTAGGGCAATAAAGAAAAATCATAAAAAATCAAAAAAAGCATTAAAAAGAAAAATTCTACATTTATTTATGAAAAGACTCTCCTCATCCTAAGAATTGAAATAAACTTGATTTCAACTTCAAATTCTCCAAAACAATCCTGAAAAACTAAATAAAAGGCCATGAATTTTGGGGGCATCAGTGAACAAACTAGGCTTGATATTTTGAGCATTTATTGAGGCTGAATATGTGCAAGCCTTATGCAAAGATCAGAACAATACAGGTGCCTAAGATAAAAACCTTGCTCTGGAATCATTTAGTCTGGAGTGGTTTTCAGGTATTGGTGCACATTATCACTTGGGAAAATTGTTAGTAAGTATGTATGAAGGGGACTCACCCCAGGCCAATTATTTCCTTATTCCTTGGAGTGAGCTTCATACATCTGTAATTTTAAAATCACCTCAGTTAAGTCTAATGTGAGGCAGGATTTACTGAGAGGGAAGCACAAATGGGCCAGAAGAAGTTCTGAATAGTTGATGTTGAATGTAGAGAAAAAGAGTCTGCATAGATTTTGAGGATTTCTTGGACCTAAATAAAAATGAAATGAGAGTTTCAGAGAGCATAGCAGCAGGAATTTGGATGGGAATCAATAAAGGAAAAATATAAGAGTAAAACATGCAAGAGAGAGGATAAAGGGATGAGCAAGGGAGAAACACCAGAAGCCCTTTCCCCACTTCTTCCCCCCCTTTTTTTTCTTAGTAACAGAGAGTCAGAAGACATTGAAAAGATTAAACTTAGATGAATAGTAAGAACAGTAATTTCTAGCTGATGTATCAAAAAGAAAGCTCTTTTGGAGCAAGTTTCTATGTTGGCGAAGATAAGTATCTAAGAACGTAACATCTTTAGATACTTGCTTGAATGTTAATTGCTGTTTTCTGAGCAAGCTCTCGTTTTCATGTGCTATAGCCTTACCAAGAAAATAAATGTTCTTAAAATTTTACTTGCTATCCAGATTGAGGGAAGAGGGGTCTAGGAAAACATGCAGATTTTCACCTCATCTCTATCAATTTCTACACTATGAGAGTGTTAGCTGAAGATGAGATAGGATTTGAGACCTTAGCATATGCTGTTTTCTTCCTCCAGAAAACTGTAGTTCACTACCACCCCCCAGCCCTCTTTTCCTTAGGTAACTGCACTTAGTCTTTCATAACTCATCTCAGTGTGTCTGTCTTCAGGTGGACCATCCCCAGCTCCCCTGACCGGGTCTGTCTTTCTGTCACTCAGTGTAAGTCCCCTGTATACCTCTCCTTCTTATGTCTATCACCATGGTCATTTGACTTTTATTTTTAAGATAGTTTTTTTTTAAAACTGCATAGGCTCTAAGTTTCATTGCATAGTGACCACTTCTGTTTTGCTCACATATTTTTACATCTATCTCAGTGCGTGATTCAGAGTAAGAACTCAGTATATATTTATAGAATGCATGAATCTTGGGATGATCATGGGGAAAAATGCAAAAAGTAGAAAGAGAAAGACAAGACTAGCAGGTGTAGAGCTGTTAGCATACATAGCTAAATATAAATAAGGGAAGCGAGCAAAGGGAATCAGACATTTTAAAGCTTAATAAACTGGGAAGCTGAATAAAATACTGGGCGTGCTTTATTAGAAAGCTACAGCTTCACACATTCCCCAGGGGACTTCTAAGTCCCGAAGTGGGCAGGAAGAATTATTAACCAGTCATTACTGAGGGAGGAATAAAAACAGCAGGAGAAATTCCTCTGCTGGGTGTATGCCCCGTAAAAGCTAAGATGGCACAGGGGGTGGTGCTTCTACTTTGAGGCATGTGCAGTAGGAGCTAAAATGGTGATGATAAGGATGAAGTGTATAGCCTGGAAAAAGGATCCAACTGGATGAGGGACACAGAACCCTGGAAGATCTAGGAAATACATTGGTTAAGGGGAGGACCCAGTGCCAGCCAGCAAAATCTTGGGAAGTCGATTGCTTGGCTTAAAGAAGCTACTGGTCCATCTCAAGCCGGAGATAATATAATCAACCTAACAAAGAAGCTCACTCTCTCTGTCCATAGCAATCAGCAGCCCTAACAGCCACCTGGGGCCCAGAAGCGGCCAGGACTGCAAGCATGGGCCCAGGAACAGCGCCAGCCAGAGCCCAGCCAGGAACAGACTGAGCTGGCCGGATGGTGACAAAGACTGAACTGGACTGAACCAATGGTGCAAAACTTTTGGACACTGGCCCTATTTCTGGGACTGATGAAGACAAGATTGGACTTTTACCACTGCAGGAGAGAGCTAAACACAGGATAGCCCTTTGTGCTTACTTCAACATCAATAAAGTTTACTATGCCACAACCTCCCATGTGTGGGTCCCTCAAACTCTTTCCTTGTTTCTCTGAAAGAACGTCATTTCCACTGGCTACAAAGCAACTGGGATTTTGCCAGAGATAGAATTTTACTCACTGTTTTCAAATAATCCTAGTTTACGAGAAGGAGGCCTGACCAAATCACGCAGCTAACTTTATGACTTTTGGCAATTACATCCTATATAAAATTTTTCTCACTGTGAGAGGTTAGGATGGAGAGGTTATGCTCTGGTGTGCCAAGAAAGAAGTTGTAACTGAATTCAAGTGCCCTGGATGATTCAGTCCCTTGTCTGCCTTTAGAAAAATGGGGAAAGGGAAAAATAATGGTGCTCCTTCGCTGATGGTACTTGTCCTGAAACTTCCCTTCTAATCCAGGGAAAGTATATATAAATGAGTTATAAGGAGTTTTTCTGACTATAAGAATGGCAAAAAATAACATGTGCATAGTGCTATATAGTTTATATAAAATTTAACATCTTTCTCTCTTTTGATTATTCCAAAGTCCTCCAAATTGTCATTATTAAGATATGGAAACAAGCTTAGAGAAGTTAAGTTTTTGCGAAAGTCATTTAGCTGGCAAATGTCATTTCCAGACTTGTACCAGACAGTGCCTTTCCCAGTGCCTTTCATCTGCATTTGAAAAGCATTCCTTTCCAGTTAATTAGAAACAGAACACCAGAAGCTCATAGTATTCCACAGACAGAACGAACAACAGAGGCGGCCCCTCCACTGGCCCAGTGCTGTAATCCCCTCCCACTGCATTCTTCACAGGTAGACATCCAACTTCATTGATCCATCCACACCAATGACTACTTTATCCCTTCTTTGGGCAGCCCATTGTATTGTTCAGGTGTTCTAATTATTATCTGCCTCCATATGAATGTCTAGTATCAGTGCATGTGCACTGATGACCTTATTCCCAAGTATCAGTGACAGTGATGCCACTCCTGAGAGTATTTGTTTGCAAAAGCCTCCAGTGGATTAGTGATGTTGAGCATCTTTTCAAATGTCTATTGGCCATCTCTATGTCCTCTTTGGAGAAGTTTCTATTCAGGTCCTTTACCCAATTTTAATTGGACTGTTTCCTTTCTTTGGTGTTGAGTTTTATAAGCTCTCTATAAATTCTGGATATTAACCCCTTATCAGATCTATCAGTGATATGTTCTCCCACTCAGTGGGTTGTCTTTTTACTTTGTTGATCTTTTCCTTTGCTTTGCAAAATCTTTTTAATTTGATACTGTCCTATTTGTTTATTTTTTGTTTTGTTTTCCTTGCCTGGGGAGGTATATCAGAAAAAATACTGCTATGAGCAATAGCTGAGATTTTGCTGCCTGTGTTTTCTTCTAGGATTTTTATGGTTTGGGGTCAATATTTATCAGAGAAATGCAAATTAAGATCACAATGAGGTATCACCTCATATCTTTTAGAATGCCTATCATCAAAAAATCAATAAACAGCAAGTGCTGGCAAGAGTGGAGAAAGGGGAACCCTTTTACACTGTTGATGGGAATGCAGATTGGTGCAACCGCTGTGGAAAGCAGTGTGTCGATACCTCAAAAAATAAAAAATTGATCTACCTTTTGACCCAGCAATCCCACTTCTGGGAATATATCTGAGGAAACCCAAAACACTAATTTGAAACAACATAAGCACCCCTATGTTCATTGCAGCATTATTTACAATCACCAAGATATGGAAGCAGCTCAAGTGTCCTTCAACAGATGAGTGGATAAAACAGCTATGGGACATTTATACAATGGAATACTGCTCAGTTGTAAAAAAGAAGAAAATTTTACTTTTTCAACAGCATGGATGGACCAGGAGAGCATTATGTTAATTGAAACAAGGCAGGCAGAGAAAGACAAATATCATCTGATTTAACACATATGTGGAATCTAATAAACTAAACTAACAAGGAAAATAGAGAGACTCGTAGATGGAGAGCAGGACGACAGCTGCGGGAGGAGGCTGAGGGAGGGAGGGACTGAGCAAAAATGGAAAAGGGCTCATGGACACGGACCACAGGGTGGTGATTATGCGGAGCGGGGGGTTATAAGAGGACTAAATGGTAATGGAAAAATACAATGAAAATTTTTTTAAAAAAAAGATAAAAGAAACCTTCAGGACAAAATACCTTACCAAGAAATAATAAATTTCTAAAAGCGTGATAGCAGGCATAGCTAGGGTTAATTTTGCATTCCACAAGAGGAACTCCTAGTCTGGCTTGTGGCCACACCCTTGACACCTCCTCCTGCCCTGCTATTTTAGTTTGGCCCTCACTGTAATGGAATATAGTAATAGAAATTATTACCATAATTTTAAGGTAAGAAACTGTTTAAAAAACTGAGAAGCATAGGAGGGAATCAGTAAGAAACTGATTTCTCCACCCCACTAAATTAAAAATAAATGAGCAGCAAGACTATAACAATATACCTTGTTGGAACCCTGAAAATAATGAGTGCTAAAAAATATACATATTTTAAATATATATTTTATTGATTATGCTATTACAGTTGCCCATTTTTTCTCTCTCCTTTATTCCCCTTCACCTGCACCTCCCCCTCCCACGAGCATTCCCCCACCTCCAGTTCATGTCCATGGGATGTACATATAAGCTCTTTGGCTTCTCCATCTCCTATACTATTCTTAACCTCCCCCTGCCTATTTTGTACCTGCTGTTTATGCTTCTTATTCCCTGTACATTTTCCCCCATTCTTCCCCCTCCCCTCTGATTTCCATTTCTGTGATTCTGTTCCTGTTCTAGTTGTTTGCTTAGTTTGTTTTTGTTTTTGTTTTTTCTTTCTGGCTCATTTGTTGATAGTTGTGAGTTTGTTGTCATTTTACTGTTCATAGTTTTTGATCTTCTTTTTCTTAGATAAGTCCCTTTAACACTTCACATAATACGGGCTTGGTGATGATGAACTCCTTTAGCTTGACCTTATCTGGGAAGCACTTTATCTGCCCTTCCATTCTAAATGATAGCTTTGCTGGATAGGGTAATCTTGGATGTAGGTCCTTGCTTTTCATGATTTTGAATACTCCTTTCCAGCCCCTTCTTGCCTGCAAGGTTTTTTCTGAGAAATCAGCTGATGGTCTTATAGGAAATCCATTGTGGTAAGTGTCTCCTCTCACTACTTTTCAGATTCTCTCCTTATCTTTAATCTTGGGGAATGTAATTATGATGTGCCTTGGTGTGTGCTTCCTTGGATTCAACTTTGGGACTCTCTGAGCTTCCTGGATCTCCTAGAAGTCTGTTTCCTTTATTATTTTTTCAAATAAGTTTTCAATTTCTTGTTCTTCCTTTTCTCCTTCTGGCATCCCTATGATTTGCATGTTGGAATGCTTAAAGTTGTCCTAGAGGTTCCTAAGCCTTTCCTCACTTTTTTAAATTCTTGTTTCTTAATTTGGTTCTGGTTGAATGTTTATCTCCTCCTTCTGCTCCCAATTGTTGATTTGAGTCCCAGCTTTCTTCCCCTTACTGTTTGTTCCCTGTATATTTTTCTTTATTTCACTTTGCATAGCCCTCACATTTCCCTGCATTTTGTGACCATACTCAACCATTTTTGTGAGCATCCTGATTACCAGTGTTTTGAACTATGCATCTGATAGGTTGGCTATCTCTTCATCACTTCTGTTTTTGGAGCTTTGATCTGTTCTTTCATTTGGGCCATATTTCTTTATCTCTGAGTGCCTGTTACATTGGAAGGGGTGGAGTCTTAGATATTTGCCAGGGCAGAGCAACCCAGGTCTCTGAGTTGTGATGCTGTCTGTGGGGGAGGGGTCCAAGAGGGAACAAGGCCACTTGCTCTGCTCACAGCTGGCTTTCAGCCACTTCCCTCGCTACCCACAAGCAAATTGGGCCCTTCTAGTCCTGATTCCCTGCACGTTCTAGGACATAAGTGGGTCCATCCTACGAACTCTCCTGTGAGACTGGGAGTTTCTCCCACTGCCCCAACCACCACAGGTTTTTACAGCCAGGGGTTTTGAGGCTTTCTTTTCCTGCACTGGAACCCCAGATTGCGTGGTCTGTCTCACTCCCCAAGTGTTCCTCTTAGGTTATCCCCATGCAAATGTGGGACCACCTGGTCTGCCAGCCACCACCTTGCCCCATGTCCTCTCTGCCCCGGCTGCCTGTCTCTGCCCCTCCAACCAGTTTAGATGAATATTTCTTCTTTAACTCCTTGGTTGTCAGACTTCCATACAGTTCTGATTTTCTGTCAGCTCTGGTTCCTTTTCGTTTTCAGATTTGTTGTTCTTTTTTTGGTTGTGCGAGGAGGAAAAGTATATCTACCTATGCCTCCATCTTGGCTGGAAGTGAGAAATGGACACATTTCATTCATTGATGTAGTCCTTCAAAAATATTTATTAAGCACCTATGTGCCAACCTATGTGCCAGTTGTTAAACATGGTGCTGATATAATGATGAAGAAAACCAGACACAACTCTGCTGTTGTAGAGTCCATAGTCTAGAAGGGAGACAGGCATGTACTTTTAAAATTAAAAGAACATGTGAAATTTCATCTGAGATGTGCATTCTCAAAAAGTGACTTTGTATATTGAAGAGATTCAGGGAAAGCGACTTTCAAGTTGACTGGTCTGAGATCTGAGGAAGACCAGAAGTGTATTGGGGAAAAAGTAGAGGCAGGGGGTGAGAAAAAGGTAACAATATGTGCAAAGGCCCTGTAGTTAGCAGGAGCATGGCATGTTGGGGAAATGAAAGGCCAGTGCATTTGAAGAAAAAAAATGAGTGACATCATAGTAAAGTGTTTCCCTGGTGAAGGCTAAATGTTCATTTCAACTCATCCCAATTTTTATTATCTCTACTGAGTTGGTAGCCTTTAGAGGTTATTCACTTATCCAGTTGAATAATTGGAATATTTCTCTTTTATTTTTCTCTGAAGATCATAACATAGATCCATGCACAAAAAAATTAAAGATCATTCAGTCCTGAGATGGCAAATAGATATTTTTAGTGCCAGTCCTTACAGATTCATGGTTGCTGCCTGTAGACATCATTCCCATCATTAAGAAATTCTGAGTCACATCTTTCTCAAATCTCAATTTCCCCTTCTTTTGTGGTCTTTCTCTAACTTGATTCCAGTGTTCTGGTCACTATACTTCCCTGGTTTTGTCTTGGAAAGCAAGAAAGACTACTTTTTTAACTGGTGCTGAAAAGTACTTTGAGATATTCTTTCCTTTGGGGCATTAAACATGGTAGAGGTTTCTATTCATGGCATTTATGCTGGCAAAGTGGTTTTGCCTTTGAATGAATTCTAGAGCTATTCCTTCTTTCTCAACTCCTAAACGCAATTCCAAATGTATTGGTGCTTTGTAAACCCATGCAAAATTTATGCAAATGTGTGTGTTTGTTTTAGAAATTTGAGGGGAACCCTTCCATTTATCAACATTTATGCTGCTTTTTAGTTTTATTAAAAAAGAACAACAACAAACCTACAGCAGCAATAAAAAATGCTTATCTTAACCCTATTCAATATTAACTTCCAGCCCTTTAGGTTTTTAAGATCTGGGAAATTTGGCAGCAGAACCTCATTTTACATATTGTGTGCTACCCCAGAAGATGAAATAGTTAGAAGGTGGAGATTGCCAGGAGCATAAAAAATACCAATATTTGTAAAAACCTACAATTGTAAAATATTTACAATTTTCCTAAGTGAAATATTAATAAAAGTATCCTCAGGTAGAGCCAGCAGTCCATATCTGTAGGCATGTTGGTGGCTCCATGACTTCAGATATATGGGACAGGTTACCAAGAAGGATGCAGAGTTTTACTTATGGTTCAACTTAGTCTTTGAACAAGTTTAAGAATTATTTTAAATGCATTTTTATATATGTTCATTCTGTTGACTTTAAAATATCGAAGCTCCCAATTAACGATAAAAATACTCTTAAAAGCAATAGAGTTCCTCAGATGCCTGGACTTAAAAAGCAAAAGAAAGATCAGTAGTATTGACTTCAAGTAAAATATATATAGTATGTGAGGACTTTTTATTGATTTATTGGGGTGATACTGGTTCACAAAACCATACAGGTTTCAATTGTACAACTCAACAAAACATCATCTGTACACTGTGTCATGCATCTGCTTCCCCAAGCAAAGCCTCTTTCCATCCTCATTATACCTCCCCTGCTTTCCCTACCTCTGTCTACTCCTACTCCTGTCCCCCTTTCTCTCTGGCTAACACCACACTGTTGTTTGTGTCTCTGTGTTATATATAAAAGGGTTTTTTTTTTGGCTAATCCTTTTCCCTTCTTTCATCCAGGCCCCAATCTCCCTTCCCTCTGACAGCTGTCAGTCTGTTCCATGTGTCCATGCCTCCATTTCTGTTTTGTTCATCAGTTTGTTTATTAGATTTCACATATAAGTGAGATCATATGGTATTTGTCTTTCACTGACTGACTGACTTATTTCAGTTAGCGTAATACTCTTCAGGTCCATCCATGCTGTCACAAGAGGTAAGATTTCCTTCTGTTTTATAGCCATATAGTATTCCATTGTGTAAAGGTACCACTTTTTTTTTTCACTTATCTACTGATGGGCACTGGACTGTTTCCAGATATTGGCTATTGTCAATAGTGCTGCTATGAACATAGGGGTGCATATATTCTTTCAAATTAGTGTTTTGGGTTTCTTAGGACATATTCCCAGAAGTAGGGTTGCTGGATCAAAAGGCAGTCCCATTTTTAATTTTTTGAGGTAACTCTACACTGCTTTCCATAGTGGCTGCACCAGTTTGCGTTCCCATCAATAGTGCATGAAGATTCTCTTTTCTCCACATCCTCTCCAGTTCTTGTTATTTGTTGATTTATTTATGATAGCCATTCTGACATCTCATTGAGGTCAATATCTCATTGAGGTGTGAGATATCATAAATGACTATCATAAATAAATGTCAGAATGGCTATCATAAATAAATATGAGGTGATATCTCATTGTGATTTTAAGTTGCATGTATATGAAAACTTTTTGCAATCAAAGTAGGATAAAAACCAACTAACATACAGCAGGGGAATATGTTAGATTATTTGAGTGCCTAGTATGTGCTGAGCTCTTTGCTGCTTACTTTATACATAATTAGGCCCTTTAATATTCACACACAAAAAATTAACACAGGTGATACCACCCTGCATTACAAAGGAGGAAATTGAGGTCAATAGGATAAGTCATTTGCACTACATGCACATGCAGAATTTGAACCCATATCTGTCTGACTTACAGATGCCTCCTTTGTTTTCCACAATCTGGACATATTGATTAAAAGGACAATTAATTCATTCAGCTTTTCTTGTTCCCTAGCTCAGCACCCACAGGAGACTCCTGCTTTGGATATTTTTTAGAAGCTTTTTTTGAGATTAATGGAGAGTTGGAGTCTCTGACTCTTCTCCGCCATAACTCACAGCAGAGAACAGTATGTTTGATGTAGCACTGTCTGTGCCCAATTTGAAATGGTTTTCCTTCTCCTGGATATGTTGACCCAGATACTAGCAAACACTATCTCCTGATTTCAAGTCTTATTTTTGCTTTCTCATAATGGACCACTTTTGGTACAGATATCTTGTGGTCTAGAGTATGAAAGACTCTTACAAAAGGTGTCTGCAGAAGGATTTAATGGCTCCTTTGCGTGGTCTCCTAAAAATCTGAGTGGGAAGGGAAGGTCAGGGGACATATGACTCAACAATGGTCACACAGCTGGCTAGTGGCTGAACCAGGATTTTAATTCAGGTCTGTCTGACTTCAATCCTTCATTCTCTTTTACCAATTCTAATGAATAGGATTCAGTACTGTGCCTTGCTGTATCGTCCTCATTATCTGCTACCGGTTTGATTACATGGTATTTATCTAAATAAGTAACATTTTTAAAAAGCATCTGAATTATTAACTGACACGAAATAAAAAGCAGGCTTAAATCATTTAAAGGAGTGGGGGAAGAAAATAACATGTACAAAGGCACAAATATGTATGAGGGAGTAGTGTGTATAGGAGATGTTCCCTTTGAAGACTTGGTTCCCTTATTTACAGTATGCACCACCATCGGTTTTATATTTAGAATACTGAGTATGAGTCTACATTCTTAACTAGGTTGTCAGCATGCTCTGTGTTTCATGTCTGCGTGGCCCAGTGGCCAGCACGAGGTAGACCGTCTAACTGTGGAGGTAGAAACCTGTGCTAAAGCAGGGGCCATGCGCATTCTGCTCTCCTGAGGCTGGTGGCAGGAGTGTGTATTGTACTTTGGAGTCTGAGAGATTCCCCAGTATTTAGCTATGTGCCTTAGTTGTTCATGTGTGAAATATGGGCTAATAATACTTTGCTTGCTGAGAAGCTGAGAGAACTAAATGAAAAACTTAATTAATTTGCCATGATATACCTGAAATGAAGCAAATTTTAGGGGACCCTGCCATTCCCCCTTCTTTTTGCTCCACACTGTCCTCCCTCAGCACCCAGGCAAGGACCGTATGCCTGTATTCCCCACAGTCCCCTGCAGCCCCTATTCATTTCCCAATCTGTGTACTGTATTTGACACCAAGAAAAGGGCTATTATGTGTTCATTCCCCTCTCCACCCCCTGCCCCCCATCATCTGTGCTGTGTTTGACTCTCATTTGATAGGGACCAGGATGCTTCATGCCTTCAACTTAGGAACTGCCCTCATAAGTAAGTTAAATAAGCTGGTTTCTTTCTCCAGAGTCCCCAGCATGGCCTCCAAACTGCACTTTGTTCTGTCCCCATCCAGCATTCAGCACTTGCTTCTCCCTTCCCTCATTCATAAATTTGTGCAAGTTCTTCATCTGTTGGTGCCCCATTTTCTGTACTATCATTTTAATTTCATCTCAAGTGATAAATGTATATCCTGGTGTGCCGTGTCTTCCAACCCAAACTTGCTGGAGCAATTCACCCCAATTCACACCTCGGGCTGCTTGTTTTCTCTTTAAACAAACTCGGTCTGTTATTTCAAGTAACCCTTTCTGTTGAACTCCATCAACCCTACAAAATAGGGCCAGAGGGTGCTGGCAAAACAGCAGATTTCTTTTATATAAATTGAAGTGACTTAATACATTGCTGACTGGTGGCTGCTCCAGGAGGCTCATTTGTAATAAGAACTACTTGATCCCTTTTCTTTCCAAAGAAAAGAAATTCAATATATTTATCCTTCTAACTCCTTCAGAATACTAAACATTTTATATTAACTTCTAACTTCATAGAGACATTATGGTGAGTAAATGAATACATGTGTGCTTGTATGATATATGTGTGTGTGTGTACTTAATATATATCCATATGTGGAAAAATAATCTTCATATATGAGTCATCTAGCATACCTCCCAAATAATAGTAGACATATTTGATGTTATTTTAATACTATTGCCCCAGATTTGAACTTGAAATGAGTATCACTACCAGGCAGGACAATAAGGTGCCAAAGCTATTTCTTTAATCAACACAGCAGAATTTATATGTTCAGATGATTGTGGTACATCTATTTCAAAGTGATCCCTTTAATAGGCAACATATTTAATGTACTAGTTCGCCTTAGTCCATAATATGTTGGAACTACTCCTAGGAAACCTGTGGCATATAATATGATACATTTTTAAGAAAATGCAAAGTCTAGACTAGAGAAAATTAAGTAGTAAATAAAGTGTTCCTATATATGAAAGCAATCATCAGAAAAAATATAACCAAAACTAGCGATAATTGCCTGTAGACAGCAAGATATTTCATTAAAGAATCTTTTAATTCTTGGGGAATTAAGAAAAAAATATCCACCTGTGGGTTCATATGTGTAAGAATTTGGGGGACTTTTCTGTGTACAGATGTTCTTGGTGGGGATTTCATTCATTACACCTGTCCTCTGTTGGACCAGCCATCTCCGTGCCCAGAAATACTCAAAGTTGTAGCTGGACACACTCCAGGACTGCAGCCCCCAGCATGTCCCCAAAACTGCACTTTGTTCTGTCCCCATCCAGCATTCAACACTCGCTTCTGCCTTCCCTCATTCATAGATTTGTGTAATTTCTCCATCTGTTGATGTCCCATTTTCTATACTATCATTTTAATTTCATCTCAGATGATAAATGTGTGTCCCGGTCTGCCATGTCTTCCAATACAAAAGGCAGGCAGAGTACGAGATCGCACGCTTCTCCCTGCACGACCCTGAACTTGGGTTTTATGCGGCAATGAGGTGGAAGGCAGAATGTTGAGGAAAATAGCAAATTTGTAACTTTTAAGTAAAATACATTTAATCTCAGACAACATACTTAGTCTTTGAACACTACTTCCTCATATGTATCATAAGCAGCCTGAATTACATGATCTCTGAAGTCTTTTCTAGCCTTAAGATTCCATGATTTTTAGTTCTTCATATTATGTTTAGTTGTGTAAAAACATATAGAAGTGATTCGCTCTATAATACCACTACAACATGAGCTTCTAGGAGACAAGTACTTTTTCTTCTGCAAATCTAATACCTGCATTGGTGTTTGTACATAGGAGATCTTTTTCAAATACTTGTTAAATGAATAAAAATGTAATATTCTAACATTCATAGTTTATATAATTTTATACAATTAATATAACTAACAAACACGCATATACCTCTAATACTGTGAGGTTCTCCCTAATATAGGGGAAATATTGGGGAGAGTTATGACATCTGTCCTTAATAAATATTGTAGCAGAAAAAACCCAGAAAAACAAATATGCTTGTGTGCACACACACAGTGGGTGGAATGTATGAAGGCAGGTATTAGATGTAGAAGGAAGATCATTAGCTTTGGAGTCAGAAAAATCTGGGTGCAAACTTGTACCTCTCTACTTAGCTACTCTGTCAGCTTGGAAAACTTCCTTGGCTTCTGTGGGCTTCTTTTATAAAATTGGAGATAATACCTCTGTTTCAGAAAAGTTATGAGGATTATGTCATACAATATATGAAAACAATTTCATACATTGTAGGCGCTCAAAAATTGTAACCATCATTATTAATGTTGTGATTGATATACACGCAGATGGGGAAAACAGGCTAGTTTAAATGGTTAGGAATAGCTGGTTGGTATTGAACTGAATCTTGAAAGATGAGGAGAAAGAAGTTAGCCAGGAAAAAGCAGGCAAATCATCCTTGGCAGAGGAAACAGTGCATGTGCTTTGGGAAGTCATAGGTTTTCATTGTAAACAATTCTGTTTGGCTCCAACAAAGTAAAAGCTACACGCTGGAGTCAGTCAGAGGGCGGGGGAGGAAGGAGAAAGCTAGAGGGCTCCTTTGTAGTGCCTTTTCCCTTCCTAATCACCAACAATATTTTCATTTGAGAGAAACAGAAGGTCAAGGCTTTTTCAAACTTTGAAAACTGTTGGCTGGTAAGAGAAAAAGCTATTACTGAGTCCTCAGTTCTGTGTTTTTCCCTTTAGTTACATGAGAGCTAATTAGGGAGAAATCTTTTCTCGAAGTAGTGTTGCCTGCTTTGCCTGAGCACTGCAACCTTCCACTTGCAGACAGCGCTAACTGCCAGGGGTACCCTCAGTATTTCCTGGGAAGTAACCATGTCTCCATTGTCTTTTTGTTTCCCGTATCAGTCTGATAGTTCAGTGGTTAATTTCACCTTTCAGGGAACCAATGCATCAGACAAGTGTATGAGAAGTGGGGTCTAATATATCACATCAAGAATGAAACAATTCTTGATGTACGACAAGCCTCACTGGTCATGCTTCCCTCACAGCAATGCTAAGCCTGGTTCTTTGCCTGATGCCAGGAGTGAGACAGAAGCAGGTAGGGAGGTCTCTTCTAAATTCCTTGCTCTTGAAGGTTTACCAGAAAAGCAATTGAGGAAGAAGGAAAGGTGAAGAATAGTGTATACATGATACCTTTACATTTACAATCTGATTCACTCTTCCCAACTTTCCTTCAAAGTATACATTATTATCCTTATTCTACAATGAGGAAACTGAGGCTCAGAGAGATTAAGTGATATGTCCAAGGTTAAACAGAGAGTGGTTGGACTGGAATCTAAGCCTAAACTGGTCTAGCTCAAAGCTGGTGTTATTTTCATTATCTCAGTGTTTGTTCCTTTTCCTGGCTATTCACAAGTTACTGGATTTCATCAATTCCAAGATACATTTTTTTTTTCACACTATGAGCACATCTGAAAAGGGAATACATACTGTGTTACAATTGCTATTAGCAAGAAGAATTGTAACTGTCTGTCATGGCCTCTGTGTACATAAACTGGGCTGTTTTCTTGGAGGAATGATTTGATAACTTCAGTCACTTGGAATTTTAACAACAAACCAGTAAGGAACGTTTGAAAAAGGAATATGAGTCCTAGATGTTTTCTAAAAAACCTTCTTTATATATGGTAAAATGAAATCACCACCACTAAAACATGTAGAATGAGGATCTGGGGCTTGGGAGAAAAATCTCAAAGAAAACAATAGAGGGCATTAAGATGGCAGAGGAGTGAATGGGAGTCACGCTGACCTCCTCCCAAGACCAAACTGGAATTGCGACTAAATAGTGGAGTAATCACCTGGAAAACAATGGAACGATAGTGAGAGAGGAGCCTTGGAGCCGCGGACAGTGGATTCGACTCTCACACATCCCAACGAGTGAGAATTGCGGTGGAGGCTCGAGAGGGTGGGCTGAGTGCCCACGGGCACTAGCACCAGAGGGACATTGAAACGGTCAGTTAGTTTCCCCCGAGAAGAACGGGGTCTGAATCATAAACAGGGACCCCTAAACTACAGCAGCTAAAACCAAGAAAATACGGACCAAACGCAACCTTGAAAAGCTTAGGGGCGCTCTCTGCCAGAGACAGGTGGCTGGGGATGCGAAGAGACATTTAAAGGGCCAACGCAAAAATTGCAGTGGCAGCCACCCTCCTGGATCTCTGGGCAGAGGCAGCAGCAGGGTGGGCTGGTGCCTGGGAAAAGACTGGTGAGGGAAATCTTTGTGAAGAGAACTGAGACGGCGGCTGGTGGAGCCCCGGTGATAACGCACTTCCCACTCTGCAGCTACCATCTCGCTCAAGCCTAAGGGAATCAATTAACCTGCCTTTTGTGCGCTCCGCACACTGCTTGTACGCCTGTGACCTGCGGGGCTGAGTGCAGACTGGCTGGGAGAGCCTTGAGGAGAGACTGGAGACGGAGGCGTTGGGGAAAGAACGGGAGGAAGAACCGGGGAGTCCCGACTCCCTCCCCGTTCTGCAGTCCCCACTGTGGGCTGGAAAGGCGCGCCCCCAAAGAGGCAGAAGCGGGGCGCGCATGAACCAGACTGCCCGCGATTGAAACGCAGTCCTCACAGGGGGTGGATCCTTGGCCAAAGAGGTCATACAACTGCCCGGAGGCCCCTGAAGAGAGACTGGAAACAGAGGCGTTAGGGAAAGAACAAGAGGAGGAACCAAGGTGTCCCAACTCCTTCTCCATGCTGTAGTCTCCATTGTGCGGGAAGAGGCCATACCCCCAAAGAGCCAAAAGCTGAAAAGCACACATAGACACCCCAAAACCACCCAGTGCAGGCGCTAACACTTGCGCCGAGTGGCCGGCAAGGGTTGGCGAGCGTGTGTGTGACCCGCGTGGGCTGGCGAACGCTTGCACTGGCCGGCAAGGCCTCCCACAGATTGGCACCAATATGGCCTGAGAGGGAGTGCACAGAGCAGCAAGGGCAGGTGTAAATGGACCCGGCCCGCGATTGCGGAGCGGCTCACAAAATTAGTAGATCCTGGGCCGAAGGGGTCACAGAGCTACCCAGAGTCCCTGGAGGAGAGACCGGAGACAGGATTAACCAGAGAGTCCTGGAGCTGACTTCCTCCCATTTCCGTAGTCACCATTTGGCGAGGGCAAGCAACGCACCCAAAGAGCCAAAAGCGGGGAAAACACACAATAGAAGAACCTAAACTGACCAGTGCCAGGGAGCTCGCCGGCCAGGGGGGGCCAGACGAGTACGTGAGGTCGCGAATAAGCCCCTGGTCTGGGGCAAGCACGGGTGAGCCCAGGCAGGCAGGGGATCCTGCCAGGCCAGGAGTGTGCTCAAGGAGCTGGCGTGAGAGTGCAAAGCAATCCCAAAAAAGAGTACGTTCCTGACTGAAGGGGTCACAGAGCTGCCCCAACCAGAGGTCAGACACAGACAGTAGACTCCTGGAAGGCTCAAACAACACAAGGTCAGATAGGGTCAACAACTGACATCATCAGAGGCAGGCCCAGAAAGAAAGGTAAAGGGAAAAATAAATAAATAAATAAATAAACAAATAAATAAATAAATAAAAAGACCCACCTACTACTATAGAAGTTTAATCCACAAACTCAGGAAATCTAGACAGCCCAATTGAAGCAGAAGCAAAAATACATAAATAAGTAAATTACTTAATAGACTCTCACAAAAATGGGAAGAAAAAGAAGTTCCCCCAAAATGAGTGGAAAAGGGGACTCCCCACAAAGAGAGCTAAATGAAATAGAGGCAAGGGAACTATCAGATATTGAATTCAAAACAATGGCTCTGAGGAAGCTTGAGGAGCTCAGCCAGCTCAAAGAGAACTATGAGAAACTGCAGAGAAACTATCAGGATAGTA
Organism: Pteronotus mesoamericanus; assembly: GCF_021234165.1. NCBI lineage: Eukaryota > Metazoa > Chordata > Mammalia > Chiroptera > Mormoopidae > Pteronotus > Pteronotus mesoamericanus. Next base: position 13,758,971 of record NW_026555135.1, on the reverse strand, counting down.
CAACAAACTATATCAACCTGGAAAAGGGCATAGAAACTGTCAAGAAGACGCAAGAGGATATGAAGAATACCATTTCTGAATTGAAGAATGCAGTAGAAGGATTCCAAAGCAGGCTGGATGAAGCCGAGGATCGAATCAGTGAGATGGAGAAGGTAGAAGAAAGCTCCCAGAAAGAACAAGAAATGGTAAAAAGACTCAAAAAGAGTGAAGAGGCATTTAGGGAAATGTAGGACGACCTGAAACACAATAATACCTGTATAATAGGGATACCAGAAGAAGAAGAAGAGGAGCAAGGGATAGAGAACCTCCTCGAAAAAGTAATGAGGGAAAATTTCCCTAATTTGAGGAGAGAAAGGCTCTCGTGGATCCAGGAGGCACAGAGGATCCCACTCAAGAGGAACTCAAAGAGGTCCACTCCAAGACACATCATCATTAAAATGGGAACTATCAAAGACAAAGAGAGAATCCTCAAGGCAGCAAGGGAGAAGGAGAAAGTAATATACAAGGGGGCCCCAACAGGGCTAGGAGCTGACTTCTCAACAGAAACACTACAAGCCAGAAGGAAATGGCAACAAATATTCCAAGCCATGAAAAGCAAGGGCCTACAGCCAAGGCTGTTCTACGCAGCTAGGCTCTCAATTAAAATAGAAGAGGAATTAAGGAGTGTCCGAGACAAGAGAAGGCTAAAAGAATACATCTCTACCAAACCAGCACTGCAAGATATGCTAAGGGGACTGGTTTAAGAAGATGAAGGAAAAGAATGAGAGAGAAAGGAACACAGGTACAAAGAGAAAAGATGAGTAAGTTTCTGTCAGTAATATCTCTCAATGTGAATGGACTAAATGCCCCAATCAAAGACACAGGGTAGCTGAATGGATAAGAAAACATGACCCACGCATATGCTGCCTACAGAGCAAGAGACCTACACAGATTGAAAGTAAAGGGATGGATATAAATATTCCAAGCAAATGGACAAGAGAAAAAGGCCAGGGTTGCCATACTTGTATCAGACAAAGTAAATTTCAAAACAAAGGCCATAAAAAGAGACCCAGAGGGGCACTTTATAATACTTAAAGAAAGAAACTATCAAGAAGACATAAACATTGTAAACTTATATGCTCCCAATATAGGAGTCCCCAAGTATATAAGGAAATTGTTGGACGACTTCAAAAAGATATAGACGGCAACACACTGATAGTAGGGGATTTCAACACCCCACTGTCAAAAATGGACACATCTTCCAAACAAAACATTAATAAACATATTGTGGCGCTGAATGACACACTGAATCAAAGAGACTTAACTGACATATATAGAACCTTACATCCCAAAGAAGAAAAATACACATTCTTTTCAAATGCTCATGGCAGTTTTTCAAAGATAGACCACATGATAGGACACAAAGCAAACCTCAGCAAATTCAGGAAAATTGAAATAATACCAAACTTTTTCTCGGACCACAAGGGCTTGAAACTGGAAATTAACCTCAAAGAGAAACTTCAGAAACTTGCAAACTCATGGGGACTGAACAGTAGGCTATTAAACAATGAATGGGTCAATAATGAGATAAGAGAAGATATCAAAAAATTTCTGGAAACAAACAAAAATGGACAACTGTCCAAAACCTATGGGACACAGCAAAGGCAGTCCTGAGAGGGAAGTTCATAGCAATACAGGCTTACCTTAAAAAGATAGAAACATTTCAAATAAAAGACCTAACACTACAACTTCAAGAACTGGAGAAACAACAACAAATAAATCCCAGAGCAAGCAGAAGGAAGGAAATAGTCAAGATTAGAGCAGAACAGAATGACATAGAGATGAAAAGAACAATTCAGAGGATCAACCAATCCAGAAGCTGGTTCTTGGAAGAGATAAGTGAAATTGACAAGCCTTTAAGCAGACTCATCAAGAAAAAAAGGGAGAGGACCCAAATGAATAATATTAGAAATGACAGAGGAGAAATAATAACTGATACCACAGAAATACAAAGGATTGTCAGAAACTACTATGAACAAATATATGCCAAGAAATTTGAAAATCTTGATGAAATGGACAAATTTTTAGAAAAGTATAATCTTCCAACACTGAAGGAGGAAGAAACAGAAAGCTTGAACAGACCGATAACAGCTGGGGAAATTGAAGCAGTCAGCAAGAAACTCCCGGCACACAAAAGCCCAGGGCCAGATGGTTTCACAGGAGAATTTTACAAAACATTTAAGGAAGAGCGAACCCCTGTCCTTCTCAGACTATTCCAAAAAATCCAAGAGGAGGGAAGACTCCCAGACTCTTTCTATGAGGCCAGCATCACCCTGATCCCCAAACCACATAAAGACCCTACAAAGAAAGAAAACTACAGGCCAATTTTGCTGATGAACATAGATGCTAAAATCCTCAACAAAATATTGGCAAACCGCATCCAGCAATACATTCAAAAGATTATCCACCACGATCAAGTGGGTTTCATCCCAGGCATGCAGGGATGGTTCAATATACACAAATCAGTAAACGTGATACATCACATAAATAAAAGAAAAGACAAAAACCACATGATCATCTCGATAGATGCAGAAAAAGCATTTGATAAGGTACAGCACCCATTTATGATCAAAACACTCAGAAAAATGGGAATAAATGGGGCATTCCTCAACGTAATAAAGGCCATATATGAAAAACCTACAGCCAATATCATACTCAACGGGCAAAAACTGGAAGCTTTCCCACTAAGATCGGGAACACGACAAGGATGTCCACTTTCACCACTTCTTTTCAACATCATATTGGAAGTCCTAGCCACAGCAGTCAGACAAGAGAAAGAGATAAAAGGCATCCAAATAGGAAAGGAGGAAGTAAAGATATCATTGTTTGCAGATGACAGGATAGTGTACATAGAGAACCCTGTAGACTCTACCAAAAAACTCCTCAACCTAATAAGTGAATTTGGCAAAACAGCAGGATACAAAGTCAACATTCAGAAATCACAGGCATTTTTGTACACCAGCAATGAAATAGAAGAAGAAGATATCAGAAAAAATAATACCATTCGATATAGCAAGAAGAAAAATACAGTACCTAGGAATAAATTTAACCAAAGAGGTAAAAGACCTGTACGCAGAAAACTATACAACATTGAAAAAAGAAATTAAGGAAGACACAAATAAATGGAAGCATATACCTTGCTCATGGATTGGAAGAATTCATATCATCAAAATGTCCATACTACCCAAAGCAATTTATAGATTCAAAGAAATCCCTATTAAGATACCAATGACGTATGTCACAGAAATAGAACAGACATTTCAAAAATTTATATGGAACCATAAATGACCCCGAATAGCCTCAGCAATTTTGAGAAAGAAACACAAAGTAGGAGGGATCACAATACCGGGCATCAAACTTTATTACAAAGCCACTATACTCAAAACAGTCTGGTAATGGCACAAGAACAGATCCATAGACCAGTGGAACAGAATAGAAAGCCCAGAAATAAGCCCAGGTCTCTATGGGCATCTAATATTTGACAAAGGGGGCAGAAACATAAAATGGAGCCATAATAGCCTCTTCAACAAATGGTGTTGGACGAACTGGACGGCTACATGCAAAAAATTGAAATTGGATCATCAGCTGACACCATACACAAAAATAAACTCAAGATGGATAAAAGACTTAAATGTAAGTCGCAACACCTTCAAAGTCCTAGAGGAGAACATTGGCAGGAAACTCTCAGATATCCTACGCAGCAACTTTTTCACTCATATGTCTCCTAAAGCAAGGGACATAAAGGAAAGAATAAGCAAGTGGGACCTCATCAAAATAAGAAGCTTCTGCACGGCTAAAGAAAACATCAGCAAAATGAAAAGGGAGCCAACCCTATGGGAAAATATATTCGCTAATGATACATCAGATAGAGGTTTGTTCTCCAAGATATATAAAGAACTCACTCGACTTTACTCCAAGAAGACAAACGATCCAATCAAAAAATGGGCAAAGGACCTGGGGAGACACTTTTCCAAGGAGGAGATACAGAGGGCCCAGAGGTATTTGAAAGGATGCTCAGCATCACTAGGCATCAGAGAAATGCAGATCAAAACCACCATGAGGTACCACCTCACACCGGTGAGAATGGCCATCATAAACAGATCAACAAACAACAGGTGCTGGCGAGGCTGTGGAGAAAAGGGAACCCTAGGACACTGTTGGTGGGAATGCAGACTGGTGCAGCGACTGTGGAAAGCAGTGTGGAATTTCCTCAAAAAGCTGAAAATGGAACTGCCTTTTGATCCAATGATTCCCGTGCTGGGACTATACCCTAAGAATCCCAAAACACCAATTCAGAAGAACCTGTGCACCCCAATGTTCATAGCAGCACAATTTATAATAGCCAAGTGTTGAAGGCAACCTAAATGCCCATCAGTAGATGACTGGATCAAAAAGTAATGGTACATATACATAATGGAATACTATGCAGTAGAAAGAAAAAAAGAACTACTACCCTTTGCAACAGCATGGATGGAACTGGAGAGCATTATGCTAAGTGAAATAAGCCCGGGGGTGAAGGACAAATACCATATGATCTCACCTATAAGCGGAACCTAACCAACAATACAAAGATGCAAGGAAAATATGACCAGCAACACTGAAAGGAAAAGAAATCAACAGAGACAAGAGGGAAGGAGGGAGAGGGGGCGGGGAAAAAGAAGGGAAGGGGAAAGTCAAGGAACATATAGCAAGGACTCATAGACAAAACCAAAGGGGAAGAGCTGAAGGAGGGAAGGAGGGAGGGGGCAAGGGAAAGTGGTAGGGGGTAGGCAGAGACAAATATATTTGAAAAAATAAATTTAAAAAATTAAAAAAAAATAAAAACAATGACAAAAAAAGAAAAAATGAAAAAAAGAAAGAAAACAATAGAGCACTTTTTAGAAATGCTGAATCACTATTGCCCTGGATGGAGCAATGGAGAACATTTATAAAAAAAGAACCAACTAGAAGATTCTTAGACCAAAGCTGTACAGAATAATCAAACTGGTTTTGCTTATATTGTTATTATTTTTTGCTTGTATTACTATTTTGCTTCTACTTTCTTATTATGTAAAATTAATATTTGATAAAAATCTGTGTTCAAATTTCTCCATATAAATCAGGAATCTATTTATGAACTTGCTCTGTCTTTGAGCCAATGTGAGTTTCAAAGAGCAAGGTGTAGCCATGACAAAACTAGTCACCATGTATATTTTTGAGGTCCTATGGTCTTTCAAGTATTGTTTTATAGGGTGTACTATATTCATTAATCCCAACAACAATCTTACCTAGTAGTTACTATTTTCCTTATTTTACAGCAGAGGAGATGAGGCTTAGAGAGGTTATATATATTGTTCAAGTTCATACCACTAGGAAGAAACAATTTTAAACCAGGATTTTCAGACTAAATAAACTAGCTATTAAACATGACACTGTTACTTTTCAAATACTTTCTGTACATCACACCAGAGGTACAGTACTCTGCAGAGCACATGACAAGGGCTTGTCAGTTTCTGGCAAATTAAATAACAAATCTGTGGTTGGGCCACTCAAAGAAAGAGAAGGCAAGAGAGCCCTAGAACAACAGTGAGTGATCAACGAAAACCTCCCAGCTTTCCCTCGGATTAGCACCATACAGGGACTGTGGAGTCAAACACACCTGGGTTTGAATCTCAAATAAATCACTCACTGACTTCAAGGACTTGCAAGTTGTTTAGCCTCTCAGATTCTCATTTTCATGTAAAAGGGGGATGGTAATTGCAAACCTTCTGGGGTTTTGTTTACTTTAAAGGAGAAAATGTGATTTTGTCACACTTAGCTGATTGCCTAGCACAAGGGTGTCCATAAAAAATGTTCTCTTTTCCCATTTTATGGGGTTAGTTTTGGGCTGAGTATCTCAGTCTAATTTTACAATCAGGCCTTTTCTTCAAAGATTAACTGGCTAAGGAAACATTGTTTTCTATTTCTTTTGCTCTCAAACGGGATGGCATGTGTAATCTTTTATTTATTCAACACATATTCATTAAGCACAGTGATATGCCACACATGTGCCAGGCAAAGTAAAAAGCAAGAGCTTCACCATTGGGATGCCCTGGCTCCATCACTTAGTATAATCTTTGATGATCACCCTATCTTTCTGAACCTCACCTTATTTATATAAAGTGAATAAGAGTATCTGCTCTGCACTTAGAAGGAATTAGTGTAATAGCTATTTTCCCTAACCTTAATAGCCTTGAGCGGAATCAAACTGCTTGACTAGCTGCAAATCAACTGATGATGTGCTGGTAAATGCTCTCCAGGGGATAAAAAAAAATTCCTGGATGTAGCATTTAATAATTTCCATGGTATAAAATCTTCTAGGTAGCTGCCGCCCATCATTGACAGCCCAGCCAGTGATATTCCATGTAAAAGTAACATATTCACAAATTCCAGGGATTTGTTTATGGATATCTTTGGGGGACCATTTTTTCTGCCTACCACAAATGGCTGCCATTTATTAAGTTTTCCTTGCATTACTTTATTCTCTCAGCATTACCATTACGTAGAGCTTTTTATTTCCATTATGCAGAGGAGGTAAATGTGGCTCGGGGAGATGAACTTGCCAAAGGTAAACTAGGCAACAAGTGTCAAACTAAGATTCGAACCTACATCACCTAATTCCCACATCTATGTTCTTATCCACCTCCTTCTCTATCTTCCCTTCAAGGATTCAGTAAAACCAATTCCCTGGTTAACAGAGAGTTGCCATGGCAACGATTGGGTTGCTGTGGTAGTGATGGAGGAGCATTCATTCTCAGAGATGTATGGAGTGATCTAGAGTTGATGCTGAAAATAAAAGTTGCTCTGAATGGCATATCCTCTCGGTGGCGGCCCCTGCGGTGACCGTAGCGGAAGCCACCAAGAGCGTTTCTAGACTTCAGCCGGGCTCATTTCATGAAGCTTTGTCTGTTGTGGTCACACGCAGGATTTTTTAAATTGTAAAAAATAGATCAGTGAAAATTAAATGAATCCTTTCCAAATAGCTGTGTTGGACTCAAAGTGGTCTTACAGAGCAATAAAAATGGGGAAAATAAAGTGAATTCCACTTTAATCTCAGCCAGATTTATTGTCATCTTGGGGAGAAAGGAAAAGCTCACAAAAGCCGTGCCTCACAGAGCTATTTTCTGAGAAATAACTCAAAGACTCCTTAGGAAAATAGATTAATTTCGTTTCCATGGGAATGGTCCCGCATGCTAAAGTTCTGTGGCTGACAGGAAAAAGTAACAATGACCAAAATGAGAGACTGCTGCTGCAGAGACTTCTGGCTTCATTATCACATCCGGCTCTAATTGTTCTTTTACATTTCAGACCTCGCCCCCTATTATATTTTGAGAAGAGGAATGGTCTTATTCAGTTTGTACCCACATCATTTAAGCATAGTGTCTGACAAAAAGTAAGTACTTCGTAAGTGTTGGTAGAATGCAATCAAATATTACATTGCCCCAGCAGAGTGGTTTTTCACATGCAGTCTGCAACATGGTTGCCCTAGAATCCTTTGAAGAGATCTTACAAATAGAGTTTCCTGTATTTATCAAAGAGATTCTCAAGTATGAGACCTGTGATGGGGCCCAGGCACTGAGTTTTTATAAAACCGTGTTGGGAATTCTGAACTGCATCCAGGTTTTAGCATCATACCTACCCGTGTATACAAATTAATAAACAACATTCTAGGCTCACATTTCCCAAAAGCTAAGCTCTACTTTACATCCTCTATGAAAAACATAGGAAGAACTTCTTCCATTTATGAAGATCTACTGTGCTCCACAAACGAGGCCAGTAGAAGTCAGGGATACCAGAATGATGGGTCCTACCCCCAAGAAACATAGAACTGTGTTAGAAAACTAAGGATGTCTTTAAGATTCAGGTCTGTCTGGGATAGTTTGTGGGGCTGGTGACGAATTGAGAAAAATTCTTATAGTAACATGTTAGAAAGGGAGAAAGAGAGGCATTGATTTGGGTCAAGGACAATGGAAACTTATAGCCATAAAGAAGATCAGTACCGGCTGCCACTGAAGCTGAAGCAGTCTGCCCAGGCCCTGGCCAGCCCTTTGCATGTTGAGCAGCAGTGTCCTTGTCATGGATGTTGAGGCATGAGCATCAGAGTGAGCACTATTTGCATGGTCTGGCTGTTATGCTTTTATCAGGAGCAAGAACATGGTTCTGGCTTTTGGTATTAAAGTAACAGGAATGTAACCCCAAGCCAGACCAATTAATTTTTCTGGGGGGATAAAAAGGAAAAAAAAATCACTTGATAGCTAACACTTGTTGGAGCTCAAAAGAGACAACCCCCTAATAATTCTCAAGTACTTGAAACCAGAGAAACAATTATGTTATTATTATAGTTCTATTTATATTCATAGTACTGATACCGATAGACAGCCTGTCTGGACCACTGGGAGCAGGCTGAGGGTGGGGGACCAGAAGGACCACAGAGGGAGATAAAGCTAGGCCACGGGAATTGGATCAGGAGCTGCTTGTGCACTGAGCCACACTCCTCAGGGACAGGGGTCAGAGGTTCAAGTACTGAGGGCATGGCATGCTGCAAAGAATTCTTTTGCAAACACCCCAGGACCATGGTGAAAACTCTGAGTTTCCCAATGCCAGGCTGCACTTCTGCAGGTCAGTGCGGCCACCTTGCCCAAGTCCTTGTGGACATTCTGCCCCTGGTGTGGAGGTCCTGTTCCTGGCTGCAGATGCTCTGTCCCTTCCACTAAGGCTGCCCCTGGTACTACCTGAGAGGCCATGCATGATGTCCAAGGTACCTTTACTTAGGACTTTGGTTGAGTCACTCTCTGTCAGTGGGCAACTCACTGAATATTGAGACTAACGCATGGGAAGCACAAAGTTGACACAGCACCATGTGAGTCTCCCCCATTGGCCATGATGGTGGCAGGGGGGAGGTTCTTACACTGAGCACATGCTAGGCTAGCAAGATAATTGGATGAGAGGGAAAAACCCCCCTACGTCCTTATGGTACCAGATTTGGGGTGGGAACAGGGGAAGACAGATACATATATAATAGAAGTGAAAATGGCGTGGTGGTGAAGGTGGTGAGGAGGAGGTGGTGACCAAAGAGGCCTGTCCTCCTAGACTGGGAAAAGAAGGGATTGGTTGGGAGGTGAACCCGCCGAAAGCACGCGAAAGTCTGGGAAATTAATTGGTCATTCTGAGAAAGCACCTGGCCTTTCCCACTCCCAAAACAAATATAGTCCAAGGGGAACAAAGAAATGCTCTATGGCTGGTTGCTCACTTCTCAGGACCTGCACTGGAACTTCTCCATGGGCCATGTGGTCTTAGCTGTCATGTGGCCCATGACCTCAAGAAGGGACTCTCTTTCTCTCTCTCTCTCTCACTGACCTGGTGGAATTTGCTGGATGTTTGTGCACCCTCTCACCAGGGAGCATGTGACACTGTGGCTTCAGCAGCTGCATGGCCTATGGCTGTACTGGATCTACACACAGGCTCCAGCAGGGAGCATGAAGCCAGACAGCTAAGCTAAGGGAACAACCTGGATGACCACTTAGCAGCCACCTCAGGCTCCAAAGGACGGTACTTTAAAATGGAGCAGGAATGCTGGGCACTGTCTTTCATTCTGGTCTTGCTGAGGATGGGGGAGCTTTGTCAGAATTTGCAGAGGAGATGAACTTTGAAATGGGGAGACCCCTTCTCCCAGAATGTTCAGCATTCAAATAAAATCCTTTTCTTTCCCAACAAGCTCTGCCTCTAGAGTTTGCCCTTTTGTGGCACTGGGAAGCTAAAACCCTGTTTTTGTTTGGTAACAGAATGGCCAAGGAAACATTGATATAATGAAATAATGAGAATAAAAAATGAAACAATGAGAATAAAAAATGAGAATAAACTAAAGAATAGAAAACAATACTATATGACATGATGTAGTCTCTAAATTCAGCATGAGGTTATGAACAGAAGAGATGAGTAAGAATAAAAGTAATGTAAAACAGATAAAAATAAAAGTAGAAAAATAAAGAGGAGGCAACGAAGTATAAGAACTGCTTTATTAACAGCTGGATAAGCATCCAAGACCTTACTATCTTTTCTAGAATGTCTTTTAAGTCTACATCCCATCCATAAAATGTGGCTCAGCAAATTTCCTGAGCTCTGAATATGAGTGCAGAAGAGACAGATGTTTTTCCATTTAGCCTATATTATTCCATCCCCTTTAACGTCTTTTATGTGCTAGGTGTTCTTATGTACTAAGAATACCATTGAAATAAAACAAAGTGCTGGCTTTATTTTTCAGTCAACACTAGTTGATATTTTATTATCAATTACTTTTTTTAAAATTATCTACACTCTGTGTCCCACATAAAGGTAAGCTTCATGAGAGGAAGGACCTTTTTTCATTTATCACCCTGGCTTTGGTTTCTTGTTCACTCTATTACTAATGCCCTTTGCATCAACTATTATTTCCACAGATACATGAGCAAGTGAGTGAGTGAATAATATTTGGCAGAAAGTGGTTAAACAGGACATTCTGCATTTCTTTTGACCTACCGTCAAAAGCTTTTCAAGCATGACACATAGAAAAATACTGATCTGGTTGTATGAGATACACACTCTCTGTTCCCACACAAAACAGGAAGTGGCTCTTCTCACTAGCATGAAATATAAATCTCTCAACTTAAAACAGCGTATCAGTTGCTATAGTCTAGGAGAAATGTGGTAAAAAATAAAACCCCCAATGTCAGTGACGACACAAAAAATTTAACTTCCTTTGCACATCGCAGCACCTGGAATGATTGTCCTATCAGCTGTGACATGGGGAGCCAAGTAAGCATCTTGTTGCCCCACTGTCCTGAACTCTTTCTTTTCAAGGCTTCGAAAGGTGGGTAGAGGGAGCAGGAGCGGCCAGCGTGATATGCTATGGCCAGGGCTTGAAATGAGGTGCGTTGCTTTCATCCATATTTAATTTGCATGGTTGCGTCACGTTGTAAGAGGCCTGGAAAGTGTGGTTATCTTGTGTGCCAAGGAGGAAATTTAAATGGTTCTGTGGACACATGGCATTGTCTCATGCGCATTTCCAACACTGAATTTAAAGATAGGAAGGGCCGTGGTATTTCCAGCCATAGCCAACAAGGATAGAAAATACAGATGGGAAACAAAACATAGAAATCCCTTAATAATGATACGACAGTCATATATTAATCAATTAATTCACTAGATACACATGAAGTTATTATTATGTATCACTGTTCCCACTCTTTTCTACCTTTCAAGTCTAGAATGAAGACAAATGAACCATTATAATGAAACAAGATTAGTGTCTTGATAGAGAAAGTACAGCATGGTGAGGGAACAATGTAATAATATTTTAAAAGGTAACAATAATTAGTGTATTTTGAGTATCTACTCTGTATCAGACACTCTAAAGATATCATTGCATTTATTTTTCACAACGCTAAGAGATTAGACACTATTATTGTTGTTTTATGGATTTGTAAACTAAAGCTTAGAAAAAAATCAGGAACTTGCTCAAGGTCACAGAGTAATTTAATATATTTTGCGTAACTAAATAAGTAATGCTTAGCCTTGACAATGAAAGTTCCTGAAACAAGAACTGGTTGGTTTTACTTCAGATTACATCATGCACAATGAAAATAATGTAAAACCTCCAGAAGAAAATCCACATAAGGTGAGCTTTAATATAAACTCTTTCATGACCACGCAGAGATTTTCATCAGCTTCTTAATGAGGAAGAACTAGAGGTGACAGCAGAACCCACTGTCTATCCCCTTGGTCTGCTGCACAGGTCTCTAAAAATAAACTCTCAGGGTTCCCATTCCAGAGTGTGGGTCCTATCTTTTTAAATAAATCTTTATATCTGTTTGTAGTCCCAACTTTTAAAGTCTTCTCAGTCACTGCAAAACTATTTTCTGTCCCTCCCTCCCCCACGCCTCCCTCTGTCATCTGCCTTTCCTAGCTAGCTAGGTAGCTCCCTAGAAGAAAAGCAAAGTGAAGCATAGCAGGTGCCCCCTTCAAAATGTGTCTTTTACACTGGGATGGGATATGCCTGGACAATATGGTTACATATCTACATAAACAAATAAGAAAGTATTTGAATACATACAGTCCCTTTCCAAGTAAATGAGAAATTTTATGCTCATTTTAAGTAATTTATTGTTGTAGTGACTGATGTAGGAATTAGTAAACAGCACAATTTATATATATGATAGTCTTCACATGAAAGCCATTATGTTTCCACAATAAAAAAGCAAAACAAAAATAACTAGAGTTCTGCCTAGCTTTATTAATATAACTTGCCTCCTTCCCCAACACCTCTGTCAGAATTTCGATTCCCAGGCAATATAAATTTCCCATCGAGGCAAAAATAAAGATTCAATAATTGCTTTGCAAGTTAGAAAAGCCAGCTGGGATAGTCGTCTTGGATATTTTCCATTGCAAAAATGTGGAAATAACAGATTTAATAAGAATGGTAGAATGATACAGGGTAACACGTTCACCATTGAGTCAAAGTCACACTTTTCTCTCCACGGGGTGAATTAAAGATGTGGCTTGAGCAAGTCACTCACCTGGTGAACCCACTGTTCTTGCAGATGTGAGTGGCGCGCAGCTGGCTGCAGCTGCTGTGATTTGCTTGCCCAGATGTGGTATTGCATAAAATAAAGAGGAACTGAGACTGGGGAGGGGAAATGCAATTTTTAGCACAGCCTTGCTGTCAGCAATGGGAATTGCTTTTTTAAACTCGGAGTATCCTTGATGAAAACATCCTTCGACATGTTCAAGATTGCCTTGGGATAAATTCTCCCAGAAACCATGGCACACATCCTTTTTATTTTGCAGTTTTACAGCATTTTATTATCTGCTTTATGGAATGTTGTGAAGCTCTTGGTCTGCCCTCTGCTGTTTTCCAAACTGTATAACCAGGTTGTTCACAAGAGACTGAGATCATCTAATTCAGATTAAATATTTCTTCAAGCACGTGTTAGGCATTAAAGAGTATCATGGGTAGAGCTGAGGTTTTAGAGACGGGCAAAATGAGTCCTGACCCCAGCCCCACTTCACGCTGCTATGGGATTGTGGGGAATTTATGTAAATTCTCTCAGGTTCAGGGCTCAGCTTCCTTACATGTAAAGTGGGAATAGCGTAACCCTGGCCAGGTAGCTTAATTGATTAGGACATCATCTCAATAAGCTAAAGTTGCAGGTTGATCCCTGGTCAGGACACATACATGAGTCAGCCAAAGCATGCATCAGTAAGTGGAACAACAAAGAGATGTTTCTCTCCCACTCTCTCTAAAATCAATAAATAAAAAAAAAAGTTTAACGTCTGTTAACTTAAAAAATGGGAATAACAACACTTAGTATTTGTATCATGTTACAAAAATAAGTAATGCTTGCAGGGTACCTGAAACAGAGTAGACGTTACGGTATGGAGCTATTATAATAGAGATTAGTCATGCACTCAAGAAGAGGATAAGGCAAGTGGGCAATCTGTCAGTACAGGATTATGTAGCAGGAGGAGAGTGTAATTAGTCAGCTACTATAGTGACCTAGATAATAAAGTGGACCTCACTGAGCACCTCAGCCAGAGAATCAGACTGCTTTAGGAAGTCCACACTGTTAGTCAAGTGGGGAGGTGGGTGAGGCTAAAAGGAGATGGACTGAGCTACATATCTATGATTTGTCCAGTTCCCTGTATGTATGTTTTTATGAAATTATACTTAAAACATATAATACCTTTTGTAGGCCAATTTATGCTTTCTTTTGTAAGACACTAAAACAGATTTAAAATGTGTACAAGTGCGCGCGTGCGCGGTGTGTGTGTGTGTGTGTGTGTGTGTGTGTGTGTGTGCGCGCGCCACAAACTTCTGGATCAAGTTCAAAACCCTAGTAGTACCTATCATGTATTTGGGGATGCATTCTGTAGATATGACTTTTTTTTCACATGCAGCCTGACATTTTTCCTAAGCTGAACTAGCCTAGTTCTGATCACTGTTTAATGGGAGCTGATGGCAGAAAGTGGGAAGAGGTTGTTGAGAAGAGAGCATCCTGCTTCTCTGGAACCTCGACGGTTCACAGCTTGTCCTGCAGGCAGTCAGAAAACACGATGGCATGCTTTGACAAACAGACTAACAGCAACTTGAATCATATTTGGACTCTCAAGTGAAATCAACTAAACATAAAAATTATTTTCTCAAAATTGTTTGGTTTGGTTTTTACATATTACATACAAAACCCAGTATTTGAGATCTAGGTTTAAGTTTGTAGCAAATGGGATAGTTTGTACATAAAATATGGTTATAAAACCATTTTAACATTTTCCATGATGCAGTAAAAAAAACCATAATGCTATGAATGGAATAAAAAACCAATTGCATAAACTATAAGATCGAATGATTCTACTGTCAATGAAAAAGCATCGTTTTCATTTGAGCTGAGCGAAAAGCACAAGCATGCAGACTATGATGGTTGCTCTGTACACAAACACCCAGATGGAGGAACACCCTACATGCTTCCGAGGCTGTCGCTGTCAACCTCCACGTCCCTTCCAATTCCCAGCTGGAGAATTTGAGTCTAAGACCTGGCTTGGGCAAAGAACAGGAGCAATTGTGTTCTGTCTTTGCTTGAGTTATCCTTTTCCTGCTGCAGTTTACGTGAGCATCTCTTTAAATGTTGAATATTATTAAGAATATAAATAGGATGCCATCTTAGCTTAGAAACACCAAAAGAAAAACAAGAATAGAGAAACATGAGTGGCCAGGAAAGCCTGAGGAGCCGAGGCCCATAATAAAGTGATGGTTCCTGGGTGTCAATAGGAGTGCAGACCCTGAAATGATTTTTATTTTAATTTGACAAAAGGCATTTGAAGAAATTGAATTAAGAATCGAAGTGAGCATGACTGGCTGCATCATAAACATAAGGCCCATTCCAGGTTTGGCTTAAATCTGTCCAATACACCCTGAATGGCAATGTTCCCGAGCCATTTTCACCAGTGACTCACAGTGGATGATGTTCATATGTCAGACATCTGGGCATATGCAGGTTTTTTCACAGATGGTAAAAGCCTTTGTGAGGAAGTACAGTAAGTAGCTCCATTTTTAAATCTTTCTTTCTTGATGAGGCAGTCATACCAAATATTTATTGCAAACATGTGAATAATAAAGCAGTCCCCAATAAGTATTTACTTTAAAAGGCTAAATCATATCATGGCTAGTCAAAAGTTATTCATTTTAGAAAGGCCTGATTTTTTTCGGGTATTATTAATATGAACAATTTTGCATCATTTCAGGATAAGCACAATGT
The DNA here is from genome assembly GCF_021234165.1 of Pteronotus mesoamericanus. Taxonomy (NCBI): domain Eukaryota; kingdom Metazoa; phylum Chordata; class Mammalia; order Chiroptera; family Mormoopidae; genus Pteronotus; species Pteronotus mesoamericanus. The sequence continues at coordinate 13,743,630 of NW_026555135.1, read as the reverse complement.
AATTTTTTTTGTTAAAATTATAATGAACAGCATTTTCTGACTATTAACATATTATATGGTAATACTTTTTTTAACAGTATTAGTTTAGCCTCACTGCCTTTCATTTGGTGACAGGCATTGCTTTTGTGAAATTAATAATAGAGGAGTCCTGCACAGCTCCCTCATGGATGCGCATCAGAGAGAAAGGTGCCCAGGAACATGGCCCATAAGGTGGGCTGTGCTGCTTAGATAGGAGGGTTGTAAGTTATGGAGTGTGTCTCAGGAAAGCATGAGAGAATTCAAATGAACAATTAGGATGTCCTTAGAGATAACCTTGAATGTACTACAATGTTTCTTCAGTAAATATTTTACCAGTACTTGAACTCAACAAAAATCAATGAAAAGAACAAGAAATAAATACCTGGTATATAATTTATAATGATTGCACAGTAACACTGCTGCTGTAATATGCCTGATAACTAAAAAATCATTGCATTTTTCAAGGAGAATCAATACTTCTGGTAATGCAGACGTGTTTACAGAAGCTCTGCAGTGGAGTGAACAGGGCACTTCTTTGGGATGAGTGTTCAGGATTCTTGTTCAGCCTCTGAAGCTTTATTTGCCAAGTGACTGTGCATGGTCATTTAATTTCCTAAAAATCTCCATTTTCTAATAACTAAGTTTAGGATAATAATATTCACCACATAATTATTAGGTTGAATGAAATAATGTGTGTTAAATGCCTATCCCAGTGCCTGGAGCATGATAAAGAATCTAAAATATAGAAGCTGACCTTGTGATTTGATTGATGAAAACAAATGACATGCAGCAGAGAACCGTAAAGGACAGTTTGCCACGAAAATGTGAGCGATAGTCATAGTGACATTTAAAATGGTTGATTTTACGGTTTTACTTAGAGAAGGGTAAGGACAGGGTAGGGCAGTGGAAAAACTGAGTCGAGAATGAGATCTCAGCTGGAAACTCACTCCAGTCTGTTCCCAGTGAGAAGCTCTGGAGCATGAGCAGTCCTGCAGTCTTAGTCTCACCTGAGGGCAGTGAGGCAGCCTTTGCTGCCCCCACCTGGCACTCAGTCACTGGCCATACTACAGGGATCTGGAGGAGGTGGGACTGGGATGGGCAGCTTTCCTGTCCAGTAGGGGCAGTTCTCCAAAGGAGGCAGTGCTTGCAGCAGCGGGGGTGGTGCACTAGCTGGTGAAGGAGATACGAGCAGAGCGCCAGCAATGGTGAGTCTGTGACTACCATCCTTCCTCGGTGGGGTCTGCTCTGCCGCAGAGAAGCCTCCCTCCTCGAGAAGGATGCGGCCTAGCTATGTGCCTGCCTTCCCACCTATCCTTTCCCTTCCCTTTCCTCCCCAACCTGATCTGCATCATTCCATAATTTCTGTTGTTATGTTCTTTGTCCCATTATGTTCTCCATTTCAGTTAGTTCAGGTCAGACTCGCCATTTCCATGCATCAGTTCTGACATAGATGTTGCAGTGGGTTTCCGCATTTCTGTCCATAACCATCAGCTGTTCTGTCCTTTGCAGTGTGAGGCTCTGCAGTGTGTACTGGGTAAGGGCCAGGGCAGAGTGACGAAACGTGGGTTTGAAACTTGTCTCTGCCATTTACTCGCTCAGTGAACTAAGCTCTGGGCCTCAATTTCTTCATCTGTAAAATAGAAATAATAATGTTACCTGCTTTTTAGAATACTGTGAAAATTCAACAAGCTAATATATTTAAAGCACTTAGAACAGTATCTGATACAGGATAGGCACTAGCCAAATATTCAGTAGTCACAGTCATAAGATACAGAGGCTGCCCTTGTTGGCTTCAGATTCTCTATTATGTTTTTTAATTCTTCGGTTATTACCATATCTCCTAATTATATTCCCCATATTTGTGCAAATTTTTGATATCCTTCAGGTTCAATACTTCATAAATGTCAGGAAGCTTGCCCAATGGCTTATAAACAATTTCCAGAAAAGCCTTAGAAATGTTTTCTGTGACTATATTGAAGTGGTTTGGTGTTTAACGAGGTAGTGGATAGCTTTTAAACCAAGTGAGCTCCGAGATTACTGGGAAGCCCTTTCTTTTAATGGCATCTTTTTTTTTCTGTCTCAAATCTGTCCCCTAAGCTCCAAAGACTGAGATTAAAGTTGCATCATGGGGACAAAGTCTTAGTCTTTAAAAATGAATATGTACCACTGTTTACCATTTTACTGCTCATTTAATCCTAAAAATTACCCTGAGACATATTATCCCCATTGATTTAGAAATCGAGGGGAGGGATTCGGTTCACACACAAGGCCACACAGCACGTTTTGTGTTGAAGTATTTCATGCTCATTGCTTGAGGAATATCTCAGCTGCCACAGCTGTGCTATCCCACGGGCTACTCTACTGGGGTGTATAGAGGATAGGTCCCAGAAACAACACACACACACACACACACACACACACACACACACACACACACACACTGCTTAGGACAGGTACTAAAGCATCTATTGTGTCTAGTTCTTCACCAAAGTTTACATTCAGGGGAGAGCAGACATTTGTTAGTCTTTCCTGTTATTTAAGCAATTAGTTATTTTTGAATTGTCTTTAGTGAGTAAAGATAGGGTGAATGTGACTTGGTAACTAGAACGATTGGCATTTTAATGATCACCAAATTCCTGATTCCAACTCCATTTACAGTCTGAACTTTCGGGAATTTTCATGTAACATTCCCGGGGAATCACCATGTGGTAGGGGTTGCTCAGACCATTGTGTCACTTAATAATAGTGACATTGGACAATTGTCAGACATCACCATGCCTCTCTTTCCTCTTTTGTTAAATTAGGGCTAATAGCACTAACTATCTCTAGTGTTATAGAGAGCAAATACGGTAATGGATAAAGGTACATATACAAATAAATGTCAGCCACTATTTTAATACATGGTAATAAGAAGACAGAAGGAAGCATGGCTTATCAATAAGTATTGGCTTAAGACTTGGGGGATCTTTGCATAAGTAGAGGACTCATGAATTTAATAACAATAAAACTATTAGGCAAAAACATATGTAGGGGTTCTAGAAGATAATGACCTGGATTTTTTTTTTTAAAACATCAATGCCATTAAAGAGAATAAAAAAGTTAGGAACTTTGAATGAAAGGATACTGAAGAGGTAAGACATCTAAATTCTATGTGTTATTATCTCAGTTGTATCCTAAATTTGAAAGAAAAAAATATGATAAAGCAGTGTTTCTCAAACTTAAGTGTGTTCAGAACCCCTAGGACCTTGTTCAATGAATCTTAGGTTCTGCATGTCTAACAAGTTTCCAGATAATGCTGCTTAGTCTGCAGGCTGCACTTCAGGTAGTAAGGGGTAAACGGACATTGGAGAACAGTGGGAAAATTTGAATATGGGCCACCTATTAGATAATATATTCATGATAAATTTCTTGAATGGAATAACTGTATTATACTTACAGAGAAAATGTAGTTATTTTTAAGGAGATATCTGATAAAATACTTAGTGATGAGATACTGTGATGTGGGAAACTAACTTTCAAATGGGTTTGGGAAAAAAAGGTGTTTATGTGTACTTGTGCGTATGTGTGAGAAGGAACAAATATGACAGAATATTAATAATTTGTCAATATTGCCTGGCAATTTTGGATGTTCAATTATTAATCTTTCACTTTTTCTATAGGTTTGAGATTTTTCAAAATGAATATTTTTAAGAAAATAATATGACTCCTCTGTATAGAAAATTTCACAGTAGTGTCCAACATATTCCCTTTCTTATCACATCTCACAGCAGAATTGAAATTTCTTTACCCCTAACATTCCTTTCTTGCTCAATAGGGAATCAATCTACTCACAGAAGTTTTTTCTCAGGGTATGGCTTCGTCTTCTGGATGAATTAGTTTGTAAGACATTACTGGGGGCCTCTAGGAGTTTGGCCACCATAGCAACCTCTGATCATTCTCCCCAAATTAGAGCTTTCAAAGGCCTTTCAATTTTTAAAACAATTTTCTTCTTTCTTTTCATCAGCGACATAATATTCTTGTAGGAAAAGGGACCAAAGAAATACAGTCCCAAGACCAAATATTTTCCAGGAAGACTTACTGTTTCTACTTAACCAAATTTCTTTTTACCTGGAGGGTGGTCTCATATTTGGCTTTCGTTAGTTGCTGTTTAGGGACATCTTCATGGGCCTGCCCCTGGCCCCGGCCGCTCCCCACTGCTGTTCAACGGGAGACACGTGCAGTACCGCTTTGACACTTCCCAGTCTGGAAGGCTTCATTAGTCTTTATCCACCTGACCAAGGCCCTGAACTTTCACTTGCTTTCTTGAAATTGTAAACTCTGAAGTGCCCCTTACAAAATAAAGTCACCCCACAGATCTTTGTCAGTAATCCCCCGCCCCGCCCCCCGCACACACACACACCAGTTCTGTTCCCGTAGAACAGCTCTCACAAGGAGTTTGTGGAACAGGCTCTTCTAACAAAAGGTCAGATCCAATAATCCAACGGTTTTTGCATATTCTGTATAGTAATCATTTTTGACTTCAATATATTATAATCATTTTCTTCCGATTTATTATTTGATTTTCACTTTGTTTTTTTTGTTTTGTTTTCTGTATTTTTCCATTACTATTTATCCCCCCTTACACCCTCCTTCCCCGACATGACCACACTGTTGTCATGTCCATGAGTCCTTTTTCCTTTTTGTTCAACCCCTGTACTCCCTCACCACCCCTCTAACTGTCTTCCTGATCTAAATATCTAATATACAAGCATTCCTCACATCTGGTTGCCAGTCTCCTTCCAGAGTGAGAGTCTCTTTAGGGGTATTTGAGGTAATTTCTGGATTTCCCAATTCTTACAACCACCAAAAGTCATCTTATTCTGCCTTTCACTACTCCTGTGTCATTGGAGATACCACAGAAGCTTATTGATGTAGGGATTTTATATTCATCTTGTATTTTGATATTGGAGAATAAAATGTACCTAATTTTGCTAAAGATGTTGTCCATTGATTTTTTTTTCTTTTGTTATGTGCACTTAGTCAGAATCAGTCAGGGAAACTTAGTCACTGTGAGTTTTATGGGAGAAAGAATTTACAGTAGAAATGAGACCTTACATAGTAAGGGAAAAAACTGGGGAAATGCAGATCTGGGAGGGAGAGTGAGAGTGTCAGAGAAGATGTCACAGACGGGCAAGTCAGGGCTTGTGGGGCGATCTGAGAAGGCAAGCATGGCCACACAGCTGGGTGGGATCATAGAGGAGGAACTTGCGGGAAGGTCTATAGGAAGCGGTTGCTTCTGTGAAGCCACCGTTTCTGCCAGTCTGCTGCCAGCCAGGCGGTCATGGCCTGGGGATTCTGTTCATATTCACGATCAGTGTTGAGGAAGATGAGCTGGATGCAACCCAGAGAAGAGCAAGAGCAATTTGGCTTCATCCAACCATGTCTGCATCTACCCATTACCAAAACGGACTTGAAATACCTTCAAGGGCAAAGGCCACTGCTTTCTAGAACTTGCGCAAGTTTCTCTCTTGACCAGCTCTAACCTAGAACTATTATCGGCAAAGGAATCCTGGAAAACATAGTTTTCAGCTTACCCAAGTCTTCTCAGAACAAGGCCGGATACTTTAGAAAGTCTCCTGACTCCCTGTGTTCAGTTGAATGCTCTTCCCTGCACCCCTATTCCATACTGAGAATTTCACCATCATTGACTCCTCACTTTTTTTTCCCAGTGCGTCAATGCCTGTTACTTTTATTATTGCAGGAGTCTGTGCCTTACGCTAACACCTTGCTCATTATCTGGCACATGGTAGGAATTCATTACACATTCTTTGAAACAGAATGAACACCAAGGACATAATAAAAAAGGAGGTCTTGCAGAAGGAAATTTTTTTCAGTGAGTATGTACCGTAAAGGAAGTGCCAAAATGTTTTAGGAAGCAGCTAAAATCAATAATATAATTCATCTTATTTCAGTTATGATAGAAAAGGAAATATAAAGTCTAAGCAAAATTGACTTATTTTTACCTGATAAATGTTTATAAAGAAAAATGAGGCAAGAAATCTAAAGAAAGCAATGGTATTGGAAGCGACTCAGCTGGAAAGAGCTTGCCAGTGGAGCGGCATCAGTGCCTGACAGAGAGCTAGCCACAAATTAAAGTTAATGTGCACCCATAGCACCTCAATATTCTGGCAATATGCACTAGCTCTCAGCCTCTCCCCTCTGCCCAGACTCCTTTCCTGGTCTGGATATCCTGGTTCTTTTTCTCCCTTTCAGAAAGTTCAATTTCTCATCCCAGAAGGGATGAGAATCCTGGTTTGGAATCCTGGCTCCATTGTTTATTCACGCTTTCTGAGTCTCAGATTTCAATTCTACAAAATTGAAAATAGTATTTTCTATTGCTAAGGCTAACAATTAACCTATTTTTGGTACTTAATAAATGTAAGTTTCCCCCTGTTTTTCTTGTTTCCAAGACTAAGAAGAAAGATTAGGAGACATTTGCTGTTGCTCCTCATACTCCCTAGCACCTGCCCCAGTTCTTTCTACCACATGTAACACTTTTATGGGAGAAATTCTAGTGAATACAACCCCCACCGCCTTTTTGCTATATTTACCCTGATTGGTTTTTCAAGTCTGCTGATCCTCACAATTTCTTTTTTTGTTTGTTTTTCTTGTAATTTTTATTTTTTAACCATTTTTTATTTTGAATTACAGTTGACATACATTATCATATTAGTTTCAGGTTTATACCTCAGTAATTAGACATTAGAGAGCTTAATAAGTGATTACCCCAATAAATCTCACACCCATCTGACACCGTACATGGTTATTAGACTATTATTAACCATATTCTCTATGCAGTACTTTACATTCCCATGACTATTCTACAACAACCAATTTTATTTTATTTTATTCTTTTAGAGAGAGGGAAAAAGAGGGAGAAAGAGAAAAAACATTGATGTGAGAGAGAAACATCAATTGATTGCCTTCCATACACGCCTTGACCAGGGACCAAACCTACAACCTAGGCATGTCCCCTAACCAGGAATCAAACCAGCAACCTTTCAGTGTACGGGATGATGCCCAACCAGCTGAGCCACACCAGCTAGGGCCAAATTTGAATTTCTTAATACCATTGCCTTTTCACCCATCCCCAGATTGCCCCTCCTAATCTGGTAACCATCAAAACATCCTCTTGATCTTATGGTTTTATTTCTGTTCTGCTTCTGATCATCAGTTTTTTTTAGATTCAGTTGTTGATAGATATGTATTTATTGCCATTATATTGTTCATATATTCTCTTCCTTCTCCTCCTTCCTCTCCTCCTTTTTGATTTGATCTTTATTGTATATTTTTCCATTACCATTTGGTCCCTTTATACCTCCCTCCCCACTGTAATCACAACACTGTTGTCTATGTCCATGAGTCCTTTCTTCTTTTTGCTCAATCCCTCCACCCCTTAACCTCCACGCACACTAGCTACCTGCCTTCTGCTCTTCATCTATGAGTCTGTCTCTGTTTTGCTTGTTAGATCAGTTTGTTCATTAGATTCCACAAATGAGTGAAATCCTATGGTATTCATCTTTCTCTGACTGGCTTATTTCACTTAGGACAACATTCTCCAGGACTATTCATACTGTTGCAAAGGGTAAAAGTTTCTTCTTTTTTATGGCTTAGTAGTATTCCATTGTGTAACTGTATCACAGTTTTCTTATCCACTCATCTATTGATGGACACTTGGGCTGCTTCCATATCTTGGTGACTGTAAATAATGCTGCAATGAACATAAGGGTGTTTATGTTCTTTTGAATTAGTGTTTTGGGTTCCTTAAGATATATTCTCAGAAATGAGATCACTGGGTAAAAATGCAGGTCCATTTTTAATTTTTTGAGCTATCTCCATAATGCTTTCCACAGGGGCTGAACCAGTCAGCATTCCCACCAACAGTGCAAAAGGGCTCCCCTTTCTCCACATCCTCACTAGCACTTATTGTTTACTGATATATTGATGATAACCATTCTGACAGGTGTGAAGTGATATTTCATTGTGGTTTAATTTGCATTTTTCTGATGACTAGTGATGTTGAGCATCTGTTCATATGTCTATTGGCCATTTGTATATCCTCTTTGGAGAAGTGTCTATTCAGGCCCTTTGCCCGTTTTTTAATTCAGTTGTTTTTTTGGTGTTGAATTTTGTAAGTTCTTTATAAATTCTGGATATTAACCTCTTATCAGATGTATCAGTGAATATATTCTCTCATTCTGTAGGTTATCTTTTTATTTTGTTGATTTCCTTTGTTGTGCAAAAACTTTTTTAGTTTGATGTAGTTCCATTTGTTTATGTTTTTCTTTTGTTTCTCTTGGCTAAGGAGATATATCAAATAAAAAATTGCTATGAGCAATATCTGAGATTTTGCTGCCTATGTTTTCTTCAAGGATTTTTATGGTTTTGGGTCAAATAGTTGTGTCTTTAATCCATTTTGAATTTATTCTTGTGTGTGGTGTAAGAAAGTGGCCTCGTTTCACTTTTCTGCAGGTATCTGTCCAATTTTCTCAACACCGTTTATTGAACAAAGTGTCTGTAGCCCATTATATGTGCTTCCTTCCTCTGTCGAATATTAGTTGACTATAAAAATGTGGATTTGTTTCTGGACTCTCTATTCTGTTCCATTGATCTACGTGTGTGTTTTTTATGCCAGTACCATGCTGTTTTGATTATTATAGCCCTATAGTATAGTTTAATATTAGGTAGTGCGATTCTTCTAATTTTGTTCTTTCTCACGATTGCCATTGCTATGTGGAACTTTTTGTGGTTCCATATTAATTTTTGAAGTATTTGTTCTGGGTCTGTGAAATATGTCATTGGAATTTTGATAGGAATTACATTGAACCTCTAGATCGCTTTGGGTAGTATGGACATTTAATGATGTTAATTCTTCCTATCCATGGAAACACGGTATGTGCTTCTATGTATTTGTATCTTCTTCAATTTCTTTCTTCAGTGTCATAATTTTCTGAGTATGGGTTTTTTTTACATCCTTGGTTGGGTTTATCCTAGGTATTTTATTCTTTTTGAAACAATTGTGAATGTGATTGTTTTCTTAATTTCTCTTTCTGTTAGTTTGTTATTGGCATATAAAAATGCAACTGATTTCTGGATATTAATTTTGTATCTTGCTACTTTGCTGAATTCATTTATCAGTCCTAGAAGTTTCTTGGTGGAATCTTTGCAGTTCTCTATGTAAAATATCATATCATCTGCAAATAAAGATAGTTTTACTTCTTCCTTTCCAATTCGGATGCCTTTTATTTCTTCTTCTTGTCTGATTGTTGTGGCTAGGACTTCCAGTACTAAGTTGAATAAGAGAGGTGAAAGCAAACATTCTGCTCTTATTCCCAATCTTAAGAGAAACACTTCTAGTTTTTTCCCATTGTGTGATGTTGGCAGTGTATTTGTCATAAATGGCCTTTACTCTTTTTAGATATGTTCTCTCTACTCCCACTTTGCTGAGAGTTTTTATCATAAATGGGTGCTTGATTTTATCATTTTTCTACATCTATTGATACGATCATGTATGTGGTTTTTATCCTTCATTTTGTTTATGTGGTGAATTACATTTATTGATTTGCAAATGTTGTACCAACATTGCAATTCCAGAATAAATCCCTCTTGATCATGGTGTATGATATTTTTGATGCATTGCTGTATTCGGTTTGCTAATATTTTGTTGAGGATTTTCTTCTTCTTAAAGAAGATCCTTTAACATTTCATATAATACTAGTTTGATGGTGATGAACTCCTTTGGCCTTTTTTTTTTTATTTTTGCATGGGAAGCTCTTTTTCTGTCCTTCAATTCTAAATGATAGTTTCGCTGGGTAGAGTATAATCTTGGTTGTAGGTCCTTGCTCTTCATCACTTTGAATATCGTTTGCCAATCCCTTCTGGCCTAGAAAGTCTCTTTTGAGAACTCAGCGGACAATCTCATGGGAGCTCCCTTCTAGGTAGCTAGCTGCTTTTTTCTTGATGGTTTTAAGATTCTCTCTTTGTCTTTAACTTTTGGCATTTTAATTATTATGTGTATTGGCTTGGTCCTCTTTGGGTTGATCTATTTTGGGACTCTCTGTGCTTCCTGGACTTGTATGTCTATTTCCTTCACCAAGTTAGGAAAGTTTTCTGTCATTATTTTTTCAAATATGTTTTCAATTTCTTTCTCTCTCTCCTCCTTCCAGCACTCTCATGATGTGAATGTTGGTGACTTAAAGTTGTGCCAGTCAGTGGTCACTGCCAGCCCTTGCAGCTGATCAGCCTGGGTAAATTTCTCCCATTAAACTGCCAACAGCAAGCAAGGCACAACTACAAGAGAAGGGTGTATCCAGCCCACACAGAGAGTGTACCTAGAGTACCCAGCTTGGGTAATAGGGGAGGCTGTGCCACTGAAACCTATAAAACACCTAATACATTGGGCCATTATACCAAGCCTAGAAGATGTAGAAGCTGTACCTAACACATAAAAACAAGCACAGGTAGACTGCCAAAATAAGGAGACAAAGAAATGTGGCTCTAATGAAAGAATAGAACAAAACTCCAGAAAAGGAACTAAACAAAATGGAGATAAGCAATCTACTAGATGCAGAGTTCAAAACACTGGTTATAAGGATATTCATGGAACTTAGTGAGAACTTCAACAGCATGGAAAAGAACCAGTCAGAAATGCAGGATATACTAATTGAAATAAAGAATAATTTACAGGGAATCAACAGTAGAGATGTAGCCAAGAATCAAATCAGTGATTTCAAATTAAAGGAAGCTAAAAACACCCAATCATAAAATCAAACAGAATAAAAAAGATAAAATTAGATAGTGTAAGGAGCTTCTCGGGGTTTCTTAATGTCTCGGCTTTCTTTCTTCCTTCTCTTTTCTTCTCCTCCTTTCTTTTCCGTCCATTTCCTTCATTTTCTCTTTTCTTGACTTCTCATAAGTATTAGTTTCTTATAGGTACTCTAAAAAATTACTACAAACTTAAGACAACACAAATTTATTATCTTATAACTTTGAGTTTGAAGTACTAAATCAGTTACACTGGCCTAAAATCAAGGTGTCAGCAGGCCTGTGCTTTTTTTGTAAGCTCTAGGGGGGAATTTGTTTCCTCTTCTTCTCTAGCTTTTAGTGGCCATCTGTATTCCTTGGCTTGTGGTGCCTCCCTTTATCTTCAAAGCCAGCAGAGTAGCATCTGCTCTCCTCTCTGACTTTTGCTTCTTTCCTAATGTCTTCCCTCTCTGATTCTGATTCACCTGCCTTCTTCTTATAAAGACCCTTGTGATTACATTGGGCTAATCTGGATAATGTACCACAATTATCATATCTCAAGGTTTTTATCCTAATCATATCTGCAAAATCCCTTTTACTATGTAAGGTAACATTTTCAAGTTGAACATGAGGATATGGACATGAGGCAGGAGATAGAATAGGAATGAGGAAGTCCTGAGACACTAGCTGTCATCAGTCAACATTCTGATTTTCAAGAATTCACCTCATGAAAGCTGGCAAGGAGTTAGGCTTGCACATCAGAGCTTCAGTTGCAACTTAGCTTTATTATCCTAAATTAGCATTGCAGTTTCCTCCCCGTGTGGGTATTCAAGGAGAATTAGGCAGCCTATACCATTTTGGCAGAAGAGCCTGGTCAGGTGGTCTGCTCCCATATCTAGGGAAGTGTACTTTGCTTAAGAAATCTTGCTTGTTTTGCCTACTTAACTCTGTTTATGTAGCCTGTTCAATTCTTTGTTTGTGACCACCAAGGAGCCTGGACCCCATCTCCATCTGCAAGAGACATTTTGGGGGGTCTATTGTTCACAGCCCATTTTATCCTTTCTTCTACTTTCTTCTCCATCCTTCTCTGTCTGTTTTCCTTCTTGTTGACCTGACCCTCTTATAGGAGCACACTTGTCCCTCCTTTTATCATATATGGTCAAAATAAGTGACTCTCATTTTGTCAAACAAACTGCAAAGTGAAGGTGACAGAGAATAGTCATATTTACTCAATTAGATTATGAGGTAGAAAAACTCATCCTTCAAATACATAAGTTGGATGGATGATCTGCTTCTAATTTATCTCTGGGAGTTTATTTTCATGATAACCAACCACACAGAACTGCACATCTGTGATGTTACTTAAGTTAAATTCTATTTTCTCTTGCTACTGTCTAACTTCTTTTTCAACTAATAAATTTTTTTATACTTGACCTCTCTTGTTTCCTTCAATATTCCTAAAGGTTCCATTATTCTCTTAGACAATTGGCATGGAGAAGAGAATTCAGATTAAGATTCCAAATAACTGGAATTAGATTCTAGCCTGACACTAGCTCTATGACTTTTGGCAAATTATTTAGATTTTTTGAGACTCAGTTTCCTCATATAATTAAAGAAAAGGTAAAAAAAAATGCTTACCTCATTAGATGTGCTGTAAAAATTAAATTCATATAATGCCTGAAAATTGTGATGCTCTAAGAAAATATGAGATGGAAATATTGTATGTGAGACTTTCTGACAAGGTTGTTGCAAGGTTAAATGAAATGATGTATGTAAAGTGTGATGTAAAATGCTGCTTCTAATGCTACTAATAATAATAGTAATGACTTACATGTAGTGAGTGAATCCTATATGCCAAGCACTGTGCTAAGCACTGTACAGAAAAGCAACTTATTTTCACAACAGTCTTATGAGGTAGATGCCACAAAATTATGTTTATTTACTGATGAAAAAGTTTAACTTCATATTATTTTGATTTCCAGAGATAGTGCTCAAATAATATCAATGCCAAATGTAATAAGGTGACTCAATGTGCTGTTAAATCCTAAGTGTTTTATATAATGAAGAAAATCAGCAATTAGACTTATTAAGCAAGGTCTTTTATAAGAAATGTTACAGCAAATTGTCTCCATGAGGAGTATCTGAATAGGCCCAGTGAAAGGAGAATTACATCAGCAGGCCTGAGAGTGAAGTCATGAGGGACAAACACAGAAGGAAGGAAGTTCCTGGTGTTGCTTTCCAGTCAGAGTGCGGTTTCCAAAATTCAACATAATTACCCATGTGAAACTTCTAGAACAAAAATTTTCCTGGTCAAACTAGTTTGGGAAATTTTGAATATAATATTACTTTCCTGGAGATTATTCACATTGCATTCTATCACATTCAAGGCTTTGCTAAACTCAGCAATGGAGAAATCTACTTAAAATTATGACCTTTGAGGAGGCCCCAAAACTAGCTTTAGCTCTCCAGGTTTTTATTCAGAGCACTGTGGTCTTACATTCTAATGCAGGAAATAGAGTTATGTCTTATGTTTCACGGTTTACTTCAAGGTTTTCATGTGTTTCTGCAAATTCTGCCCCAGTTCTGAAAATAAGGGTACTTTTTCCCTCTAGAAATTCAGGCTGTACATACACCAGCCATGGCTGGGACCTTGCCCTTCAGCTCCCTCCCACTTCACACTTGCTGGTGAAGAGTGAGACATACGACTTGGTGGCTGTCTTACAAAAGGAATGTAGAGAGAAGAAAAGAAACTAACATACTGGAGATGTAACATATATTGGGCATGTGTGGGGTACTCGGTACTTTATTTTCTTTGATCTTTCTCCCTTCTAAATACATAATTATTGTTCTATTTTACAGATGAGTAAATAAGAATCAGAGAACCTTAAATAACTTGCCTAAAGTCACGCAACTTCTACTTATGCAGAACTAGTATTTGAACCAATGTTTTTATAACATTGGAAGGCCATGCTTGTGCCACTTCTCCACTATTACTTCTTTACTCTTCTCCACCCACCACCAATATTAAACGTCTATACACTTGAACATGTTCAAGACACTGACGATGCACATCCAATAACACTCAGCCCGTGGGCTGGAGAAGCTCAGTGATTAGAGCAGAAGGAATTCATAATAAATGAATTACTATATTAGAGAATGTTATGTTAAAATAGTCATTTCAAAGATAACTATTTTTGGTCAAGATAAGTGCTTCATAGCTATTAAACATATTCAAAGTGCTATTCTAACTTTAAATGAAAAGATATAGTTCCTTTCCTTAAAAAGCTCCAACTAGCTATATAAACAGCTCTGATTTGTAAGATAAAAACATAAAGAAAACCAAATTGCTGTCTTCCACATTTGAATATAAAAAAATACAGGGTCATGGTGTTACAATCTATTGAATAAGTAGGAATATCTTTCATTGTTATTATTCCCCTAGCATTAATTTTTAAGAAGCTTAGCCCTAACAATTACTTAAATCAGTCACTTGGCAGATAACTCCACATTGTTTCTATTTAAAAAGGTTGAAACTGTTTTAATTTTATGAAAAACATTTATTCATACCTTTTATAAAATTACATACAATACATAAGTATGTACAATGAAAAGGAAGCATTTCACTTTATCTCAGTCCCTCAAATCCCCCATTTTCTTCCCTAAAAGTAATGTTAACAGTTGATTCTTCTGTAACCTTTTCATACATTGTGTATATATGTATATATATCTTCAAAGTTCTAATTTAATTTTTTTTACATAAAAGGGCTACATGGTTTATGTTGTTAAGTAATATGCCCTTTTCACTTAATATGTCTTAGTGATATTTCTAAGTCAATACAATTAGATTTCATTCAGTTAATGTTATGTCATTTATTAAAGTACTGCTAATTGAAGGGTATTTAGTATTTTTAAAATTTTATTACTAATATAATGCTGTGATGAACATCCTTATGATATCTTTTATGAGCATAACGTAGTGAGCATTTTTAGGCCTTGGCCCATCTCTCATCCATTATCATTTTTTTTTAAATTATGAAATCCAAATGACTTTTGTTGGACTCTCCCTCCCTACTTGTCTGATTTAAAGGGAACCCTGTCCCAATCAACCAAATCTGACCCAGTCTTATGCCAGCCAGTATATACCCTATACATACCGTATCACAGTTTGCTTTAGTGATGGACATATGAGCCATTTCAGCCAGTAAGTGTCAGAGCTTTCATTTAGTTTGGAAGGAAGAGAATTATTATTTTCTACTGAATATAAGTCTAATACAATACAGTGTTGAAACTGCTACAACCTTTCTGTCACTGCTATGAATGTACCTGTCTGGGAATGGA
This sequence comes from Pteronotus mesoamericanus, assembly GCF_021234165.1. Taxonomy (NCBI): domain Eukaryota; kingdom Metazoa; phylum Chordata; class Mammalia; order Chiroptera; family Mormoopidae; genus Pteronotus; species Pteronotus mesoamericanus. The sequence continues at coordinate 13,728,492 of NW_026555135.1, read as the reverse complement.
GCCAAAATAAAGGAAGCAGAGCCAAGAAGCAGAGAGAGAGCGAGAGAGAGAGAAATAAGTCCTGTTGTCCTAATGTCAGTCCCTGAAATAATATGTTTCTGATGCTAAAGAACCAGCTCTGTACTTTACAGTTATGTGAGCCAACAAATTTTCTTTTTCTGTCTAAGCCATTTTACGTTAGATTTTCTGTTGATGTCAACCAAATGATATGCTACTGATACTGATAAATACTTGGAAGTATAATTGTCAGGCTATTTAAAAGTATGTACAATTAAAATTGTGATAGATATAGAAAAATTTCCCTTCATAGACTCTACCAACTTAAAATACAACAAATCCTTAACCACCAAGAATATAAGTAATTTTATCTTTTGGTATATATAATAAATATACATAAATAAAATATAATAAAAATAATTCTCTTTAAATTTCCTTATCCATAACTGAGTTGGTTTATCTTTTCATATATGTTTTGGCCATTTGTGCTGTTTCTTCTGTGGCTTAAATGCACATACATTTTTCCTATTTTTCTATTAGGTTATTTATATGATTTTAAGATGATCTTCATTATGTCCTGCAAATTAATAAAATTAATTAAATCCCTTTTACTTAGGGTGGATATATTTCTTTCCCAACTACCCTTTTTCTTAAAACATTTTCTATGGTGTTCTTACATAGATTATTAAAATTTTACTATAATGACATCTGCCAATTTTCTTAGTAGTTAATAGATTTTTTTTTCTGGTCTTGTTTGGAGGCTCTTCTGAAAACAGTGTTATCCTTCCTAAATTTTTGTTTTATCCTTAATTTTAAGTTATGTTTTACCAATTTATTTTTAAAACATTTAGAATATGTTTGGTTGCATGTTGTAAAGTAATATGTAATGGTTAGTCAATTATGCTAATACTATTTGTTAAAAATAACATTTTTATTAGTTATATTCTTCTTATACCTATGTATGCTGCTTGACTTTATTCTGCTTCACTGATCTATTTTATTTTTTATTTTTTGGACTCAGGTATGCACAATTTTATTAATTATATTCCTTGTTTTATTATATACTGTTAACATTGGTTTATGGATTACCTGGTTTCATTTATTTAGTGGGTTTGATAATTTAATATACATCTGCAAATTCATACCTGAGAGCAAAATTTAGGACCTTCACAATGACCTACCTCAAACAATTTGGTTTGCCAATCCATTGTTCCCTTGCTTTCTTTGCAAACACCATGAGCATTTTATAAATTCAATATTTATTTCTAGAATTAATCACTTTATTTTAATTTGTTAACATTAACACAATGAGAGCAGAGATGCCTTTAGAATTTTCAGGGCCCTGAAGAATTTTTTTTTCCCTGTGGTACCACTATCCATAAATAATTTGATACTTCAAATGAGATGCCAGAACCTACCTGGCTGCATAATCTCATGTGATCCCATGAATGAAATGCCTTTCTGATCTGTAGAAGAAATCGACTTGTCAGATGGCCCTCCTGGAATTAGGATGTTGCCACTAGGAGAACCCCAGAGGCATGAGTTTAGAACCCCTAGAGCTGAGTGTCCCAGATTAGAGGGTCAGAGAGTGCCCCAAAAGGGAGAAACAGTGGCTAAAGCCAACAGCTTCTGGTCTGCATGCAGGATGCCCCTCAACCCTGAATGGCATCATAGGCCAAGGCTGGTCCCAGAATTTGGAAGGGAAGTTAGAATATTTTGGGGAAGTCATTCTAAAGCATGAAGTTCCCTGATTTTGAGGTTAGCATTCAGGGCAATAACTTGCTCTTTCCTGGGTATAAGGGCAATACTAACATGTGTAAAGTTTTCTTCTGGATATATAGCAAAGAATAAAGTAGGTCATATAAGTATTTAACATTAGGAGATAATGCTAAATATTTTTACAGTGTGGTTGCACTAATCTATGTTCTCACCAGCAATCTCTTCTGTAGCTCCATAATTTCTAACACTTAGCATTGTTAGAGTTTTTAATATTTATAATTCAGGTATGAAGTATATTTCCATGTAATTTTGATTTCTCCAAAAGAAATCTAAAGCTGTTTACTTATATATTGTACTAAGAGTTTAAAATTTATTGTATGTATTAATCCATTATAGAGTGAGGGTCAAAAAACTTCTATAAAAGGCCAGATGGTAAAAATTTTTGGCTTTGTGAGCCATATATTTTCTGTGGAAACTATTCAACTCTGTTGTTGTAGCATGTAAGAAGTTATATGCAATTCATAAATTAATAGAAATCATGATCCCTTATAGGGAAAGTGTTATTCCCCTCTCTTATTCTTCAGAAGTGTTTGACTATCCTTAGTACTTAGTTTTCACCTAATGGTAGATTATATCATTTCCATGTCAAATAAAATATTTACTTACTAAGCTGAAATATAGCTTAAAACTTGCTTCAGTTAAGTATTCACAAACCTTGATGATTTAGATATGACAACACAATTCAGTCTCTGTTTTGCTTAGAAGTAGCTATGCCAGCCAGACTCTAGTGAAAACAAGGCATTCTAATGCTAAGTTTGATTTATTTGATTTATCCCCAGGATTGATGAAAAAGAATTTTTCAGGATGAAGAATCTTTGTAGGATGTTATAAAAGGATAAAGTATGCCTAGTTGCTAAAACAAGCTCTCTATCTTAGCAGTTTAAAATAATAAAGGTTTACATTTTTGCTCATATCATAGTCCAGTGTGAATTAGTATGGGTTGTGCTTTGTGTGGTCATTCAGAGACCAGAATCTTTTCATATTGAGTCATCTCCACCTTTAACACAAGGTTCCAATAGGACAGAAGAAGAGTATGTGGAGATTCATTCAGTTTTAGCTGTCAGCCATGGAGGTGGAGCATATCATTTCCACTCAATTCTATTGGCTAGAATGCAGTTTATGACTCTAAATTTACATCTGAGGGTTAGGATATGTAATCTTTCTGTAGGCAAGGATGTGGAGAAATGGGAACCCTTGTGCACTGTATGTTGGTACAGTCACTGTGGAAAGAGTATAGAATTACCTCAAAAAATAAAAAATGGGACTGCCTTATGATCCAGAGATTCCACTTCTGGGAATTTATCCAAAGAAACCTGAAACACTAATTTGAAAGAGTATATGCACCCCTTTGTTCATTGCAATACCATTTACAATAGCCAAGATTTGAAAACAGCCCAAGCGTCTATCAGATGCATGAACGAAACAGCTACAGTACATTTATGGTGACTTTTAGAAATTCATTAGTTTAAAAAGTTTGAGGGACATTTAACTAGATGTTGGAAAGTTCTGGGAATGTTTTACTACCAGGTTACATATTTCCCTATAGGAAGCACAGACAGTATAGAGAGAGAAATAGAAAGACAGAGAGCTGCTAAACAAATATGCTGAGGCTACCCTAATTCACTGGTCCAACTACCAGAATTATTCATGTTTGTTTAAAAGATAAATATAAAAAAAGAAGTCCAAATATCTGCCACAACTAGTATGTGCATTTTCTATGTAAGAAAATACTAAATTCCAACACTTTGATTCTTATTTTTATTCCATAGTTTAGGTATTTATTCTGTGAAACAGTTTTATGTAATTTCTCTCTGATCCTCTTTGAAAAGAGTTGTAAATTGTTATTTGTAAAGCCATATGTTAAAACTTCCACTTCACTCTACTTTCTCTACTCTCTACATTAACTGTAATAACTTCGAATGGATCAACTTGAAACCCTGGCTTACAGTAAATAATGCCTCTAGGGCAATGTCAAAAAATGTATTTGTTACTCCCTAGTGTCTGTGCATCATTGTGACATAGCCAGTCTTCTGAGTTGCTTTCTCGCCTCAGTGTGTCAGCAGAGGTCTACAGGGATATTGTTGAAATGGAAGAGCAGGAGATTATTGAAGAAAAAGGTATCACCAAGGAAACTACACAGCTCTCTGGGTATTTTATCCAAAGACTTGATGGGAACATTCGTATGCACTGACTAGGCCATGAAAAATTTGGAAATCGATGACTCTAATTTTGAGAAAATCTGAGAGTCTTCTGAGTAATGGAACAACACAAATATTCTCTGCTTACTAACAGGAACATTTTCTAAGAAAAAATAAAGGCAGTCTTTAATCCAAACTTAAATAGGTTTCAGAAATCTCAGCCACTCCAGCAAATGCGTAAAAGACCCACAGAAATAAATTACCCTATAGCTTTTGGTATTTACTGTTTGTATGTAGATAATTAATGAATGTATAAAAGAAAGGTGTATTTTTAATTCACTTATTTGGTTAATCAAGTTTGATATTTTTGCAGTATACAATTTATTTTTGTGAAAAGAAATCCAATTATAAAATTTGCTTCTAGGAAGAATATATTTCATTTAACCATGGCTTTATTTGTGGTTGCTACCCACAGAACAAGTCAAAAGACCGGGGAACATAAGTGGCTTCCTACTAAATACAGTTCTTTCAAAATCCATATTCCTTTCCCTATTGATTGCCATATGTTAAGTTTGTTCCATAGGAAGGAGAATGTGAGAGGAAACTTGAGACAAGAGAAAGAAGATTCTTCTGATTTCTTATAATTTCACAGCCAGTACTCTTCTATGAGGACAGAGGACAAAGAACAAATTAGGCTCAAATGTTAATGGGATAGCTTTCACTTAAATTGTGTAGAATATCCACTGATTTATCTGCTATTGCATCAGCGGGAAGTCCTCACCTACCAGCTGTGATCAACAGGATATTCGTCCCCCTATGGCTGCCACATGCTAATCCCTGAAACCTGTGAATATGTTACTTTAACAAAGAGAATTTGCAGATGTGATTAAAGTTCAGGATCTCAAGATGGAAAGATTATCCTAGATTATCCAGGTAGGCCTGATCTAACGCAGGACCGTTAAAAACAGAGAACCTTTCCTGGCCATAAAGTGAGATGCAATACAAGAAACTGACCTGCTATTGCAGACTCCATAAAGAGCTACGGATGGCAGAGTTTAATCTTGGGGTTAAGAGACAGGGTATCTTCAGCCTCATCTGAGTTTTTAGAGTTTAGTAAATGGAAATTGCTCTCCCTTCCTTCCCAGCTATGTAGCATCAGTTTTTCTTACCTGTTCTTTCTAACGATATGAAGTTCAACTTGTGTTCTTACGCAGGTAACAAATGGGAAAAAGTGAGGCAAGCGGATCTCCCAGATAATATAGACCAAACAAACAAACATCTAAAAACAGTTTACCTTTAAGCATTCACTCATTTAGGCATGAAATTCCATTCCAAACACTGTCATTAAGTAGTGTAAAGACTCCGTGAATTGTGGGAAGAAATAACATAATTCACTTTCAATTGAATTTCATGACTTCTTTGCTATGGAGATCAGTTCAATCCATTTTTATTAACTCCTACTGTGCCATGCATTAGTGAAAGTGTCTATTATTCTCATTTGAAGGCGGTGTAGGAAATTTCTGTAACAGACTGTCTCTACCTTTTCCAGAGAAAAGGCTGGAGGTGCGCGCTGCGTTAGGTGACAGAGCATCCTGCTCCTGGAGAGGAGGGGGACCGTCTCCGGATCTGAAGCTATTGGCACAACCATGAAACACAGGGCCGTAAAGCTAGATAGAGTTAATGGGTGTGTTTGAATTTTACAATACTGCTCACACGGCTCAGTGAAAAGAACGAGCTTCTTGATGCTGTAGGAAGCAAAAGGAATCTGTTACAGAAATTAGCTGAAGATGAAGCATTAAGCTAAAACTCCTAAGATTAAATACAAAAAGGTGCTTCTACTTCTAACACTTTGATGGTGGGCTATGTCCATTGGGTGCCTGCTGGTGTGTGTGTTTTGACGCTGGGTTGGGATTCTCAAAACCTATCTTCAGTTCAGTCTCTGGTGCTATATTTTGGGAGGGGGAGAAGAAATTAAGAAAATACAGATGTTATACCTAAAATATTCTGACTAGCAACCCAGAGACTGCAAAACTGAATGATACTCTGTGAACCATCCCAAAGGATCGGTTACTAAGGGGACTTTGTCCATTCCCTCCCCCGCGCCCCCCTCCCGCCAAATAAAACCCACACAGGGACAATGCTGTGGGAGGATTATTGCAGAGGCAGGAAAGTGTGGTAAAAAAAAAAAAGTCACACTGTCAGAGTTACGGAGATGCAGGTAGGGAATTGTAACCTGTGAGTTGATAAAGTGTGCATGTTTGTTAAAGTGAGAAGGGAGAGACTCTCTCCATTTCTATGAAAAATCAACTATTATAGGATGACTTCCCTGGGGAAAGAGGTTGCAGCAGAACTGACAGTATTTTGCTGAATTGATGCTTAGTACTCTGGTCATGGTTTACTTTATGAAAACTTGGTACCTTTGTAGACAAAAAATTAAATCATTCGATTGAGGGAGTTCTTGGACTAATTGTGAAGGATTTTAACGTAGAAAGATTGCGTGGATGCACGTGTGACAATGTGCGTACTTACAAAGAAGTACACAGAGAAGATGAACATGTTTGGGGTGGTCAAGAGAATAGCCATTTAAAAGCTGCTTGCAAGTGGACACCTGCACTGAGCAGCACAGCCTGTGAAGAGCAGGTCGTCACGTGTGTCTCCCCTTTGTTCCTGAGGAGCAACCGTCAAACAAACGTCCTGGACTGAAGGGGCAGTGAGAAGCTGACGGGCAGTTTGCGGAACACCATGGAGGAGGCGGGGGAGCTGCAACAAAGCCACCGGGTTTTGGCCGGCTTGGTGGAGCCTGCTGAGGCTGAGCCGGTTGCTGGCACTCAGATTTGGCCGGAGTCCCATCGACTGCTATGAATCCTCTGACTCCTTACCTAAATGTTAATGGTTTGAAAAGTTCACCACCATAAGGAGCCTGTGGTGTAAAGCAAAGCAAATACCCACACATTGTCAGGGGGCTAGGGAGTGAGAAACAAGATTCACTTTTTTCAGCTCTGAGATTCTGGGGTTTAAATTCTGTTTGGAGGTAAAAGTCCAGGATACTTACAGTTACTTATTTGTTTGATTATCGATTATTTTCAGGGAAGTTTCTAAATGGGAAAGATGGACAGAAGTTATTTCTCTTTGAAGACTAGAGTTACGAACCACTCTGGCCGGCGGGCAGGAAAGGATGAGAAAAGTCCCCCATATCGTGTTCAGAATAAGGAGGGGGTGAGATGACTACACGCAACATCAAAACCCACATCGTGACAAAAAGGTGAAGAGTGCGTGGCCGATGCTGAGACCCTCTCAGAGGACGTCACCCTGACACCATAAAGAGACCATATAATTCCGAGCCCAAACCAAGAGCCACTTAAAGTGGCAGTGTAAGAGAAGGTGACTATTAATAATTATACTGGGAAAGAGACATTAATTGGGACTGTCCTGGGAAATCTGGTGCACACACCCGAGACACTTGGGGCACATTGGTGTGCCCCTGTTGCTCGAGCACTTCCTGTGGGGCCCACACCTTTGTACCAGTGCATGGACTTCCTGATCTCAGAGCAGCGCCCTGCGGTGGCAAATGTCCTGAGTGACAAGGCCCTTCGATTTGCTGTGGGGAATCCAAAGTGCTATGTGAACTTGAGTAAGCCCTTGAGAGAGACTGGAACTTATTCCTGAGCCCAGAGTGGAAAATACTTGTCTATAATGAGTAGTCAGTAGACACAGGGCCATTTTATTAGCATCAAACCTAACCTAACTGTTACAAACATGGATATGTAAGTGTTGGAATTGATGTTTGACCATGTGAATAAAAGGTTACATTAGTGCTGTAATTACATATAACAATGGAATTACTAACTCCACTTCTTCCTAAATTATGCGCTGGTTTTCTGGTAGTTAATTTGTTTCTAAACAATCCACAGCTTTTTCAGTTTCACATGTGGACCTGATGGGTCAGCGCCTTATCAACTTTACATTTTCCCTGACAGCCCAGAGAGATAAGAAGCTTCAAAGCTACGTAAACATAAATTAATATTATGTAATGGGCATTCATTAAAATGTGGAAGGAAGACATTTCCAAATGTGGTGTTTATTATTTTAAGTCTTTTTGTTGACTGGATATTATTGTAGAAAATACAGGCATGTGAACATAATTTACAATTTTGAATGGGAGATAAACAGAATGACAAGTTATAAATAGGGACGAAACCCCATAAAGTATAAAAGAGATGATTTGAGACAGTTAATTTGGCTTATTTAATTAAGTTTAATTTTTATTCCTTTCTTGCTGAAGTTAGAAAGAATACCAGTTTCCAACATTTTAGGAAGAGGAACAAGCTTTTTCTTTTATCAAAAGTCCTCAGACCTGGGAGTTGAGAGAGGGTCAAAACCTGCAGACCAGCATGGAAGGGCTGCTTACCGTCCAGAACAGTGAGTAGCAAGAAGCCTCTGGGAGAGGAAACCGGATGCCGCCTGTCCTTTGGAGCTCTCTCTGCCCCTCTCTTCGTGAACTGGCTAGGTAAATTTATTCCCCCAGATTGTAAAATGATTTCGTAGAAGCTGCAAATAAGGGATGGGGCAGGAAGATGATAGATCAAAGTTACATGAAATATACAAGTATGTATAAGAAATTGAGCATAATTGGTTACCCTTCTTTTTTGAAAAGTGGAAAAAATATAACAAAATTACAGAATGATTATAACAGAATAAAGCTCTACTAGATTTAATTATATACCTTGTTGTATAAAGATATATTTATGTGGAAATTTTCGGCCTCTGGTTTGGGATCAGCTCCTTTTTCTCCTAGTCCTTTTATTCCACCCTACATTCTACTCTTTAGGAGAAGTAGTGTATTGGGTTGGCCAAAAAGTCCATTGATTTGTTTCTGTAAAAGAAACGACACATTTTTCATTTTCACCAATAACTTCATTGTTTTGGATATTTTGAGTAGGTCAGCTATCCCCCACTTTTGGCTTTTTGTGGGTAGAGGCCAGGGGTGCTGTTAAACATCTTCCAACACATAAGACAGCCCCACAGCAAAGAATTATTTGGCCAAAATGTCAGTGATACCAAGAAACTTCAAAAACCATTTTTGACACATTAGATCTGTCACAGCATCATCTCCATACACTGCACAAATCTTTTTCTGTGTATTTCAGTTGCATTTTTTACCTTTCTTGAAATAATAAAGCATAATATGCTGAAAATGTATATTTTCTTCTGTCTTCACTATTAAAATGGCTGCACAAAAATTCACCAATTCTGATAAGTTTTTTAAAAAAATGCACACTGGTATGACAGCTGTCACAATACAATCTAAAAAAGTTGTTTCAAATGAAGTTAAAGACAACTAAGCGCTACTAGGGCCAGCAAATGGAAAAACTGAATGAACTTTTTGGCCAACCCAATAGATGCATTTCCTCTACACTGACACTATTCACTAGTGAAAGTGCTGGTCTTCCATCCTTTGAGTCTCCTTTTCTCCCCTTGATCTGTGGCTGATGTTAATAGTTGTAACAAGAGAGGGGTTCATAAACCAGGCATCCAAGGGTCCTGTCCATGAGCCTTGTCCTGCTGCAGCCCCGGTGCCCCTGCTCCCGCCCCCACCGCCCGCCTCGCCCCCGCCGCGGGGCACGTGCCCTGGTGGCCCCAAGGGAAGCAGATTCGCGGGAGGCAACGCCGGGCCCTCAGGGAAACCCTAGGCCTAAGGCTTCAGTTTTGGGTAGCAAATCCAGTTTCTTGACATGACAAAAAATGTTTGTTCAGCCTTTCTGAGAGGCGGGAGGGAGTTGGGTACCAATTTTTGTAAGTTTCATCTTTCAAGAAATATGTCCATTTCATGTAAGTTGTCTCACATTTGTTAGCCCGAAGTTGTTTATAGTATTCCCTTGATTCTTTTAATGTGTACAGTCTTTGGGGGCAAATCACATTAAACAGTCATTACTGATATTGTTGATATATGTTCTCTCTCCTTTTCTCATGGAAATATTGATAGAAGATCATCAGTTTTGCTGATTTTCCTCAAAGAACCATGTTTTTATTTACTTAATTTTCTCTATTTTTTGTTTTTTTTTCCATATAACTGATTTCTGCTCTTATCTTCATTAATAACTTTCTTCCACTTTTGTTCTTGCTTTTCTAGTTTCTTCAGATGGAACTATAGATCTTTCTTTTTTCTTAATTTATGCATAAAAAATTGCAACTTACTAGTGCTTTATCTGCATCCTGCCAATTTTTATGTGTTGTATTTTAATTGTCCTAGCAGTTCAAAATATTTTGTAAATTTTCTTATATTTTGTCTTTGATCCATGAATTATTTTAAAAGGTGTGGTTTCATTTCCAGATAGATGGGGTTTAATTCAATGTTTATTGTCATGTAGTTCTACTTTAATTCTATTGATGCAAGAGAATACACTCTGTATAACTCAGATTTTTAAAAAGTTAATGGCCTGGTTTAGTGAATCTGCCATGTGTACTTGAGAAGGATGTGTATTATTTAGTTATTAGATGTAGTGCTCTGTAAACATAATTAAAGTGGTTCATACTGCTATTGAGATCTTCTATGTCCTTGTTGGCTTTTTGTCTAGCTGTTCTATTATTTGCTCAGAGAAAGATTTAATATCTTATGCTATTATCAAAATATTATCTTTCATTTTCTGAATTTTTGATTTATGCATATTGAGGCTCTGTAATTAAGTACCTAGACATTGATAATAGTCCTGAATATTGCTAATCTATGTATTTCATGTTTATTCCACCTGCTTACATTAAACCTATTCTGTGTCTTTTTATGAAGGATGAATCCCAAAGTGGAATTTATGTATAAAAAATTGTGGTTTTATTCTTACATGTTTAAATTTCTGTCCATTTGATGCAATATACCTATCAAGATATTTTTTGCCACTGCTTAAAAGATTGATTTTTATGCCTTTTAATTCTTCTGCCATTTTTTTTTGTTTGTTTCACCTTTTCTACATTGTCAGAACATTTCCCTTTGAAGAATTTTTTTGTCTGTGGAGACAAAAAAAAAACCCCAAAAAACCAAACAGTTGTTCGGGACGAGATTGGGTGAACAGGGAGGGTAGGGAATCGGGGGCGTCATGCAATTTTTTGGTCAAATACTGCTGAACACTCCATGTGGTGTGGGTACATGTGCTCATAAATCACCCATCAAGAAAAGGGCAAATGAGTTGAGTCTTTAAAAAGAGTTCACTGAAGCTGAGCGCAGCCTCTCACAACAACGCCAGTTGGTCCAGTGGTATAGATGGGTTCCTAGAACACTCAGCAGGGGAAGCCTGTACTACAAGGAACCTGCCCTCCAGAAGATAATTCCATTTGGTGGGGGCCCCTTTTATTATAAGTGCAGCTCTTACTGCAGCATATGGTTCAATCCTGTCTTTACTCATTTGTCAATCTCTGTTAATCTAAACCAATAATGGTTTATGTAATTATTGATATACTTTGATTTAGTTCTACTGTTTTCTTATTTTCTTATGCCCTCTGTTTTTTAATTTCTATATTCTCTATATTTGGGGGGAATATTTTTAGTATTCCTTTTTAATTTTACTACATGCCTTTTTTGATGTGTGTGTGTGTGTGTGTTTTGTTTTATTTTTAGTGGTTCCTTGGAAATTATAATACACATACCTAACCTTTCAGTCTCCTAGAATTTCATTTAGTATTTCCTATAGTAAAGATCTGGGAGTGACACATGCTTTTAATTTTATTTCTCCTGAAAATCTCTTTGTCACAGCTTCATTTCTGAAGGATATTTTCATTGGATATAAAATTGTTAAGATTACTTTAGCACTTCAAAGATGTTGTTGCCTGGCCTTGATGGGTTCTAATGAGAAATCAATAATCATTCAAGTCTTTGCCTTCCTGGTGGTAACGTATCATTTTTCTCTAAATGCTTTCAAAAGTTTATACCTGAATTTTAGCTTTTTGTCTGTAATATGTCTAGTGTTGGGTTTTTTTTGGTGTTTTTACTTTATCCTTTTGGAAGAAGCATGTTCAACCTATAAATGTATGCCTCTTATGACAGGTGAAAAGTATTCAGCCATTATATCATAAAATATTTTTTTCTGCTTCAATATATTTCTCCTCTTCTGGGAGAACTCTAAATATACATATATTAGAACTTGACACTCCATAGGTCTCTGAGACACTGTCCAGTTTTTTCAATCTTTTCATTGTTTGTTACTTTCACTATTATGAGGTCTGTCCAGAAGGTAGCCAGCCATGTAACATGGAAAGTAAAGACATTTCTTGAAGAAGATACAAGATACAAGAAACATTGTACATAAGACAATGATGCCTCAGTCCCCTTCAAAGTAGGTACCTTGGAACCTCACACGAGTCTCCCAGTCACCATCAGCTGCACCGTCATATTTTCATGAATCTCACTGACAGTCTGAAATCTCTTCCCATTCAAAGGTGATTTTAGTCTTTGGAAAAGCCAGAAGTTGCAGGGCACCAAATCTGGGCTGTAGTGGACCTAGTCATCTGGGTGATTTGATGTTTGGCAAAAATCTCTGCATTAGACATGATGCTTGAATAGACACATTGTGGTGATGAAGCTGCCAGTCACCAGTTGCCTATAGCTGTGGCCTTCTGAATCATCCCAATAGTTTGCATAGAGGAATGTTCAAACTTAACGCAAAATTTGATGCAGATTCATTGCTCTACTCACTCAGTCATTTTGAATGCAGTGGCCACACAGTACATGTGCCCACTCATCAGCACCTACTGCCCCCACTGATGAGTACAGTGAAGTTGTCATTGTCATGCATATGCATTCCAGGCCACTCCCCTTGGCTGCCAGCTTACATCGATGTAGCACAAACCATTCCTGTTTTAATGTGCATTATATGCATTGTTTGTTATTATAACAATGGTGGTATTTTTATAGACAGATCTCATATATATACTTTGTTCCTGAACCTGTCTAATAATGCTTTATTTCAGATATTAAACTTTTAGTTTCAAAATTTCCATTTGATTCTTTTTTATAGCTTTATTTCCTGTAAGTTTTTTAACTTTTATTCATTTTGTGTATGTTTTGTTTTTGACCTAATGGGGCATAATGTTGCTTTAAAGTCTTTGAAAATTCTAATATATATTTTGGAGATGCATCCTTTGCTTTGTTTATTTTTTGAGATGGGTTATATTTTTCTGTTTCTTCATATGTCAGATAATTTCGAATTGTATCTTAGACTCTGTGGACTATTATAATCTTCAGAATGTTGATATTTTTGTATTAGCAGACAATCAACAAGTGAGCTTTGGATTCAAAAAGGGTAACTATCTCTGTATGTTTTAGTTTCTATAAAAATCAATTTGAAAGAGTAATCCCTGCTGTTTTCAAAGGATTATTGTGGTAATCAAACGTAATAATCTGTGGGAAAATGTTTTGCTAGCTGTCAGGCACCCTATAAAATGCAAGGAAGTACTGGTAACTTTGAATTGGCGGGACATTGTGTAAAGGGCCATGAGCAGAAAATGTAAATGAAAATCTAATTCGTTAAAGTATCTTGAAACTAAACTAAATGAGGAAAGATGTTATTAAAAATCCAGATAAATCAATAATATGATAATGTCTTTAAAACTCTCTGTATCTTTAAAATTAAAAGGTAGTAATGAAGGAGGCTTAAAAAAATTTTTTTTTTATCTTTTGCCCTGGCTAGTATGGCTCAGTGGATAGAGCGCCAGCCTGAGAACCAAAAGGTCGCCGGTTCAATTCCCAGTCAGGGCACATGCCTGGGTTGTGAGCCAGGTCCCCAGTTGGAGGCATGCAAGAGGCAACCTGATCAACGTATCTTTCATGTATTGATGTTTCTCTCTCTCTCTTTCTCTCTCTCTTCCCCCCTCTCTAAAATGTAAATAAATATTAAAAAACATTTAGTTTTTATTTTTTTCACATTACAGTTTACATTCGGTATTATTTTGTATTAGTTTCAGGTATATAGCATAGTGTTTAGACAATCACAAACTTTACGAAGTGTTCCCCTGATATTTCTAGCATCCAACTGGCACCCTTTATCAGAGGTGTCATTGGCAAATATTTTCTCCCATTCAGTGTGTTGTTTTTGTATTTTGTTGATGGTTTTCTTTGCTGTGCAAAAACTTTTTAGTTTGATATAGTCTCATTTGTTTATTTTTTCATTTGTTTCCCTTGCCTGGGGGGATATATCAGGAACAAAATATTACTAAAAGAAATATTTTAGTAAAAGAGATTTTACTGCCTATGTTTTCTTCTAGAAGTGTTATCATTTTGAGTCTGACATTTAAGTCTTTAATCCATTCTGAGTTTATTTTTGCCTATGGTATAAGAAGATGGTCTAATTTTTTTTTTTTTTTTGCACATATCCATCCACTTTTCCCAATACCATTTTTTGAATAGGCTGTCTTTAGCCAATTATATAGCTTGCTTCCTCTGTCAAATATTAATCGACTATAAAGGTGTATGTTTATTTCTGGGCTCTCTATTCTGTTCCATTGATGTATATATCTATTTTAATGCTACTACTATGCTCTTTTGATTACTATGGCCTTGTAGTATAGTTTACTATCAGATAACATGATTTCTCCAACATTGTTCTTCTTTCTTAAGATTGCTGTGGCTATTCAGGTTCTTTTGTGGTTCCATATAAATTTTTGGATTATTTGTTCTAGTTCTGTGAGATACGCCATTGGTATTTTAATAGGAATTACATAGAATCTATAGATTGCTTTGGGAAGTATGGATATTTTCTTCATGAGCATGGTATATGCTTCCATTTATTTTAATGAAGTACATTTTTAAAGTATGCCATTAGTTGCTTGAGCTTAGGTAGGAAAGAATGGAAACAGAAAGAATCATTAGAAACCTATTGCCAGGGTCCAGGTAAGAGACATGTCTTAAAGCAGGGTGGTAGTAGTAGAGACGAAGATGAAAGATTGGGTATATTTCAAAGGGAAAGCCAAGAGGATATGCTGACAGATTGGATGTGTATTTCTGGGAAAGAAAAAGAATTATGGACAACTCTCAGGTTTTTGGGGAATGGTGGTACCATTTACAAAGATGGGGAATACTGGGCATGGTATTTTGATAGGAACTGCATAGAATCTATAGATTGCTTTTGGTAGTATGGACATTTTAACAATGTTAATTCTTCCTAGAAGGAAGTTCTTTTTTTAAAAAAAAATGAACAGTTCAGGAGAGAAAGAAAAGTTATATTACCCAGAGCCTATAATGTAATTTTTATTCTTAGCAGTCTAGAAGAACCATACTTTATTTTCATATTATGTTTAGTGGTTTATAAAATATGTCCTTATCTGTTTTCTCATTTGAACTTTACAGCAGTTTTGTGAGGTAATACATATATTAACTTTGTGTGAGAATATTAAGGCTTAAGAATTTAGGTAATATGCAGAAAATCGTCTCAGAAATAACCCTGGAGCTGAGATTTTAACCTGGGTGTTTCGTATTTAAGAGCAGTGCTCCTTTTTCCTCACCAGCAGACATGGGTGCACTTGTCAGTCAGTTAAGCTTTCAGAAGCATTTACAGGTATGGCACCCTGGCCTTGGTGAGGCAGCAGAGACTAAGTGAATGTTTCGCTTCTGAGTAATCAACAGCTAACTATGCAGCAGTAGCAACACTGGCTTCCAACTTAACTGGATAGATACTTGGAATCTCTTAGTATCTTCATTACCCACCACAACCTCCAAAGAAGGAAAACTGAAGAAAAGAGGAATTAAGGTGACTCTACTAGACTAGTCAGTAAAACTTTTTATAAGCAAAGAAGTTTCAGGTTGTGGCCGTTTGGAAAATATGTGGACTGCGTGTCTATTGAAAGTTGCTCCCCTTACATCTGACCAGTGTGGGATTTAAGAGATGGACTTAAGTGGATGCAGCTGTCTACAAAACATGAGCTTTTGTAGTGCATGTTAATGGGGCCAAGTGAGCTGCCTAAACAAAGACTCTGGGATCTTAGAAAATAACAAAATATATCAGGATCTCATGGGAGGGACCTCCTACAGCCCGTTGCTAGAGCTCCCCCTCTGCGTATTTCAGCCAGCACTCTCTTCTACAGCTCGTTTCTATGGCTGCAAAGCCTGGCCAGATAAACACTTTATACTGATACAAATCTCACACATTTTATGAAAAATGCCTTTAAATGGTAGGGCAGTGTGTGTGTGTGTGTGTGTGTGTGTGTGTGTGTGTGTGTGTGGCTGCTGATGAGGGAAAACTATGTTGGCCAGTGTGAAAGACTTGTATATTGTAAAGGAGAGTCCCTTCCAGGAAAGCCAGATTTAATTGGGGATAATATGAAAAACTAAAGTAGAAAATAAAGAACAAGATAATTTTTGTTACAAGACTGTTAGAGAATACATTCATGTGTGTATCTTATAGTTTATTATAGTTTTTGACTAAGCATACTTTTAAAGATATTTATGGCACAAATTAATTTTTCAGACACCAATCAAGAATTGCTCTCTGAATTGTTCATGAGAATGGAGGCCCCTCCCCAACTGGACAACAGGCTCCTTTGGCTGTGGATGTGATCAAATGAGGGGCTGGGCCTAGGAGACTCATCGCACAGCTTTACTTGGACTCCAGAATCTCAACTTGTCTCATGTCACATTTTCTCCAAATTTAGCACAACGATTTAAAATCTAATTTTTTCTTCTCCTCCCCTTTCTCTTTCATTAACACAGCTTAATGATGTTTCAATGTCTCTTCTTGGGGGAAATTCTTGACCTTCACTCGGGCTGCAGATTTCCATGTTACCCTCTCTCTTCACAACATTTACTCTGGTCTAGTAAGCAGGATTATTTTTCTTTCATGAAGAGCCTTCCTGATATTTATCCATGGTACTCCCCAAATCTCACATTAATAGGGCAGCAATAAAAGTCAGGTTATATAAAAATAATTGCACCCTTCAGCCTCTGGGTTCTATCTGTTCTATCTGGGTTCTATCTGCTTCCCTTCCTGTGACAGAGTGTTTCAAAGGACAACAAAGAGAAAGAGGAGACAAAGGAAGGAAAAGATAACACACAGCCAGGTGAATCTCAGAGAATAGGGAACTACCCATATAATTCATTCCTCAAATGTCGCCTAACAGAAAGCAGAAGTTACACGGGGGTGACTATACATCCCATGTTGCCCGGGGCATCCTGGTTTATACTCGCTATTTTCATCCAATCCAGTTAACACTACCTTTTATCCTCCAAAGTATCTAGATTTTTTTTCATCCATGAGTTTTTTTCATTTCCAAATCAAATTGCACATTCTGCAAAACAGGCACAGGATATCTAAAATTCAAGACTGTTTCTGGTCTTTGGGAGCTCTGGCACTCAGACAAACATCCAAGCTCAGAAACATTTATCAAGGAAATGTGTTCTAAACGGAGAGCACTCACTCAGCCTCTGGAGGCATCTCATCTTGATTTCCAGAGGACTTTTCAGACAGCTAGGATTTAGGAACAAAGCCAAACTCAAAGAAGAGACGCTTTCTTTTGAGAAGAACAGGTGTATTTTTTAGGGTGGGTAGGTGAGAAGAGTGGGGATTTGGATGTCAATGAAGTTAATGGAATGAAGTGAAAAGAAGGACTTTGGAATCAGGCACATATTCAACCCACTTCCACTACTTATTGGTTGTCATGTGACCTCCCCAAGCCTCAATTTCCTCATCTATACAATTAGGCTAATTCAATGATGACAAAATATATGGACCTTAGGGTAGTTATAATGATTAAATGTAAAGTATAATGACTTGCACAGAATAGTAGTGATAGCTGATATTTTACAAATGCTTCCTATGTACCAGGCATTATCACAAGAACTTCCTATTAGTTAATTTAATTGTTATGAGAACTCTGAGAAGATAACCCACTCTTTCTTTCCCTTTATTTTTATTGTTCACACTAATGCAGATGTCCCCATCCGCCACTTTGCCCATTTCTCCCCATCCCCTCCCCTGGCTGTGGCCACACTGTTGTCTGTATCTATGAGTTATGCATATATGCTCTTTGGCTCATCCCTTCACCTTTTCTCATTCATTCCCCCATCCCCTCCCCTCTGACAGCTGTCCGTCTGTTTCATGTGTCCATGCCTCTGTTTCTCTTTTGTTCATCACTTTATTTTGTTCATTAGATTCCATGTATAACCTACTCTTACATTAGCATTTTATAGATGATGAATCTGAGACTTAGAGTGACTAAGGGCCCAAGAATAATGGAATCTGAATTTAACCCAGACAGGCTGGTTTTAGGGTTGTTTTCAGTATAGGTGTTAAGCATGACCTTAGTCACTATTTTCTACAGCTGTTCCCTGCCAAGCAAGCAGCAGATGTTATTAACATGGGCATAGAAAGGAAAATGATTAATTGTAATGAAATGAAAAATCACACAAATTATGGTACTTTAATTTGAAATATCCTATATGGAGTGTGCCTATAAAGTTATGTCAGACTTCCATATGCCTTATGCATAAGAAACATTTCTGTGCATCAATACATTTTACATTACTTTTTTTATTTTTATTCTGGACATTTTAAATATATTTACCTTTTAAATTTTCTTTATTGTTCAAATACATTCGTCTCCATTTTTCCGCCACCACTTTCCCCTGCCCCACCCACCCCCAACTCGCTCCCTCAATCCTTTTACATTACTTTTGACAACAATGCCATTTTAGCTTACTTCTCTCTTTTGGAACTCCTGCAAAGTACATTAATATAAGACAGAAACTCTTAAAGTAGACATACATCACTGGGTTAACCTTTAACTAACACTGCCTTAATTTATGATCAGTATAAAATATTGCAAATATGCTCTCCTGCCAGGATGCCGGACTATCGATCTGTGTGTGTGGACCCCAGATTATACTGGATGAACAGCTGGACAGTCCTTCCAGTGGATTTTGCAGAAAGGACACCATTCTGATGATCACCCAGTAGTGCCTCACCTGACCTTCTGGAAACCTGTGGTCAGTTAATTAACACTTATGCATCTTAGCTCTGTGCTCTCTATTTACTTATCCTGAAACCCAAGGTTCATACTGACTTCCCACATTTCTCTGTTTCACCAAGGAGTAGGGAACTTACTGTTTTCTCTAGTTCAAGCCCAAATAAATTTAGTACTCCTTCCAGCAATCACCATTCATTTTCTTTTGTAATGTCAACATTTACTTACCTTTTCCTTATTTTTTTTAATTTATCAGTTCTCTGTCCTCTCCTCTCTTTTCATGTCTCCTTTTTCTCTCCCTATTTCCATAAAGCGAAGAATTATTTCTAGTCTCAAAAAGAGGCTTTGGGAAAGGAAATTTGCAAGTTATTTTCCTGTTGCCTGGGGCCCAATCTCAATGAGGATAATATTACATAGACTCACTGGAATACATCATGAAGCGTATTCTGGTTCTTTTTGTTTTCATACTCTTTACTTTTAAAGTCATTATGATATACATCATCATAATCAACCTGGCAGAAGCCATTTGCAGGATAGGGATGATACAAAGATTTCTCCTTACTGTCCAGATGAAGATTAATTCTTAGTACACTCAGAGTTTGGTCTAGTTTCTGGCATCAGTTCAATTATGAATAAATTATTATGAATGAATGATGCTGGAGAAACTTGTCCCAAATCTATTATTGGCTAAGTCAGATGCATTCCTTATCTTCTATTTCATTGCTTTTCCAGGACATTATATTAAAAGGGTTACAACAATTCTGCTGTTGATAAGAGCTATCACTTAGAAGCTCTAATAGATAATTTTATCTTTGTGTGAATAAGTAACTAAATCATGTAATTTTCCTCATTCTACTCATATGGTCTTGGTAAAATGTAATTGAGGAATCTTCACTTGGCTACTTTGGTAATCTCTTTTCACTGAAACAAAGTAACTGAAAAGCCAGGCAGTGTATAATTAGAAAGCAGTCCAGTATAGCCTATGGTCTGGGATTCTTACATTTGATAACCACAGGTCAAAGCCCAGGCTTGTGGGTCTGCCTAAATCATGAATTTTCTGCAGCACCTCTGGTCATTTAGTTTAAATAAGAAGGTATTTATTACATGTCTTCAACCACAAAGCATTGTATTACATAGTTGGAGATAACAACAAAAGGTAAGAAATGGTTTTTGATCAAAAGACAAGGTGAGAATCTACTTAGCACACTTAAAAGCAAAATATAGAGAAAGAACACCCTCCATGAGGTTCAGAGGCACCTATGCCACTGGCGTCTTCCTCATCCCAGAAAAGGCTTGTGTCAGCCAGGCTGCTCGTGCTTGGTAAAGGCAGCAAGAACACTCGCTGTTGGGATAACTCAACTCTCTTTTAGGTATTTCCCCCTCTCCAGAAGTAATCAGATCCCATAGAGCCACATCACTGCCCCTTGGAGGAAGATGTACGGCAGGAGCCAAATTTATGAGTGTAGGATGATTTCTGCTTGTAAGTAGCTACTGATTCCCGAGTCTGGCGGTTGCATAAAATGAGTACCATCATTTCTTCCTATAGTAGGTTCATTGGGAAGTATTTAGACTCATATCATAAGACATTAAATAACACTCACACATGGAATATTCACCCAGTATTTATTGAGAACTTTATTGAGAACTTATTAAGAGCAGGTAATTTACAGAATGACAATTCAAAATAAGGAAAAAAAAACTATTACTTTGTAGTTTTATATGTGAAAACAATCTTTAAATATGTTTGTATATATGCTTAATAACTCATTTTTTAGTTCTGCATTCCTCTGTGGGAGTGATTATACAACCTGGTAAGATGGAGAGTGCGGGGGTTAGTCAAAAATTACTGTTAAGTAAGTGCTAACACTACCTGTGTGTTCTGGAGCAAAAGTCTTAGTTTACTTAGTTCTCAGTTATTCCATCTGTAAAATGGGGGGTATGATGCCTGACTCATTTAATTGTTGTGAAGACTGAGTTATAACCATTGGCTAGCACTTATTTGACCCTTAGTAAATATTAGTTTAATTTGTCCCACTCTTCATTTACACCATATTTCACGCCACTTATCCCATACTGTTGCTGTACCCCTCTAATATTTTGCTAAATACTTATAACTGGTGCAGGTGTAGCAGCTCAGGAAGGCATTTCAGAGCTTGAGGTAGCACCTGCCAAAGCAAAGTCTAAATCAAACTTGATGCCTCTGCTGGAAGATTTGATGATAAAAGAATTTCATTCATTTATGAAAAGTGTATTAGGTACCCACAATATACTGGCCATTAGGGGTAAAAATCCTTCATGGAGACCACAGACAAGTGTTCAATGCTATAAAGAAGGTATATGTGCTAATATGGGGAAAATACGGTGCTGTGGAAGTCTATAAGAGGCATTCCAAACTCATTTTTGAGTTCAGAAGTGGTATTATAAGGAAATCTTGCTAAAAGAGAATAATGATAATAATAGTCATTTATTGCATGCTTCCAATGCTCACGCAGCTATTATCAGCATTTTACAAAACTTATACACTATGTTGGTGAAGAGGTTTGCATTTTACTCCCATTTAAATAATGTAAGAGCTCAGGTACGAAGGTTAATTTATATGACACACCTAGTAAATGAGGTGCTGAGATCTGATGTCTAAACGGAGACTTTAAGTAGTTAAAAGGGAAATTCTGGGAAGAAAGAAGGGACAAAGGCTTCCAGGCAGAGGGAGTCCCAAGTACCAAGGCCTGGAGGCAGAGAGCACAGAAAGTCGAACTAAATGGCTGTGGTGTGACAGAAGGTGGGAGTGGGACTGGGGAAAAGAGAAGGAGCAAACCCACAGAGGGAGGCAAAGCCCAGATACTCAAGAACTGAGTAAACCAGGTAAAGACATCCATTCTTTAATGTGAAGGCCATGGGAAAGCATGTTAAATCCCAAGGGAAAGGATTTAAATGCTTGCCAGAAGCTACTTATGGTGCAGAAGAAACACTCTGTGTGAATGGAGAGAAAGGCTGAAGGAAAGGAGCCTGGATTTAAAGACAACAATTAGGGTTTTATGGTGTCAATTTTAGGGACAGATGATGATGTTCTCGGCTAGGGTAGCAGCAGAAAGGATGAGAGGCGTGGACAGGGTAGCAGACAACCATTTTAGGTAGTGGAGCCAATAGCAGATGGTCATTAATCAGATGAAGAAAGTTGAATGAAAAAGCAGTCAAAAATATCTCACAGGTTTCTGGACTAAGAAACCAGGTGGATAGAATTTTCATATTTTGAAAAAGGGAATGCCAGAGAAAGACAGACGAAAGGGAAATATAGTGAGTTTAGTTATCTAATTAAACAGTTATCTGTGCAACACCCAAAGATGGTTTTAAATGGGGGTTTCAGAGGCGAAGGTGTATGAAGGGTTCAATCTTTCATAAAAAGTCAGTGAAGAATCTGTTCATTAATCGTTTCTTTTATAAGGGAAATTGCATTATTGTAGACACCTTTCCCGCGTTATAGTGGCTGTATATTATGTAGAAATTTGAGACTTTTTGAAGGAAAAGTTCAGGTTAAAAGCTATGTTTGGTATCCTGGACCTGATTCTAACGTGAAGAATAGATCCCCTGATGTCAATGGGAAAATTTGGAGTATCTGAAAGCAGTGGACCTCTTACTAGCTGAGCCCTTTCGTATCTACATTAGAGTGCTGGGACTGCAGTCACTAAGTACCACCGCCTGGCGGGCTTAAACAATTGTAGTTTATTCTCTCACAGTTCAGGAGGCTGGAAGTCTGAGATCAAGGCCTTGGCAGAGTTGGTTCCTTCTGAGGGTTGTGAGGGAAGGATCTGTTTCCAGATCTCAACACCTGGTTCGTAGACATCGTTTCCTTGTGTCTTGATGTTGTCTTTCCTCTGTACATGCCTGGAACCAAGTTTCCTGTCTTACAAAGACACCCGATATATCGGATTACAGAGCCAATGCTAATGATCTCATTTTAACTTAATTATCTCTGTGAAGACCCTATCTCCAAATATGGTTACATTCTGAGGTACCACTGTAAAAGATTACCACAAACGTAGCAGTTTAAAACAATACCCATATTTACCTCATAGTTCTGAAAGCCAGGTCTGGGTACAGCATGGCTCAGCTGGTTCTCAACCTAGTTTTCATAAGGCTAACATCACAATGTTTGGCACGGATGTTTCCTCTTAGAGGTTCTAGGGGTGGATTCTTTTCCAGGCTTCTTAAGATTATTGACTGAGTCAAGGTCCTTGTGCTTATAGGCCTGGGGTTCCAATTTCTCTGCTGGCTGTCAGCTGCCAGTTCCAACATTAGGAGCTGGTGTGTGACCCCAAGACTGACAGCATCCCTTTTCATGCCTCCGAGGGTGCTCCTCAGCAACGGTGGCTGGAGTTTCTCTCATGTTTGGACTCACTCTGACTTCCCCTTCCACTGCATCCCTCTGCTTCCATCTGGAGACAGTTCTCTGCTTTGAATGGCTGTACAATTAGATTGAGCCCACCTGAATTATCTGGCATACCCTTCCTATCTGAAAGCAAACTGAATAATAACCATAATTACAGCTGCAGTATCCATTTTGCCAGGTAATGTAACGTAGGCATAAGTTTTGGGATCGTGGACTTCTTTGGGAAGACATTAACGCACCCACTGCAGTAAGCAAACACATTAATACCTTATTACACACAGATAATAGCAATGTTACATACCGGTTAAGAGTGTAGACTACGGAGCTCGCCCCTCGGGTTTGTCCACATATTGGCTATCACCTTGGACAAGTTCTTGGCCTCTCTGTGTTCCCATTTTTTCGCCTATAAAATAGAAGTAATAGTTGTACTTATCTCAAAGGATTCTCAGGAAAATTAAATGTGTTACTATATTTAAAGTTTGTAGAACAATGCCTGTCATATAATAAGTGCTATGCTTAATCTTGTGTATTATAATTACAAATTGATGCTCATTATGAAGAAAAAAGTGTGCTATGAGAAACAGGTGGGGGACCGATTTTCTGATGAGTATTCAACACAAATTGCTTGACGTTTAGAATTGAACGATGGAAGATACAGAGTGAAGTGACATTGTAGAGGGTCATTCTGCTATGTGGGAAGAGATAGGAAAGGGAAAAGCAGAAAAGCAGAAAAACTGATTAGAAGTTCATGGGTACAGTCCGCATGAAACACTGTTTTGGAGCAGTGAAAACAGAGATCACTAAATACATTTCAGATATGTTTTGGAGGCTGTGGTAAGCCGAATAATGCCCCTCGCCACGAGATGCCCATGCTCTAACTGCTGCAACTTGTGAATACGTTATGTTACGTGGCAAAAAGTTTTTTAAAGATGTAATTAAGGTTACTGACCTTAAAATAAGAAAAGTCTCTGAATTATCCAGGTGGGTCCAATCTAATCAGATGGGTCCTTTAAAGGAGAGAACTGTCTCCAGTTGGAAACAGAAGAGGACTTCAGGGCGAGGTGGTGGAAGGAGATCCGATTCTGAGTAGATGGCGGTGGCGTGCCATTGCTGGCTTTGCTTGTAAGGACTGTGTCCTAGGACTGGAGAGACACTTTAAGACAAGTTAAGGAAAGACCCCAGTTGGCAACCAAGAAAGAAATGGGCCTCAGTCCTAAAGTGACACGTGATGAACCCTGCCAACTATCTGAAAGAGTTTGCAAGCATGTTTTTTCCACAGCCTTCCAGTAGAGCCTAGCCAGCT
Source organism: Pteronotus mesoamericanus (assembly GCF_021234165.1). NCBI lineage: Eukaryota > Metazoa > Chordata > Mammalia > Chiroptera > Mormoopidae > Pteronotus > Pteronotus mesoamericanus. The sequence continues at coordinate 13,703,951 of NW_026555135.1, read as the reverse complement.
GGTAATTTGATTTTGGCCTTGTGAAACCGGGACCAGAGGTACCAGCTGAGCCAGACCAGACATCTGAACTACTGAACAGTGAGTAACAAACCTTTTTTTTTAAGTTTTAAAAAAAATTTTACTTGTTTTATTTTAAGCCACTAATATTGTGGTGATTTGTTACGGTGCCTAAAGGAAAGGAATGCATTTACATGTTCAGGTCAGTCTCCCTCACAGACGGTGAGTTTTTTAAGTACAGGGACTGTGTCTGTTTAGTTTCTCTACTCTGTCCGAGTCCTAGCCCAGTGCCTGGCATATGGTAGGAGCTCAACACATCTTTTGTGGCAAAAATGGTCACTTAAAGTTTACATAACTTGTTTTAATGTTACATGATTAGCGAGTGTTCGAACTAGGTCTTGAGTTCATGCCAAAATACTACCTATAATGTAATTATTTTGAACATTAAGAGAACACATATAAAGACACATAGTAGGCATTTAATAGTTATTATATCCTCCACTTCCCCTTAATTACTCTGACCCAAACCCAGACTTTCCTCATTGTACTTCCGGCTAATTGTAATGTCCTAGTGTGTCCCCCTGACTGTAAGCATCTCTCTTCCAACCTATCTCCTATCAGGTTAATATTCCACCAACACATTATGTGAGGTAATGTCTTTGAAAGAACAGGGCCAAGTCTAAAGCCCATGTATTCTTACTGTTGTTACCACACACTGCTGTAAGGAATTATGTTGTATCATGTGAAAACTATATCATTTTATTATATACTCTGTTAACTGATATAATAGACTGATGTTTTATTTAAAATGCCTTGAGTTTATATAATCTATCTTGACAAATTTACTACCATATATTATGTAACAAATGTGTATTTTTGTACGTGCCAAAACTGCTGCTGACTTCCAAAGTTGTTTGGTTGTCAAGGTATTGATAATGGATATGTATGGAGTCCATGCTGTCTGTTAAATAAAATAACATTCTCCAGAGTTAACAATTTCACCAGAGCAATGTTGCCTTTCTAGAACTGAGTTAATGAGACCATTTTTTACTTAACATTGGAAATTTCATAAATGTAATTAATGTAGAATTAGAGCTTTAAGCTTTTAGTCATGGACCACAGTCAGTCTTTCTAGAAAAAGAGCTTTTGATTTCTTTTATGTTTTTATAATCTTACCATTTAAAACAAGTCATGTTTTAGTCACAGTTTTCATTTTTTTTAGGCATTATGTTTTCATTGTGCTCCCAGAATCAGATACAGTCCATATTCTCATGTCAAAACAACCATCAAATCAGTTTAAGAAATTGTGTGAAATTTTCTTATCTAAATTTGAGCCGTTCTGACCAAATTGACCGAGTTAACCCCAGACACACATCCAGGCATCAGTACTTCTCAGGTCACATAAACTTATTAAATATGACTGCTGCGTCTTTACCTCTCAGAGTTCAAGGAGGTTCACTCTCTATAAGGTTAACCACCATTTCAAAAATATTCGAGGAAACCTACTGCCTTTGTACAGAGCACTCGCTTCCTCTAACAGCTGTGGAGACCACAACCCCGCTTTCAGAAATGGCACTGATTAGATTCAGGCAGTGCACACATACACTGATGTTAATTCTACAGAAATACAAAGATTACTGTTTAAAAGATGTGTTAATCTACTAAAATCATTGGATTCAAGACATTTTCTCACATCATGATTTTCTGCTTTTCATGGCCTGACATTGAAAAGATCTAATGCTTCCTGGAACCAATGGTATATTTTGTTTGATGAAAAGAAATGCTAAGAGTATTATGTATCTTACTCCAAATTATGGTAGTGTTTAATTTATCTTTTTCTACTTGGTCATGTTTTCATGACTCGAGAGGAAATCTTGGCAAACTGTTTATTTCAATATGAAGGAAAAGGTGAATAATAAAAGTTGAGTAAAATGTTAAAAAATAATGGGTAGTTAAAATATCCAGTTAGAACTAGATCAAATATCTAATAAATATAACAGTTATTAATGATAAACAAAACGACATTTTGAATATCTAGTTTAAAAGAGAAGGGGGAAAATTTGAAAACCTTAACATGCCTTAAACAGTCTTAAGAATTCTTTGGGGTATCAAATAAACAAATATTTCTCTTCACAATGTCAGAGTCAATAGTCTTTAAATATTTTTAATGTTTTATTCTGCAACAATTTGGATTTACAGACATGTTACAAAGATAACACAGGGAGTTTCCACATCTCACACCCGGTTTCCCCTACTGTTAACCATCTATTACCATGGGGCATTTGTCAAAACCAAGAAACCAACATTGGTAAATTACTATTAACCTAAACTCCAGGCTGTATTTGAATTTCACCAGTTTTTCTACCAATGACCTTTTTCTGTTGCAGGATCCAATCTAAGACACCACATTGCATTTAGAAGCTGCTAGGTTTTAATCTCATCTTTTTCCTCTAGGAAGTTAACTATAATGGATAACCTATTTGTCCATTTTGTAAGGTGAAATTTATAGCAGTTTTATGTGTTGCCAGAATTTCTGTTTCTAAAGACCCACTCAGTCTCGAATAGGTTTGTCTGAAGTTCTGCAAATAACTTTTGTCTCTATGTGAATTGATTATTTTTGGTAGTGGGAAGACAGAGTAATATCAGGAAATTTTCTGAGATAGCTTAGTATACGGTAGTAATACGGGTGTTAGGGTTCCTTATTTCCCAGTTTAGACTATGGATTCTCACTCATTGGTATTCTTCCTAAATCAGCACTACCATCACTGCAGATTACTATATTTCTAGTCTAAGGTCAGTAGGAAGGAAAAAAAAACCTATGACTGTATTTTTTGTTAGTATTAGTTCAGTGATGTGTTTTGGTATTGGGTTGGCCAAAATGTCCGTTATGATTTTTTCTGTAAAATAAAAGACACATTTTTCATTTTCACTAATAACTTCATTGATTTGGATATTAGGCCATCTCCTGCTTTTGGCTCCTATTTCATAGAGGTCAGGGGTGCTGCTAAACATCTTCCAAAACATAAGAGAACCCCGCAGCCAAGAATTATTTAGCCAAATGTCGAAATACCAAGAAACTTCGCAAACCACTTTTGACACGTTTGATCAGTCACAGCAGCTTCTCCATACACTGCACAAATCTTTTTCTGTGTTTCAGTTGTGTTTTTTACCTATCTTAAAATAATAAAGCATGCTGAAAATAAATAAAGCATAGTAATAATATGCTGAAAATGTGTATCTTCTTCCATCTTCACTATTAAAATGGCTGCACAAAAATTCACCAATTTTGATAACTTTTTAAAAAATGCATGTTGATATGACAGTTGTTCACAATATAGTCCAACAAAACCATTTTGAATGAAGTTAAAGACAACTAAGCACTACTAGGGCCATTGCACAGGAAAGAAAATAAAAGTACCAGACTATTTGGCCAACTCAATATTTCCTTAGGGATAAATAACATTTTAAACAATCTCATCAATTATATCCTTCTCAATTAGCTTTATATTTTCCATAAAGTAGTCCTTAAAATCTTTCCACTAAAGATTCCTGATGAGAGAGAGAATATCAAACTTAGATCCTTGATAACTGGGAGCTTGTCACAGGAACCTGCCAAAAGGGTTTGGCCGGGGAAAGAACCAAACCAAAAAACCTAAAACAAAACAAAAACCTTTGAAGTCTTCAGCTTTAACATAAAAATTCATGTATTTTGCATTGTACTCCATGATATATTTGCATTTGTCTTCATATAAAATTAATGTTTTATTTATTAATAATAAGTAAAAGTGAGCCCTGTCTCTCTGGTGCCTTCATAAACTATTTCATACTGATGGCCGGGGGGCACGGAGACCCAGGTTTGGGGAGCTGAGCCCATAATGGAAGTTCTTACCAGGCAACACTTTTTTTTTTTTTTTTTTTTAAATCATGGCCCCACCTAACCCCTTTAACCAAATCTTATTGCTACAAATATCAGGATTTCCACACAGAAAAAAAAGTCTCTCTCAAGTCCAGGCCTTAAGTTTTCAAGCCCAGGCCTTAAATCTTTATGTTTCTGGACTAATAAATACCTGATTCTTTCTATTTTCAGTGTGCTCCCCACTTTCCCACTTAACCAGCTCCGGCATGTGATGAAGAAGTTAATGACACGGGCCTTGGAATCAGGGAGAACAGGCATCTGGGTCTATTCTAGACTAAAATGCAGGGAACTCTTTCCCATGTAGTCATGGTATTTAAAAATTCTAATACTGCCATATATTAGCCAAACGACCTTACGCAAAAACCTTAAGTAAGCCTTAATTTCCAACTATGTAAAATTGAGATTGGTAATAGAAGCTCTCTTTCAGATTCATTTTGAGAATTAAATGGTATGATGCATGTAAAGCATTTAGCTGCCTGACTCAAAGTAAGAGCTCAATTATTATTTCTTATATTTTAAGATCCAGTTCAAATGTCACATTTTTGTGTGTGGCATCTTTCTCCATTTCCATAAAGAATTAGTGATTTTCTTCTTTGGGGTTTCCTTGTGTATTTTTACTTTTTGAAAAGTTTGGTTTTTTTTTCCCTTTGAGGGCAGTGTGGTGAAGAAGGCAACTGTGATTTAGTACAAAACAGTTCAATTATGACACAGCATGGCTGTGAGGCAGCTCGAGAGCCAGGAGGCCCTGGGGCCAGGCCTGCCCTCTGCTAAGCAGCTCTGCTCCTCGCTGGTCTGCGCTGCCCATCTGCCTTGCAAGGGGCTGGTCCCCCCCCACCCCCCGGCCCATGCCATGCTTTGGTCTGCTCTGGCCTGGGTGATCTGCTCCGCTCAGCTCTAGGGTCTTTGCTGTTTCAGCACAGGCAGGGAAATGCAGTCTTTAGTCTTCAGTGGAAACAGAAAATGTCCCAGTTTCCCAATGTGTCTCTCCATCTTCCCACAGATAGTCATACCACAGAATTTTTCACTAAATCATTGTACAGCATTATCATTATGACTATGCAAATACAATTTATAGCTGAATTATGTGATGTTATATTTATTCATACATTTTGGGTCCCTGGAATAAATAATAGTTTCATGATTTTTTATGAAGTTTGGGTAGCTATTATTGTTCCTTCTCAAATGCTCCCATGAAAAAGTCAATTACTTCTCAAAGGCAAATGCACCCAATTGTCTTTTCTTTTTCTTTTTCCTTGGAGAAATACTTCTCTGGCACCTTGTCCTCCCACCTTATTCAGAAATGCTTCCTTTCTGGGACTCTGTTATGGACTGAATTGTGTCCCCCGAAAGCCTGTATATTGAAGTCCCCTACCTGGTACCTCAGGATATGATTGCATTTGGAGACAGGACCTTTAAAGAGACAATTAGGTTAAAATGAGGTTGTTAGGGTGGCCCAATGCTATCGTTATCATGTATTTTCACTTTTTGAATTCCCAACATTTTATTATATTTTATAGTCATGTAAATTTAGTCATTATGTTTTATAGTCAGTGTTTGTTTAGATTTAGCCACATATACTACTTTCTTTTGGTTGCTTCTTGCAATTCTATCTGGGAGGAATTTCCTTCTACCTTACATGTACCCTTAAGGGTTTTGTTTGTTTGTTTGTTTTGGTTTCTTGTTTTGTGGTTTTTTTTTTGTTTGTTTTTTGTATAGAACTATTTCTAGTAAACTTTCAGTTATTTGTCTGAAATGTATTTGTTCCAGTTTTGACAGGATGTCTTTTCTGAACATATTTTGAGAAAACATCTTAAGTAAATGAGATGCCAAGTATGACATGGCATCTGGTAGGGACGCAAATGCAAAGATCCTGCGGTGGGAGCATATTTGACAGTTTGAGAAATAGCAAGGAGATCAGTGTGGCTGGAGAACAGCAAATAAGAGAAAGAGTGGTAGGAGGTGAGGTCAGAGGTGCACCTGGGCAGATCACACAGGGCTTAGGCCGCTGGAAGGACTTTGGCTTTAACAGACTGAAATGGGGAGTCTTTATTTTGGTTTTTAGCAGATAAGATTTGACTTAGGTTTTAGTAGTATAACTCTGACTGCTGTGTGGGTAATAGATTGTGCAGAGAAAGTACAGAATTAGGAGAGTCTATTTAGGAAACTTCTCCAGGCAGGAGGTAATGATGGCTTAGGCCAGGCTGGTGCTTGTGCGTGTGGAAGATGTCTGGGTATATTTGTCCATGTGATGGCTCATGGCCTAATGAGCTCCTCATCAAGAGTCATTTTGCCTCCAATGATTTCCCTTCTCAAAGCAACCCTTCTTTCTCACGGCTTAAAGTCTCCCAGGGACATTTCCACTGCAGGTGGGCTCCTGATGACCATATTTGGCTACTCCAGACGGTAAAGGCTGCAATGGCCATGCACAGCATAAGGAAGATCAGGGGCTGAGGGAGCGCTCCAGACTTCAGGGTCCATGCCTTCCCTGATCTAACCCTCCTGCCACTGGCCCTGGGTTCTGCTCTGTAGCTTGATGCA